>NC_066364.1:108032048-108690798 GCF_013377495.2 Cygnus atratus
GCTGAGCCCAGAACACCCCTTGGGGGCCAGAGCACAGATGGTTTTTCCCAGAGGCAGCTACCAGCCACCATATCCGGATGAGGACAGGAAGGACTGCCTGTATCGGTATGGTTGCATGTCACCAGGGGTCGGAGGGTTGTGCATCTCCCCCTGTGCAAATGTGACACGTTTCTCCATGTCAGGTCCGAATTACCGGCACAGACAGATCGGAGGGAGTTTCTCCTAGGCAGCTGCTGCAGGTGCCAATGGGGCACACACTTAGTCTGGAGGAGGCCAAAGCTGCTCCATGAAACTCGACGGTACACGCGGGTCAAGGATACCTCGAGCATCCCAGAGGACGTTGCTCGGCACCTCCTCATGCACTGTAGGGTGGAATGTGGATTTCCTGATCCACTGTTACGTGGAGGACCGGTCGATCACTGCTCATCGGCCTCGGGGCTTGAAGTGGAAGATGCCCAGCGTCCTCCAAGCCCGGGAACCCACTGCCACGGTTCTGTGGTGAACCAGTTGTGTCCCACTGAGAAGCCACCATCCCTCTGCTGCATGCATTACTGCTGCAAGGTGAAGGTCCTGGGTCTTTGGCTCCTGTAACTTGGCAGGGGATTGCTGCTGCCTAGTTGAAGCAGCTGTTCTTTCTCTGAAGCTGCTATCAGGTGATTTTACAGAGCTCATACATTCTGTTATCTTAATTTCTTTGCTTGCTGTGATAGTTCGGCTCCTGATTAGTCTGTTTCCAGTCTTGTGCTTTTGCATAGTTAGAGATGGTTCTGTGCCCCATCTGCTGGGTGGGGTGGGCTCCTGAGGCTGGGATTTCTTCATGTGACCTGACTGGTATAGCTCATTTACTCTCATCTCTTCTGCTTACGCAGCCCTGCTGGAATGAATATCTCACAACTCGCATTGAACAGAACATGGTCCTCAGCTGCACCTGTCCCATTTCTGAGTGCCGTGCACAGCCTACCGGAGCATTCATCTATTCCATTGTTTCATCCAAGGAGATTATAGCCAAGGTGAAGTAGAAAAGGTGGATACTGGTGTCTAAGCCATGTTCCCGTTTTGGTCAGCACTAGCAGATAATCTTGCTGCTGCTTTTCCCCTTCCCATAGTTAAGACTAGTTACACAGTCATCGGTCAGCGGAGGCAGCAGGAGCTGCTTGTTCTGAGGCAGGTGTTATTTTTTTCCCCCCGTTCTTCCAATTTTTAGCTAGCACTTAGAGCTGAATCCCCTTCCCACCTAGTGGCAGGGCTGTGGCTGTGGCTGTTGCGTGACTGGTATTAGCATCCTGTGTGAACAGTTCATAGGAGAAATGAACAGCAGTCATAAAGACTGTTCTCTTTTTATTTTCCTTCAAGTCTGCAAGCTGGCAACAAAAACGGGCAAGGCTACAGGAAACCATTTCCTTCAATGTATCCTTTATATCTTCTTTTCTGTAAGAAGTGTTTGGGGAATTAGTACATGTATATGGGCACTTAATTCTTACTGGCTTTGCAAATCCTGTGGTCCCACTTGTCTCAGAGCAGGATTTAATACCTTGTTGCTATGACTATTTTATCAAAAAAAAAATGCAGTTCAACATGAAATTGCAGCCAATTTTAACAAGTTGATCTGATGCTCTCACTGAAATGTTATCTGTCTCCTTTTCTGCTCAAGAAGTGGGATGACTGGAGTTTGAGTGCCTCAACACAGAGTCACATGTACAAAGTCATAGAAATAATTTGGGTTGTAATAATCTGGTCCAACCCTGTGCTCAAAACAGCCAGCTTCTTGTGTGAAGTTCTAACACTGAATGTTAAAACATACTGCTCCAGGCTCAGTCTTCTCTGCATCTTCTATTAGTGGCTCTAGGCAGTGGTAAGTGGGCCCTCTGCTGCCTTCTCTCCAGGCTGAAGAAACCAGCTCTCTCAGCCTCCCTTAGTATGTTCTGTGCTCTAGCCTCTGACTGTCTTGATGGCCTACCTTAAGTGCATCGTATGGACTATGTTTTCTCTAGTCTGTTAATGTCTGCCTTGTACTTGGAAGCCCAAATGGTCTTGTATTCTAGTTGTGTCACCAATGCCAATAGCTGTGAGAAATCCCTTCCCGTGCCTGCTGCCTGCACTCTTGCTAATACAAGAGTATTCAAGTTTCAGCCTTTCATGCTGTTCTACAAAACATAAACCCGGACAGTTATGTTTCTGAAAGAGGTTTTCTCTCAAACGTGTTTCCCTCAAGTTCCTTGAGAATCTGTTCTTCAGATGTCATCTCCCATTCTGGTCCCAGGGATTCCTTGCTGGGAATCATGCCTTAGGCTCACACCTGGATGAACTTCAGCATGTGCAAAGGTTCCTCTATGATCTCTTGGTTGGTGTCACTGTGGTGCTTAGTAACTTCTTGATTGTACCTGCTCACTTTTCTTCCAGACCTTTGTTGGACACTTGTTCCCTTTCCTTTTAGGCTGCCTGAGAGCAACCCTTTCTCTTAAGGTTCTAACAGGAACCTTAGATCTGCTGCAGCAGTTGCACCTCTCTCTCTTTCATCTCACCAAGAAAATAGGGCAGAACTAACTGCAGGTCAGGTGTGAAATTCTGCATCTGTAAAAGCTGTGATTTGGTCCTGTCTGCCAAAGCAAAAGACTCATTTGTCTCTCTGGATGCTGTTTTCTGGGCAGAAACGATCATATCTCCTGTCAACAGGATGACAACAGACACTGATATTGATTCTTTTAGAAGAGTAATGTGGCTTTGTTGAGACTGCCTCCACCACACATGACACAGGCTGACATCCTTGCTGCCAGTCAGCACTAAACACTCTGTAGTTTAGGTTGACTGAGAGAGAGAACGGACAAGAGAGAATAAATGAAAGAAATATGAATAAGAGCAAGTGCTCTTCAGTGCTTCAGGGCTTGCACATTTTCTCTGTGATGTTTGTTATGACCTATATTGTCCTTTCTGTGCACGGTGGCTTTAGGGCAGTTTTCCCACGTATGCAGAAATCTCCATAGGAGGGCCGTGAAAATGGCAAAGTTGCTTTTGAATTTCACCAGCTTTGTACATGTTTGCACAGTCCTTACACAAGAGTAACTGAGTGCAGAACACAGTTACTTTGTGCAGTATAGCTGCGTTCCTGGGGTCCCCATCTGAGCGATCTCGTATTGCTGACCAGTTTGCCTTGTCCTCTGTAGTAATGTCTGTCTAAAGGCTTTGGACAAAGCAAGTCTCCTTACTCTTTGCACGTCCAGTAACTAAGCAAAACGCTACTGAGGAATTTAGAAAAAATTGAAAAAAACTCCTCATAGCCTTCTGTGGTGACACGACAGACTTGGTGGATGAGGGGAGAGCAACAGGTGAGGTTTTCTACATTGTCATCCACAACGTCCTCACAGAAGAACTAATGAAGTATGAGCTGGATAAATGGACAGTGAGATTGAAAACTGGCTAAACTGCTGAGCTCAAGGGGTTATTATCAGTGTCAGAAAGCTCAGCTGGAAACCAGTCACTATTGGTGTAACCCAGAGGCTGATACTGAGGGCCAATATTGTTTCATGTCTTATTGATGACCTGGATGATGGGACCAAGTGCACAAAAGGCCACAAAAATATAGTTTTTATCTCCAGAAGTGCTTTCCAATCTCAGGTGTTCTGCGCTTTTATGAAACAGCCTTCAGATATAAGATAAGGGGTGGGGAAAAGACACAAAGGGAATGGAAGAGCAAAACTAGCTCAGTGCTGTTTTTTATCATGAGCATTGGATGTAGAGCCCAGAGGTACCAGACCCCAGTTGTAAGGTCTTACCAAACAGATTCTCTGCCTTAAATCTCCTCTCTGTCTTCTCATTACAGTATGAAAAAGCCCTCCTCAGAGGCTATGTTGAATGTTGCTCCAACCTGACGTGGTGCACCAATCCTCAGGGCTGTGATCAGATCCTCCTTAAAGATGGGCTTGGTTATGAGGCAGCCTGTTCCAAGTGCTCCTGGATATCCTGTTTCAACTGCAACTTCCCAGAGGTGAGGGCTGAGCTGAGTCACAGGCAGTACCGCCTTGGTGTTGGCACACGCCATTCTGCTTTTGTGTGGTTGACTGTCTTTCAGGCCCATTATCCTGCTAGCTGCAGCCACATGTCTCAGTGGGTGGATGACGATGGGTACTACGAGGGAATGACAAGTGAAGCACAAAGCAAGCACCTGGCTAAACTCATTTCGAAGCATTGTCCAAGCTGCCAGGCTCAGATAGAGAAAAATGAGGGGTGTCTGCAGTGAGTATCCGTTCTTGTTGGGTACTTGGGACAGGAAGGGGCACAGACATAGTTAGCTCCATTGTGCTTTCTTTTGGCTGAAGAGCAAGCATCATAGCAGGTCTGTTTTATAGTTTTAGAGGAATGAATGATTGTATTTAATTTCTAGGAGAAGCAAAGTACTTCCTAGCACTCAGAGTTAAATCCATCGGTAGCTGTATAATAGAAACAAACTAATTTTGCAGTACCTTTTTAGCAACCACTTGTCTGCTCTCAGAATCCACTGTAGACATACAGAGATACAGCCAGGGGGATGGATATCTCAGCACCATTAAAAAAAATTTTTTTTTTTTAAATAATTTTGTGATGCTCACCTAATTGTGCAACTCTAAGCAGTTTGTTTTAACTGCCTGTTTTGAATTGGCTTGGATCTGTGGCAGCTTTTTACGTCCTCCAGCTTCAAAACCAGGGCTTTGAAGTTGCCATTTGCTCCTTTCTTGCACTGGCACAGCCCTTGGTGCCCAGCTGTGATTTGTTCCCGTGTGTTGCATGTGGCCCTAAGGCTGTACAGCACCTTTCTGTACTGTGGAGTGCTGCATTACTGAAGGAAGAGGTGAGGTTTCATGTAGATGTTGCTCTGAATTGTGGAGTGCTTAGTTCACCCTTCCAGTTCTTGGTAGGGTGGTACCGTGAGACTGTGCTGCTGGTTTCCCTGGTTCATTTTTGGAGACATGACGACTCTTAAGCATCATTGTCTTCCAGCAGGGCTTTAAAAAATACATGCAGGGAAGTGCATAGTACTGAGTGAATGGGAATGACTAGGCTACACACTCCAGCCCTGTGGTGTAGGGAAGCACTGGAATGAACTGTTTGCATGCAGCTGTTAGGACTGAACAATTTTCATCGCTCTTCTCCTACCATGCAGTATGACGTGTGCCAAGTGTAATCATGGCTTCTGCTGGCGTTGCCTCAAGCCCTGGAGGCCAACTCATAAGGATTATTACAACTGCTCTGCTATGGTGAGTGGTTTGCTGTATCCTAGTGGTTCATGCTTGTGTTCAGATGCACCTGGCCTCTCAGAGGGATAAGATCTCTGCTTGTGCCCTTTGCTGTGGCCTTTACTTCGTGCACTTGCCGGTGATCTTGATAATATTGTCAAAGTCTCTGTGTGTGGTAGCCATTTCGAGGTGATTCTGGCACCCGAAACAAGTTGTTGCAGGTTGCTTCTGTCTTTCCTTTCAGGTGAGTAAAGCAGCTTGGCAGGAGAAGCGTTTTCAGGATTACAATGAGAGATGCACCTTTCATCATCGTGCGAGGGTAAGGCCTCCTTTTATTTATTTTTTTTTTCCAGATACTGACACTGTTGCCTTAGCTCTGATGAGCAGGACAGTTTGTTACGTCTCAATGCATTTCACCTGAAGCTGGGAAACAGGTTTCAGATCCAGGCAGGGTTGCCTGGTCATGTCACCCTTAATGTGGCATGAGGGATACTTCTCAGCTGCTTTCTTCTGCCAAGTCTGTTGTGGAGACTGAACACCTAACTTGCGGTGTTCCCTTGCTCAGACTGATACAGTAGTTGGAAGCGATGGCAAAAAGATCTGCAGGCTGAGCTCTGCCTAGAGCTAAGTTACAGTGAAAAGTTGAAGTTATGTCACAGTCGAGATGTGGCTGGGTGCAGTAATTGCTCTTCTGCTGCCTGCATCTGCATGCTGGGGTTGTGCTTTAGAATGCTCAGCAGTTACCTGTGTGGAAGGTGATGGCTTTTTGATCTTGTGGAGCTTGAAACTGACTTTTTTTTTTCCCCTCTTGTGGTTGTTGCAGGAATTTGCCACAAGTCTGAGGAACAGGGTTTCTTCCATCAGTGAGATGCCAAAAATTAGGACTTTGACCTTTGTCCTTCATGCCTGCAAAGTGCTGGAACAGGCACGGAAGGTAAAACTGGATAACAGGTTTACTGAGATTTAGGCTTAATTCAGTTGGTGTGTTATGCCTTTCTTAAAGTGATAAGATGCCACTAGGAAGAGCTTGCTGTACTCCAACAAGGGG
This sequence comes from Cygnus atratus, assembly GCF_013377495.2. Classification (NCBI taxonomy): domain Eukaryota; kingdom Metazoa; phylum Chordata; class Aves; order Anseriformes; family Anatidae; genus Cygnus; species Cygnus atratus. The sequence goes on from NC_066364.1 coordinate 108,038,304, forward strand.
GAGACAGAAAACCTTGAGGGGAGCAGTAGCATCAGAACAGGGGAGGAGTTCATGTTTGCCTTTCTGCATTCTTACTCTGAGCTAGGCTCCCTCTGCTGTGATCCTCACAGTTGGGTCGTAAGGATTGGAGCATTGGTCAAATTTACACCATGGAATCAGCACAAGTGTTTTCTTATAGTTGGTTTGGTCTGTTCCAGCTTGAAATGCCCCAGTAGTGGCACTTACCTTTGGAAAACTCTCTTGGTGCTGTACTGCAGTTAGGAAGTTGCTCTTGATGCTCATGATTTTCCTTTCTTAACTTCACTTCATGAGCCATAGGTGCTTTGGGAGCAATGAGTTACTTAGTGCATGCCCTGCTGGCCACATTGTGAAGGATTTACAGTACAGCTCCTGGATGTGTGCAGTAAACCTGTAGTAGGACAGGTCTGCAATGTTTTCTTTCCACAGAAACATAAGGAGGAGGTGGGAATTGCCTTTACAATACATACCTTGTTTGTGCAGGCAGTCTTGATTTTGAGAGGCATGTGGAATGAGGGTTTCTGACCCTGTTCTGTCTGCTCAGTGTGGCAATCCCTGTGTTTGCCAGGGTACACATCACTGTTGCTTGCTGCTGCTGGCTTTTCTGGCCTTATTTATGTAAATGGAAACAGTGGTCTTGTTCCTGCTGGGTACCTAGATGGCTTTGGGGGTCATTCATCTGTAATAGGAGTTTGTCAGTCATTGAAATTACTTTGTCCAGGGCTCTTGGTGCTACAAAGCACCACTTCTGCTTTCCCTTGGGTTCATTTCTCTCGGTTCTCTGCAACTCAATTTGAACTTGGGCTGCCTGGCAACGTCTGGGTTCCGTGTGCTGGTTGTTTTGACACCCTGCCTGCTGCTCAGTTGCATTTGTTATACATCTGCAATCTGTGTTCTTGTGATGGTTTGCGACTGGGAACTAAGTACAAAATAATTGCACATTCATTTCCAATTCTACGAGTGGTGTCCTGGCACTGCTTTCACTTGACATAATGGTTCACTCGGCTGTCACCTCAGACCAGAAATGTGCCAGACTTCTCTTAGCCACTGATACTTACCAAAGTCTTGAAGGGTTTGGTGCTACTCTCTTCTTCTTTACTTGCCCACTCTGAAGCTGAAGGGGGATGCTTAACAGCATATTCTGTACTGTTCCAGGTACTGGCCTACTCCTGTGTGTACAGCTATTATAACCAGGACACTGAGAGCATAGATATTGTTGAACAGCAGACTGAGAGCCTAGAGCTGCACACGAATGCTCTGCAGATCCTTCTGGGTAAGTCCAGCAGTCTCTCCAAAGTAAATACTAGCAGTCCCTGACGTGTCGTTCAAAGGATGGCAGATCTGTAGTAGAGCAATAGCATACACCCCAGCACCCACCAGATCCCTCTCACATCTCCCAGCCTATTTCGGTATTCTCAATGTCATTTCTGGGAAGTCCACTGGAGCAATTCAGCTGCAATATTAATTGCTCAGCATGACGTCAGATGGTATGGAATACCCCTTTGGCCAGTTTGGGTCAGCTGTCCTGGGTCTGTCCCCTCCCAGCTCCTGCTGCATCCCCAGCCTGCTCGCTGGCAGGACAGAGCGAGAAGCTGAAAAGTCCTTGGCTTGGTGTAAGCACTGCTCTACAACAATTAAAACATCAGTCTGTTATCAGCGCTCTTCTCATCCTAATCCAAAACATAGCACCCTGCCAGCTACTAGGAGGAAAATTAACTCTCTCCTAGCCTAAACCAGGACGGGGACCTAAGTAGCTGTGACTGGCTTGATAATCAGAGCTCAGGGACTTGGTTTCTGCTTAAGAGTGTGGGGAGGAGTGTGATTTTGTTGGTCTTGAATTGCAGAGGAAGCCCTGCTGCAGTACCAGGACCTGACTTCCTCTCTTCAGCTCCTGAAAGCAGAGCATTTCAATACTGGTTTGGAGTTGGTGCACCGGATCAAGGAGCGTCTCTTTGCAATTCTCTGGCACTCCACACAGGTGAGGTCCACGTGCTTGTTGGCGGCTTGTCTTGCTCTGGTCTAGTTTGATCTTGGCAAACCAAGAAAGGGGCTTCATTAGCTGAGGGTACAGACTGAGGTGCTGTATGTGTGGATGTAGGGAGGGGGTTTGCAGCACGAAGTACACTTCAGATCACTTACTGTCTCTTTCCTTTGCCTATTCTTCCACACTGGCAGGATTTCCGTGTTGGGCTTGAGACTTCAGCAGATCCTGGTCAGAATAAGGTGAAACTCTCCAACGTGCCTTCTTCAGCCCCTGCCTGTGTAGGGTGAGTTTTCTTAGTGGGGTGGCAAGGAAAGATGGTGAGTGCAGAAGAAAAGCAGGTGACCAGAGTTTTCTCCTGTGCTCACTGAAATACAAAAGAATTAATAAGATACTAATTTCTTGCATCCTGTGTTGTGGTTTGAGATAACAATGTAAGTAATGTAGCTGTGTAGGGAGCCCAGTGAAACCTGCACTTAATGTGAGGCTATGGGCAAGAAAGCTCCATTGCTGGCAGACCCAGTTATGGTTTTTCTCTGCCTGGACTGTCTTGGGTTCCTGCAGAGTGACCCGCTCTTTCTTCAGAGGTGTACTGAAGATCTAGGAGGTGCCTGAATAAGAGCAGCAAGAAGAACATAAATGGAGAGAGATAGAAGGGCCTGACACTTATTTTAGGAAGGCAGTGGAGAAGAAGTGACAGAGCTGTGAAATAGTGTATTGAGAGGTGAAATGGATGGTTTGTTGTGACCATGTGCTAAAGTACTGAGCTGGCAGGTGTTAAGTGTGATTGAAAGGTGATGAATTTAAAACAAAGTCCATTCCTGCATGACACACTGCTTAAACCAAGGAACACAACTGGCACCTGCTGTCCCAGTATGACCAACACAGGAGCTGAACAAGGTGCTGAAGGTTGCAAGAAGGAATGACGACTGGGCCAAGAGAGATTCAGTTTCAGGGCAGGGTTTCCAGTCTCTTCCAAGGAGGTTGAGACACCAGAGCTGCTGACCACAGCTTGTTGGCTAGTCGGTAGGTGGCTTGCTGGCACATCCCTGTGCTGCATGCCTGGATAAGCCCATTGAATCACCTCCTAGGTGTACCTGCATGGCTGCTGTGCCTCTGAAGCATGGCTTTGGCAGGGATTGCTGAGGTGATGGTGATGTGGAGGGTGAGAGTGGTGTGGGGCTGGGTCATGGTTACTGCTTGCAGCCTGGGAATGGGAAGGGCTTTGCTCTGATGCTCTCCTGTTCAATAGGCCAAGACCTACCATCTTCTGTGAGTCCCCCAACACAGACGAAGATGGAAAACAAAATGAAGATGAGGAATATGACCCGCAGTGGCAGGAAGACTATGATGATGATGATGATGACCTTGATGAAGACAACTTTCTGTTCGATGATGAGTCAGATAACCTTGACTGTGACTCTTACTTTGACGATGATGATGCCTATGACTAGAGGTGGGCTGTCACCCAGCCTGCCAGCCTGGATCTCTGCCTCCAGGCTGTCTTGACCAGTTTGTCTTAGTGTCTTTCCTCAAAGATAGTATGGAGCTTTCAGGCAGAACGAAGAGATGTTTTCCTTTGGGGGCTGCTTTCTTAGTGCTTAATATGCAGAACCATTGCTCTGGGCAGATGGGCTGTGTTACTGTGGTCACTTCTCTCAGAAAGACATCTCCTTCACTTTCTTGTCTCCACTTCTGCCCTAGATACAATCAGTCTAATTGAGTTTGGAGCTGAACTGTGATTTTTCTAAGTTGAAGACTGCTTGCTATCTGTTAAAAGACTGTTCAGTCCTTTGGACTGCCCTCCCCAAGTGCTGTGTCATGTGTCCTAGCGTGACGCTGTCTAATCCAGCCAGTATCTAGAAATACCATAAAAGCAATGTGTTAACACTCAAGCCAAAGCTTCCCATCCGGAGCTGGTGGGGTCCCCTCCAGAGTGACAGACATGGCTCAGTGCAGTTATTTTTTCTGTTTGTTGTTGGAGTTGTCTTCTCTGCCATAAAGCAGGATGGGCTGCTATGAGTGGCCCAAGTTTGCAGGGCTGTGTTTAAGTGTATAAATGTATGCGTGCATGCACACACACATATATATACACGCAGAGTTTGTTTGGATTACACTTTATCTTTGCAAAAAAATAAAACCCTGAGGAACAAGGGTTGAAAAAAATTCCATTTATAAAAGAAAGTTTTTTTCCTATCACAAGTCTCCTTGTGGTCTCTTGCGGACACGATATGGGTGCAAAGAGCAAGCAAGACATTTTGATGTGAGGAGGGTGTGACTTAGATGAGCTTGTCTCAGTAGTTATTTGTGAAATTGGTGAGGGTTTGGGGTCTCACCCAGGACCAGAATGACTGTTCCTCTCTGGGCGGTTCAGGGAACAGCAAGAGTTACGAGAAATGATGGGGAAGAGGGCAGGGTGCCAGACCACACAGAGTGATAGGGCTCTTGTTTCTGGGAGAGATGCACGGCAGGATGCTGTGTATGTGCTTGCATGTTGGTGGAGGTAACATCTGGTACCCAGCAGAAGGCAGATCTATCGGGGCTTGGCAGGGGACGGTTTGGAGCTTCGTGGGACTGGAGATGCAGGGTTTTTCTCAGGGCATGGGAGGAGTGGGAAGGGTGTAAGGGTGCTAGGAGTTGCTTGGAAATGGGGGTATTTGGGCAGTTGTAGATCTATTTTGGTGCCTCTGGAGGCCCTTTGGGGCAGGGGACATGTGCCGGGGGCAGATAATGGAAAGAGGACTGATTTCCTCTCCCCCTGCTCCAAGTCCTGCATTGGGTTCAGCCTCATGAGTCTGTCATGGTGGAAATCTCAGCCCTGCTCCACCTATGCAGCAAATGGGGTCCCTGCCCCAGAACAAGAGTGAAGCCTGTCTGTGCCCTCTCCTCAGGGCCACTGGGAAAGAGATGTGGTGGGGCTGTCCAGGCAATCTCATTTTCCCATTAGAGCCCGTCCTTGCAGGCAAACAAGTGATTGGGTTCCCGAGGCTGCTGGGGGGCAGAGCAGGGCCCACATCTGACACTTGGGATTCCTGAGGTAGGTGGGACAGAGCAGAGCATCCTGGATGCCTGAAGTTCCATGTGGAACCTTATGCTTGGAGTTCCTCATTCAGGATCTCCTGTTTGCATGTGTTTACTACCATGTGCTGGGCACTAGGGGCTGAGCAAGGCCTTCCAGACATGTTGGTTTGAAATGGGAATGGTGAGGACAAGATCTTCTCGAAGTACATCACTGTCACAAAGACTACCAGGGAAAATGTGGGCCCACTGCTGAATGAAATGGGAAACCTGGTGGCTCAGGACAGGGAAAAGGTTGAGGGGTTGAGGTACTGAATGCTTTCTTTGCCTCAGTCTTTACCAGCCAGGACAAGAAGCAATGGGCACAAACTGGAACATGGGAGGTTCCCCTTACCATCAGGAAACATTCCTTCACTGTGCAGGTGATGGGGCACTAGCACAGGTTGCCCACAGAGGCTGTGGGGTCTCCTCCTTGGGGATTTTCAAAAGCTGCCTGGATGGGGTCCTGGGTGGCCCTGCGGGGGGGATGAACGGGACAAGATGCCTCCTCAGAGCTCACTTTCCACCTCAGCCATTCTGTGATTCAGTGCAGGGTTCTATTTAGGCTGAGGGTTGGTTTTGGGTTTACCATTAGGGTTTGTGGTTTGTTCTAGACAGAATTAATGTATGGTGTAGGATTAGGCATAAGGATAGGTTTGAGTTAGGGTTAGGGCTACAGTTAGGATGTGGTTTATGCTTAGCACTACTGTCATCATTAACCTGGGGGGATTACAGGGGCATTGCTCAAACATTCAGGGATGAAATACGGAAAGCTAAAGGCCTAATAGAATTGAATTTGTCCAGGAACATCAAGGAAAACAAGAGTGTCTTAAAGTAGATTGCTGACAAAAGGAAGAACCTTACTTTTAAACCGAAGCCCTAAAACCTGACCCAAACCTGGGCAGCATCCTCCAAGCACACAGATGAAGGCATACCCGTCCCAGAAGGTGTTCAAGGCCAGGCTGGATGGGGCTTTGAGCAACCCGGTCAGGTTGGAGGTGTCCCTGCCCATGGCAGGGGATTGGAGCCAGATGCTCTGTAAGGTCCCTTCCAACCCAAACCATTCCACACTTCTACGATTCCCTTTAATCTCACGGCACGCCCGCAGCCCCGCTTTAGCTGGGGTTGTACAGACAGGCAGACATAAACCTCTCCTCCTCTTGCTCATCTTCCACCTTTCTCTTCCTTTTTGTACTCTGCTCTGGCCTCCTCCCGTGTAGTCTCTGCCCGCTCTTCTGCCAGTGGAGGTGGCGGAGGTGCCGCAGGTAGCTCCTCATCAAGGCCGTGTTGTCCGTCAGGCGACAGAGGGCCTCGTGGCTGCAGCACGTGTACTCCTGGCAGTCGGTCCCCACAGAAACCAAGGCTGTCTGGACCTTCTCCTGGAAATGACAGAGCAGGGGGTACCATGAAATGAGCAGGGGCCCTGGGGGACTGAGCCCTGTCAGGATGGTCTTGGCATCTTCTCCAGAAACTCCAGCCTCACTGGCCTGCCCCAGGCAGCAGGCTGTGCTAAGAAAACCTCAGGTATTTTCTTGCTGGCGGGTTCAACCCCTGCAGGGCAGCATGTCCTCGTTTCCCCCTGCAAGGCCGAGACCAACCTCTGCCTCCTGGGGAGGTAGGAAAAGACCTGCAGAAGATGTGGAGCACCCTTTGCGTTCTGCTGAGGCTTTTTTGGTTTTTATTCCTTGGTTTAAGGGTCTCTTTGTCCCAAAGGCTTGGCAGTTCCCCGTTCCCAGTGGCCCAGCACCACCCTGCCTGTGACCACGCTCACTTACACGTCTCCTGCCGTCTCCTGACTTTGTGCCACAGCCAGGACGCAAGCAAAACCCCGCAGAAGGGCCACAGGGCTCGGCCGTAGGTGTAAAACAGCTCCAGGGAGTCCGGCGTTAGCTGCAGCTGAGCAAAGGCAGGACAAAACCAGTGCAGAGGGCAGAGCAGGTGGGAGGGCTGCAGCGCCGTGCCCCCAGGCTCTGGGTCCTGGGGGAGATCATCCCAGCTGAGCCTGCTCCAGGGGGGGCGGTCTCCGAAGCCAAAGTCAGCAGTGAGCAGAGGGGCCATGGAAAGCAGGAGGACGGCGGTGAAGGCCGGTCTGAGCATGGCTCCGCTGTCTGCCGAGGACAAGTCTCTGGGCCAGGCCTGGCTGCCGCCCTGCACCCAGGCGTGTCTCTGGGGGTTCTGCGTGGAAGGAGCTTGATGACATCGTTGGCTTGATGACATCATTGGCTCAGCGGTGACGTCATGAAGAGCTCTGTGATGTCACGGGGCCTTTCCCCGGGTCTGAGCAGCAGCATAAGGATGAGTGGCGCGAGTCCTGGCAGCTGGAGAAATGAGCTTCTAACCCTGCTGCTCCCACCACTGTCTCCTCTGTGGGTCTGTCACCCACCGGGAGAGAGTCCCAGGATCTCTGTAATGTCCCCAGGGCTCTGTGTGTGGGCGGCAATGCCTTGCCTGGTACCTGATGGTGACTCTGGTCATTAGAGGTCTTGGCGAGAGGCTGAATATCAGTCTGTACCACCTGGTGATGGCTTCTGAATTATTTAACTTCTGTGCTGCTGCAAGGAAGCAGCACAAGCCCCCGTTGAGGACGCTTTGGGGACCGGAGCACCCCATTACCAGTGAGGCTGTTTTGCCTAGCCCGTACCAGGGTAGGAGGGCCTGGAGAGGACTCTTCACTGCCCGCTGGCAGCACAGGGATCCCGGGAATATCTGCAAGGAGCCGTCGCAGAGGCGATGGGTGCAGAGGGAGCTGTTTCCAGAGCCGTGCCATGGGTGCTGTGCTGCAGAGGCAGCAGCTGGAGGGTGCTGTCGCCGCAGGAAAGGCGTGTTGTGCCCTGTGCTTGCACAGCTGATGGGGCTTCGTTTAGTAACAGGTGAAAACCAGTTGCAAAAGCGAAACCCATTGCAAATTTTGGGGTGTTTCTAGTACATCAGAAACAGGCACAGCCCGTGAGACTCGTGCTGCGGAGGGCTGGCAGAGCTTCTTTTGGGGCTGCCCTCAGCCAGGACCATGCCCTTGTTGTGATGCTGCTCTCACTCCTAAGACCAGCTCAGCTGCAAGAAGGGCTCCACACACCCTCGGGCCCAGGGCAGCCCTCCCTCTGTCACAGCAGCCCCGCACAGGGTCCCTGGGACAGATCCTGCTCCTTCTCTCCCTGGGCCCTTCCCCCTCCCCGGGAGCCTCAGGCCAAAGGAGCAGCTGACACCCATCCGCACCAGCCCTCAGCCACCGCCTCTGTGCAAAGCCCCGGGTCCCTCCCTGCTAAGGCTCTGCTGGTTGCAAACAAAGGTTTCTCAGGATGTTGCTGTTGTCATGTCAGCTCCTTCCTGTTCCCTTGGGCATCCTCGGGGTAAATGCAGCTCCTTTCCGTCGTCCAAGGTTCATACCTTATTCAATGTTGTTCGTCGGACTGGGCCAGCTCTCGCCAGCTTGTTGCCCTGGGTTCTGGTTGTGTTGTGAGGGCAGGGCTCCAGTTTCACCCTGGGTCATGAGCTGGGGCCAGTGTTACACATTTATGTATATGTCTATAAATTCCTGAAGGGAGGATGCAAGTGAAGACCGAGCCAGGCTCTTTTCAGCAGCGCTCAGTGCCAGTACAGGAGGCAATGGGCACAAACAGGAACACAGGAGGTTCCCCCTGACCATTAGGAAACGCTCCCTTCACTGTGCAGGTGATGGAGCCCTGGCACAGGCTGCCCACAGAAGCTGTGAGGGTCTCCTCCTCGGAGGTCTTCAGAACCAGCTGGATGTGGCTGTGCTCCTGGGAGCATGCTGATCTCCATGCAGAAGCCTTTTCCTTTGGGATCATGCTTGCCAAAGCTGCTGGTCCTGCTCCCCCATAACTTCTCTGGTGGGACCACTGAGTAGCAGGAACTCACTGGTGGCCAGCCTGTTGCTGGCAGTAAAGCAGGTGCTGTTCTGTCCTGCTATTTGTTGCCCAGTAGTCTGCAAGTCAGCCTTATGTGGGTCAGGCCCCTTTGGGCACCTCTGGAGCCTCTGGCATTCTCTGCCAAGGTCACAGATGCTCATAAACCATGCAGTGCTTCTAGAACATCCTATAGATGGTTGTTCAAACAGGTTGGCTACTCCAACTGGACTCAGGCACATGCCAGAGGATCCCTTCTCCTTCAGGTCATGTTCTCGTGAGTATTATGTAAAATAAAGTGGAGAGGGCATGAGATCACCCCTGTGACTCTCGCCTAAAGTGTGCACCATCTCCCTCACTTAATTTGCTTGTGGAAAGGGCTTTTCCAACCTTTCTGATCCGATAGCCTCCTCCAGCCATCCGCCCCACTCCTTCCTCCCTTTCCCACTGCCTCCCTCTCTTGCACTCACTGCCCCAAACCTCTGTGTCCTGTGGCTCAGGACAGGCGTTTATTTCCTTCATCCCTGCAGAGCTCTCAGCTTTCCCACGTGCCTGCCAACCTGCTCCAAAAGAAGCCAGAATATTGAGTTGCTTGACCATGTTGCAGAGAAGATCAAAAAAGCTGGTGAAGGGACTGGGAAACAAGACACATGAGGAGCAGCTGAGGGAACTGGAGCTGCTTAGGCTGGAGAAGAGGAGGCTGAGGGGAGCCCTCATCCCTCCCTACAACCACCTGAAAGGAGGGTGTCAGTCTCTTTTCTCAGGTGACAAGTGATAGGACATGAGACGACGGCCTCAGGTTGTGCCAGGGGAGGTTTAGGTTGCACGTTAGGAAGAACTTCTTCCTGGAGACAGTGGTCAAACATGGAATGGGTTGCCCAGGGCAATGATGAAGTCCTTGACCCTGGAGGTTTTTAACAGTTGGACTTGGCACCAAGGGACATGGTTTTTGATGGGACTCAGTAGGCCAGGTTAACTATTGGACCTGATGATCTTGAAGTCTCTTCCAACCTAGATCATTCTATAATTTTGTGGTATTAAGGCTCTGCAGCCAACCCCTCCTGCTCCAGACCCTGCATCAAAACCCTGTGCCTGGGAGCAGCTGCCGAACGCCAAGCAGCATGGACAGGCTGAAATGGGCATTTCTTCTGTGGGTCACTGGTGCACAGCAGTGGATAGGCCACGACGGCCACATTGCTCAATTTCTTGATGTTTTATGTCTTCGGCCCTGGCCTTCATAGCTGAGATTTTGCTGGGTGTCTGTGTGAACGTGTTAATAAGAAGTAAACACCCCACATAATGGGAAGGGGAAATGACTCACTCACGTGAACTCCAGGTTAAAAAAGCAAAAAAGAGGAAGACAAATAGCTTGGAAAAATCTCATTATTTTAGGCCACTTTTGTTACCTTGGCCTCTCTAGTCTCCTTCTGGGATAATGGAGGTGGTGGCCCTGCAATGTGGCTGCCCATGACTGTCCGGGGATATGTCTCCCTCCGTGGGACATCTCCCAGCCCTAACAATTGCAGGTAGCTGGCACGTCCCATCTTGCTCTGCCACCTGCCATTGTGATTTCTGCTGTGGCCAGCTCACGCGGGTGGGGGAACAAGCCGACTTTACTGTGTAAACAAAGGGGATGAGAGATGCTGCCCAGCAGGATGGGCACAGATCACCCTTGTTGCCCTTGGATGTAAACCAGTGCCACCCACCACCGCCCAAGGACTTGCCCTGAATGGTGTGTCCCTGCTTGTGCTCAAAACGCCCCAGGGCTGCCCACATCTCCTGAAAACCTCCCGTGTGGCCCCCACCAGGTGCAGAGCAATACGTGGGCACGCCTGTGACATTCACAGCTGTCTTCACCTGCCAGTGTGAAGGAGGGAGGGAAGAGCAGGAAGGAGGGGAGGGAAGGAGGAAGAGAGAGAGGGAGGGAAGGAGGCTGCATTTGGCAGCTGCCTCCAGAGTGGCTGACCGTCACTGCAGGAGAGGGTCACGATGTCCTCGGCAACTTCCACCAGCTCTTTGCCCAGCGGCCTGGCCGTCCTGACGACTTTCCCAGATGTGCTCTTCATTCCTGAATTGGTGAGTGCCGGCTTCTCCTCCAGGGAGGGCAGAAGCTGCTCGTGGGGCACCCAGCACGCTGGGTGCTGCAGGTGTCCCAGGGATGGGTCTTACCAGAAAACACATGGTCTCGGAGCCAAGCCAGGTCCCTCAGCCATAAGCTTCTGGGGGCAGCCTAAAAGAAAGCCACAAGCCTTAAACTGGGGCTATAAAATTCCCCTTCAGTCTGCAGGGGATTTCTGTGGCACCTCTGAAAACCTGTACTTTGCTGCCTAACAGATTTGCAGGGGTTGTTTGTGGGTTTAAGCCAGATAGCCAAATTGAGCAAATTAATTGTTAGATGGTTTTGAGCAATGGATGCATGCAGAAGATAAAATGCTTACCCCCCTGCTTTAGGGGTAAAAGTTAGGTAGGGTAACTGCAGCAGCAAAAAGCCTCGCTGCTGAAGCTGAGATGTTTCTGGGCTGGAAGTGCAGTGCTGGAGCCGGGCATAGGGGTGAGGGAAAGGTGGATGAGCACATGCCACTTTTTCCCACATTGTAATCTCATTGACTAGGACATTCTTAGTATCTTACAGGATTTGGCACAGGTAATTAAAGCTGTTGCTGTGAGCACTGAGTGAAAGATGGAAAGTTTCAAGGAGAAACTTTTTCCTGTGTCCTCTGCTGGTCTTCTCATGACAGTTTGAGAGGCTTTTTCCTATGCCCGAGTACTTTCATCCAGCACTGAGTGGTTTGGCCGTGCACTGTAGGACGGAGTTCAGGTTATTTCATGCCAAAAACTTCAACTTTGCCATTTGGGAACAAAGCCTTCCCTGTCCCGCAACCCAGTCCACATCCCTGGGATTTACAGCATTTACTTTATTCTCTAAGCGATAACAGACAAGCAAAGAGGAAAGAGCAGGCATTACTGATATGTGGAGAAAGACTTTCCCTCAGCTCACCCAGCTATGTTTTGAAGACTTGGTCCCCATGCCCAGGCTCTGATAACAAAGTCCAGGTTTCCTGCAGCTGCGTGGAGGAGGATGCCACATCCCTGGGGGCTTTCTGGCTGGGCAGACACTGGCTAGGCAGTCCTGGTGTTGAGCATAATGTCCACCCAGGAGTGCTTATGGAACTGGCTGTGCCTTGAGCGGTTTGCTTGCAATTCCTGTCTGCAGGGAACTTGGTGAGGCAGCTTGCTTAATGAGCCAAAAAGAAATACCCTAACCTGTGGTTTGAGGAAGGTCTGGAAATGTGCATCCTAAAGGCTCAGGCACCACCCAGCAAGGAGGAATGCAGCAGAACAGGGTTTCTCCACCGCTGGGGTGTATGACTCCAAGTCGTGCAGGTGTATTCTCTCTACTGTGTACAAAGAAGGTGGCTCCCTTGAATCGCAGCATTCAGGAAAAAGAGAAAGAGCTTCTCAATCCTCAGTGGAATTTGAGGTTATCTGCAGTGGGTTGATATGGTAACTACACAGAAAAAAAATAAATCATTTCAAAATCTTAGACAGTTGTTATAATGCCAAAAGGTCCTGCCTACAGCTCAGATGATTGCCACATCTGGCTGTTGATGAAGAACTATCATTTTATTTTGTGAGGCTGGGTTTAATTCTTGTCATCTATTTTATTTGAAGAACTTTCTGCATATCTGGACAAAATTTAGCAGTTGAGCCTATGCGGAGAAGCTGAAACAATTTGAAAACAGCTTTTTTTGTATTGTAAAAGGCTATTTAAAAGTTAAGTTTTTATCAGATTGTGGTCTCCAATGTGCTGTGGATTGTTGCTGAAAGCCTCTGATTTTTATGAGTTCACTGAACGAACAGCAGTGCCGTAAAACCAAAATCAGCAGTCAAACACGTCAAACATGCTTGCTTGAGTGAGAAATCATTCATATCCTACAGAAAGGAGACATGGGAAATGAGAAGCCTCCTGTCTCACCCTGACTGTGTTGGATTTTAAGGGAACAACTGCAAGTTTTTCTCCAGGATCTTTAGCTGCAATGCACTCAAGTTGTCAGTCATACAGGGCCTGGGTTGGTGTTCAGGTGCCAGCTGGTCTTTGGTCATTACAAGGTGCGTCAAAATAGCAGAACCATTTTCACCCAGGTACTTGTAAAGTTACAGTCACATCCTTGATCTACTGTATTGATTTGCTTAATGAAATCAGGGAAGTCATCTCTATAAACCTGGGGTGACGTGAATGATGTGTCATTGTCTGAGTGCAATAACTCTGGTGCTTCCTTTTGACCTGCAAAAATGCTTCCAAGGAAACAGAAATACCATGATTGGGATAAGTAAGTTGGTGTTGGATGCTGGCAAAGGCTGACCATCATATACGCTGGTCATCATATACTGGTCACCAGACTGATATTTCCTCTGGAGATTAACCAACAAAATCAAGAGCAACCGGTGATGAGGCATGCCCCCCCATGGCAGCAGTGCTCCCATAGAATCAGAATAATTTAGATTGGAAAAGACCCTTAAGATCATCAAGTCCAACCACCAACCTAACACTACCCAGTCCACCACTAAACCACGTCCCTAAATGCCACGTTCATGTCCCCTCACAGTATGGGTTCAGCTGAAAGGCAGTGCACAAACTAAACTTCTGCACATATTCAAGAAATATGCAGGCTGATCAGTTGCAGAGAAAACCTACTGCATGCATTTTAGTGCAGAGATGCTGCTTACAGCTCAGTCACTCCATGGCATTAGACATAACGCTGCCATCCTCTTGTGTAGGAGCCTGCTGGTGGAGAAGAGATGGAGTCAGGATATAGCTGTCCTTGTGTTCTCCAACACGAGAGTACCTTGCACAGCCCTGGTGTAGAACGACCCAAATAGCTGGAGCAACAAAGCAAACCCTGCTTCCCAGACAGTGCTCTCAGGAGTGCTTTCACAGAGCTGGGAGCCTCAGCCCTGTTTCCCCTACCACAAAGAGTAAAACTGGCTTCATTTACCTCTCTTCAACCTGTTTGTTCTCCTCTCAGGATAAAGCTTGCACAAGGCCTTCATTAAGGCTGTGGTCTTCACCACGCCATGACTGCGCTGCTTGTGTTGGTGGGCCGGGTTTGGCACAACACCTCTCAGGGAGCCACCATGCTAGGTGTGAGGCGAATGTGTCCAAGCTCCCTTCTTACCAAAAACCAGCCTTCAGAAACGGCCAGAACCAGCCTGCTCAGCACACTGAGGTGGTGAATGGCAGTGACTCCTGGAGGCAGGGGTGCGGTGAGGCTCTTTGGGGCCCAGACCGGAGGCAGATGTTCCCAGATTTGAGCAGAGGCTGGGAAGAACTCGAAGGCCTCACTATTGCTGGGTGCAGTGTCTGGGTTTTGGCCCCGTTCTGGATAAGGCAGTCATCCCACACTCACCCTTTCTCCCACTTGTGCTTGCAGATCTTTGGGGGCCTTGTCTGGATCCTCGTTGCCTCCTCAAAGGTCTCAGAGCCCATGCTGCAGGGCTGGGTGATGTTTGTCTCTGTGTTCTGCTTTGTCATGACCGCCACCCTCCTGTTCCTCTACATGTGTGGGGCGCACGGGGGCAGCAGCTCCTGGGTCACTTTGGTAAGTGGACGCAGCAAACCTCAGGGGTGATCCCTTCCTTGCTGTCACTGGTAGACAATTGTCCCCTTTTTGTCCCCCTACTGCACTCTGAATCGCAGCCTGGGGCTTGCTTGTTGTGGGTGCCTCTTGTTTTTCCCTTCCCAGCATGCTCCCTCTCTGGGAATGACAGTGTGTGATCCCTCTTTCTTAGGATGTCATCTGCCAGGAGACAGCAGCACTGTTCTACCTCAGTGCTGCTGTGTTGGAAGCCTACTACACCTATACAGTAAAGGGTTTCTTTGCCGTCCCTCAGAGGAGGTCCATCTACCAGGAGAACGTTGCTGCTGTGGTGAGTGTCTGGCAAGTGGAAGACTGTGGGGTGGCCCCAAGGGCAAATCTTGATTAGCACCAACCTTTGGGGGGGGGGGAGGAGGAAACCAGTCCCATGAATGTCTCCAAATGTGCAAAAGTCAATAAAAATATAATGCCTTACAGTGTATTTGCTCAGATCAGGAACTCATGCCGTATAATAAAAAATTAACTGGCTGATGTATTTTTCCATTGTAGGTATTTGCATTCGTAGCTACCCTGTTGTACGTGATCCATAAGATATACTCTCTCCGCCGATGGAAATCATCCTAAGTGTCTTTCCTTGCACGTTGTGTCTTGTGGTCATCCCATGAACACAAAAGTTGTCCAACGACTGCAGTTTCCAGGCTGGGTTTGGGGTTTGTTTTTTAATATATGTACTATAAACAAGCAGCTTTCTGTGGGACTGTGGCAATGAAGACCAAGAGCCTGCCAGAGAAACCTGTATCCTGGTGCATTCTATTTTCTTCATTCTCTTCCAGGTTGGGTACAGCTTGATGTTGGTAATTGGGGCCCAAGTAGAAAACATCCAGCTCAAAGCAGCTTCCCCTCAACTACACCCTTATGCCTCCAGGGTTGTTATTGCTATTGGGGGAAGCCTGAACGTCTGGCACTAAGCAGTATGAGTATGAAACCTGGCCATTTTCACTGACATCCACCTGTGTAAGCCTATTTCCCTCCCTGACGCTGCTGTGCCAAAAGAATTTTCTGTGCCATTTCTGGAAATGCCACCTCTGACTTGTGATGTGGAATGAGTGCAACTTGTCTCAGAGGCAATATGAATTCTTGCAACCCGAAGGGTACTGTCAAATTATGAGGCACAGCAGTAACCCGAGAAACTACCCCTGTCATGAATCTCCCCATGAAACACAACTTAGAAAATGTGCTGTACAGACTGCAGCAGAATTATATGGATAATTAGAAGAATGTCTCAGATAAGCAGAGGCAATCAGCTCTTGTCTTTAGTGCATGACTGTTCTCACATACACTGGCACTGTGTCACTAATAAAGATGGGTTTCCTGTGATTTTGCAACTAGACAAAGGTCATTGCCGCTAATTTCCCCCTGCAGCTGACACATACGCAGCCCTGTACACCCTCAGGAGCACTGCACCACAGCAGGGCAGTGCCCAAGGAGCAGGCACAGACCTGGACACGAATGAAGGGGCTCCTCTGGCAAAGGGAGCCTGTGGGGACATGGGCTAAATTGACTCAAGTTCATGGAATCATGGAATGGCTTGGGCCAGAACAGACTTTAAAAATCATCTGGTTCCATCCCCCTGCCATGGGCAGGGACACCTCCCACCGGACCAGGCTGCCCAAAGCCCCATCCAGCCTGGCCTTGAATACTTCCAGGGTTGGGGCATCCACTGCTTTTTGGGCAACCTGCTCGTGAACCTCACCACCCTCTGAGTAAATATTTTCTTCCTTATATCTAGCCTAAACCTACTCTCTGTCAGTTGAAACCTATTATCCCTTGTCCTAGCAACACAGGCACAAGTTAATCTCAGTGATGATGTTCACCTGAGCATGTAAATTAGAGTGTTAAGTCAAGTGAGTTAATTTAAATCCAGGCCCAAGAAGGGGTGTTTTCACATGTTACAGAGATGTGCCTAATATGCAGTGGTACCAAATTATCCCTCCCAGCTTGTGGGGGGAAATAAAAGCTTCTATTTTGAGTCTGAAGTTCCTGGGTAATAACGAGGATTGGAGAACTGACAGGAAGCAGAAGTGGACATAGAGACACCTCTGTTGTTTCAGGTCCTAGGCGGACTTTTGAGGGTTGAAGCTTTTTAATTGCAGTATGAGGGAAACATTGGATTCTTTATAGTTTATCCTTGCTGAAAACCAGCCTGACCTGTTTTGTTTGCTTTAGTGACAAAAGCAAGCTGATTACAACAGAGGTGGAAAAAGAAACCGCTTTTCATAGCAGGGAGGGAACGCACTGCTGCTGCAGACAATTGCGCTTGGTTCTGGAGGTTTATCTGCACCTGCTGAAACTTGCTTCAACATCACGTCATCACAGGGGGTGGTGGAGCCCAGATTTGCACTACCCTGCATGTAGTCACATCAAAACACAAAGATGCCTTTCTTTTTGGGGCGTATTTACAAAAGCAGGCATTCAGGGTCATGCCCTGCAGTCTGAGATGCGGCGCCCGTGTCCACCTTCTCCACCCACATGTGGTCACCATGGCTGCTCCAAACACTGCCTTCTGCTCCCCTCGCTTCCCAGTCCCTTTGCCCTGTAGCCATCCCATTTACAGCCCATGTCTTGGCACCTGGCCCTGTCCTCTCCCCAGCTCATTCTGCTATCCTGCTCTCTCTGCCGCACACCGGTTCACACCAGCTTGCACCCTGTCACCTGCCTGCCCCATTCCTTCTGGCCCCAGCTGGGCTGCTGAGCCACCTCCCTCCGAGCAGGAGCAAAACCTTCCTGTAAGCCTGGACTGGAAAAAAACAGCTGGGTGGTGCTGCCATGGGAGCTCCCACCAGCCCCAGTACCCAGTGGCTGGGCTGAGGGTGCAGGCCTGGGACTGGGAGGGAGAAACCTGGGCCAAGGCTTTGCCTAGGGAGGGCTGGGCAGGGAGAAAGGCCACCACGGGGTCACGAGCATCCAAAGGAACTGATTACGAAGCAGCGCTGTGGTTTTGAAACCCACCCAGTGCAGCCCTGGCTTTAATCCCCTGCAGCCAAATTGCTTACACATGGGACAGCACCAGAGGGTGACACGGTGAGGTGTGGCTTTGCTGCACCAGGTTGCTGAATTGCACCTCCCAGGTGAGTTACAACAACGTACACGTTCCCCGCAAGGAGGAAAGGAGAAAATTAAAATGAAAAAAGCCCTCTGAGATCTCTGTTGCCTTTCATGCCCTGCCCTCCAGTCCTCTCAATAAACCCAAGAAGTCCCCGTGTGCCTGGAAGCTGGGCAGCCCAAGGTCAGTGGCACACCTCCATGCTTCTGAAGTGAAAGATGCTGCCCACAGATCAGCGAATCTCCCAGGGCCTACAAGCACCCTTTCTGCCATGTTTGTCCCAGTTCTTATCCCAAAACAGAGCCCTGAGGACAGCACTGACCTGAGAACCTGCTGTGACCCCACTGGAAACATTGGTCGTGACAAACGTGGCAGGCTTGGACCTTGTCCAGGGCTTGTCAGGGAAATTGCTGTTCACTTCAAATCTGAGAGCAGTGAACTTGCCTTCCTAGGTCCTGCAATAGTTGTGCACCAAAAAAGGATGCATAGAGGCTTCACCCCACGCTTGCATTCCCTTTTTTGCCTTCTTGCTGCTGAGCAGGGTCTCCAAACCTGACAGGAAGCCCAGTGGGACCTGGGAGGAGGATGGTGTTATGCTGTTTGTCCTGTGGAGGCGGGAACCCTGGGGATATTTGCTGTGAGCATTTGCTTCACCCAAAAGCTGCGCCAGGCTGCTCTAGACCACAGCCAGTTGGGACTTAGAAGTCTGCATGGATGAAGATAAACTCCTATGAAACAAGTCAGGCATTTCTGGATCCCTCCGGGCTAGCACCTGATCTCCAGCATCCTCCCCCTAATGCCGTATTTCGTTTATCCTCCCATCCCTCCCCTTCAAGGATTCTCTTGAAGACACAGAGCCCATTTGAAATGCCATGAACCAGCCCTTTTTCCGAGCATTTAAAGTTCCATCACACTTAAAACCACCAGGCTTGTTGCAGCCCTGCAGCCAACACTAACATTCAGCCAGAAGCGTAACTGGAGTTTCCACCGCTGCTCTTCTCTTCCAGCTTCCTCAGCAAAACAAGGTCTGCAGGCATCTACTTTAGAGATCAGGCAACAACACTCCAGTTAAAGACAAACCAGCCTACCTGGAAGGCAGGTAAAACCTCAGCTCCTCTGATGCAAACAAGATTACGGACATATAATTCATTAACTATGTCCAGATCGTTATCTTGGTTGTTCTTGCTTAATTGAAGACTACCTTCTTAACCGTAATGTTAGCTGTTACCCAAATACCTGCATACGGGCACCTACATTACCTTGCCTCTAGGGATGCAATGAGTTAGGAGCACTTCCACATCTTCTGAATTGCAGAATTTGCTTTGTCTGAAGCAAAGATTTAATAAATAATTATGACTAAATGCATGGAAAAGTTCAGGAGTGCCTGATGTTTCTTGTTTTATAGTCAGCTCTTATCTGTGAGCGATGAGTGAACTGTGTGCTGGGTACAACATCTGTACAACCAGCTATATTATTGTGAACAAACTTGGAAAATGGGAAAGCCACAAAAGATAACGCCTGTGGAGGGATCAAAGCTCCATGCGGGTCTGTGGCAGAACCTGATCGGTGCCTCCCCCTCTCCTGAGCCAACTACGGGCCGTTACCCACCTCTGATCTTCACACCGATGGCACAGCCCCATCCTGCTCCATGGTCCCCCTCATACTAACAGAATCAAGCATTGAAACCCCATTCACTCGGAGGACAGCAATGGAAATGCCCTTGTTTCAGATTCATGGCAGAGCTCAGACATGAGTTACTGCCCTGTGGGTTTGAGGAAGGCCCTAAGCTTCCTCCAAAGCAGAGGGAAGGCCGCCAGCAGGGTTGTCAGGGAATAGTTAATGCAACCCAGGCATACCTGAGTCAGTGGGCCCTGATGGGGTGTACCAAGGAGTGCTGAGGGAGCTGGCAGCTGTCACTGTGAGGACATTCTTGATGATCTTTGATCAGTAATGGCAACTGGGAGAAGTGCCCAAAGACCGGAGGAAAACAAGCTGTTAACGTAGGGGCTAGAAGGGCAGTGAGGTGGACTGAAAACTGGCTGAATGGCTGAGCCCCAAGGGTCAATAACAGGTCCAGTCCTGTTCAGTATCTCCATTAATTACCTTTATGATGGGACAGCATACCCTCAGCGAGTTTGCAGACAACACAACTGGGAGTGGTGGATACACCAGATGGTTGTGCTGCCATCCAGAAAGACCATACAGAGAAATGCCATGGCAAGCATCTTAGAGTGGAAGGCACAGAAGCCAACTTCTGAACTGCTTTGTAGCTTGGATCACTCTAATACTTTATGATAAAACATATTTTGGGTTCAGTTCCACTGAATTCTTCTACTATGCCCAAGACAAAAACATGCAGTTGCCAGATTAAGCACCGTGACCTTCTATGTAGATGCAGTCTGTTTATCTCCTGGTGGGATTTGGGTGATGGGTCTTCCAATCAGTGAGCTGATCTAGCTTCTAGCACCTACCTCTGTGTGCTTTAATTGGAGATCTGCTGCACGAATGGGCTTACTCCATCTCTGATCAGAGGCTGGTATACATCACGGACTTTCTTTTTCTTTTAATCCCCTGATATCTGTAGCACTTTCTGAGTTCTGGATAGGGCCCAAGACTCTACTGTGCCCAGTACCAAATTGGCAGAGAACAAAGCCAAGTCCTATCCCAGCACACATGCAGAGGAGAGTACCATAAAAAAGGCTGGATTACAGGTTTTGGACTGCAGTTCCAACACCAGCCAAAACAGGAGATTGTGGGGTTGTGTGAGAAACTAAGTTGTGTTTTTGCAGAAGAGAACTAATTTTCTGTATTCAAAGGTAGCTGTGTAGTCATAACAAGGAGAAATGCTAAGTAGAAAGGTGGACAGTAGAAGGCCTCACTGTTCCAAAATAAGGTGGAAGCTTGAGTAAAACAGGATGAGCAGTGTGGGAACAGTAAAACAAAGATCACAGGTTCTCAAAACATAAGAAAGGGGGAAAAAAAGAGAAAAGGGAGAAATTAAAGGGTTGAAAAAAAGAAAAATTGTACATATATGCTATAGAGGAGCATTGAGTAGCTTGTGAACCCGTAGTACTCAGCCAATGAGGAAACAGGGGAGGTGACCAGGTGTCGGGTAATAGGGAATAAAAGGTGATGATTTGTTTACTAAAATGCTCTCCTAATTTGCAGGACCCCCACCCATTGCAACCGCGAATAAAATAGCTTCACAGAGATCCTGTCTGAAGAAAATTATTTGAGATTTTTCTCAGTTGCTTGTCCTCAGATATTTAGGCTCTGCTTCAATTGGGGAACTCCCCCACTTGCATGACCAGTATTTGCACAGATCCTGTTGTTGCCCACCATCACCTTGCCCCCCTCCTCTGAGCCACATACCTTCTACCTTCTGATTTCAGTTGCCCCACCACTCCGAACAAGCCTATGGAGAGAGATGGAGTGCACACTGACTCTCACTACTGCTGCTTGCTGCAAGGTCTCCTGGACATCAGCATTTTGCAAATAAGACACTAACCCACACCAAACTCATTCTGAGGATTCTTTATTGCTTCCACAATCTTATATTTTCAGTAGTTTCCCAAGGGTTTGTGAAGGAAAGCCCAGAATCTGTTCATGACACACCATCTTCAGGAATCAAGTAAATGCATGCTTGAAGTAAAAGTCATGTCCACTGGCTGTTTCCTCCTGAATGTCCTTAGCTGGACTGTGGTGGGAAGAGTTGTGGGAAAGCAAATGGTGTTACTGAATGGTAGCAATGGGAGCAGCAACACGAATGGTATGAGACCTACTGGTGCCCTCCTCTGAAATGTAAGCTTAGACAACCCACTCATTTGGGCTGGACTTTCATAGCTGCATCTCTGAGCAGCAGGGAAAGATGTATTGTATCTTTCACCATACTCTCTGCCTGACATTTGTCCAGGGTGATTTCTTCATTCCCTGAGCTACTTTCACCTCGCTCCACTCCAACTTAGTGTCTGGAACATCATATTCGGGCTCAGGATCCCCTCGGATGGTCCCCTCAGGCAGTGCCACAACGATGGGCAGCGGGCCCTGCTCCTCCCGGAACTCCACAACGTAGAGGTTCTTCTGGTTTGCTAACTGTTGGTGAGTTTCCTTGGGGGCAGACGAGGAGCAGGAAAGAAAAAAGATGATTAAAAGAAGTCTCCGGCTAATAAACATTAGAGGAAAGGCTGTTTTGTTTCCTGCTTCTGACTGATCCTAGTTTAAATCATCTCTAAGACAACTTCAGGAGCAATGATGCACAATATTGGTTTACTTGAGGTCAAGCTCTACACGGTATATGGGGTAGGAAAAAACCGGCATTTATTAATAAACATTTTCAGCAGTGCATAAATTAAAGGACTCACTACGCACATCCTTATGGTTTTCAGATGAGATAATAATAAGCAGCAGCGATTCTGGTAGCTAGATTGCTGATACACCAGCATTACAATGTCATCCTAGAAGAACTTGCTTCTGGAAAGGAGCTGATCAGAAGAAGTGCATCCTGCTAATAAGGATGCGCACTGGCATGTTCGTTATGTGCATTACCTGTTTTATATCTTTATATAGATATAAATTTTGCTTTGACAACAGTGAAGTGCTTGTTACTGCCCTGACAGGTAGTTTCAGCTAATAAAACCATATGAATTCACCGTTATTTTCAATACTACCCTTTCCTTGCATACAAGTTTTGTTAACACTCGGATTTTATAGAATAAAAATTTACTGGGAACAGGAAATTTTTCACACTCATGGCAGCTGAGAAATTATTATCAACTGCACATCTCCCAGATCAATGATCTATACAGCAGGTTCTTCTTCTGTTTCTTTTGTGGAAGACTTCTCAGAGACAAAGCATTGAAAATGTATGATAGAAATCCTCAAGTCTGGGTATCATCTCACACTGATAAGCATCTGTATCCATCTCAGTAGGCAAAGAAGATCAACTGCTTTTTAGTTTAGCCCTTCTGAAGGCAAACTAAAAAGCTGGCTAGAACAGGGTGACAAATTTGACAACTATAGCTCTGCAGTGGGATACTGGGACTGTAAGCAGCTAAATCCTCACTGCTACAAAGACCCTACAACCAAAGAGATAACCAGGAATTTGCAAAGGACCAACTTATCCTAAAGCTGGTGTTCAGAGGAAGTCAGATGAAATGCTGCATGCTGGATCTCTCCATCAGCTACAGACAGGGCTCAGACAGCAACATCTCCGTTGTGATCATTGAGTTTCAGGAAATGACACCACCTCCCTGATTTCCCTGATTTACTTCAGATATCTTAATTATACTAGAGACTGAAGCAGCTGTGACATTTAACCCTTTCGCAATGGAAACTTAGTATGCAGACAAACAAGCATCAGCAACCAAAGCAAAGCCACAATTTCCTCTGCCCATGCTTATTCCAATGCCACCAAAAATACCACAAATGAAGCCCAGAAATTCAGATGTGTCCTGGAGGCACTTGGCTGTGGAACACTCCTGACTGGACAACTTCATACAACTGCAGAAGAATTACTTACATGCTGATTTTGTTTGCTCTTGGGAAGAGTACTTTGTTTTAAGCCTAGAATATAACATTTGACCACAAACTATTACAATATCAATCCCATTCTGTCCTCTGACCTAATGAATAGAACAACTGAGTGTAATCTACCTGTTGTGTCAGTCCTTTGAAGAGAGCTCTGGTAATGTTAATCAAGTTTTTGGATCCAGTAACCTTAGCATACATGTCTTTAATGCCAATTAGTTTGCAGATGGTCATAATAGCTCGGTGGCAATGAAGACCATAACCTGGAGGAAAAAAAAAATAAAATTAACTTGTGATTATCTGTAAGCATGTGACTGAGCTTAGGAAAAACAGAGAGCTAGGACCTTCTCTTAGTTATGTTTATTACCTATTATATTAGGACACATAAATATACCTCAAAAATGGTAAAACCATTCTGGAAAGACCATTCTTCCCAATCTTTGCAGCCACGCTAAAATAAAGATCATGTTCTTTTTATACTAAATATATTCCACTTAACATATTGCAAAACTGAACAAAAACATCACCACCTATACACTCAAAACATAAAAAATACATCCTCAAGAACTGTTTAATACCACAGATTTGGGTATTATTTTTTAGAAGTGCCACTGGCAGTTTTAGAAGAGTCTTCTACAGACAACTTTCCCACCACCCCCATGAACATTCACCAAACAAAGGTAATTTCTTTCTCCCACTCACTTTAGTACTTCCCAAAACCGAGAAGAAAAAATCTGCAGAGAAGCAAGGCAAGAAGGTTACTTAAAAGCATATTAAAACAAATCCATTACAAGGGTTGAGGATCTAAACGAATTCCCACCAAGACTGTCTCTTCCAAGAAGCAATTCCTGCAATAGCTTCAGAACTGCTTCCTTTGCAATTCCAACTGGACAAGTGCTGGATGACAGCTTTGATAACTCCTAATGCTGGTAAACCTGACTTTAAAGTCTTGGTTCACATCTACAATATGTAAATTTAAACTGGTTTCCTATCGTGAAGTCACAGCTCAAAACAACCAGTATGCTTCAAGCACAAATTACGAAACCCAGTAACAGCGACAACTTGGATGTGTAGATGAGTGGGAGGGAGGCAAACATATCTCAAATCCACAAACACAACAGAGCTTTGCATCTCATTCGCATCTATCTCCAGTTGAGAGAGTGTTATATTAGCTCAAATGTATAATTATAGTGCATTAGCATTAACTGCAAATGGTTTCTTACACTTGCCAGACTTTAATGAAGGGGTTATTTATTGAGGCATCCAATTCTGGTCTCTTGTTCCCCAAGAGACTTGTTTCATGTGGCCTAGCTCTATTAATCTTCATAAATCGCTTTATGATAGTTCTAATGTATTTTACTTAGAAGCTAAAAAGCCAGGTTATTGATTAATCCACTCTGCAGAACAGTTTTGCTGTGGAGTAAATGAGGAAAAAAATCTATTCCAGTGCTGCATGTTCTACTGCACCAATATTGCCTTTTTTTCTTTTAACCTGTAATCGGAAAAGAAATTATAACCATCCAAAGCCATTTGTTCTGCCTTTTGAGAAAACACCATTTTCTATGCTACAATACAAAGTCAAATTTTCAACACAATTACATGTGAATGATCTCTGAAAGGCTGTTTGTCAAAGTTTCATTTTCAGTGACTTAAAGTATTTTCCTTCTGGTGTTTTGCATCGTTGCTTTTCTCCCACCTCAATTCAATCAGGTTTCTGCAGATTGTTAATGCATGAAACTCAGAAGGCAGTGAATTAGTCCATCAGTCACCGAACAAAATTTATTCTAAACACAAAAGGAAAAGATTCCAACTGAAAACTCCAACTGTGGAAACAAAAAGTTGTGCTCTGACATTTTTTAACTTGCCTCTGGCACTCCAACTGTGTTACTGTGGTTTAATTCAGTGAGGCCTATGTAAGAGAATAAGGTCATTTAGACACAACATATTTTCTCACACTGATTTTTGATACAAAGGTAGACAATCAAGCTTTTCTTGGTAGCCATTAACATGAGTTAGTGAGAAAGAGAATACCTGCTTTAAATCCACACTAAGGGACTACTCCAAGTTAAGCTCACATTCAGATGTTCATATTACAGAACTCTTTTAACTTGGATTTTCACTTGTCTAACGTCATCTTCACCATATGATGAGGCATTTCTCCATTTAGCAGGAATTAGGAGTAAAGTAAGGGATATTAAGTATAACAGTGACTTTATCTTTTCTCTGAAAACATTGGGCTTTGTAGTTATCATTTGTTGAGATTGCTGCCTGTGTCCTAAATACAGGGACAGGGAATAAACTGAATATAACAACTTGCCAGCTGAAATTGCACAAAGCAAGAGGTTCAGCATACATAACTATACAGTTGTACTGTCATCAGCAAGTAGAAGGAACCTTACAAAAGGTGGTCTATTGTGAAAACTATGAATAACTGTAATTTTTTCATACATATTAATTACAGCTACAGGGTATCAGTGCTGGGCTTCAAAACCAAAAAAGTGCACTGACAGGCTGAGGGAGTTGGGGTTGTTCAGCCTGGAGAAGAGAAGGCTCCAGGGAGATGTTATAGCAGCCTTCCAGTACCTAAAGGGGGCCTGCAAGAAAGCTGGGGAGGGACTCTTCATCAGGACATGCAGCGATGGGACAAGTGGTAATGGCTTTAAACTAAAAGATGGTAGATTTAGATTAGACATTGGGAAGAAATTCTTTACTATCAGGACGGTGAGGCACAGGCTGCCCAGAGAAGCTGTGGATGCCCCATCCCTGGAGGTGTTCAAAGCCAGGCTGGATGGGGCTTTGAGCAACCTGGTCTAGTGGAAGGTGTCCCTGCCCAGCCAAGGCAGGGGGTTGGAATTAAATAATCTTTAAGGTTGCTTCCAACCCAAACCATTCTAATTCTATGATTCTATGAAATTACTTAATTTACAACCTTGAGAGCTCCTTAAATGCAACAAGAAATGCAGAAACGCAAATAAGACAGTCTGACTCTCTACCTGTTGACTTGTAAAGATTTTCTGAAGCTCGTGCTATCACATTACTGTCACACTGATTAAAAAACCCTCATCCCAGAACTAAAATGTCATCTAATAAAAATTGTTGAAGGTTCATAGCACTTTTAGATGCTTTCAAAATACATAACTCTGAACATTAATATTATCTTCTCATATTACTAATGTGACAGTGCAGAACAATAATACCAGATACACAAAAATCAAAGGGTATGTCCAAAGTGTCAGTGCTTCAGCTTGCTCGAAAGACTACAGAATTGATAAATTAAGTAGGTGAACACAATGACAGTGATCTGACTGAAAAATTATCCTGGTTCTGACTTATTATGAGTTAATGATTAAACGATCTTGCAATTTAGGTCTCATCATAATGAATCTGAAGTGATTTACAAACAACTAGCTATGTAGTTGAATTTGTTTCCTGTTGTATATTAAAATTAGAAGACCAATTAAGGGCACTCAGCAGCAAGCTACATCTGTTTTCTATAAAATAGCTGCTTTATCCATCCTGAAAGCAAAGGTAGGCTAAGCAAGTCAGATGAAACCTTTGCACATGAAGATTTAACTCAAATATTCCTGCAAAGAAATGACCTTGTACTGCCATTACAGGTCTTCAAAACAGAAAGAACCTAGAAGGTAAAGTGGGTCACGCTGAAAACTGCAGTCCATTAGAAATAGGCTAACCTTTAGCTCCCCAAACTATTTCATATACGACTTTCTGTATTGCAGTCCTGAAGAACACAACACCAGCTTACAAGGTTGCTCTGGATGTATCCCCATCATTGTCAATGGCTGGCAAGGCATACATTGCAACAGCACCGAAGGTGAGGAAAGGGACAGTAGAAAGTAAGCAACGTCTCTTCAAAAGGTCAGCGTTAATGAAGCTATCAGACACAGCACACACCATTGAGACAATATATGGTGAGCTGTGCATCTCTTTTGACTAAAGCTTTGAGGGGGATGCAGCCATGGCCATCACTCAATTTCCTGTCTGATAATACAGCAGAACTTCCCCAGATAAAATCTCTACTGTTGCAATCAGGGTTCATTTTTTGGGAGGATGAGCAAAAGCAAGGACAGAAATCTGTCTGGGGGCAAGTACTTTTCTCATCTCTACATATTATAAATCATATTAATTTTATCATCTAGGATGGAATGAAACACTACCTATTATCATTTACCAGGAGACAGTCCTGGGAGAAAAACAAATATCTGAGCACTTGCTGTATCTTGCTTGCATGTCTAATCAGTACATTGCTTAGGGAAGCCTTGATGGAGGTGCCCATCTTCTCTTGTGCAGAACTGTTGACACCAGACACGCTGAGTTGCCATACTTTGCAACTATTGACAGTGATTTACTACCACTGTGGACTGAAAGCATTTTTTTTATTATTATTTTTTTTTAACTTCAAAGGGAAGCAGGAAGGGTGAAAGAAAGCCATGCTAAGAGCTCACACCAGTACTGGTATGAGGGAGAAACCCTGATGCACAAAAACAAAGCCATGTAGTCAACAGCCGGTATTTTTAACAAAAACCAATTGGTCATCTTCACCATTTAAGACATGGTAGACTAGCACCAAATGATACATCTCTGAAGAAAATGAACACTGCACAGGTTTAAATTCATGAAATAAATACCCGTCAGTAATTAATAGAACTTCAGAATTTCCAAGTAGTTTTAATTACCTTTGTTTTGCTTCTTCATGCGGATGGTTGTTCTTTTAAATTTCACAGTAATGTCATGGTAAACTGGAGGGAGAAGAAAAGAAAGGCATTAAGACTAAATTCTTCCCTCTAGAATAGCTTTAGCTCAGCAAACATAAGGAGTACCTTTCTTTTTTAGAACTGTGAAGAGGTAGGTAGTTTTCCTCTCCTCTGAGTTCTTTGAAAAGGAGAGTTTATCTAGGTAAAGTTCTGTAGTAGGTTAGGAATGTTTACACATCTGTGAGTACTACTTCATTATTGCATAAAAAACAAGCTACACTGGAAAAATATGAAGGGATCACATGTCTCCAATGATCCACATTCCACTAGCAATGTAATTTAACCCTTTTCCTCATATTTAGATTTTTCTAATAATTCAGCTTTTAATCTAAGATTTCCCCCTCAGACTTTGGTTTTCTTAGATTTTCTATACAGAAATTTGCCATTCTAGTCTTGCTTCTTCTCTCTGCTTCAAAAGGAACCCAAAACTCATTTCCTCTGGTGGTTGTTGTACACATCTGATTCAATGAGTTGGTCTCTGCACACTGATTTCTTGCAGTACAGTCAGGACAGCTCAGAGAAGACCTCTATGCTGAGCAGAATGGAAAGCATGGAGGAAACACTACCAGTCTCTAATCAACCCCCCAACCTATTAGTGTGAAATATTAATGGTCCTGGAATAGACTCATAACGATAACTACACTTTTTATTTGTAAGATGAAGTTCGATTATACTGAAATTTTATTTACACAGTACCTTGGTTAAATATGCGTTACTGTCTTTCATAATTTTTCCAAAAGATAACTATTTGGTATACTGGTACCACATATGACATCAGACAGACTTGCATGATATTAAATTGGACTAACAAAAAGCTACCATGGAACACACCATGGACACCTCGAGCCCACATCCTCTTCCTGGGCTTGCTACTACTGCTACACATTTTTAAAAAGCCTGAAATACTATACGTTAAGTAACCAAATTTTAAATGTGGTGGAGGCAGGAGAATAGAAGAGAGATAAATCTCTCAACTTAGTATTTTCATCTTAACAACACATTTCATCATGTACCTTCCTACAATTGTTTATACAAACCTGAGTGAAAGAAAAGAGCAAACTGTGTATTCATTGCAGGTAACTATCATTTATTTTACACAGGGATTGGCAGACTGTGTACTGCTGTCTAGTTAAAACAATCTGGGGCTAAGATTTCATACAGCATGCTAAAGAAACAAAATAATGCACAAAGAATAATAAAATGCATCAAACCAGAAATGTTTTAGTTAATATCTTTTTACACTTTTCAACTAGTTGCAACCAGTTCTTATTAGTGTATTCAGTGCTTGTTGAGAGTTAAAGAGTCAAAAAAAATCATACTACTTACTTGTGTGGTTCTGATACTGCTCTATATAATGTAAGCTGCGTATTGCTTTGTTCTTTGCCTAGCAAATAAAATAAGAGAACAGTTTTTCCTTGAACCTTTCTGCAAAGTACTTGAAATACATTATTGTTCAGTTAACTAGATAGGAAAAAAAAGCAAGCAAGAAAACCTAGGAAGCAGGTTTGTCTCATTTAATCCATTTACTTTACAGAAATGAAAATGTTCTATTTAAAGAACTGTTTTCTCCTAGTAGATTGAACATTTCAAAAGATTACTCACTATAGTAATGACTTTAACTGTGTATTTTAGCGTTGCTATTTTGGTAGCTTAGTTGAGCATTAAAACAAGCTAGATTAATGTAAATGGATAAATAATATTTTCAAGTCTAAAGGAACCTTAATAAGGTCATAATGCATGTGGAAGAGAAAAATTCCTACACACTAGCTGTGTAAGCAGATTGCATGCTTTGTAGGTAATGGAAACAAGCAAAGAGGGATAGAAAAGGGCGTAGGAAGAAAATAAAGTGTGTATTAACAGAATGTCAGTGCAGGACGACCTCATTATACGTTTCAAGATGGATAAATCACATATGTGGTCTTATTTAAGATTACTTAAAACAAATGTCAGTATAAATTATTTTGTACTTGCTTTTAATCAACATACTTTTCGTAAAGCATTCATCCTGTCACCTGCTTTCCCCAATGCAAAACCTGAAAGACAGAAAAAAGTCATTTTATTACTGAGAAGTACACTAGGCAGCACCCTGAGAAAGCAGAGGGGAAAAAAAAAAGACAAATAAGGCTTAAGTTAACTCTTTTTTGTATTTGTTCTATGTTTGTTCCAAACAACACAGAGGTGACTGCTTCATCTAACAGGGTCTTCTGTTTAAAAGGAAAGAAGGGAAGGAAGAAAAAAAGGGAAACTGACAGACATATCAAGTACATCTGTACAAATGGCAGTTCCAAGACCCCAGAAGCAAAAAAGGAGACTGGGTTTATATTAGAAAAACAGAGAATATAAAACTCAGGTTTTACAAACAGAATAGCACATTTGCAAAAAGCTCATGCCTAAAGAACAAAGGAAAAAAAAGACCGTCAGTTTCCATACTGCTACCTGATCTTCTCTGGACGCTCAGACCTACTCATATTTACCAGCTGAACTGTGGTACTGGTGGTGGTGAAGAGCTTTCACAGCAGTCTCTGACTATTTGCAGTCAGCTCAGAATGGGGCATCAACTGACTGTATGGAACAAGTAAGAGGATGTGACAGCCTTTTTTTTTTTTTAAACACTGTGGTCCAATAGTGTTAAGACAGATTGAGTTAAAATCATTTTACTTCAACAAAATAAGGCTCCATGTACTGAGTTCTCAATCACTTTCTAACTCCTGCACAAGAAAATGCAAGGAAACTGATATTCTTTTATGCATACACACACAGAGCTCATTCGTAATGTATTAACATTCTAAAATCGCACAATAGATTAGAAAATTAAAAAAAATGAGACCATGTGGGCAACTTCAATTCAAACATTTGGCACATATGGTAAGCCTTTAATGATGTGTTAATGCTCATGAAAAAAACTTTTCAAAGAAAAGGTAGGCAGAACTTTTAAGAGCAACATGTTCTGCTCGAGAGCCACGCCTTCCTCTATGTACACATTCCTTTTTTCCCCTCCAAACAGTGGTTAAAGTTCTGCCAGAGGAGCACATCTGGACTTCAGTCTTTCAAACAGATGAAGTTGTACACAACTACCCAACTGGAAATACGGTAGTCTTAATAGAGGTCTCACATCCCATCATCAGAGATATCTTGTGAGCTAATAATAAAAGGAGACTATTACATCCAAGAGGTAGATGCTCTAAATATGTATTGAAAACAGAGTTTTCTTTACTTCATATAACAATGCAAATGCAATTTCCTATACTCTGTCACCAATACTATGCATCCCATACTCCTGCCTCTTGATTGAGTATCTGCTAGCCTTTAGAAATTTCAGAAAAGTGACAAGTTTAAATACCAGTACGTTACAGAATGTCTCCTCTTGCTTTAACAATATGTAATATTGCTAAGTGTTATATATTCAGTAATATGCCACATATAAAGGCCTAGCTGTACGATTTCATTGAAGTACTAATATGTACTTGTCAGCCTCGCCTGACCTTGTGTAACTGAACTCATGAAAAAAATGTACGTACTGTATACAACATGAGTCATAAAAAACGGCCGAAACAAGAATGCAGGAGGTTAGCACTGTTAATGTGCAGTCATATCACTAGCACAAAGAACGTACATATTACAAACATCAATGTAACAATTTCTCAGGCTTAAGAGATGATGTACAATAAATGATTTTATAAGAAATAAAAAGCCAAGCCTCCCTGCACCTTGGATTTAATCCATTTGTACTACACAATATCCAAACACGTTGACCCTGCCCATCATATTAGCCATCATCATTAGACATATGCCAGACATATTAGAAGGACCTCAAAGGCACACAGATGTTTATGCAAATTTCAGTTTTTTCTTTCAGTTGCCTTTTTTTTTTTTAATAAAAAACTGTAAAGTTTATAAAGTTTGTAACCATAACACACAAGCTACTTCAGCCTTCTCTATATTGTGTTTCCCCATAAACAGTGATAACTGACTCAGCTAAACCAACGGGGATTTTTTCTTGCAACACTTTATTTTTACAGCACCCATTAAGAAGCTGCAGTAGAGTGGAATTCTTGTTCTCCTCATTTTGTAAAGACCAATTCTGACCAACTCAAAGGCTCTTCTGGCCAAGATTGTTAAGCGCTTCACTTGAAGAAAGAATTGCAATTACTTACTAGAGTACTTTCCAAACTTCCGGGGAGAGGAACGTGGCACAACATGCTGGTTCTTAGTCATCTATGTCTTTGTTGTTTGTCTTACTAACATATGAAACACTACCATGGTATCAGATGGGATCCTCTTGGAAGGGCTAATTGATCCAATTTCTATGCTGCACTGAGATGGTTTGATTGCTTCTAGAGATAGCTCGGTTAGAGCTACTGTGCAGCAGAACCGTGCTTAAATAGCACTGTCACAAGGAGAACAAAACTAAACCAAAAGCTTCTGACCAGTATTCTTTCTACAGCCTGTGCTGAGAAAGAAAAGAAAAAGGGTCTCTGTTCACAGCTTGTATTATTAGGTCTTTCATAATATCACATTTCTTTTGATTTTCCCAATTCCTTTATGCAGCAAACAGCATTTCTATGCTTAGACTTCAATTGCTTGCTGAACAGACCTTTATAAAGAATCATAATGGAAAAGCCTACAAGCAGGTCAAGCTGCAGATCACTGAAATTACTATGAGAATGGATCCAAAGGTCTCTGAGTATTCTATTTCCTTAGAAGTATAAATATAATTTTTTCTAGGAAGCCCTTAATATGTATTTTTTTTTTTGGGGGGGGGGGCAGCTGGAGGGGGGTTAGGGATTAATTTCAATAAAGTAAGAAAGCTTCCTGAGGAGGCTGAGTAAGAATGAAAGTTCTGATTTAACAGCTTAATTACAAGTTTCTGAATCAAGATAGTCCTTGCTAGCTGAGACTACCAGTAAACAAGCCCTTACTTTGTAACTAAAAGATGTAATACTTGCAAGGAATTATCCTGAGGTCTAAGGAGGAAAAAAAAAAATCAGCTACTTGAATATTAATTCTAGTTAGAAAATGTACAACCAGGAAAATGCACAATCAGTCATGGTCACTGCAAAGTGGTCACTGTTACAGCAAATGAAAATAAAACCCTAAGAGAACCCCAACAACATGAAAGTGATTTTGCAAAACTCTTCCCTGTCACTTGAGAGTAAAGAACTACACTCTGCAGCGACGTGGAATTAATGCATGGATGAACACTTTGATTTTTTTTTTTTTTTTTTAAGTATAAATAGTACCTACAGTAAAAAGAAATACCGTAGCATTTCTTTTTACTGTAGCATAGACAATCCCTTCTGGTAAGACCTACCTGTGGTTAGCCCTATCACTCTAAAGGTAAATAAAAACTGTTTTTACCATTGGATAATATATACACCAATACTAATCACATCTATTTTTCCCCAGTTACTTTTTTTTAAATACAAAAAAAAGTGTTCCAGTGAACGTATAATTTGGTTATAAAGCTTACTTTTATAGATGAGGCTTTCATAATTCTTAAAGGTATTTCAATACTGCCTTATAGAAAGAAGTTTTTTTTTTCTTAAGTGTAAAAAGTCCCTGCATATCACCACACCTCCCAGTCTTCTATTATAAGCAATGATTACTTTGGCATCTTCCACATATAGCAAAGGCACGTACCTGCAGCCCCTTTACCATTTCCAATAGCCACTAAGGCACGTATTGATTTTTTTCTGCCTTCCTTTGCCTTCATACAGAACACATTTTTCACCTGAAGAAAGAAACACAAAGCATCATGTTATGACAAAATGCAATTGTATTTATTTTTTTATTTTTTTAAAGAGAGTGAGTTTACTAAAAATGAATTAGATGAGATGTTCCAATATATACTGCCTTTGCCAGTGAGTACCATCTGCAGTGGGACACTGGCTTCAAGACATTCAATAAAGGCTGCTAAAAATCTATACTCAGACACATGAGAAGTTATTTCAGTACAGTTTCACTTAAATATTCCCTATGCTGTCTTCAGTTGTACAACACTCCAATGCCACCAGCTTCATGTGTGATTTCAATCATGATGAAAAAGCAAGAAAAAAAACAAGTGACATTAATATCATCCTCCCTCCCATTTTGACATATTTTAGAAGCACTCTCATGAATTGCTTAAGGCATATCGTTGCTTTACATGGGTTAAAGCCTAGGACTTAAATCTGCTTGCAGACTGCAGAAGAGATTTATTTGTAGCTCTACTCATTACTGAGCTGACAGCTGCTAAAGAGATGACTTCATTTAAGAAAGGGGAAGAAAATGGTATCTCATTCCTGTAACTATGTTAACAGAAACTCTACAGTAATTTCAAGCAGAGATGCAAGAAGCTACTTAGTTTGGAGTAGGGGGACAACAATAAATGGGGAGCCAGGTGACCTTATGGTTTGTATTCTGGAAATGGAAATTTGCTTCTGGCTCTGATACAGGCTCTCCTGTGTGATGGTGTGCAAGCCACTGTTTTATAGTCTCCCACATTAAAAACAGTCTAATATCATCTGAAATACTTTGTCCATTTAGTGCCTGTTCTGGTTTCCTTGGTTTTGGTATATACGTATTTTTGTTGTTTGCTTTATTTGTACGCATATATACTCATACATTTGTTTACATATATATAAAATATCTTTGGGTCTACTTTCTTGAAGCCCTGATACAATTTCCATACATTATACTAATGGTTAATTTAAATGTGCATTGTTGGCATTGGAATTACGCAGCACTCGCCCCTTTTCCTCATATGTAATTTTTCATTAAACTACTCTGGTTGTAGCATTATACATCTGAAAGTAAATTATTACAAGATACATGGCCATGGCTTAAACATTCTTACTGAAGTTTACAATAAGAAGAATCCACTAACAACAATGGGTATGGATTAGGAATGAGTACTTCTGAAAAATTCCACTCTTGCTTTTATTAAAATAAAGATGCTGTTAAATTCAGGGTGCGTATATATTTTAGAGAGCGCTTCAAAGAATTATCAGCTTTATTAGCTGCTTATTCCAAGCTATTATTCTTTCCACAATCTTACTACTTACAAAGACAATCTAAAATACAAGCCTCCTATGATGAAAGTACCAGGGGGAATAGGTTATTTACAGAAGATTCAAAATAATTATGGAAAAAAGGGATTGAAGCAGGGTCATCCTCTCTCCAGGAGCATAGATAGCACACTGCTTTTGCTCTTCATACTTTTATCTTCCATTGCCAATCTAAATACAGACTTTACAAATAAGAAGTTGACATATATATTCTCAAAAAAAAAAAAAAAGGACATGGTGTTGGTTATCTACTCAAAATTATTCTTCTCCCTATCCAGAAGGTGGCAGGAAAAACCCATGCAATAAGCTTCTCCAGTCGCCTTCCTAAAACTGCACTTGTCAGCTGTTTCTGAGCAGCTTTGAAGGAAAATGCATTCAGTCACCCATCACAATCAGTACTATTGCATCTCTCTTGAAACGCTGTAAAGGCTTTCCAAACTTGATAACGTGCCCAGGCAGCCATGGCTGCTGGAACAACTGTGTCCTCAGATTCTCCCTGCCGCACCCTCGTGCCTCCTTCCATCAAAGCGAGCGATGCTGTCTCTGCTGGAGTGTGTTCAGAAGTGCCCCCCTTCCGTTCTGCAGTTAAAGCAATGCAGCTGAAAGCATATCATTAAGCAGCACTGGAATTAATTAATACACAATGAACAGCTTGCCACTTTTAAAACAGCATGACCTCCAAAAAGTGACTGAAACTAAGACACAATTACCCTTATTTACTAGATTGCAATTTGAGCCAGATTTAAAGCTAATTCTTTAAATTCGGAAACAGATGCATGCTCAACCTTAATCACAGTGTATCTCAAATTGACTGTCCCCGTTATTCTGTGCTGATAATGCAGATTCAGCTCGCTTTCTAGAACTGAGAGAAGAACAGTGGTTCTGAAGTACAGAATGAAAGCACCTCAAACGTTCACTAAGTAGAGGAATGGCAAGCAACAGTTTCAAAGGTGGAGTTAGAAGCGTGGAAGGAGGCTACAGCCAAAAAGGCTGCTACGGGTAACCATGATTTCAAGCATGTGGCAGCTCACTGCGCTGTGCTAGAAGTAGGTAAAAACCGAAGGCTTTTCCCTCCGTGTTTTGTTCTTGTGAAAGCAAAGAATGAGTGACAGGTCAAATTGACCACCCTCAGAAAGCTCTCCTTTCTGCAAAGCCACACTCCTCACACTGCTACTTTCTTGCTGCTGTAATGCAGAGGAGAGTACCTGCACAGGTTGATCCCCTCACTGCATAAGGTCCTCTGGTCCAATACTAAGGCTCAAGGTGAGACAAAATTAAATGAGGGCACGGTACTGAAAGAAAAACATTTCCATGCAAGTGATCCTAGAGGTGCTCAGGGACACAGCTAAAAGGCCTGAGAAGCCACTTAGCCAAAAGAATTAAAAAAAAAATGAAGTAATGAAGCTGTATATCTTATAAACAAAAATCAAGTCTATGTTAGTTAGATCACGTCCATATCATTCTCTTCTCTGTGAAAAGCACTAAGGGCAAAGCAGATACCTAACACAGTGACAGAACTTGTCATAGTTGTAACTACAGTACCAAAAAAAACCAACAGAAAATGCATAAGCTATCTGGAGGGCAGAACTAGTATCACTGACAAGTGATGAGGGTGTGAAACATTTTCCCTAGTAGTGCGCATATGGTGGGCAATGGCAAGGGATGTGCTTCAGAAGGCAAATTAGTCTGTCTTCTGCTAGGATTACTAACATGTGACCTCCTCAAGGAACAGTCTGTAAATTTATCAGTCTGTACTGATGTTTGATATAAGTGTTAGGGAGAGATGAATCCCACAGCCCAACAGATGTGAGGCTGCCATAGTCCCAGGTCCAACAAGCAGCACAGTGTTAGGGATGCCTGGAGCGGCCACCACCACTCTGGGCACACCTTCTGAAACCCTGCCTAGCCAGGGACATGGGCTTCCCATACGAGAGAGAGGGCTACTGCTTTCCCATTTGCAGGTTCAACCAGTAGTAAAGCAGTACGTACCCCAGCGATGCAGACACACCACACTGACACCGGTACACAGAATGTCACAGACTAGGCTCTGCCTTAAACAGCTACATACAGAACTCAAAAAAACTTAAGTATAGACAGCCAAGTCCTTTTCCTCCTCTTCAGTTGGTAGAGAATGAAGTTCAATAGTGAAGGGTTATAGAAAATGGGGT
This sequence comes from Cygnus atratus, assembly GCF_013377495.2. NCBI lineage: Eukaryota > Metazoa > Chordata > Aves > Anseriformes > Anatidae > Cygnus > Cygnus atratus. The sequence continues at coordinate 108,075,435 of NC_066364.1, forward strand.
TACATCAGGCTGACAGTCAGTCACTAGTGGGGTTCCCCATGGCTCCATCTGGGGCCAGCTCTCTTTAATGTTTTCATAAATGGCTTGGATGCAGGACTCAAAGGTATACTAAGTAAACTTGCAGATGCTAAATTAGGAGGAATTGTTAGGTCCCTCGAGGGCAGAGTGTCCTTGCACAGAGATCATGACAAATCAGAGGGCTGTACCAACCACATGAAGCTCAGCAAGAGCAAGTGCCAGATTCTGCACCTGCAAAGGGGCAACCCTGGCTGTACGTACAGCCTGGGGGATGAGAGGCTGGAGAGCAGCCCTGTGGAAAGGGATATGGGGGCTCTGGTTGATGGCAAGTTGTCTCTGAGTCTGTGTGCCCCGACAGCCAAAAGGGCTGAGCACATTCTGGGGCACATCAGGCATGGCATTGCTAGCTGGTCGAGGGCAGGGATTGTCCTGCTCTGTGCTGGTGGGGCCTCACCTCAAGTATTGTGTATGGCTTTGGGTGCCACAATATAAGAAGGACATAAGTCTATTAGAGAGAGTCCAAAGTACAGAGACGGTGAAGGCTCCAAAGGGCAAGATGTGTGAATAGTGGCTGAGGACCCTTGGTTTGTTCAGAGCAGAGCAGGCTGAGGGGAGGCCTCATGGCGGCCTGCAGCTCCCTCACGAGTGGAGGGGCAGGCACTGAGCTCTGCTCTCTGGGGACAGTGATAGGACCCGAGGGAACGGCATGGAGCTGGGACAGAGGAGGGTCAGGCTGGGGGTTAGGGAAAGGTTCTGCACCCAGAGGGTGGTCAGGCACTGGGACAGGCTCCCCAGGGCAGTGGACACGGTTCTGAGCCTGCCGGAGCTCAAGAAGCACTTGGACAATGCACAGAGCTTGATTTTTGTGTGGTCCTGTGTGGAGGACCTGTGTGAAATATCAGCAACTTGCAAATATCGGCCCACCAATTAGTGGGACTGAGGAGGTTTGTTTCTTGTCAATGAACATTCCCACATACCCTCAGTAACTAGTGTATCTGACAAGGTTTGGTGCTCATTACAAACCTCACAGACAAATGATAGGGCAGGCAGAGACTCTGTGTTCTTATTTATGGCTTCTCCTTCACTATCCTCTTTTTGCATTGAAAAGATCCTCAACCACACACCCTTAGAGGATGATGCTTCCATCCATGCACCCTTACAAAAAGCTGGGAACGCACTCCCAGAGGACACAAACATATACACCTACAGAATTCATACGCATATATACATGGCAAGCCACACAGACCAACACAATCAGCAAACACAAACAGCAGTGGTAGCCCCACGCTGTTCCTCTCTGGCTGATCAAGATGACTGAAGGACCATTAGAGGGAAATAAACAAACATCACAGGTCTCCCTAGCAGCTGGGACCTGAACATACAAGCCCCTGGGGCCTGCAGCACCACTCCAACAGCTGGTACAGGCTGCCTTGCTCATAGACACACATCACACTCCAGCAGTTGGCTGATACTCCCCTGATTCCTCCAGAAGCCAGTCACCATGTGCTCTGACCCCTAGAGAAGAACAGGGGCAAACAAAGATGCAGGACCAGGACTCCCTGATCCTGTAGCCAAACCCCAGGATCTCCCTCTTTGAGGAAAGTTCTGTTCCAGGTGCTGGTACATAAGTGTCCTCACTCTAGTCACTCTGAGGCTACCCCAAGACAGCACCAAGGGGAGCTGGTGAGGGCGTCCTTTCTTCTGAGTCCGTAATTTCGGTTCCCCTTCCTGCCTCCGAGCAGATTGTTTCTCCTGTGATGGCCCTGGATCCTGCTACCTGCTGTTGTCTCTCTGCCCTTCTTTGTGGGTGGACAGACAGGCCTTTTACCACATAAGGTAACAGTCAGTACTCTCTCCATCGTGGCCATTAGCAGAACAAATAAAGTACTTCTCTCTCTGAATCAAGACTTTGATTCAGTAGCTATAGACTCAGACAGGAAGATTAGAGCCATCCATCCTGTTCACTGGGTATATGTGCTCCAAGTACGCAGAAGTGGAGGAACCACAACACAGAAATAATCTGGACTCCTGTACTCCTCACTTGGTAAAGCAGATGAAAGTTTTTGTCCAGATATTTGAACAGTTTTTCACACAAGCTGACTCACCACAGCTCTGGAATAAACCCCAGGCACAGTTCTCATCCAAATTAGCAATGAGCCGAATTTATAGAGAAACTACAGACAAAACCAGGTTTGAGCTGATAGTTTTCCCCTGTCAGAAGCATAAAACTCTGTCTTTTCTAACTCACTTGGAAAACAACGTAAGTCAAATGCCCTACTGTCACAGTGTGCGTCTAAATGTGGCTTTGTTCTACAGCTCACATCTGAGTACGGATCCTTTGGATTAAACCCACAGTAATGCGTGCTCACAGCCATGCTACACCTGAAATGGCTTTGCTTCCTTTTCAGAGGATGATTCATAATAATGGTGAATTATAACTCACTCAAAAGCTTCTGAATGTTCCAAATGCTAATGATTTCATCCATCCAGGCTGACAGGTAAGAGAAAGATTTAATTGTTTAATCAACAAAACCACTTGAAAGTGCCATCCCAAAACGTTACTTTAAAGACAGGCCAAAACTCTGAGAAATCCAGGAACATCAGTAACAAATTCTAGACTCTCCCCTCTGACCTCTCCTTCTTTCCTCTAACAGCTTGCTTCAGGTGCTATCTTAGAAATTGTCTGGAAATTTTCATTATCAGTCAAAAGACACTTGGTATCATCCAGGGAGCAGGAAACTTGCCTGCAGCTCTAAAAGCAAAATCTAGAGCTCTAATACCCCAAAAGTATATTTCAGCCAACATCTCATTTCAAGTAAATTATTACTCAGAGTATCACATATACCATATAATTTTTCAGTCAAGGATGTCAAACAACAGATCTTAGACACTGTAATTTCATGCAGCATTTCCTTTCATAAGCCTTTTTTATTATGTCCTTTGCAAAAACAATAGCTAGAAAACAATTTCCAATGACTTATAAAAAGAAACAAAGGCTTTTGACTGTGCCTTAAGAAATGTTCTCTTTTTCACAAGCGGTAAAGACTACCAAGAATAATTCCGTGCTCCTAAAGCAAACACGTATGAAATGGTTTCTTGCTACTTCATGGAAAACTGTAACTGGTCTTACATTCTGCTTACGATCCCCTGCTGCAGCTAGACAATTCATTTTATTTAGTGGATACAGAATGCATGACTATAGAGCAATCAGTTAACAAGTTAGAAGTTTTCCATGCCTTCACATTCCCTACAGATACCTCTCTACAGTTCCGTGTACCTTTTTAACAAGCCATTTAGAAATACTGAAGACAAGGTCCTTGACATCATTTTGGCCCAACAAACCTTTGTTTTTCTGACTTTACCCCTGCTTTCCTCATTCCAAAATAAAGCTACTGTTCCTAAAGCACGACAATTCTGTGGTTTGGTACAGAAAGCCTAGTGGTTTCCAGTGTCCCCATTCCTGTACAGTCCCAAAACAGTCATTCTCCACACAACCAACCTCCACTCACTGCCCCCATCAATATCTGCAAACGGCTGGATTCAGAATGGCTAAGTTCAGGTACATTTAACCGCAAGAACATGAACCTCCAGCCATTCAGCTGCTGCTAATCTTTTCCAGTTAGGCACACCTATCCCTACGTTGCACACTGGAAGGACAACCTACACCAGATGCAAGCTGTGCAGACCCTGCTCAGAAAACAGAATTTTTCTGACTGTTCTCTTCAGTTCTGCTTCTCCAAAGTGCTATGCAATAGTTGAGGTAAATGCTGCATCCAAACAGGTCTTGGGCAATCAGAAGCATGCCTGAATGCAGCTAGAGATAAGAGGGAAGGAACAAGCAAACAACCTAACTCACTTGACAGAAAATGCCAGCTTTATGAAATTACAGATTTTGCATGAATTCTTGCCCCATCAGGGCTCACTTACAAACTACCAATATTATGATACAAACTTTGTGAAGCATACCCAATCTCAAGTCAGTTCAACTAAGAATAAAGTCTACGTAGCTGGAGACAATATGGAAGAAAAAAAAGACAAGATTCAGGCAATAGCCTAGAATATGGCTTCACTTACTGCACACTATATTGATTATATTTAGTTATTGATCATAAGACAAATTATTGATTATAAGACAAAAACTACTCCTTGTCAAAGGCTTCTGTAGAGTTCATCACTAACTTGGTTCCTGGGAAAATATAATCCACATGCTTCTGACAATATCCATTTAATTACTGACTCAAAGCAATTTATTTTGATTTATTCTATGTTAGGAAGAACTAGTTATTTTTATTATGCCAGTGTTAAAAGGATCTCTTTTGTGTTATCTTCTTCCATCCTTTCCACACACTCTGAAAGTATAAAAAAACAAAAACCACCACTCCAAAAACACCCCCACCCAGGGCAAATAATTAAAAAACTATCAAAACCCATAAACAAATATCCAAAGGAAAGAAGTCCATATACAGTTTTACCTACAATGTAAGAGACAGAGAACCCTGAACTAAAATAGAATCATAAAATGATTTTGGATTTCAAGGACTAGAATAATACGAACACCATACCACGCTCTATACATAAATCAAAAGCACCAGTGTACTTTTATCTGCAGAAAACAACTTTTGCTTTAAGGATAGCATCAGCCTATTTACGTTGTGGCCTTCTGCACCATTTCCCTATGAAAAATGCATGTATTGCCTGACCTGAACTTTTTTTAATCAAGTCTATGCCTTTCAGTAATTAAACACTAATGAGTGTTTCTTTTGTGTAAATAGGACAGTACAATACCCTAACCATCTGGCTGAAAAAGGGAATTATTCCACCACTGGGAAGGCTGCACTGACCCAGGTACAATGGGGCCATGCTTTCACAAAATAATTCAAGTAAATTGATCTTTATTAGAAACAGGTAACAAAAAGAAAAAAATGTGAAAACAATAACAAGTGATCAGAAGGCAGAGTTTTTGCAGCTGGCAAGTTCAGTGTCGGGTAGAAAAACAAACATATCCATCTTTTGTAAAGGACATTATTTATTATCATATCTCCTCCTTTAGAAGGTTCCTATTTGTGAAAGATTCAAAGGGACACTAACCTCATATTATATGCTTTCAGACCTTATTGATTACCAGGTTTCATTTTCTAATTTTCATCACACTACAACGCAAACACTGCCATATAACACAAGCCTTCATGTTGGCTTTTTTTTTTTTTAATATTAGTGTTACCATTCTGCTTTTGGAGGAAGATGACAGAAATCACTTGACGATGGATGATTCCTGAAATTATGCCTTCCCATTACAGTAAAAATGGCTTGCGTAATTTGTCAAATGGAACTGTAAATTTTAATGACTACTGTTATTACATTATGTTAAACGATAGTAAATATTACCAGTAGTTTTATTAACAGGACTTGTGTGGGGTGTTCAATACTGGGCCCTTCAATACAGAGGTGCCTTCCCACCATAGCCATCCCGTGATTTTGTGAAAGAGGTAGTCACCTGCTCCAAGAAGCAAGAAAGTCAACAGGAAATCCAGTAACAAAACCAATATGTGGTCCCTCGTACTGTCTCTCCATACCCAAAATACCTTTTTCTCTGTAATGTCCTTAGCTCTAGTTTAAATGAAAATCAGAGCTCGTCTGTACCCTATTCTTCAAGCAGGAAAAAAACAACAAAAAACAAAAAACAATCAAGTTAGCATTTCTGTTTCAAGAAAGCACTTTCAAAGTAATTTCTTTCCTTTTTTTTTTTTTTTTTTTTTTTTAAAAGGGAGTACAGCCTTTTGGGCTAACAAGACAGCACAGCCTTTTTGGTAGCATAATCACAAAGGGAATTGGGCTTTTGCATTTTTGTTTATAGGACATTCCTTCAAAAATGGAATAGAAGTCCTGAGAACTACTGAAAATCAAGACACAGAAGAAGAACAAATAGGCTTTCAGCATCTTTCTGCAAAGTACAAAATTTCCAAGCAAACATTTTAACCTCCTGTATTGTCATGAAGACAAAGACAATGGAAAAGACACAAAAATAGCATCACATATGCCATCTATTTAAAGTAAGAATGCTAACGGGACCTGTTTATTTCAAAACTCATACTTGTTACCAGAAAATTATATGACTCAATTTTCTTGGGCTCATTGCTGGATATAGAAATTTTTGCTGCTGCTTTTATTTTTCCTGCAAAAACAACTCCTACTTTCTCACACTGCAACAGTACAGCCCCAGCCCGCCTCTGAAATGCTTTTTTGTTATTCAGATATAACAAAGCAGTGAAACAGATTTCTATAGCACATGGAAACATCGCATAGCAACCCATTTTGTTGTTTAATCTAACGTATTTTAACTGTAAATAATTATGCAGACACAAAATGGCCAACTTGAGTAAATACCTCATATAGTATCCAAACTGGTAGGCAATTGGGACATGTCACAGTAACAAAGGAACAGCCACTTTTCTCCTATGTGCTCTTTCAATTAACTGAAAACACTGAGACCTGCAGGGCTTATTAGGGTTGTAACACTTAGCTGTAACAACTGCAGCAGAAGTACAATCTAAATAAAGCCAAAAGCCAATTTTATTCCACGTTAACTTAAGTATTAAAAAATAAACGTCAAAATCAGTGAGCTAGATGTCAGGGGCTCTGAAACTGGATGAAGAGTTTTGTTGTCTCAGGACCTGACATCTAGCTCACTGATTTTGACGTTTATTTTTTAATATAATATAATAATATTTTAATATAATATAATAATATAATATAATAAGTGTCGCCAAGCAGGGACACTTGGGAAGTGGATAGCCTTGGGAGAAGTGAAACCTATTTTGTTACTACACTCAGGGAGCAGGGATAGAGTTGACACTTCCCCCCTTCCTTAGCAGTATGGGGAAGGGGAATCGTGTTCCAACGTGGAAAAAGGAGGAAAGATTCGTTGTTGTACTCCCTTCAGTCTTCAAACAACTGGCAGATATGAGCAAGGACCTAGTGGGACTAAACCCATCATTTTGTGAGGACAGAAGTTCCTTACTGAGGAATTTTGCATGTTAAAATAAGAACCCATTAAACGTGTATGGTGCAATTCAGGACCTCTCACTGATGCTTGCTTAAATATTCATTTTTCTTGCATTTAAGATTTTCAATGTAATCTCAAATATATTATTAAATGGGAACTTGATATGTAAATGGAGCAGATGATCCATCAGATGATCAAAATAAGCTGGTAATTGTCTGAACCATTTGATTTTCCATCTGACTTTCAGTAGTACCATCTTTTAAAAGCAGTTTTGGGGAATACCAATGTATGCACACCAGCATATACTATAAGGTATAGAGGCATGCAACGTATTTTTTATTGTGACAAACCACCTGTGACATTAAGTGCAAGTTTGCTACTCGTTCTATTTTGTCATCTCTTTTCTAGGCACCAATGACAAATTTGGTAAGAACATAGAGATATTTGAGAAAAAAGCACCTTGATTTCAAACTTGTAGGTAGGAAAGCACAACAAAAACAGGACACAGAATTAAAAATGAACTGTGTGTTCTCTTAAGATTTAAACTAAGCTCAGTAATGGAAAAAATACTGCTTATTAAATTAACTTTCAAATGCCTTTAATTTCATCTTGTTCTTGTACATACCAGTACCACTTCACTTATTCTGTTGGTGACTTTAACAAGTCAAAGCTAATCTGAAATAGCAAGTTAGTTCTTAAAATAGAGACCACTATGTGACAGTACATGGTAGCGTGCAGAGAAAGTACGGTTCCTTCCACAAAGGGCATCACTAGTCAACTTCAGTAGTGGAATACAAGATGATGTGGTGTAAGTGAAACTAAACAGAAGTTCACAGATACAGTGTAATAAACGCCATGTCCTGGACACATGTACAACAGAATACCAGCTAAAAATACAGGCAATATTTCACAGAACTTTTTTATAAGTGAAGCTGTAATAATGACAAGAGTAAAGTGATGAACGGTCATCTCTACCCACTTAAAATCATGTAATAAACAACTTATTATACCGTCACTATTTTACAATGATAAAAGTGTGTCAACATTCGTATTAAGCAAGGACACTCACTATGCATCTATCATAGGATGTGTATAGATCCAGGTTACTACTTTGGCTCTCAGATAACGGTTAGAAATTAAAGGAGTCTCTTCTCAATACAGCAGCTAGACATGAATATTTTTTCCAATAATAAAGTAGATAAATACTAATTGCAAATAAGATTCTGATAACCCTGAACGGGACACAAATCTAATAATCAATTTCATCTGTAGGTATGTAAGCAATATGAGAATGTTCTAAAGTGACAAGTTTATGCAATTACATTAAAGTCAAAGCCACTGGGTTGATTTATGCCCAGAGTATTCATGTAACAGGGTTTAATTCAATATATCAAAAGCACAATCCAAATTTTGACAAAAAGTGCTTTGGTATTCATCCCACTTCATGGTGCTGCTCTTGCCACCTTGCTTAACAGCTCCCAGCCACTTCTCCTTCACCAAAAACATCAATACTTAACATTAAAATCTTGGCTGAACCTTACCAATTTGATGTCCCCCAACTGGAAGTGGTAAGTTTGCCATACCTTGCTGGGTTTTGCTTTCTGATAGCTTGGGCATTTTAGCAAAGTGTCAAGTCCTTTTAACACATTAGATATTTAAAGAAAACAAAACAAAACCCAATGACAAGAAAAACAGATTTTGAGATTCAGCTGCATAAAACACTGACAGAGACAGAAATTACTTGGCCACAGCTACAAGCCTCACTAAAATTAGGACGTAAATAGAAGAGAAGGGAATGTGCAAGGACAGAGGGCAAGTACTGTTCTCACTTCCAGAGCTACTACCTTTTCTGGATGCTGTGCATCATTTGATTCTGGATTGGTAGCAAATGAATCACAAGAAATCAGCTTATTTCTGAAGTCATGATTCTCCCTTCTAGCTTCTGCTAGTTCTGTGGTTTCCACAGCAACTAATGCATTCAAAATGAGAAAGAAACTAATAAGATAAGTGATAGGTAGGCATAAAATACCTTGTGACAGCATAAGCATGCATAGTACTAGTTGTTACTGGTCTGCTTTGGAATGAGTTGCATCCTCCAATGGCTTTACCACTGAGAAATAACAAAGGTCCACATATCTGCATTACCAATGCTTTACATTTCACCATTATAAACTATTATTAATGGATTATCTTGTTTGCTAAACAAAAATCTACCTTTATAATTTTTAATAAGCACTTTCTCCGACTACATTCTGAGTGGTGTTTCTGTTGAAATCATTATTAAGAATTTGGGTCTTCAGAAGAGCTTTTTTTTTTGGGGGGGTGGGGGTGGGGGTGTGTGTGTCAATGTTAAGGACCTTAACCTTTAGCCTGAAGTTTTGCTGCTAGGTATTTTTAAGTGAGCTGATGCAGTATGATCCATCTAGAAACGAGGATGGAAGCAAGATTTGCATTAATCCAGTCAAAACCATCATCCATAAACCGTCAGTAAGCACAATAATGCAGTAGATATAAAACCATGAATGGGAAATTTTGTTGGAATATTTTTCCCAGAAGATAGAAATATCATAGGTTAAGACATCTAGGACAGATGAGTATTGTATTAACCAAGACACGCAAAATAGGATCTTCATCCCACCTGCTCTCAATCTTGTCTTCCCAGTCCTCCCCGCTTTGTTTCATTTATTTATCTTGAAAAGCAGAACTACACAATTTGCTACATATAATTGTTTGAGAACTAATGCTAACACTTTACTAGGTTCCCAATTATGGTTGCATGTGAACTGTTAAAGCTTTATCTGCAGGCATTTGCCACTTCAGAGTCACTCAAAACAGTCTTTGTATTAGCTCAACAGAGAAGTCCCCAATGAAAAGAATAATAGATTACATCACGCAGTTAAAACAAAACACTAGACTAACTCCTATTGCTATAAGACTGACTTAGCAAAGACAATTAAATAAGTGCAAGCCCCATACAAAATAACTGTAACTATTTAAAGCCCTTTAAGAATTTTGTAATGCTTACCTCAATGACTCTTGTTTCAAAATCTTCGTAAGTTTCTGTTGGGAGAAAAATAGTGTCTTACATTTCCTTGTATTAATTCCTTATCAGCAAAACTCCCTGCAGATTGTATAATTTAAAAAGGACACGATTTTTATGTAGCTGTTTATTTATCTCAGCAGTGAGCAGAAAAGGTAAGAATAATTTGAACACATATCTAAAGTGAGCATTATTAGTTGCTTCCTTTTAAATAGAGCTCGAATATATTTTGTAGCTTGACTCCATTCATTTTCTCTTTTAGAATAAACTCAGAGAGAAAATAAAGTATAACTCATTTATAAAGCGTGCTTTTTTCATTTCTTGAGTAAAAATCAATATCAGTACAAAAATCTAGCTTAAAAAATATCCAGTTCAAATGATAACTTCCAGAATGTGTAACATCACTCTTGTTATAACTACAGTACAGCTCCTGTTATAATTAAGGGATGAAGAGCTGTTAAATACATTCACTGTGCTTTGTTAGGGACCCCAGTCTCCAACTGTGATCAATATTTTATCTTTTTAAGTATTGTGGCTGCAGGGGAAGTAAGATGGAAATAGTCTCCAAAGACTGTGCAACCCAAATAACCAGCATGGCACACAGGAAGAAAAATAATCCCCTTTTAAATGATAAAGCAATACATACTAACTTAACTGCTTTGTCTGAACATCCCACAGAAAGCAGTAACAAAGATGATGGAAGAGCTGAGATGAGCTCAGAATCTGTCCAATACTTTGACCACAAGCTAAGCTACCCAACCTCTCCCAATTAAACCTGAAACTCTCTCTTGAAAATCACTGCCCGCCAGCACTTACACTGAAGAATTTTTATTATATCTGATATTGTTCCTAATTCTCTCCAGCTGTAGAAATGCTATTAAAAAAATAACTGTCCACAGCATGTTATATAAAAAACAAAAATAGTTTGGGCTTTTGCTGGCTGGCAATGCAAATTGCCTTCTTCCCAAAATACTGCTCTAAAAGTGTTAAAAAGACAACACACACAAACACCTTCATTTCATGTACAATGAGCAAAGGCTGTAAGTGGTTAAAAGCTAAGAAGTTGAATCACCAAATAGGTAAACAGGTCACTTCCACCATGGCAATACTATTCCCCAGTATTATTCAGAGTATTCTGAACTTGTATTAGACAATCATACTTGTAATTTCTTTGATTCCCTTTTTCTTGATACATATTTCTGTGAAATTCCAGAGAGGATAAAAAAACACAATCACTTCAAATAATCAACAACCATGCAGCCAGACTTTTTTTTTCCCTCACCTCTTTCAATTTCAAATGCTACCTGAAAAAAAGTCTTTGCAATCAAAGACAATTACAGCCTCATTCATTTTGTCCAGTTATAGTTAAGGTGTTTTCTATTGTTTCCCTGTCATGTCTGCCTTCAAGTCTTTTCATCACAGCGGTAATAATAAGAGCTGTGTTCAGGTGTATGTTACATATTCGGCTGTACTTGGTGAACACATCCTTTCCACTGCACGAAAATTTCAAGTTTTTGCTCTGTCATTAGAAAGGACTTCAAAGGAATGACATTTTCAAAATGTCTTAGGAAATTGTGGGGTAGGAAAGAGCAAGAACAGCGCGGAGCTCTAGGCGTGAAAAACCATCTGTACGTACTGCCACCAAGGATGGCAAGTAAAGGGAGAGGGCACAAAACTACACAAACAGAAGCCCCCTCAGGTCTCATCCAAGGGTCTTCACCCTGACACACACTGTGAGTAAAGCTTGGTTTTAGAAAAAAAAAAAAAAGAAAAAATTGAAGACAATGAAGTAAAACGCAATGTCTCAATATAAGCAGCAGAATAAATAGGAGACCCTCCCGACCTCCTGCTTTTCCAATTTACTTTATTAACTAGAGCTTTCAGCATTTACAGCTTTAGAAGCCAGTGCTAACTAAAGCACTTAATATTTGTTGTATTTGGTATAGTCACAGCAAGAGTCTGGAGAAAGGCTTGGGGGCCTAAAGCAGCATGGTGGTGAAGAGAATCAGAAGCTTCACCAGATGTTGCTTGATCATTTACACAATCTCCATGACTATTACAAACATGATCATCTCACCACAATTTAGAGAACTGCTGGTCTACAAGAAGTTCAGAGAAGAGCATGCAAATGCCAACCATCAGGCACCCTGTTCCCTCTCTGAAGCCTCTTCAGCTGCGAAGCAACACCGTCAACTTGGCTGAAAAATAATTTTATTTCTAACTGGAAAAAAAAAGTTCTTTCTCTACTCATAACTAACACAGTAAGTAATGGTGAAGTGGGAAAAGACCCTCCTGCAAGAACAAAGCACAAAGAATCAGTCTGTCCCCGAATATATGCAAATATATTTTTCCCCAAAACAAAGCAGTCGGTTTCAACCAAATTTGTCATATGTCAAAGGCTCACAACAGTGAGGTTCTACAGATTTCTCCTGTACTTGTTTTTGTTAGAAAATATGAATGCTGCTGAAGAGAAGCTGCATTACATGCTAAAACTGTTTGTTACCGGAGGATCTAGCAGCAGAATACCAGGAAGGGCTGAACTGCAGGATCTCAAATTGAGGGAGTCCCGCCATGCCCCAGTCTCAGGACAAACAGATTCACTGGGTTTGACGGTTTCAGGTCTATTCCTTCTACCACTTTGACAGTGCTTTGCACATAGCCAATGTCCCCGTTCCCCTGAAAATCATTTAATTCCTCTGAATAAAGATGCTGACAGAATTGTGGGGAACTGAAAATCCCCACAGTTTTTAAACAGATTAAAAGGAAATTGGTGTATGCTAATCAGAAACTGCTTTTCACAAGCACATTTATAATACTGGCTGACGGTTTCATTTTCCTATTTTTATTGTAGTGCCCTTTCCTCTTCTTGGCAGAACTTGACCTGACTACTGCAGCACCCACAGAACCAACTTTAATGCAAGTAACCAGCCTCAGTAATATCAGCCACACTGAAAGCAAGGAAAACACTGGGGAGTAGAATTCATGCATACATAAACGTTGTTTGCAACAGCTGCCACTTCTTTCAACAGAATGAACTACTTGAAAATACATTTGAATTTAAAAGCAACATAGCCTTGCATTTAAAGCACAGAACCAGAACCGTGAAATCTTCTTGACTTTCCTCTATATTCCACCAATGATTTATGGGGAATTCATTAACTTCTCAAATCTTTATTTTTCACTTGTAAGATTCAGGTGACAGGCTGCCTCATCCATTGTCATGTCACCACCTTCCATGCAACATTTGCTTTCAAGGTAATAAAATGAAATGCTGGTAAGCGAACACAGGAAATCTTATTTATATACAGCAGCATTATGCTGATATTAAAATGGAATCAGTTATTCTTAAAATCAAGGATAAACAAGAAAACCCTGAAGAGATTGGAAAGCAAGATCTCTATAAACTTCACAAGGTATGTTGTTTTCCTGACTTAGACACCATAGCAACATAAGCCACAAAATTAGCTATACCAGCTACAGGAATTGAAAACCTGGGAAGGGAGTGGAGAAGTAGAAAACAGCATCAACAGGATGAATTTACAAGAGGAAAAGCTACAAAATGCCAGCATGACTTCAGTCCATGTGGACAATGGTATTAGATCATCCTGGAAAGACCATGCTCCTGCTGCCTTATGGCTTGGTGCAAAGCACATCTCGATTTTGTATTAACATCTAAAAGATGTCACCAGAAAATACTCACAGACAGAAAGAAACTAATAAACAAAGCACCAGGCAGAGTGAGCAGCAACTGTGACTGCAAAAAGATCAGATAAAAATATAATTGCAATCCACAGATGTAATTCCCTATTTATGAGGAAACTCCCATTTATGGGACATATGTTCCAAGATCACAGCTTTCACCAGGAGAACATATTCCTGGACGGAGAAAAATCTGAAAACATGAACCAAGCTTAACTTTTAGAATGACCGGAGTCTGCAACAAGCTTGAAAAAAGTGCTAGAAAACATCAACTGTCATATTTGCCTCATCTGACTATAAAAGTCTGAAGAAAAATTGCAATAAATATAGAAGCATCATGAAGTGCTTCACAAGGGAAACTCAGCTGAATATGAGTAGCAGCTTATTTTTATATTTAATTAGTTGAAGGGGGTTAGGTTTTTCATTGTTAAAGCTAACAGTTTTTTTAGTGGTCTAATGAACAGCACTGTAAAAAAAAGTTCACCTGTCCACTTTACATATATGACCTCTAATTTCACTATGATATTTAACTAGACACCACATAAGGAAAGAACTTCTATTAGCTACATTCAAACCACAACATCTTAAACCATATTTCACTATTTGAGTAGGAAAAAAAGGTTGATTTACCTCACATGATCCTTTAAGAAACTATACAAAAGCACAGCTTAAGAAAATTGACGAACACAAAACATATTTCCATTCTTTAAGACTCCTATAACAGTCTATAACATAATGCAGTACTCTATATCACAGTACAACTTTAGATAGTCCATAACATAAAATAATAATCTAACAGCTATATTAAATTAAGCACTGATTTAAAACATTTCACTTGTGTAAGTACTTGTTCTTTGATTGAGCTGCCTTAATTCATGCATTGGCATATATGTGTAGATGAAAAGGCACATAAGAGAAGTTATAAAATGGATTTTCAATCACAGGAAAATTCTGGATCTTGCTTTTTCCCAGCCCTTTATCACAAAGGCTACGTAAGAACTAAGAAAGATATTCAGTCTTTTCTTACCTCCGTTAGGACCTGGGTCAGGAGGATCCAGAATGACACCTCCCCAACACTTTCCACTCCATCCTCCCTCTCTCTTAACTTTTATTTTTCTTCTCTTCTCCCATGTATCTCTCTGCTGAAGAATTTCAGACCGAATTCTCTCTTGTTCTTCTTTTTTTCGTTGGGAAACTGTCTGTACCATCCCACTTTGTATTATAGGAGCATTAAGACCAGGCCAGAGAAAACCAGAACGTCCTTGAAAATAACAGGGAAAAAAAGTTTTATGCCAAACTAGTACTGAAATAATGAACACTGTAAAAATGCAATAAAATGGAAGGTTCTTGCTTATTTGAAGTGTTTTCTGTGACACAGAATTTGTATTTAAAAACAAAAAATAGCATTAAACAACCATATCAGGATTTTTTTTTTTTAAGAAAAAAATATATATATCAAGCTGTTCTGATGCCACAGAAATTAACAGCAATTTATTGATTTGTTAAATCAAAAAAACATTACACATGAAGAGGTCAAGACATTTCTTCAGCCCTTCATTTGTGAATCTACCTTCTCCGATCTCCTGGCCTCTATTGAGATTCTTTTTTAGCTTCTTCTTCCTTCTCTTCCCTCTTCCTTTCTTTACTCCCACACCAGTCTCTGCCAAAGCTCCTTTCCAGAGCTCATCAGCTGTCACTGAAATGAGAAAGCTTTCGTAAGTAATATACAAGTACATCTTATATTGGAAATTGAAGCTGAACAAAAAAACCCTACCTTGAAATGTTAACCCTACTTTGATTTTTGCTGGGATTTAAACTGTGGGATTACTGCCTTGCTAAGAAAAGAATTTCCTACTACATGCACATATATCTGCTGCAGAGACGTGCCTCCTACCCCTGATGACTGCAATCAGATATGCTCAGAGCTAGGTGAATCGGTTTTAAAAGGATTTTCAGAATCAATTTAAGAGCAAACATTTTTAACCACTAAGGTATTAATTCCCAGGTCAATAAAAGACAACCATTCATTACTAACTCAGATCAGCAATACCTACAAGCACTTAACCAAAGACAAATATTGATGAGAGTCAACCTCAGTCACTTTTAAAAATACCTAAACCCGCTTTAAAAAGCCACAAAAGACAAGAAATTAATCAGCAGCATAGATCTGCTGATGTTCTCATAAAACACAAGGTCTTGATGGCTGATGTAAGAGCTGGGTGGACAAAGGAATGCAAGGCACTCTGTGCATCCTCATCGCAGAGCTCTTCAGCTTTGGTTGGCCTCCTCATTCCGTGACCGTGCAAGACACCCACTGCCTTCAGATGTTTGGGCCAGCCAACCTCCAGATGTCCCATCCAATCCTCAGCCATTCTCTGATGTTTCACCCAACGTACAAGAACGTGGCTAAGGAATCATGCGTTTGATAATTAACTGGGGAAGCTCTGCCATATTGACACCAAGGTGAGGGACAGCAGCTAGCCAGGCTTTCGAGAACTACTGCTTAGTACCCAGCTTTATTTTTGTATTAAGCTTCTGTATGGTGTCAGGGCGGCTCTCTCAAAGGCACGACGCTCATCCGTTCCAGCCAGAAGTCCTTATCCAGCTGGGAATGCATAACTGATTCTTTCTGGAGAAGCACAACCCTGAACAAAGCAGTCGGAGCTCAGTACAGCAGAAAGCAGGGAAATACAGGGAAAAACAAAACACTACAAGTCAAAGAAGCTACCTAAATACTATACTCTTAATGTAGGAAAGAACAGAATGGCCTAAAAAGTCACGACATACCCCCAGCCAAATATCGTAGGAGCAGCACAAGAGGCTTCACAGCCAAAGTAAGCACTGCAGACTTCACGCCGGGCTAGAGAAGTGAAAATGCCCCGTGACTGCACCTAACAGCAACATTCATCATCACGTATAATTTTTGCCTCGCAGTATATATATTTGCTCTCGGGTAGGCTCTAGTCCCTCTGAAAAAGAGATCTCTCGAAAATTTACACTTTTTTCTAGACATTCAAGTGAACCCCAAGGTCATGGTTAAAAAAAAATATAGTAACGTTTAGTTTGACTGCTGAGCAGGACCAAAACACCACCTAAAGAAACCTTCAGCTGCACAGCACTCAGCAAACGTCACTTACTAAAAGACAAGCTGTGACAGATACTAGACCCTCTACAAGTAGCAAATACTACCCTAAAGTACACTGAATTACAGTTCAATACAGACAAAGGCTGGTGGTAAGGAGGTGATATATGACGTGGCTTTTCAAGTTCTTAAAGCAGACTATAAGACTGTGGCACGAGCTGGAAGGTTGATGACGGATCATGTTAAGCTTCTTAAGTTTATTCAGAAAACATTGCATAACTAGCAAATTCATTTTTTTAAAAAAATAATAATCCTGCTAGCCTAGAAACATGGAATTAAAATAAAGGTTTTCACGTGTTTCTCTGCTGGGTTATTTTTAAACTGGAGCAGTTCCCCAGTCTTCAGTTTGTGTGGCTTCACAGAGGGTCACAACAGCTTCCAAGGAGGCTGCACAGGGGCAGGAACCAGCAGCTGGGAGACAAGAACAGGGAGCTCCTGAGCTGGTAAGGCACACACAAAAAAAAAACAAAAAACAAACAGCTTTTGAACTGTACTCTAAGTAACACTGCTTAATCCCCATACAGAGAAAGTAGCAGAAGTCACAGGGTAAGGAGAATGCACTGTACCAAAGGAGAGCAGTCTATGCCAACGGATCCAGCACGATGAGGTCGAACAGAGCCTAGTTTTGGCCTCAAGCACCGCACATAATCTGATAACATCAGAACGAGAGGAAAACGTCACAGTTGGTACCGAAGTGCAGTTCATTTAATCAACCTATGACAGTATCATCATGTGTTTGGAAAGCAGCTGTATTTAATGAAACGCATCGGAAGCCTGCAGGCTCCAGAGCTGAGAGCTCTTTATAAGATGGCAGATATCAGACTGACTTTAAGACAAAGTGATGAGAATGGAATATGGAAGGGATAAGCAATGTCCCCACCACTGTAATCTTACGGACTTTCGCCTACGACAGACAACACAGCAACAAAGAAAACTGTAATGTGACTTGGCACCGAGATGACTGGAGAGCACATACAAAGATAAGGCAGGAAAAAGCTCTTGCAGTGGAGAAAATAACCCGACAGAAATGAGGATCGCTGTAGTGCTTTTTACATTTGCAGAGAAACTCTAAGATGAAGACAGCACAGTAGGTATGCTGTCTGTAAATGATTTGAGGTCTTACCTTTATTTTGTTTCTGCAGCAGCTCGGTAAAATGGGAAGCTGCAGGTGCTCCTCCACCACTAAAATAGCCTCAGTCATGAAACCCACCACACATTTCTAGCCAGTTACTGAAAAACACATAGCACGCTTTATGCAAGCTGATCGCCAACAACCACTGATAGTAAGCTTTAAAGATGCCACTCTATTTTACTTCATCTACATAAAAGGTGTAATATTTTGAAAAGGATTTTGTTTTGTGCCTTTTTATACTATACCCCAATTTCAGAAACCAGATAGCCTACTTCTTACTTCAGAGGAAGATGTATATTAGATCACACCTCAGTAATTCACACGTATTGCCAAAACAGCTTGCTGAAAACCATATTAAAAAAAATAACAAAATCCATGACCCTGATAAACTGAGATTAAAAGTAGATTTCTTTGCCTCCTGGAAGACGAGAGCTCCCAGCTTGCTTAAAATATAAACTACAAAAATGGAATGACAAATAGCAGTAAATCGGAAAATAGAAGGGAATAAAATTGGAAGAAAGGATTAACTTAGTGAAACGGCTAAATAGGCTCACTTCTTCCACTTATACAAGCAACTTTGGCTTAATTTTTTTCCATGACAAATAGTCTTGCGGCAGAACACCACCACAGATCCAAAGACATTAATATTAATGATGTAGCAAAAAAAGAAAAAGGATGTTATAGTAAACTCGCTCGCTTCACTGCACTGCTTCCTGCTAATGCCATTATGTCTACGTATCTGTACTACCTTAAGGAACTTTATAAGGTCTTTCCAATTGCTAATGTTCACTTCCAGACTTAAGCTTGGAATAAAAAACTTCTGGTAGCAGATGAATTCCAAAATGGTATGGTATCTCAAACATTTCCCTTTTCCAGTCACAAAACAAAAACAGAATTTAGGAAGAAAAATACTCTACACAGATGAAATATGAAAAAGCATCTCCAAGGGGAATGCTTACATATTCTATTACAAGTTGCAAGATAAATTACATAGTCTAGACTCAGCTGCTTAATGACTGCAAGTAGACAGTTTTTCTTGGAGGAAGGTCAAAGGCTTATCAACTCCTCTAGGAACCAAGGCATCACAAAACCTCACTGTACTCAAGTGCAGAGAACATTTCCTTGACCTTGTCTTCTCTAATGAACATGTGCTTCTCCATCTCCCCAAGAGAGAACGCGCTATTGTTGTATCATTTACAAGCAGCAAAAGCAGCTGAACAAACTCACAGAAGAAAAAGCCACCTAGAGCTATAAACACAACAAATTCCATGCCATAAATCATTGAAAGTTGTGAGGGTTTTGTGAAGAGTCATCCCTGCATGCTCATTCAGTTCTTCCTTTCTTTCCTCCTTGAGCTCCTAAAAAACCCCACATATTTCTATCATCTCGCTGCAACTTGAAACTCTGAGGGCTGATTAAGAATAGACCAAGCATTGCAGAGGTATGAAAAGTGAGTGAAGGGCGCGCCCTCAAGCTGGTCTTTAGGTATTATCTGACATGGGATGAGAATGGAGAAAACAGACTGTCACTTAATCATACAATTTAGCACCTTGGAAAAATCAATCACTACGACAGTGCCCTTGTAAGTTATGTACATTTCCATTATGGTAAAATAACTCCTAAAATATTTTTAATTCTAAATTTTAGTCAGTTTTTAAGTCATGCCAGCCTACAAAACATCCCAGTAAGAGGTCACTGTATGGTTTGGTAGATTGGATTCTGTGCCTCAGCTTTCATGCTAAATTTGTTTTTTTGTAATAATTTCATGGCTACTACACAGTCATGAGATGCTCAGAATCAATTACTGAAGAGCAAGACAAACATGCCAATTCAGGAAAAAAAAAAGTTACTTAAAGAAATTAGAGAACACAGACAAACACTCTGCACAGCTTGTTTCCACAGTGGCCAGGGAAAGTCCTCAAAAAAAAAAAAAGCAACCCTCGTGTCTTTCTGATAGGTAATATTTTCATGGGCAGCGTACCAACTGTGCACCTCTTGCAAATATTCCGTAGCTCAACATGAAGTTGCTCACAGCACTGAACAATATTTTCAATAGCTAAAGCAGCATTGGACTGTAAGCTGATTCCACAAGCACACCATCCAGGACATGGAAGGATCACCCACCACAGCCCTTAAGATGACTTAAGGGAGCGTAGGTCCCCATGCTGCAGCACCTGAACAAGAAGGATGCTCTCTTGCAGTGCACTGCCAGGTGAGAAGTTCCTCACCAGGAATTCTCAAGTATTTTTTCTGCTGCTAGACACAGTAACCTTGAGAATAGTTGGTGCCTCTGATTTCTAAGCCTCTGATCTTAAGCTTTAACTAGATACAAAGCCTGAGAAACCCAAGATGATTTTCAGTCTCAAACATATGTGGTTTGATGTATCTTCCATTAGTTTTCTTCTCTCCTTGTGTAACAAGTGTAAGTTCCTGGTGCTTCAATTTTGTCTGCATAATTAGCCAAAAACTTCAGAATATTTTTGGTTATAGATGGTTTTATTAGGAAACAAAGCAGCATATGGGCAGCAGAAAACATAAAAGACCAAGGCACTGAAACAACATTTACAATTATTCAAAGAATTACCTAAGAACAACAACAACAAAAAATTAAACATAGCTCCCAAAACACTTGTCCCACTCTCCCTCTCCCCGCTGGAGAAAGAAAGGAAAGAGAAGAGGCTGGCACACAGCTGGCTACATGAACTGCTCTAACCATTTAGAATTTGGTAATGAACTGCAATCTAAATCACTGAGGTCAGGAAAAGGAGTGCTCAACTATATATTTAAATCTGGGCCTTACAATGTCTTACCTTCTCTCTCCACAGGCTTGTAAAGAGTGCTTAATAACAATAAACAAAGCTACAAAACAGTTGATACAGAAGTGCTGCGCAAAAACATACGTAGACCACCTGTCATAAGAACAAAACCTACAACTCATTTCAGTGGCTGAACATGATGCAAACAGCCTAGATGTCACTTCTGATTGCATTAACTTTTACTTCCAAGCAGAATACTTATTCATAGCTGCAGACAGTCTCAGAATTACATGAAACACTTAACTCTGGAACAACAGAGGTGAAGCATCTCAAACAAAGATGGAGTATGATTTTATATCCCTTCATAATCTTAAACTGAACTCAACTACTATTCAAAAACTGTCAACTGAGTCCATACCACCATTTAGTCCTGGCAAACTAGGTTTCTAATACAGCATTTTCCTGTTTTAGACATAGAAATCTTATCAGCCTGTTTAAAGATACTTACAGGAACAATTCAACTCCTTTACTAATTCAAAAGAGAATATTGTACAGATAATACAAATAGATTTATGAGAGAAAAATGGAATAATTGCATACTAATAGCGGATGACTTATTTATAAAACAAGAGATTCTAAAGCAGTTTCTGAAATGTGTGTTCATCCCAGATGAGATCTGCCCTTGCTCCAAACTGCAACTGCCTGCCAACATGTGACACCTCAACTTCTTCACTGCCTGTCTGATCCCATCCTGCAAGCAGAAAAGCTGGGGTAACTTCCCAGTAACTGGAAATACTGCATACTGCATTATGGTGGTGCGAAGAAACCTCTGGAGGTTTCACAAAAGTTACACTTTTCAGTAACAAACCAAGAACAGTTAAAACGCACCCCCATCAGTACACTTAGCTGTAAGGCATTTAATATTCACCCCCCCCCCTTTTTTTTTTTTAAATTAAAAAAGTTAACCAACTGTTCTTCAACATACATGCACACAAAGGCATCCTCCTCATAAATAAAAAAAACAGTGACAAGTGGTAACTCAGTTGTTTATCTGGAGTAGTCGTATTTAAAGAAAAAAAATCTTTAGGAATTGAAAAGATCTTTTTTTCCACTTTAATGTCAATCAGGCAAGGCAGAAAAATGAACAACTTAATCCAAAGACCACTCACATAGGACTGGGAAAATTTAATATCAAATGTAATTAAAAAAAAACAGGCTTTCAAGAACTGATGTTTGCAATAAAGAACACCAAGATTTATGCTGAGTGCAATTGCTTGCAGTAAGCAGAGCACCTAGAGACAAGGCATGTTAGTCTATGATTGTGTATTGTTGGTCTAAATGACTCCCCCTTCATTATTACCGTCTAGTTCTGTGAGCTCCAAAGGACTGTCATGTTCCTTACTCTGTATTCTAATTTATGAGGAAATATCACCTAGCAACAGAGAAATTAAGCACTTCTTTTCATTTGTTCCCAATGGTAACTAATGGAATTAATACTGTGAGTGGGAAAGCATAATTCTGATATAATCAGCCATTTCAAACAAAAGTTCTTTAGTCTCATATACACTTGGATACACAATGGATGTTGAGGAAATTTTGCTTGCTGTTAGAGCCAAAAAGGTTTGTACGATTAAGGTCAAACAGTTTCAGTATTCATGACACACCTGTGTGCCTCTGCTGCCTTCAGGAATGACGGCCTATGTATTTCAACCCAATTCTGTGGCTCTTAAATTTAAAAGGCATTTATCCCACATTTTCTGGAGACGGATACATACTTCTTCCACGAAACATACAGCATCAGTGTTTGTTTCTCAACAGCTACAAGCTTGAGCATCTGCCCAGAAAGTCTGGACTGGTGGAATTTAACAGGCTCAAGCTGTGCCAGGGGAGGTTTAGATGGGGCGTTAGGGAGAATGTCTTCATGGAAGGGGTGGTCGAGGACTGCGCTGGGCTGCCCAGGGCACTGGTGGAGTCCCCATCCCTGGAGGTATTCAAGAGACGTGTGGATGTGGCACTGAAGAACATGGCTTAGTGATGGAACAGGATCACAGACTGCCTAGGATAAGTGCAATTCCTCCCATTTGAATGAGTTAAATTATTTTTAAAGATCAAGTGGAAGGTACAGGTGACCCTGCTAACAAGAACGTGTTAATACCTTAAGAATATGATGGAAGAGAAGTAAACCTTCGCTAATGAGACAAAAAAGTACTGTCACTTTCCTCAGTCACAGGACTGTCATTTGACATTTCACTTGAAAATTAAGTTGCACATAAAACGATTGTATCTGCATTTTTAATGTTACCACACTTCTGAAACAACTGCACTGCTAAAGGACATGAGTGCCATAATGTGATTTATACTGTTAATATTGTACTTCATTTGAATTTTGAAGATTTTATTGTGTTTAACTATTCAACTCCAACTACTAAGCTACTTACTTCTTATGGAAAAAAGGCAGGGAAAACAGCTCGGCAAGGAGAGCTATTCCGAAACCAGCAGCCTTCCTCCAAAAATTACCAGCCAGGAAAAACAAAACCAACCTTTTCAGTCAAAGGGCAGCTTTTCAAAGGACTCTGTACCTGACAAGGAAAAGTCATCTTCCTTTTACTGTCTCATCACTTACACCACCAAGATGAAACTAGCCTTTGCCCCAAACTTCCTATAAACAAGACAAACTGATCCCCCATTCTAGTCAGCCCCTCGGTTCAGCAAAGTCCCAGAGCTTCCCACCCCCTCGACACACTCAGCGTTGAGTCAGAGCTTCGCAACAATCACAGCTGGCCCCAGCATCATGGGATGGCTCAGCTTGGAAGGGACCTCTGGAGCTCAATCCAGTCCCAGCTCCCTGCCCAGGAAGGGCTGCCTAGATCCAGTTGCCCAGGACCATGTCCTGACAGCTTCTGAAGATCTCCAGGGACGGGGATTCCACCATTTCTCAGGGCAGTCCATGCCACCACCTGGTCTCCATCCCAATAAAGCAGCATTTTTAACGCAGCCCAAGACACCATTAGCCTTTTTAGTGGTCAGGGCACACCGCTGGCTCATGTTCAGCTCAGTGTCCACCAAGACCCCCAGGCACTTCTCTGCCCAGCTGCTCTCCAGCTGGGTGCCCACAGCGTGTGTTGGTGCCTGGGGTTGTTCCTTACCAGGTACAGGACCTTGTACTTCCCTCTGTTGATCTCAATCCATGTAAGACTCCTCCTCTTCTCTCAAGGATACTCCACAGAAGTCAGCTGTTGGGAGTTTCTGTTCTCCCCAGACATGAGGCCATCCTGTTCTCCACTCTCACAAATTCAGCTTCTGTTTGCTTCCCTCAGCACTGAGGTATTTTCCTTCCAGATGTTTACAAAGCCCAATTCTCTGTGCCCCATACATCTGCTCCCTGACACCAATCTTTCAAATTCCAACAATCAAGTGATCCCAAATATGTTTCAGGAAACATACAGAATCAAACAGGCTGGTGGCATGCCCTAAGCCCAGTATAGATCGAGGTACAACACAATAGGCCTTACGACTTGCATCTGCATTCAGAAATGGAACAAATGAATCGCACAAAACTTTGCTGCTATTTTAACTCAGTGGCTTATCTTTTCAGTGCATTCATCTGAGTGGAAAAAGAACAGTGAAAGTTTGAGAGTAATCATAAGTGAAAGATTAGCGTTGCACACTCCATCTATCATTACCATATTAGTAGGGGACTCTGCAGATTTGGCTCATACTTGGGATCAATAGTATAAAATTTTACGTTTCCAAGTGAACTGCATGATGAATTGGACAAGAAAAAGCAATTACTCTAATCTCTAGGTTCCTATGGGATCTCTTATTTATCCAGCCTTCTTGATTGCTTTGAGAAAGCATAAAACTGTTCTTAACTACTTTTATGTTCAACCCACTATGGTAACCTGCCTTTTTAACAAAACAGCCTACAAAGTAAGGTAGCACACAACTTCAAGATGATAACATAATATTACTTTTTCCAGAGTTTGGTCCTTGAAAACAAACAAAAAACTCGGACTGACTTCTGTCTCTGCTGAATACATGTAAGAAGTACACTTAAGTTCTTCCAAGTTCTTACATCTTATTAAATAAGCCAGCAGTTTTATGTAGCTTGCTCAAATATAACTTGTTTACAGTTTCATTGAGTCAAACAATAGGGATGTCATTACACAAATACTTTCAATTAAGTCATCTAAAAAGACAGCTGGCAAAATTCTCGTTATAAGAGCTCACCTAGATGTTATGAATATGAACATAAGCATAAATTAAGGCAATCTCTAAGCTACAAAGAGTAATCACAGTGAAATGATTGCAATGTTATATTTTAAATTTAAGATTAAAAAAACAACAACGTTTATCTTCTTACATAGTCTTGGTCTTGTGACTGGCACCTAAGGAAAAGTTCTAAATTAATTTTTCCTGAAGTTGGCATCCTTAGAAAGCCTTCCCCACGCAGTTCATGCTGCAGCCCTTTGCAGGCCTCTTGAGCCCTCTCTACTGTCATTTGCTTGAAATCAGACAACAGTCAAAATTAACCGGATAAGAGGAACAGACAGCACGATTACTTAAACCCCCCTTTATATACAAAATACAAAGAAAAGTTAACTTTACCTCAATAACGTTGAAAAGAATAGAAAAAGACCATCAGTTCTGAAAGGCTGATTTTTTTTTAAACTGATCTTTTGTAGTCTACAGATTATAAAAAGTCTAAGAACTTTGACTGTCAAACTGCTCCAGTTATCTACTCCAGAGATTACGTGCTTACTACTCCTTCTTTCCTCCATGGGAAAACGCCACAGATAAGGAACCACAAAACAGGTGGGATGATGCCTCAGCTATCTCAGTTCGCAGTCCCAAGCACGAACTTAAACAGCCATCATTTCTCAATTATGTTAAGCATGTGTGTAATTCCTCTCAGGACTGAGGGATAATACTGCAGCTGGTCTGACAATTAGCAGGACGTTATCAACAGTTTTTGTTTAGCATTTTATTGCATTTTAATTATTTCATTTTTGAGACAGCACAGCTTGAATAGTGTATCTTGCCTATGACTCAAAAAACATTTGGAAAATAAACACACAATTTATATCGTCAATAAAGAACTAGGAAACAGAGGGGAAGGTGTTTTTCCCCCTCCCATCCAATAAAGTATTTTGGATGGATTCACTGCTACACAAATCAAATCCTTGCTTCCCATTAAAATACACTGCCCTTGTGCACACAATTCTATCAACAACTGTTGTTACATATCTCATAAGATGATAGTTGTAGCCAGAAAAAAAGTTACCAAAAATAGAAGCAAGCTTTCCCTTCCTTCTTTTATTTACTACAGATTATAATTTTAAACCAACTCAAGACTTACACATATTGAAGAAACTGCTTTGTCTGCATTGCTGTACTGTGACATTCCGGGGGGCAGAGATGGAACATTGCACCTGGAGAGCCCATGCCAGGCTAGAATAGGAACAGCAACTCCCTTTCACCGGCGCAGAAGCAAACCCTGAGGATGGAGACAGAAAGGTGGTTAGATATATGACATTTCCATCTTGAAATCACTAGTTCCTTCAAGTATACACATCACAAAAAAACACCCTAAAACAAGCTAAAAAAAACCAAACCAACAACAAAACAACAAACCCAAGCCAACCCAAAAACAAAACCCAAAAAAAGGGATCTAGTAACATTTACTCATATCATTTTCTAAAGGGCATCAGACATGAACCTACTGTCTTGAAGCACAAAGCAAGTTGCAGACAGAGGTGGGGGGAATGTTGCAATAGGAAATGTCACAAAGAGAAAGCTAGAAGGTTTCTAACAAATTACTGACAGAGTGAGAATGCACCTTCTTCTGTGTAAGAAAACAGCCAGACTCTTCTCAGCAGTGCTCAGTAACAAGACAAGAGGCAATGGGAGTAAGTTTAAACCTCCAAATTCTACCTGAACATAAGAAAGTCACTTTTTTATTCTGAACTGAAAATGACCCTGGACAATCTGCACCGAGCAGAGGGCTGGGCTAGATGATTTTCAGAGGCTTCCAACCTCATCTATTCTGTTATTACACCAACCTACTTACTCTGGGGTCCCAAAAGGAAAATGTACCTCCAGAAGTACCTTTCCCAACAACCTCTGGATTTGGGTATTGCAAAGCTAGCCTATTATACAAGCTCTTTTCACCTCCAGAAGACATTACTTCAGTGCAACATACATCGTAATGCAGCTTTATGTCGCATGTACCACCTTCCACTTTCCAGGTACCACAGCAGTTTCAAAGGTGGGGTTACACACCTTACCAGAATTCATTTTTTTGTCCTTGAGGTCTCCTAGAATTCTTTTGTGAATAGTTTCTGGTTCTGCTAATGATCACCCTGTAGATTTGTCCCAAAACCTCTTCCACAGTTATTTTAATTTCAGAAAAATCCTAACTCTCATCAACACGCCAAGGGGTGCCATATGGAAATTTTCTGCATCTTTTACCCGTGCATAATGATGCAACGCTCCTTTTACACCATTCATCAAACATGGCTTGATGGACATTCACTCAGAGTTCTCTACTGGAGTTTAACAAGATAAGCAACTGGTCACTATTCAGAATATCATCAGAAACAGTTCTCCAGTATGAAATCATATTTTAAAGCCTAAGAAACAACTCATTCATTCAGAAAATAAAATGTAAGAGTACTTGACAGTTTATGTCACTATCAAAAGTATTTGTAATGCAATTTGGGGGAG
Source organism: Cygnus atratus (assembly GCF_013377495.2). Classification (NCBI taxonomy): domain Eukaryota; kingdom Metazoa; phylum Chordata; class Aves; order Anseriformes; family Anatidae; genus Cygnus; species Cygnus atratus. Next base: position 108,102,951 of record NC_066364.1, read on the forward strand.
TGGTTTTTTCCTTTTTACTCCTTTTACTTCCTTTTTCTTCCTACATTCATTAGCAAGTTCCACATACTCAATACGATCTCCTTCCAAAATTAAGATGGCAATGTGAAAAAGTCTATACAGAAGCAATAGAATCAACACAGAATGAATCACTAGGCAGTGAAATCAGATGAAGTGCTGCAGAAAGTTCTGTCAGAACAACTGGGGCACAGAAGAAAAGTCAAATGCCAAAAAATTAGAGCCAAATAAACACCAGTTATATAGAAAAATGGTCACCAAGTGATCTCAACAAGTCTGGTGATTTGAAGTGGTTTTAAGATGTACAGTTTGTAGCAAGTTGTTAAAGCACAGGGTGAGACCTTGTTTGTCTCAGACCAATGACAAGATCTCCTATTAAAAGGAGATTAAATCCTTAAAGAAAATGTTAAAGTGACATAAGTTTTAAATTTATACATTTCAGGCTGGCACTAAGAATATCAGTTCTGAGCTGGAAATTAAATTCTTATGTCTAACAAATCCTGGGGGCTTTACTGACAATATTCTGGACACATGACTGCTTTGGTCTTCGAAATGCAGCAGGACAAAAGGAAGAGGAAGATGGAAAAAAAAAAAAAAACAACCTCCCCCCCCCAAAAAAACAACAAACCACCCAATAACCATGAAAAGCCTGAAACCCCAAGTGCCTGTATTTACTAAAGTATACCCCCCCAACTTTTCTCTGTGCATACTGCTACCAAGGGAATAAGGGAATAGACACTTTGAAAGCCGAGCAAATAAAAGTATTTATGCAAGGTAAACAGTCGGAAATGTCACATCTCAATCAAACTGTGCTGTGCTACGTAAGCATGCACAGTTAATGCATCGTATCCTCTACATATACCCTCCAAACACATGTGATGGGATTTTTCTTTAAAAATCTAAAATGTGTCTTACCATAAGCTATTCAAAACTGAACCGTCTGTAAAAGCAAGACAGGTCACAAATGCAAGGCTGATGTCTTGCCACCAGCAAAAGACAAGTCAACAAAGCAGGAAAAAAAATGCCTGCTTACTATATTTAAGTCCTGCTCTGCACTAATGGAAAATTAACCCCTCACTGCATACTTATCTCCCTGATACAAACGTTACATTTAGAACCCTGGCCTGACTTAGATGTTATCTTTCACTGGCTAAACATAGAATTTTATACTATATATAACTTCTGTATACATGTGTGTGCGTTTTTGGCACTCAAAATTTACCTCATAAAAGCAGAGAAAAAACATTTCATTTTTCTCACAATATGTAACAGGAGAACTCATCTCAGGACAGGTGGAAATGGAAACCTAACAGTTTAACAGTTATTCCTTCAATCTTTTAGTCCCTAACTGTTTTTCTTTTCCTTTTTTTTTTTCCAAACACTCACTCACACACAAGTCTACTATTTTAATGTGCCTATTTCATCATAACTTTCCTAACCTTCACATACTGGTTAACACACCACCTTTAGGAGATTTATGTGCAGAATGCAGCACCTCTCCCGACAGAGTGCCCCAAATTCATACGCTTTGCCATTTTTTCCCGAATACCTTGGAAGACATCAAGCAGTCTGAACATCCACGCATTTGCTTAACTAGTGAATGCACTGTTCAGCAAGAATGATCACACCTTTTTTTTCTTTTTAAAAAAAAGAAAATTGGCAACGATTTAATAATCCCCTCTACTTCTGTAATTATTTTCCAGGGGAATCAAATATGGAAAACCGTTCTTAGTTCTGTACTTCAGAGAAAGAAACACTGCAGGAAGCTGGTCTCAGCAGCGAAAAGTGCACCATAAAAAAAAGAACCACAACAAAACTTAGGAAAGAGCCATCAGGATGCTTATTGTGCAGCTATAATTAGAACTCTTTGCAAAAATTGCCTGAGTATAGTTCCAGGCATACACACAGGAGGCTCTAGACCAAAATAACCGAGACATTCTTAAAAAGTGTAAGTACAAGAAAACAGAGGTGTGTTCTGATTAAATTCCAAATTGCAGTTTTGAAGATATCAAGCGCTATGCACTTATTCTCTGATGGGCAATGAACTTTTTTCTTGCCTAGGGTTTTTCCATTTCACATTTTGCTTACTGCTTTTTACTCAAATGAAACTTATGCACAGAAACAATGCACTCATACAAATATTCGCAGCAGGGAAGACACTTCAGAGTTGTTAGTATTTTTTTCCTGGCGTCTCACGAGTGCTCAAGTGCCATGCAGTAATGAAATCTTTGCACTAATACAAATTGCTTTTTAAAAACCCCTCCTGCTACCTTGGAAAAATTTGGATGTGAAGAACAATCTCTCAAGCTGAAAGCCAGGCATTTAAAAATCACAGCACATGGAGAAGGTCACTATCTGCTTGGGCTAAGCAAGGAATAACAAAGGTAATGATACCACAAAGCCTTAGAGGGTAACACCTAAAACGACCCCTTATTACTTTAACAAATGATTTAAGAGCAGTTGCAGCTTTTTAGTTTCCTGGTCCACTTGCAAGACATAATTAAAGAGATACTCTGTGGTTAGGCAACAAAAGTGTTTCCCTCCACCAAGGAAACACCACTGACCTGCTTTCAAACCTCCCTGAATGCTCAGCCTTTAATTGCTGCTTGGCTACAGGAACAGGCATCACTTCATTATACACAGCCCCGAAAGAAGAAAAGAGAAAAGCCAAAGAAATGCTAGAGAACTTTATCTCGGCTTTGAAGGCAGGGGAGAAAGAAGGGAGGTATTCTGCCAAAAGCAAAATCCAAGCCAGCTTCCAGCTGTCCAACACCAAGCTTAAAGTATTTTTATCAACGTGATCTGTCATTTCTTCCCACCTCAGTCTCCAGCAAGATTCATTATTTAGCAGCCTTTCCCCAGAGGGCACACAGGCATTAATGTGTGTAATTAATTAACTTAGTTATGACTCTTGCCTAGGACTTAAGTGCATAAGACTACTTAGGTTATATAAAGGGTTCTGAGACAGTTCACGAAGACTTATTAGCAGGGTCCACAACTGATGGCATACCTTGACTGTTAGGATGGAAGTCATTTTGGAAGAAAAGTGAGAACAGAAGGAAACCAAAATATAAGACGGGTCTCAACTGCAGACTCCAATGCAAGAGATGATTCCTCCCCTAAGAACTTTCCATAGTACGTATATACTTTTCATCAGGACTCTTCCAAACCTCCCCACACGGTGCTGGCTGTTAAGTTCCACAGAGTCCTGTCATTACGCCCCCTAACGAATCCAAACGCCATCACCCAGAGGTCAGCAAGTGAAAGAAGCTAAGATTCTCCTGCTCCTACCAGCTGCTACCCAGGAGAACCCACCGAACGCTATCAGGGTTCACAAACACAAAGCCTTAAGGATAACAATACGAGAAGAAAGGGAACAAAACCGGCCCAGGGGCTCTGCAACAGGGCAGGGCAGTGTGGGTGAAGGGGAGAGCTGCCAAAAGGAGGGCAGCAGAGAGGAAAACAAAGGGCCAAGGTTCCCGGGGCACTGCGCAGTCACTACACCCACACTGCCTCAAAACCTCAGCAGAGCTTTCTGCTTAACAACGCTTCTAAAGAAAGGATTTTAATTCTCTATGGAAACATGCCTTCGGCAGGTCAAACTGTAGCATAAAACCTGTGTTAGAATTAATTACGTATTGCAGAAACGCCACCCGTCAGAAGGTTTCAGTCACCCGGTACTCTTTCCTCACACGTCAGAACAGTTTTCCCGTTTTTTTAAGCACAATTTTCTGAAGGAGAGCCCCGAAGTCAGCCCGACTCTGACTGGAAAACGCACGCACGCTCCTCCTAAGGGCACTTTAACGGGAAAACAACACAGCTGGGCTTTGAAAAGCGACTGCAGAGCACTACAAAAGACAACGGGCTGGTGAAGTAGTAGGAAAAGGAGCCCCCCGCCCCCCCCCGGCACCTCGCCACGCCGCCCGCACGGCGCCGCTAGCACAGGCCCGCCCGGCCGCCGCCACCACCGCCGCCGCCATGTTGCCTCCCTGCCTCCGGCCGCCGTACTGAGGCGTCCTCGGCGCTGCCTGCTGGGAAAGCGAGGGAAGTGCTGATGATGGGGGGAGCTAGGGGAGAGCGGTGAAAATCTGTAGGTGGCTTCAGCGTGGTGGCACGCTGAAATGCTCCTTCTGCCCCCTTCCTGAGCAATTTCGCTGCAAACGGTTCGACAGGCGCGCGCTGGACAACCCCGCGCTAGGAGCTCACCGAAGGACCCCACCGCTCGCCGCCCGACCTTTTGCGTTGGGCTGCCTCCCGCGCGGGGAGGTCACGTGGGCGGGGGCGTGGCCATGGGGACCAGGGGCGGGGGCATCGGGCGGGGGGCGGGGCCATCGGGGGCGGGGCGCGGGGCGCCGCCACGTTGTTGGCCGGCGGGCTGGGGTTGCGCCTCGCTCGCGCTCCTGGCCGGGCGCCATTTTGAGGCGGGGAGCGCCCCAGTGCCTGTCCTCCCTCCAAAGAGCTTAATCGCAGTTTATTTCAACTCCCCTCTGTCTAAAACTGGCCTGCGTTTTAATAAAAGGCTTTCCATAATGTTAAATCATTTTGTGTCCCACCGCACTCCCCTGAAACACATGTTTTGCCATCAGCTGAGTGCTATTACCAGATATTTCCATGCTATCTCAGGGTAGGGTAAAGCCCCGTCACATTGGATGACCCACCAGAACTGAAAATAATTGCACTAAGTCTGGGCGTGCTGTCATCCACAACCTTAATTTGGTCCCCATTTTTTCCACAAGTGACAACGGAACACCTTGGCAGTAGAACAGGTTTAAACCAGTGTTAGTCACTGATGTGTGAGCAGCGCTGCTACTGGGAGGGACAGCGAGGCCGGCGGATAACAGGCCGTTCAAGGGCAGCCTGGCTGCTCCGCTGAAGGATGAATACTGCGCTCTAATGCAAGCAGACGGAAATTTCAGAGGAGATGTGGTTTCGATTAGGGTTTTCCTATTTTTGAATAATACCAAAGTCTCAATCTAGCTCATTTGTTTCAGCAAGACTAGTAATTTTTAACAACTGATAACACAAACACTGTGTTTTTTTTGCCTGGCCTGTTGCCTGTAAATCTCCATTGTTTAAAGTGATTCCCCAATGTATGCTTTCCCATTACAACAGCAATGCCAACTAAATGCGTGCCACAGCTTTGTCTTCTCCTGGCTAGGAACTTAAAATGTGCAAAAAGAAATCTCTCTAAACCCCGATGCAGAGTGGAGACCTGGTGGAGTCAGAAGAACCTCAGTCACTCTGGGTCAGCTTCAGCAGAAGAGAGGCTGCTGTCTTGCTAACAGTTGCAAACTGTTTATCAGAAACGTGCTAACAGTTTCTGATAAACAAGTTTCCAAAAGAGCAGAACTTCCAGAAGCAAAGCTGGCTGTTGTTAGCACAGGCACTCCCCTGTCCTAGGGAAAATCATCCCGACCTTGTTGCCAGGGCTGAAGGTGAGGTGAGACAGCAGAAGCAGGTTGTGGGAGTCCTCACAATGCGGAGGAAGTTTTCAGCCTCTGAAATATTTAGCTGTCCAGCAGCTAATGCTAAGCAATACAGTTTTTAAAAGGGAGTAGGAGGATCCTTCAGGTCTGGTGGAAGGAGCTCCTTGCCTGGGAGCAGTGACCCAACCCCAGGCAGAGGAGTTACCAGCTTCTGTGCCTTCTCACCTGCCTGGGCCTACTGCACAGCAAGGAACCAGGCAGCTGTCAGCCCAGAGGAGCACCTCGACCTCAGGCCTTGGGTGCACATGGAAGGTGCCCTGTTCCCAGCTTCCTTGCTAATAGGGGCCAAAGCCAGCCCTGCTCTGCACACACAGGCACCAGTTCCCAGTGTTGCCTAGGGAAGGGTTGCCAGGAGGAAGCATAATATATTCTCCATGGAAACCTGCACTTCCACGATTTGTTTTTATGCGTCTTGGGGACTGATGGACACCATCAAGGATCCCATTTCAGGAAGGTGTCATTAAAGAGGCTGGAGCAAGGCCATCAGCAGTATCCACGAGGGTGTACCTGCCAGACTGCTGGTGCCTTTTAGTACAAGAGTGTTTTTAGGGTTTCTGCCAAAACCTCATGTTTCTCCTCAGCCAAGCATGAGTGACTGTGGCACACCATTCCCCAGTGGTCACTCCTTTGCTCTCTGCTGGGGAAATCAGCTATTGCCTTCACAAATGCTGCTCTTCTGCACCTGCCTGCAGTCTGCATGGTGTTTCATTTCCTCCTCTGCTGTGCATGGAGACCCCCATGCTGGGAAAAAAAAAAAAAAAAAACAAGAAAAAAAAACAACAGAATGATAGAATCAGATAATCATTTAGGTTGGAAAAAACCTTCAAGATCACCAAGTCCAACCATCAACCTGACCTACTGAGTCCCATCACTAAACCAGGTCCCTTAGTGCCACATCCACAACGTCTCTTAGATACCTCCAAGGATGGAGACTTTAGCACTGCCCTTGATGTTGCTGCAGAAGTCACTGCATCTCTGGGACCAAAGATCAGCTGCCAAGGACAGTGGCAAAGACAGTACAGATTTGCTAATCTAGCTATGGGTGTTTAATGCACCTGCTTGCTTAATTGTAGTTAGAAACATTCCTGGCCTTGTCAGCTCTCTACCCCTCTCTCTGACAACTTTTCCAGCCCGTGGGTCTGACACTTGACTGATCACTTGTTTTCTTCAGCAGTTCTGGGTGCTTGGCTTTTCTTCATAGTTGGACATAAGCATCAGACTCACGGAGGAGGTGACCTGTGAATATCCACGTGAGGAGGTGACCCAGGTGTCCACATTATCAGGGATATGCACAACTGAGTTACAGCAGTTGTGGTGATGCTGCATCTAACAATGTCGTGTGATGTGGCACTAGGCAAAACCTTTGCTTCTTCCCAGTACAAAATTACACCAACACACTTACCTAGAGCAATTGCTGTTTGTTCTGCTTGGTTACTCTGCCACTTTTGATACACAGGCAGTCAGCATGGGCCTTGCAACTACTGGTTGTGCTCAGGGTCAAGCAGGGAAAGGAGCAGGTGCACTGGCCATCCATAATAGTTAACGTGCAACTGCACAGCGGTATTGCTAATGAAGCCAAAAGAAAGGTTGTAAACAGACTTGAAATTTGGAGGTGCCTGCACATTTCTGCTTTCCCTATGTATTGCTGTAACGAGTCTTTCAGCAATGACATTCTTCGGCATTTAATTGTTTGGAGATGCCATCTGTGAGTCCCAAAAGCCACTTACAGGCTCTTAACAGAGCAACATGAAACCAGTGTGCAGCTGATTATGCCCATGTGGAAAGGATACTGTGACTACTGCCATCATTTCTTTAGCGTTGCTGCGGTACAGTGTTACAACCTGCACATCAATAATCTGCCAAAGTGAATGCTGGAAATAGATTGAGGCTTTCCTGTGGTCAGCTCCATTAAGGCACACTGAATGGCAGGCAGGACAGAAGACTGTTTTCATGACTCTTGAAATACGTGGCTACTGCCAGGCACCTGTTTTGAAGGCTGTGCAATCAGAACAGGAGTGTATCAGTTATGCAGAACAATAAACCTAGATGTACAACAGGGTCTGCAGGCCTAGAGGACCGCTCCAATACCCCTTTCAGCCAGGATGGTGCTCACCTGATAGCACTGCTCCGTCTTTGAAAGAAAAATGCATTTCCACTGAGATCTACACCTTAACGCCATCCAGCATCAAATGCATCACGGTTGATTTCTGTTTGGCAGCAGCCAGAGGTCCAGGAGTAGTAAACAAAGCAACCGTTCAACCCTTCACGTTATTTATGCGTTCTGCTTCCCACCGCTGGCAGTAGCAAACCACGCTCCACCTGTCTGACATGGATCATTTGCTAACCAGAAGGCTGCTAGCTCCAAACCCTGCCTGCCAGCACTCAGGCCCCGAGGTGCTGCTGCTGGGCTCCCTGCTAGCAGCACAGACAGGGGAGATGGATGCTTGCCCTGGCAGGATTCAGGATTAGCTGCCATGACCGCACGGGTGACCCATCCAGCACCACATCTACAGGGGCTAAATTGGAACTGCTCCCTTGACTGTTTGGGGTCTTTGTTTTCTTTCTTTAGAAATATTGAACTTACAGAAATAAAAGCAAATAATGTGATGTTTATTGCCAAGTCACTCTGTGCACTTCTTTTATTGATAAGGTTTAACGATGCATGCCAGACCCACAGATTATTTATTTACCTGCAGCATTTCATTTCTCACAATAACTCCAGGACCCTCAGGACAGCTTGCTTAGGCTGTAAAAAAAAGCTCCAGCAGTCAGTGCTGGGAATACAGGTAATGGTGCCAGCAGGTAAATGCAGTTAGGGTTCTCACCAGCCCGCGCTTAGTCACTAGGTTTTACCTCTTTCCTGTGCTATAGGATGCATCATGAGCTGGGGAACCTTCTGACACAGAGGGCATCATCTCTGGGGCTGCTGTCCAGGGCTGCCCTGCCATCTGGCAGCCGAGCATCACGCATTTAGTTCCTCGCACTCCGCATGACTCAGCTGAGCAACACCCGGCTCATTTTATGCTCCAAAGACTCATTCATGAGATAGTAAACGTAGCAAAGAGCCAAGCAAAAAGTCAACTCCTGTGTTTGCTGCAGCCACTAATAGCACAAAAGGAAAGAGGTGGTACTGCTGGGGTCTGGTACTGGGGGACTGCTTTCCCACAGCAGCGATGGGAGCCGGGCTGCCTCATCCTGGGGACTGCCCCAAGTGTCCTCCCAGGAGCCCCTCAAAGTTTGTAGAAGCCATCCCTTCTAAGTGACATGTTACCAGGGAGCGGGACATCTCTAGGGAATGTCAAGAAGCTGAAAGACAGCTTATGAATAACAGAGTCTAGAAGTTATGGCTCAGAAAATGGATGCTTTCAGGCACAAAATAAATATTCATTTTGCTTGAGAGAACTTAAAAAAAATTAAAACATACTGTCATCTCTTTAATCTACATTTCCAGAGAAAAGAGTTGATGAGATGTTCTTTCTTCCCTCCCTGACATGTTGTAGTATAAGGAACTTTAAAATTAAGGCAACACTCATCAATTTGATAAAAAATACCGCAGGTCCTGTGAGCTGGTGGAGATGGTCTGGGCCAGGGCAGCTGAGCTGCCTCTTGCCAGGGTCTGAAATACAGAGCAAACCTGGACAGAATGCCTCTGAGACTGGTCTCTGCTCTCTGCCTCAGACATCCCAGCATCTGGAGGGGGATCTCAAGCCCTTCTCTCTCTTGGACGCAGTAAGCAAGCAAGTTAACGCTGTAGGAGAGGGTGTGAAAAGCTGCCAGTGCCCACTTCAGCACCTCCAATTCTGTGCAGGGCAGATAAAGGCCCTTTGTATCCCCTGCTCCTGCGAGCACCCAGGGAAAGCATGTCTGAGTGCTGGGCTGCCCCTGGGATTCAGCCACCCCATCACTCAGGTGCTGCTCACCCTGAGGGACTTACCAGGGCCATACATCAGAGCTGGATGCAGCCTAGGACATGTGGCTAAGAAATACTTCCAAAAAAATTCCAACACAGCCTGCTTATATATTCCTCCTTCTCGTTGCTCTCCACTTGTCTTTGTTTTCCACTTTTTATCTCCAGTGCTGGTTTACCCAAAAGACGAGGTAGCACTCCTGGAGGGACTCGGGCTGATGCTGCGATCTGTTTTCCCAGGCTGGGATCGCTAGGCATTAGAGACTGACTGGAAATCAGTGGAACAACTTCACAGCCCCATCCTGTCAAGATTTCATCTGAGTACAAAAATTGAAAACTAGTATCCTCACATATGCGATACATATTTTGATTTTCTGCTTGCTTGGCAGCCTTCAAAAGAAGTAGTTGGAATATTCCATTTACAGATGAAGATTGCAGCAGCAGCCTGTGAAAGCACGCTTAAGGAGAAGAAAGCAAAGCACGTGAGATTAGATTTTCCTCAAGTCAAGTCCTTTCCTTCTTCCTCAGCATTTCATGTGACAGACGCCAACCTACGAGCAGCCCAACCCACTGACAAAGGACTGAGGGCTGAGGGCATGGCTCACCTCGCTGTGGACGATGATGTCCAGGCAGATGAAGTAACACCAGCAGTACTGACTGAGGGCACAGCTGAAAGTATGCTCACAAAAAGGCACCATGGTGGAGGCCAAGGCTGCCTTTCCAAAAAGAGCCAAAGATGGAAAGCACCCAAAGGTTTTGGAGTCTGCGGCAATGCCTGGTTCCAGCACAGCTTCTCCTAGAAAAACACCGGCTGTAGTTCAGCACAATTCTTTGTCAGCGTCAATAAGAGGGTTTGCTCTCAAGCTCTCATGTGAGTGGTTTCAGGTGCCACAGCAATGATGGTTGCAGCATCTGCTCACGTTCATATTGCACAAACCTCCCTGTAGCTTTAACATAGATAAAAACCAGACAGCAGTGTCCCTAGGGGACCCCCTACCTGACCAGCTCTCTTACGAAGTGCAGGGTTTGGTGCTCACAGGACACAAAACACGGTTCAGTGTTCACAGGACATGAAACATGCTCCTGAAATCTCTCAGAGAGTGACCAAGCAGCAAAGCAAGTACTGGCTGTGCAGCAACCATGGATGTGCATCCCTGCAAGAGAAGTGCAAACCTGAGCCAGGCCATGGGTGATGCCAGGAGAGTGAAATCAGCAGCACCCAAATTGGAGCTGGGAGCAGGAGGAGTAACATGTAAATTAATACTTTCTTCCAGGCAGCTGGACTTCCACTTGGCTAGAAAAGCTGACCAAGAGCTGGCTGAGAAGAGCTACCCTTAAAAATCTGTTGGAGTTGATGGTTGAACATACAAGACTCGCTGACTTCAAGGCTGGGGCAGCAACCAAGGATATCGACGAAAATTAGTTTCCAAGGTTTTGGAATGAGGGTGTGAAATCCACTTCTGCAATCATTTGTCTGCCTTTGCAAACCGTGTTGTGAAGCTTGACTGGAACTCTGACTGGAACTCCAGAGAGGCATTAATTGCCCATGGAGTCCCATGGCAGGGAACAAAACATAATTCAAGGCCATTAACTGGAGCTGACATTTTGGGAGCTGCAGAGGTCCCTTCCAACCTCAGCAATTCCGTGATTCTGTGGTTGTGTGGTCATGCTCGAGAAGTTAATGCAGAGTTGTTCCCATTTCCAGGTAAAACTCAGCTGAGCCACTCAGCTCAGTGTAATTTTGGTCTTTTTTTTTTTTTTGGAGGGCCATTGAGAAAATGTTGATATCATATACACCCTTGCAAGGGTATGAAGCTGAGCACTTGACTTGAGATACTAGCAGTGCTGTGCCAAGGGAGATAACTGAGGGCCTTTTCCTCTTAGGAAGTTGGAGCTTTTTATTTTAATATTATTTTATTTTATTTTATTTTATTTTATTTTATTTTATTTTATTTTATTTGTTTCATTTCATTTCATTTCATTTCATTTTTTATTTGTCTGATATGTTGCCTTCAGTGTGTGAAAGGAAGGCTCATGGAAGAATACCCATTCTCTGCTAGGGTAGGAGAGGATAAACCCTTAGACCAAGTCTTTTCATGACAAACATTACCAGGAGATGGAGATCAGGATTGATTATGGAGATCTCAAAGGCCTTAGGAGGAATGAGATGCCCCAACCCTGTTACCCATCAGTGAAAACTGTATCAGAAATTGTTTTGAGAATCTTCCTCTGCCTCCTGTGAGTGAGACAGTCCCAGACATCCACTGTAGCACAGAAAATTATGAACACAAAAATATGCTTACGCTGGAGACTTAGAACAAAATCTGAAAGACTCAAAGGGTTGCCTAAATATATGAGAAGCTTCAAACCCAATTAATAACCAGTGTACCTTCTGCTATATCACCAGAAGTTAATGACATCAAACAATAATAATAAAAAAAGGCTGCTGAGAAGTTAAGCCGTTTCTCTGTTTAAATTTATCCTGCACAGAATGCATTTTTAAGACAGGTTTAATCATCAGACCAGCCAGGAGAAATTAAGTAGTTGAAAAATGAGTTCTCCAAGCTGCTAGTAAAAACCTGCTCCAGACATTGTGAGAGGGGCAGGTGTTGATCTATAACAGGCACACGAGGAGATTTTAATTTATAGGCCTCCCATACAGGACTGGCAAAGTGTTTTTAATGCTGGTGAAAACCCAGAAAAACAGAGGGAAAATCATGACCTGGAAGGAACAGTGAAAGCATCGTACCAAATATCTTTAGGAATGTTGGACATTGCGGTGTAATAAAGTACTTCATTTTTTCAGTGGATGCCCTATGTCATGTTGCTTTCTAGGAGAAACAAAACCCTAACACCATTTGTGAACAGCAGCACTGAAACTGTGAGTTTGATGCATGGTGACAGCTCTGCAGATAATGCTGAATCCTTTTTTTTTTTTTTTTTAATATCAAGGGCAAGGATGCAAACTCTGCCGCTCCCTGAATCTGCTGCAGATTTTGGCCTTTGCTGAGCGAAGGGACCACCTGAGATTCAAACAACCCCAAAACAACCCTTGAGGGAAGGGAGTTTGGAAGCAGTGGGACTGAGCCAGGAAGGGGAAGGCTGGAAAGTCCAGTGTGGAGGTGGACAGTTGCTTTGGAGGAGGACCTGACGCTTCGAAGCAAAGCCTGGCAGGGCTGTGCAGTGGCCCCCAGCCTGGGTGGCAGCGCATCCTCCCTGCCACGCCACCCGCGAGAGCCACTGTCAAATGAGATGAATGGGAACCACTTGTATAAGAAAAGCAACATTAGTTAAAAAGTCTTAATATACATTTAGTTAATTACTAAGTGAATGACTCTGATGCTGTACAAAATATGCAGCTGTGTTTAATGAGCTGCTAAAGCGCTCTCTGTGCAAACTTTAATAACGTTGCTGTTCTCACGGAGGAAAACTGCTGCAGGGGAAAATGCATCTGTTCATACCTAAAATGTTGTGAGTGACAGCTCGACCACTATTATCTTTAGGGCACACAGTCGTCGTTTTCATTAGTATGATATGTTAAAATATTTAATGCTTATCACTAGTGTGCAGCCTTCAGGGCAGACTGTAAGCCCAGCTGTGCTGGTGACAGAGCAGGCAGCTCCAAGATAGGTTAAATAAAACTGGAGAGCAAAGTCAACCCCTGCTTCTTTTGGCTTTCCAGCCTTTTCCTGGCCTCAGCCCTGGAAACCTCCTTGTGCTTTCCCTGGACTGTCTCCAGCAGGCCTACATCCCCCGCTCAGACACAGCTCTGCAGCCCCCCGCAGAGACCAGCCGACTGCACCATGCAAGCAGGATGACTGCCCGTGAAACAGCCCAGTATGAGGCTTACCTTCCCCACGGCAGCACCGTTGCCTCCTGTCTGCCTTGTGATTGTGGCTCAGGTGCCTCCAGGAGCCCTCCAAGCCAAGGTCAGGCTTGCACTGACTCCTGCCCTTCACTGCTCCATGCCGAGCTGCATCTCCAGTCTGTCAAGAGTCAGCTCCTGGAGCTGCTGCCCTGTGCCACTCTCACAGGTTGAGGAAAAGGCATTAGTCATAAATTAATGCTATGAAAAAGAAAAGCTTACATACTTCAGAATAAAAGCCATATTGCTTTTTCAGAAGTCCTACCACAAGGCAGCACCCACCAGGCTGAATGTTAAACCAGCCCGGTGTACCCAACAACTCTGCTTTGTAGTGTAGAAGGCCGTACCAACTTCACAGCTTATCCAGACCAGGACACGTGCTGATCGTCTCACCCTAACTGCAATGACAACTCGTAACCAAGCTGCACCTTCTGTATGGTCTCAGGGAATGGGAAACGAGCAGTGCAGAGGCAGGCTGTTAGTCTCAAAGTGCCCACAGGAGAGGCTGTTGGTGCTTCCTCCAAAGCAGCAGCTGCTGGCCACGGGCACCCCAGTGCCCTGGTCCTTTTGGGACATGTTCCTCTGGTGTGGCAAGAAGGGATTTGCTCTTACTGGGAACATTCCCACTTCCCAAGTGCTCCTTATCCCCACCATTGCCTTCCCAGATGATGTGATAGAGATGGACCCTCACCCCATTTCAGATTCAGTGCCCCCAGTGTGGCACGGGCACACCTGCGATGTGCCTACGCAGTTGGTCAGACGGTCCTGCACTCACCAGAGCATGGGCTGGGTGATTTAAGCTTTGAAGATGATCTCCAGTCTCAGTCCCGCACCTCCCTGCAGCTGAGACGTTCTCGATTTATGGGCCCAGCTGCCTGGCGGAGAGGGGCAGCACACCGGCAGTATTTCTCTGAAAACTCACCCCAAGGGTCTGCTGCTGCCACAAAGTCACTTTCAGCAACCTGATGGATTGAGACAACCTGAAACGCGTGGAGATCTGAGAACACCTTGAGAAGCATTTGTTTATCTGTTCTCAGAAGAAACCCAGCCACTTGGGAAGACAAGTTTCAGAGATGTTTTAAACATCTATAAACAAAGCCAAATATTTTGACTGCGGAGATGTAGCGACTGCCACGCATTACAAACACAGTCAGAAGCACATTCTGCTGAGCACATGAGCGGGCTGATGGATACTCGGTCTGCCTGCTATTTGCTGCCTCGTTCAGAATAAAGCACCGATGCTCTGAATATAAATCACGAATACATTATTATATTTTCTGCACAGAAAATGTTTTAGTCTTCCCTGATTTTCAGAAGACTCGAGAAGGACCGAGCGTAAATATTCTTGCCTGGATCATTTCTGGAGGAAAGCAACCATTAGCTGCGGCAAGAGCTACATCTTAACTATGCAATTACACTTCTGTTCTGTCATCAGCCACTAATGCCTAGGGGAGAGAGCGTTTATTGCAGAATTATGCTGAAAAAGAAATAAAGCACCTGCGTGCCCGGGAAGTCCTGGCTTGGCTTGCTTCACAGTAGTGGCCAGGCCTATTAGCTCCATCTCCTGATAAATGTTATGAGCTGGTTGTGGTTTATGGCTCTCTGCTCAGGTTTCTATAGCTCACCTGTGAGTAACAGCTACGAACGTCTTGCAGCTTCACGGATTGCTTCGGTGGATGCCTCTTCCTCTGCCCTGCAAGAACCCTGGTCCCAGAGCTGCAGACTGCTCAGCACCAGCTCTCTCGTCTGAGAAGCAGAGCGTAGAGTGAATTCAACAGTTTCCATCCAGGCCAGGAGTGTCCCCACCTTGTCTTTTATATCATTCGCTCTCTGCGTTAAAATTTCATGCTGAGCCTCCATAAAGAGTACAAGCATATTTTGGAAATATACACGGGGCCATAAAAATCCCACTTCATACTCTGCTCTTTTCAGTTCACAGCTTTAAAGGAGGCTCACAAGATGTTTTATTGGCTGAGTTACTGGATGGGAAACGGCTTGTGGATGGAGCTAAGAGCTTCCTGAGATTTTTTCCAAAGCAGGCAAGCCTCCTCTGAGCCTCTTTGATCTTCAGTAACAAGACCTCCCAGGAGACTTACAGCTCTTCCTGGTTACTGCCAGGCTAAAGAGAACAGTATTTTTTTCTCCTTTTTTTTCCCTGCTATTGAAGCATTTTGCCTTCTGGGCACAGCTTCCCTCCATAACAGCCTGATTTTACTTGTCTTTAAAGAAAGGGAGAGGCAGACTGGAGAGGGAGGACAGCAAAAACGGAGGCCAGCCAAACCAAAAGAACTAACCTGGAAGAAGATTAAGGATGAGAGCCTGTCTCTAATCAGCCCCGTGCAGGGAAGAAGAGGCAGGGATGGGCAGAGTGGCTGTGCAACCCTCCAGGTAGCGTGAGCCAGCAGCTAAGTGTCCAGCACTGGCTTCCTGTCCCCAAAACAGGCACCTCGATCGTGCCACAGTATTAAAGGCATTGCAAAATGCACTGTGATACCAGCTGGGTTCCTGCAAGCTGCTTCTTTGTTTGGACCGACCTCCCAGGCCCATGCAACCAGCGCAGCCAGAGCAGATCAAGTGCAACCACTAGAGCTGGAAGAAGCTGAAGCAGAATTATAGAAAAAGAAAGTAGTAGTATCGAGGCAAGAAAACACTCAAGCAAGGGAATAAGGCACCTGGCTGACTCAGAAAATAACATTTTCAGGCACTATACACCTTATAAAAAGATCTTGACACTAGGTAAGGGGATTTTTGTTATGGGATCATCAAAACTTTGAGCACAACAAAATAGCTTTCCGTTAACAAAACATTTCATCAGCGGAGTGATACAACTCAACACAGCCATGAGTTTTCTTCCACAAGAGAAAGCAGAAAGGCTGCAGTAACCCTGCTCTGAGTGCATTATCATTGCAGAGCAGCTGCAGCATCCTTTGGAGTGATGCTGGGGCTGAATTGAGCTCTACATCTCACTTTTCTGCTTCCTTGCAGTGCTGTTACTACAGCAGACAACATCCCCTTGCAGTGAGCACAGAGAAAAACAAGAGAAGCATGGACTGCTTCCCCACCCTGCCAACCTTAATTCCTCCCTCCACTACAAGCCCAGGGCTTGGATTTCCATGACACTCAAGCTAAAAGCACGTAGCCCCATGAAGCAACAAGTTGTTCTCATGCTCAATGCAGAGGTGTGTTTCCTCTGATCTGCTCACAGAGGTTTTCCTCTGGGCATGGGACACATCAAGTCCTAGACAGAGCAGAGGGGAGCTGGCTGCTGACCCTATATAGAGTCACTGTTTTGTATGTGTTCCCCCAGGTCAGCTGGGCCGATGTGCTAATTTTTGTGTCTCTGACTCTTTATTGAAGAGGAGAGCTGCCTTTTTCAGTGACAGCAAGTAAAGCCTTCCAGCTCTGCAGAGATTTGCAAAGGAAACATGACAGTGGTGGGTAAGAGAGCCCAGATGTGGGAGCACCAGAAGAAAGAGCAGAGCAGGAAGCAGGAGGCGGGTGGTGGATACACAGCAAGTCAAGAGGCTGTGAGCAGCTGTGAAATCCACGGAAGACTGCAGATAACGCCAGGGAACTGGCAGCTGGCAGGCATCGGGAGGAGAGCTGGGTGCATGCTGGTGCTGGAGAACCAGTGGTGTGATTTCTCTCTCTTCCTGAAAAAGGCTCAGGGTTGGGTTGAGTTGTACAAGTAACAGCCCTGCAGCATCAGGAGGCTGAACTCGGGAGCTGTCCTACTCCCCCCTGTCACCACAAGGAACCCTGGCCAGATTGTTTGGGCAGGTGTGTCTAGGTGCTTGCAAGTGTCCAAGAATGGGTGAGCAACTGCAATCCGTCTTGTTTAAAATTAGCTTTTTCTTCTCCTTCTGCAGTTTCACTGTGAGTTTTGCCACAACTCTGCTCTCTCTCCACCACCTCTGAGGCACTGGGGAGATTGGCCTCCGCAGGGCCATTCTAGCCAGCATTCAAGGAGTCCAAGATGAGTCTACACCTGCTCAAAACTATCCCCCAGATAATGTTTGGAGTGTGTAAATTACATGGATAATGTAGGATAGCTGCTGCACTACCTTATTTCTGAAGACAGGTGGGACTTCTGTTTGTTTCTTGCCACCCAAATGTTTCCAGGAGGTGACCTGCAGCCTCCTTGGTTACCAGCTGCATTAGCAGCTGAATTTGACAGCTGTGAGCTCTTTCTCTCCAGGGGCTTGTGTCTAACAAATGCTGAAAGCAGTTCAAGACCAACTCCATCTGAATAGATTGCTAATTTTTCACGTACTAGAAAAAAATGATAGCTACAAAGGCCAACAATGCAGATGAAAACAGCAAGCGATGTGTTCCTTTTTATCACTGGTAGGACAAGTTCACGTGAGCAAAAGATATGCATCATATTTACACTACACTTGTACCCAGAGCCCTCCCAGTCTTCACAACACCCACTTATACCTTGTGCAGGAAAATATCACTTGCATTTGCTCTCATTTGGTACCAGTGTGGATTTTGCTATGCCATACAGTCACATGCATATATGCCATACAGCCATGTCCAGCCCCCTAAAAAAATCCCTTTTCAAAAAAAAATAAAATATATTTCCAGCTATAGATTTTACCCCTCAGCCCAAATTTGAGGGGTAATTTGAGGTTGGGAATGGCTGAGCAGCATCTCAGGGAACTCTTGTTTTGCAAGGACCTGCCTCCTCACCACTGCGTGGTGTTCCTTCCAAGAAATGTCCTGTGTGCCCTCATGCACAAAGGGAGCCAAAAATGCCACAGGACACATAGTCCAAGCAGAGGTTTTCAGCCTGGGATGAGAATGGTGTTCAAGTTGAACTTGAACTCAACTTGAACTCCCTCTGTTCAAGGCCTCTGGGTCCGATAGCCATTGACGTGGTTATTACCCATATAGAGGAGCGCAGGTATCATTTTGTTCTTCCAACTCAGAGCAACAGACCACCGGGAGGCAGAGCTGAGCAGCAGAAGAACGCCCTCGAAAGAAACTTCCAAAAGGTAGTCTCAGACCCATGGCAAAACCTGTGGTTAAGCCAGCTCTTCCATCGGTAAAGCAGGCATCTGTACCCAGAAACCCAAGTGCTGGGAATGTGCAGTAGATGCTCTGTGAAAACCACTTAGAAAGGGACAGCTATTCTTGCAGATAAGTCTACATATGTATATATATGCGTATCTATCTCCTTCTCCTTCTCCTTCTCCTTCTCCTTCTCCTTCTCCTTCTCCTCCTTCTCCTTCTCCTTCTCATTTTTTTTTTGATGAAATGGAGTGGAAAGGCTTAAGACTGTAAAATGAATGCTCCTTTCTGGCTCCAGACCAGGAGGCAGAACAAAAGAACGCTCTGGCCATTTGAATATTTAAATGTGGTCCAAAGCCAGTATTTCTGAGACTCTCCATTTTATAGGGAAATGGATTTTTCACAATGCACACTGAAGCAGGGATCAGAGTGGCTGTAGGACCTCTGACCTGCAAAACTCAGCTGAATATGGCCCTGAGCAATCCCATATAATCAGGCCTGCTCAGAGCAGGGAGTTGGACTCGAGATTTTTGGAGGCAACCACCATTATTCTGTGATTCTGCGATTTAAGGGGTGGGAAGGGACTTGCTAGAGCACAGGGGAATGCAAGCCTAAGAAAGCAATCTCTTCTATCTCCCTCTCTTCTCCACACAAAAGCATAATGCGCAAAACATGAAATTTTAAAATCCTAAAAATATTCCGTGGCACAGTCTCACATGGCACAAGGGTGGGTGGGGTCATTTGGTCTTCTTTTTAACTAATTTTTCTTTCTTTTTTTTTTCTTTTTTCTTCCAATTGAACATCAAACAGCTCCAGTCTGAAGCAAGGCCTGAAGGATTTGCCCTCCCTGGGCCTGGCCTACTCTTGCAGCAGCGCGAGGATGCGATCCGTGCTGAAATGTCGCGGTGGAAGGCACGCAGTGGGGACGGACAGCCCCATCGCCTTTCCTGCCTCTGGTTTTCCCAGCTGCTTTCTCCACAGACCCAAGGCAGGATTCTTCGCTTTTGCAGTGAGATTATCACGTGTTCTTATTCTTTCATGTCAGAGGCATTGCTCCATATCCAAGCGCTTCCACTCAGCCCTCAGAGCCATTTGTGAATTCGGGACCCCTAATGCCACCCATTGACTACAGGTCTAGTAATCTCCAAATAGCTTCTACTTCTTCTTTACTCATCTTTTTTTTTTTCCTTTTTTTTCTTTTTTCTGGAAAAGCAGTCACTTTTCAGATTCTACTAATTCTCATTGCTAACTAACAAGATACACATAAATGTACAGGTAATATAAATATTATAGAATAATTATATTGCAATTGTGCATGTCTGCAATTTAGTATGTGTCATACACACGTGCATGCACATCCTGGATAACATAATGTATCCAACAGGCATGCAGAAACTACCTGGCTTCCAACCAGCAAATCCTGTGATGAACAGCAGTCCCTCAGCGGGTGGGGAACTGAATCATTAAGGTTGGAAAAGACCTCCAAGATCATCTGGTCCAACAGCTGAAATCTGCTGCTTCAGCAAAGCAAAATTCACTTGGGCCCGCTCCTCTTGCCCATGGGTGAGTCTGGTCCATGGATTGTGTGAAATTTCCCCAGTTTCACTAGTACCAGTCACACTCATGTTCAAGAAGAGCTTCCTGATGGTCAGGGGGAACCTCTCGTGTTCCAGTTTGTGCCCACTGCCTCTTGTCCTGGCACTGGGCACCGCTGCACAGAGCCTGGCTCTGTCCTCTTTGCACCCTGCATCATTTCTGCATCATTTGTTCACAAATTCTTCATCATTTGTTCACTCATTCTTATTATTCTAGTATAATGCAGAGACTGATGAAATATCAAGATGCAGTGCCATGTTTTTGTCCTTTGCAGACTTCTTTCTTGAAAATCATCATCTCAGTAAGCCCTGGTCTATAACTAGCCCTGTCTGTCGTCATAATACTGGGTATACTGTGTGCCATATATTGCAAATCCTGCTTACCCTTTACTGCTGCATCCAAAGAAAATTGAACAGCACAGAGACCTTTGCAGTCTGAGTGTCACAGACATTACACAGCTGCTTTTGAGTTCTCAGCATTTGTCATCCAGGCTGCTTGGCAGGAATTCACATTAACGATAGATTACAGTTTAACATTATGCAATTAAAAAAAATCAAATTTCTTCCATGAGAGAGACTTTAGCATTGTAGAAAAAAGAGTACACGACATTGCAATCAAAAACTCTTATCTGGGGGAAGACAGTGGAATAAAGTTTGCACAGGCAACATGAAATCTGTTACCTGCTAAATCCTGAGTACTCAGTTTTACAGTGGCAATCACTTTTCCTTTAATGTTGCTTCTTGTTATATATTTTATTAAGCCAGAATTTATTCCAGGCCAGAATCCCTCTGGATCCTTTCTCCTTTGGTTATTTCCCCTACAACATATTCCCCTACAACATATTCCCCTACAACTTTTAACTGCACCAGTGTAAAAAATGGATAGGCAGGTTTATACATCAGTATGGCCACCTGGCTTTCTTCAGAGAATTACAAATGTTGAAGAGCCAAATGTTGGACCTCAGTCCTGCAGGGGCACCAGCGATGTTCTCGAGAAGCCCACTAACTCTTCAGACCCTGTCTTACCTGTACAAAAGTCCTTACTGCACCTCTCATTTGTCAAGGTCAAGCAACAGCTTTCTGCTGCAGACCTCTGCCACTAATCTGCTTAGTTAATTAAACAAATCCCCAGATGCAATTACCACTGCTAGTCAAGACTTCTGCAGATGACAAAGCCAATGTCCTGTTGACTTTAATGGGTGCCTGACAACAGGCACTCATGTAGGAACGGGTGTATCTGTTCCCTTGGTTCGCTCATTTGCTTGACCCTGGTAGTTTTGTACCCAATTAAGATGTAGCAAAGCCATCAGGAGAGCAGGCAGCCCAGGAAACAGCTGCCATCACAGGGCTTCTCAATGAAAGTCACCCAATTTCCACATGCCCTTGCCTTCCTACCTCTGTTTAAAAGCATCATAGTGACTTTCCACAGAGAAAAGGGGCAGCTCAGTGAGTGAGTGAGATCAAGAAAACCAGCCTAATGATATTTGCTGCTCTTTACTTCTCCAACAATCATGGAGCCTTTTTTTTTTTCTTTTCCCTTCCACTTGACCCTGCTGCAGAACTATTTCAGCCTTTTAATGTGGCTTTTAGTGCTTCCCTTTCTGCTTTCCTTTCAATAGCTGCCCAAACACAGCACTCACACAGCAGCCTCCGTGCACGACCACAGGGGCTTCTTCTTTGGTCCCCAAGAAATGTGACCACTAACCCCTGTTCCACCTTCAACCCATCCAGTGCAGGGAAACTCTTAAAATTCCTCTCTTTTAGTAATCTAGCAGCACAAGTAATCCAGGCTTGACAATTGCAGAGTCTTTTTGCTGCCACGTTCACAGCATTCTTTGCTCCAAAACCTGGTTTGCATTTCCAAAGCTGCATGAACCAGACCCTTCCTGACAATTGATTTTATTCCTAAATCCGATCAGAGCTTGGGGATGCACTGGTTGGTCCTGGCCACCCTGACCTCCTCCTTATTTTAGCTCTCTCCACCACATCCTATTTCCACATGAGTTTCCTTGTTGGGCACTTGTAACGCTTGTAAAACAAAGCAATCCCTTTGGGAACCTTCATTTTCCTAAGGCTGCTGGGTGCAGTCACATCACAGCTGTGGTCTCAGCTATTTCTTGAACGAGCCCTCTACGGAAAGCACAAAATGATGGGTGTTTATTAACAGTAGTTCTAAGTGATGTTTTACAGAGGATTTGTCCCACAGAGCAATGTGCAGAGATGTGAAATAAATCTGATCCCTGCTGTTTACAGCTGTTTGTGCAGCTGAGTCACCACTGTGGTTTATTCTAAGGGTCACTATAACTGTTGGTGTTTCAGAAAAAAAGAAAGTAAGTCTAGAAAAATTATTCTTAAAGCCCCTATCTCAGCAGGTTCTTTTGTGTTTTTCTCCTTTATTGCTTTTTTCTTTTCTAAGGAGGAGGAAGTGGAAGATGTTATCGTTTCACTTGTGCGAGATTTGAGTGTCTGCTTAGGTAGATGCTAATGCAAACATTGTCTTGAGTTTGAATAATTAAACTGAATTATTTTAAGATCAGCATCTACCTTAAAAGCACTAAAATCTTATTTCTGAATAAATGTCGCCCATAAATACTGGAAATGCCTGGCATATATTTTCCTTAGGAATAGACAGTATTTGCCTCTGAGCACTTACAATAAACATTAAATTCCAAATGCTTTCCACTCAGCTGCAGGACTCATTCTCCCTTTTTTGTCCTGTTGCTTCCATTCAAAGCTGTGCAACCAATTGTTTTTTCATTTACTTAGCAGTTAAAGAAACAATTTCCAATACCATTTTTGTTTTTAACTGAGGTCCCTAAAAGTTAAAAATACATTGCACGTCAGCAAATGAATTTTAGCTGGAACACAACTTAAAAAATATAAGTTGACAAGAATATAAATTTGCATAAAAAGCCCAATGCAGTGCTTTGAAAACAGGCAAGATCAACATTTTCTGAGTTGCTGTGAGCAATCTGGTGAAATGCTAACTGCAGGAGATTTTTAGTGTCAGCTGAATGTGATTTGTTACTTTCCCGTGTTTATGAACCAGTTGCAGTTTCCTCACTCCACGGATTGTGGACTGCTGCTCCAGCCACAGATCCCACTCTGTGCTGAGCAGAAGTCATATCCTCAGTGTCTTGTCCTGAAGAGATTTATTAAATGCGCTGAGCAAAGACCTTGTAACTAAGGATCAGGTTAGGAAAGAAGATTGGTGTTGGTGTAGCTCTGTCCTCAGCAAAATCCTACTAACTGCAACAACGCATTTGGAAAATCCTTTTTGGTGCTAGTGTCTATAATCTTGATATTTCACTGCTTTGAGGGATGCTCAGTCCTACTCAAAACTCACATTTGAATTCTGCTTGCGTTGGTCTGGGGCGTTGCTTTGTTCCTCAGACACATCCTGGATGAGATCTCATAGGATTTTCATGGATTTTGCTACATGCAGACATATGCAGGCTGGATAGACATAGGTTCCTATTAAAATCATCAGCAACCAGACCCTTATGGTACGTTAGGACTGGCAGGATCTAGGCTTTACATCCCAAAAGGGTTTTATAACATGAAGTTAATTGCATCTGATGTTTCAACTCCTCTGTTCCATCGAGCTCATAATGAGACTCTGGCAAACAATTTCTTCTGAATAATTTGTTGCATGAATTCAACCTCTTTCCCAGCTGACAAAAGCCATGAATAGACTGCATTTCCTCCATCACATTCACTGCTGCCTGAATGAACGGAAATATGTTTTTCCCTGGCTTGCCTTTCTTGGAGGGCAGGCTGGCTATAAAAACAAGGCTGCCAGTTCCCATCTACTCTTATCTTTGTTCAGTGGGGAGAGTCAGCCAGTCCTAGCTGCCCTCTATCCTACAAAGCAACCTGCTCATGGTTGTGGGGTGAATGGACCCCACATTTCTGGGAAAGGCACAAGTCTGGCAGCTGCCACACGGCTGTCACCACGCTGCGTTTCCTCAGGAAGCTGGGATGAGCGGCATGCAGCATGCAGCGGCTAGGGACAGGACGTCGCCTGTCACGGCTTATCGAGAGAGGCAGAGGCACATTCTGCGAGTGTGGAGCTCAGAGCTGTTCCCCATGCTGGGAGCAGCTCGAAGTGCCGATAGCCCCGCTTTGAATTCGGGGGCTGATAAGCTTCCACACTGGTTTCACTCCCAGATAGAGAAATGCTTGTTTGACACGTTCCCTCAAATACGTCAGGAGCTTTTCTGCCTCATTGGCCCAGCACCGGGCATCACAATAATACAAATCAAAAAAAAAAAAACACATTCTGCACAGACCAGTGGTCCCTCCATTCCTGTGGAAAGATGAGAGGGGGACGGGGTGGCTGTGCCTAGCAGGAGCACGTTACTAGTGCTGGTAGAGCAATCAGCATGCTGAAACCACAGCCTTGCCCCAAACACCCCAGACTTCATGTGCTTTTCCAGCACAAGCAATCCAGGTGACAGTCCGTGGCTGGGTAGCAGCCAGAGGTCCCAGCTGACACCCAGAGGGACACTGCCCTGTTGACCCCAGGCCAAAGGACCAGGATTTCCTCCGGGCAGCTGTCTCCTACCTGTGCTTGTGGCAATGCCAAGCGCAAGCAACACGGAGCAGTCTCAGTTTCTGGGGAGTAAGGCTCCTGACAGCCAGCATGTTCCAGCTCGGCTGGCTGTGCTAAGCAGACACAGTGCCCCCAGGTCCAGGTACACCCACACTTAAAATCAGCCTGCTCGCAACCTCAGATCTCATGTCATCCAATTCAGCATCTAGCATTACTTTGCTCTTGGGTGGAAAGAGACCTGGAATGTAGCCTGAAGCTGGCTGCAAGTAAAACTTGCCAGAACTGCAAAGTCAACCCTACCTGATGACAGACGTGTTTTTTTTTTTTTTCTTTCCAGACTGTGACAGCCAATATCCAAAATATCTCAATGACAAGTCTGCTGGACAAAACAGGTGAGTGTTTTTCCTCTCTGAGTGCACTTATGTAAGGTCAGGTTTGGGTTGTAGGTAAGAACTGGATAGCTGTGCTTTCCCTGAGGATTTTTAATTCAGCCCTGGGACATCCCATCCCACACAGCTCTACCCTAACACGGCTGGTTTCAGGCTATCAGTGCAAAGGGCACAGCCCATTCCTGTTCCCCTCACAGAGAACAGCCCAGGACAGTGTTCCCTCCCCAGTCTCCATCCTGGCTTTGCCCATGGTGAACAGGACAAACACCTGGAGAACTGGGAGATCATTTCAGCTGACAGCAAGAAGAACACGAGGCAATTACCTGGCCTGCAGACGTAGAAAATGTCTCTCAGCCAAAAAACAAGCTGCGTCTTCCAATTTGACCTGCTGAGAGTCACAGGGCAGCCTGTGCAGAGGGCAAGCTGGGGAGCACATCCTGCACCTCACCCCCTGAATGGCACAGCTCAGGGCACAGAGCCTCAGACACATCTCTCTGTCAGGCTCCGTGCTTCTTACGGTGTCTGTCCCATTGAAGGCAGTGAGACCCCTGCTCCCCCCAGGGCAGCTTGTCCTCCACATCCTTGCCTGGTGAACATAGCCCCATTGCAAGCAACGGGGTGGCTCTCAGCCATCTCAGTTCGTGCCTCTGGTTGCTGCAGTTTATCACTGAAGGAAATGCCAAATTTATAGTTAGGGGACGTGTCCTGATCCAGCCATTGATCTTGGCATGACCAAGGCTCAATGATTTTCTTTCCTGATCTACCTCTGTCTTATTTCAGTGGACACCAGTTTCATTGCAAGCATGCAAAAGTTCTAATATTGATAATAACTCAATGAGACACAGTATTTTTTTCTTCTTTCTGGCCATGTGTTTTTTTTTATTCAGAAAGACTATGACCTTCACATATTACTGCAATAAAAAACACAGCAATGCCATGCCACGACAGCTGAGTTTTCTACATACAGCACAGACCTTTCTCACCTATTAAAAAAAACGAAGAGGACAAACATGCACAATACCTTCCCTGCTCATACTTTTCTGGACAACTATTTTCAGCCTAGGAGTGTCCTGAAACTGTAGTTTATTTTTTTAATAGATCTAGCAGATGCTGTCCTGCACCCATAGTGTCTCTTGGAAAGGAGTTCCGCAAGTTTACATCTGAAGCATGATGAATTGCCTCACTTAATTTATTCTGGATTTGATCTCAAGCAGCATCATTTTATGACCCCTGGTTCTTCTACATTCGGACACTATTTATTTCTTTCAGACCCCTTGAGATTTGGTAGAGTACTATCACATGACCTCCCAAGGCTTTGCTTTTCTAAGCTGAAGAGTCCCAGCCTAAGTGATTTATCATTGCTCATAGGGAAGCTGTTACAGATCTCTGATCATTTGTCATCCTTCATTGAGCCTTCTCCCATTCTGCTCTTTCCTTTAGTAGAGATAGGGGATCAGAACTGAATGCTGTATGCAGCCTGATGGCAGTCCATGGATTGTTTTGAGAAGCACAGCAATACCCTTTAGTTTGTCTCTGTTCCCTTCCGTTTAATTACAAATTCTTGATTTGCTCTTTCAGCTACTGTAAACAGAGCTGGCACTTTCATGACTTGTTTGTATCGCATCCACCAGGTCTCTCCCTCTCAAGTGGTAACAGCCAGCTCACAACCCATCACTTTATATATAAAGATAGGATTTTTCCTTCCCTGTTGTATCACTCTGCAGTTGCTTTCACCTGCTCCTGAAATTCCACCAGTTTTCCTTGCACTAGTAATAAATTATATATTTTTGAAAGTAATTTCAAAACAACATTCTTTTTCACGATTTTTGATTAAAAATTGAAAGTCTTTTCTTTCCCTTCTCTCTCTCTTTTTTTTTTTTTTTAAACTGACCCCCGTTTCAAATAAAACAACATTGGAGAGCAGAGAACAGATGTGACTTTGAGAAACATTTGGTAAGAGAAGATTGACAGAAGTGGTTTCTGACCCCATCGAACCTCTCCATTTTCTTTACGATTATGACTTCAAAATCTTAGCTTCAGAGCACGTAAAAAAAACCTTCACAAGCAGGCACTAAGATAAGGCACAAACCATGCTATCTGCAAAGACTCATTAGATAAGGGAAGGGCTCTTGTGGAAAGCAACAAAATTCATACCAACTTGACGAAGAGGGCCAAGAGAAACTAGCTGTTTAAAAGAGGTGATATTTTGGCAGAAGAGAAAATGCTGCTAATGGAAGCAATCGCTTAATAAAGGCAGCTCCTTGTATAACAGCCTGCTCCTGTGTCTTGTTTGAGCAATTACACGGTGTTGCACTACGCAAGCACCGCTATCTAAACAACTCAGTGTCATGTTCTGATGCCTTCCAAACCATTGCACAGGGACATTATAATTAACCTTAGTGATCCACCATTATCCAAACAGCAATATCTTTTTTTTTTTTTTTTTTTTTTTTTTCCTAGAGGCTCTGTTTTGCCCTGTGGCCATGTGGTTAAGGGTGAAGGCTAGGAAATTATGCCCAGTTTGTTTTGACAGGAAGAGAGGCTGCATTGTCTCAGGGCAAATGGCACATTAAGGCTCCTTATATGTTGGTGGAAACTGGAATTTCCACCTACCACAGGTGGTTTCTGAAGCGAAGATAGAAAAAGATCAAGATGATTTTTCATCTGCTGCCCTCAGGAATCATAATTCATCTTGTCATTGTTACTTGGAGAGGAGAACAAAAAACATTTAGTCTTTCCATCTGACTGAACTTTACAAAATGTGCCCATTGGAGGTGTGAGTGTGCCTGAAAGCATGCAGTGCTGTTTGCTGTGCAGTATTCATGGCTGGTTATTTTATGTCTTCTCTCTGCATTGAGTTCATTACAACTAGTACATGAATTTCTTAGCAACATTCGTCTCACTGCTCACCCAAACTCCCTACTACACAAAACTGATAATCTGATTAAAAAAACAAATCCCCAATGATACTTTGAAACTACTAAGAGGGGTGAGTCATCTCTTTAATTTAGGCCATGGTACTATCTGAAGCGATAATTTCTTTAGCTTAGAGAGAAAACAGGGCTGCCTATGCCCTCTTCCTCCTCTTCTGCATTTCAAACTGCATGCAGAACCTCACCCCACATGGCTCCCACACTTCTCTGGTCTGCCGACTTCAGACGTGACCACGCTGCAACCGTTTCTCATCTCAATTATTTAATGTTCCCTTTTTCTTTGTGAGCGATCACATTAACCCAGTCTCCTCATGTAAGAAAAATTATCTTCCTTACAGATCTATGAGGTGCTAATTAGCAGCCATGGCTGGGTGTTTGCAGCAGACATGCTTCTCCTGTCTGCAAAGCCTTGTCACCATAGATGAGAATACAACACTGCATTAGGAAGCTGGAAATTTGCCCTGCTGGGCTCCCCATCTGCTCTCTGTCTAGAAAGACCAAGAACAAGTGTTTCCAATCAAAGCAGAAAAAGGAGCTCCAACAAGCCATCCCATTTCACTGCTCTGTCCCACAACTTCTTGTCAGTACCGTTTCATGAATGCAGTATGCGCAGGAAAGGTTCTGGGACTGTTCTGGTGAAGGAGAGGGAAACCTGCGCTTAACATCATCTGCTGGTCTAGCTCTTCTCTTGCAGAGCTGTGTACTCTGTGCGTGTGTGTGTAATAACACCAGCCAACAGTACAAGCCAGCAGCGTGCCCTTGTGGTGTACCATATGTGGTATGTGTGCCCACATATTGGGCTGCATTAGCTAAAAGGCCGAGCAAACTTATTTTTCCACTCTATTTGATACTACTGAGGCTGCACCTGGAGAACTGTGAATAGCCTGGGGTTCCCCAGGACAAGAGTCATCCAGCAAGGGACCAGTAAGGTGATCAAAGGGCTGGAACACATCATGGGTTGCTTTTGTCTGGGGAAGAGAAATCTTATTGCTGTCATCAGCTGCCTTAAGGGGGATATCTCAGAAATACGAATTGGAAGAAGAGGAGGCAAAGTCAATAAATTGCAACAAGGGAAGTCACAACTGGAAACGAGAAAAAAATTCTTCCCTGTGAGAGCAGTTCAGACCTGGAACTTCAACATGAGAAGAAGGCCTGCAGAAAAGTCCCTGAGAGATTTTTCCCCCATCACAGCCTTCCTGCACAATTACTAGCTGTGGTAAAGAAGGCTGCAAACACTATTTCATTGGGATAAAGGCCCATCAGCTTCTTTCCTTTGGTGGAAGAGAGGTGCCCACTGCACAGATTGCAGGGCCCCCTCCCCAGCATCAACTCTGGAAGCAGCCCCTGCTTTCTGGTTGAAAGTGGAGCAGATCTCCATGCTGCAGCCCATGGAGGAGCCCCTGGAGGAGCAGGTGGATGTGGCCTGGAGGAGGCTGCGGCCCATGGAGAGCCCCTGCAGGAGCAGGCCCCGGGCCGGAGCTGCAGCCTGTGGAGAGGAGCCCACGCAGGAGCAGGGGGTCTGGGGGGAGCTGCCACCCGTGGGGGACCCGTGCTGGAGCAGTTTGCTCCTGGGGGATGGACCCCGTGGTGCGGAGCTGTGTGGGAGCAGGTCTTGAAGAGCTGCTGCCTGTGGGCAGCCCCCGCAGGCTCAGTTCGGGAAGGACGGCATCCTGTGGGAGGGACCCCACGTGGAGCAGGGGCAGAGAGGGACCGTGAAGGAGCGGCGGAGACGAAGCGTCAGGGACAAGACCCCATTCCCAGTTCCCCTGAGCCACTCAGGGGAGGAGGTAGAAGAGGGTGGATGCGGGGGAAGATGTTTTTAGTGTGCTTTTAGTTCTCACTGCTCTAGTCTGTTAGCAGTTGGTAATAAATTACATTAATCTCCCTTACGCTGAGACTGTTTTGCCCATGACGGTAATTGGTGAGTGTTTTCCCTGTCCTTATCTCAACTCGGGAGCCTTTTCTCATTGTAATTTTTCCCCCCTGTTTTTCTGTGGAAAAGAAGTGAGAGAGCATTGTGGAGGAGCTTAGCTGCCCATTGCTGTGGTGCACCAGTCCATGTGAGCACAAGCAGTGGAGGAGAAGAAAACCACCAGGTCTGTACTTAAGGATTTCTTGCCTGGGTCCTTCAGCCCCAGAATATAATGAGTGCCCTCCAAAAACCCTTGAGCATTTTGTTATCTCAGGAGAGCTACAGCCCCTCTGAACATGTTAAACTTGAGCAACATCCTGCTACAGAAATTCCTAAAATGAGCCCAGTCCCTTTGAGGCAAGGCCCATCTCCCTGCCTTGTCTACATAGCACCAAGAACACAGTAGCTTCTGCCCCCAGCTATGCACCCTTGGCACAATTGTAATAATTTTCAAGGAAGGTACATTCAGGGGAAGAAGCAACATCTGTGTTGGTATCCAGGGACTTCTCTCCAGTCTTTCCAAATCAGCAGGCATTACTGAGAGCCAGTTAGCTGCATCCATGGACCTGACTGATCCAGGAATAAATGTAAAACAGCCCAGGTTACTGGGGCTTGCAATCTAAAGCTCATTTCCACCTCCCTGCTCATGTCTGGGCAGAAGGTGAAGAGCTTTTCTGGGCAAGACTTCATTAAGGTTGAAGAATTGTGGCTGTAGACAGTTATTTTCTGTAGCAGAGCTCTGTGATGACTGATGCTTCATATTAAACCTGATTAGTATTCACAGCAGAACAGATATGGAGGTTCAGAGCAAGACTCTGATGTGAACAATAAAATGGAAAAAAACCCATAACATTGAAATGCTGCTGGTTGATTTTTTCCCCTCCAGTGTTAGCTCTACTTTTGATTACAATCCCAAATGCTGCCCAGGAGGAGCGCAAAAAAACCAAAAAATCTGGGAGTTAAATCACTTCTCCCAGGCAGTGCAGCTGAACGCAGCAACCACAGCTTTGGCCTTTGCTGCGGTGCCAACAGGATCTGGGGGTTCTGTGGGTGAGCTGGGTGGGGGAGAGGGGCAGGAGGGACTGTGGGACGGAGAAGGCATGGCATGCCTCATGCTGCCAGGCAGCTATGGGGAACTGGTATTTTCTCCTGCTAGCCCAGGGTGTTGGCCTTTTGTGGGTGCTCTGCATCCCTTCCTCCTGACCAAGGGAGGCCAAAAAGCCAGGCTGAGATGTTGGACTGTGGGATGGCCAAGCAGAGGAGAAGGACTGAGGATGAAACACTGTGCTGACTTTTAGGGAGGCTGCCAAGGAAGAGCTGAAATTTAAGCCTCGTGTAAGTGTTCTTCCCAAGAATGCTCCACCTCCTGACCCTCACCACATTAAATGCTACTATATTCCTCGGAGCTTGGCAGGTTAATTTCTGGGAAAAAAAAAGAATGAAGCGAGAGTAAAACATTTCTTGAAGTGTCATCAACCACTATGGCATTGCAGGACACTGCAGAACTCAAAGGCTTTGCACTCAGCCATGTTGGTGAAGAAAGATGGAGGTGCCCATGACTTGGCAAACAAAACACACATTATTTTTTTTTGTTATTCAGGCGGGTTTTCTGATCTGTAATATTTTCCTCGTCTCTCAACATTGCACTTTCTTCTCTCTAGATGAAGCTCATTTACCAGGAAAAGCTTGGTTCCCACATCCCTTGGCCTTTTGCAGCCAGCCTCCACTCCAACCTCCAGCAGCTGCTGGAAGTTTCCAGAAGCCATTGGAAGTTTCTGGAAGCTTCTGGAAGCCACTTGGCCACTGCCCAGCAGACCCAAATGACCTGCATCCTGAAATTCAAGAGGGTGGGGTGCCTGCAGGCTGTGCTGAGTGGCAGAGGGTTGAGGACAAAGCACAGAGACCATGCCAGGAGGGTTACGACCTGCCCACACGACAGGTGTAACTCAGTGCTGGTTAGTGTCAGTATCAATGCTGATAATGCTTTCAGATGAACAGGAGACTACCAGGAACTACATATAATTAGACACAGGTATGTGTATATAACAGTGAACATAATAAAGATGATTGCCCATTTATTAAACTTACACAGTAAATGTATCCCATTCAAAGATGCATTTTAGTTAGGGCTGGTCAGACAATGGATTTCTACCATGCAGAAAATGCTAATGCTTCAATACTTAATGGAAATACCTAGTGGAAGGAAAAGACAATGCTTCGACATTGCTTCTGGAAGATGAATTCCCCCTCCCACCTAAATTCTTTCAACTGTCCTGAAAGCAAGGATCTGTGACAGTCTTGTTGTGGTTATACTGCCTAAACAGTGTAATGGAGTATGGATTGTGGAGTATGCTAGTTCTAATACAGAATATAATGTACTGCTATATTCATATCAAACTTGGATCATCAAAGGATCACACGCAAATTTATTTACATAGAAGGAGAATGGTGGAGGAATTGGGGGAAGGGGAGCTGCTTCTTGTTTAAACGTTCACATAGAAATGCTCTGTTCAGTTTTCTCTTTCTGCTCCTATTCTGCTCAGCTTTGACTCACAGGCATTTTCTGAAGGAAAAAAAAAAAGTCTGGCCAAAATCCCAGTGGTGTTATCACACAGAAATGCATGGTCCCCCTGCTGGTGGGGGACACAGGACAGGGAGAGGTGAGAGGGCTTTACCAGGATGCTGTGGCCAGGAGGGACATTGCAGCCCCTGGCTGTGGCAGCGTGTGAGCCACGCCAGGGAGCCCAGTGCTGAGCAGCTTCTGTGCCTGGATCAGATCTGTGCTCCTTTGAAGGCTGCTGGAAAGCTGGAGAGAATCCAGAAAAGGACAATAGAACTCAGCCAGTGGCTGGAGATGATACTTCACAAAGAAAGAGAGCTTTTTCTGCTCCAGTTATCGAGAAAAGGAGTGTGAGGTGACTGGGTATAGTGCATGCAACCTTCGGGGCATACAAATGTTGAGAGGCTTTTTTAACTGAATGGAGGAAGAAAAGGCTAATGTTTCTGTTAGCATCTTAGGATTGGGGCTGAGGGTTTGCTTTACACAATAGCAAATTCTTGAGGCTAGTGCAGAGGAAATGAGTGACAGGGATGCATTTGGCTGGCCAAGTGCTGTGGGAAAGGTGAGTGCCCCATGCCCTCTCCCTGCCCCAGCCACAGAGAAGGAGCAGAAATTGTGTTGCCACAAGAACACATCCCAGTTCACGTCTGTCCCTTCCTGGCACTGCTCAGTCAGGGCCAACCTGCTCTCCTGATTCAGACACTTGAGAGGGGACAACTTGGCACTCAGTGCTGCAAGCAAACCTTCTGGCTTTGGCAAAGGAAAGGCAACATCTGTCTCTGAATGACTTAAAAGTGACCCCTTGATTTTTTAATGCCATTGCTAAATTTCTGTGCATATCCCTCTCTCCCCCATCCCATCTCAGCCTTTAAAACCTAATTAGGTTGAAACGACTGCCCTAGGCCCCTGCTCTTGTTTTAAACCCATTGTGTCATGCTTAAATACCATGATGACAAGTGCATTAAAAATTTGGATGAATACACTAAGACCACATTCCTGCTCTGTGCAAACTTGTGTTCTTCAGCCTTTCTCTCTGAACAAGACTGCTTCTCCTTTTGCGCCACAGCAGTGGTTTGCTGCCTGCAAGCAGCAGACAACTCCAACAGCTGTCCAAAGAAGAGAAATCCCATTCCAGGAAGCTTAAATGTGCATGCACTGAAAAATGTCCAAGGGTCCACAGACTGAGAAAGCTGCATGTCAGCAACTGTGAATATATCAGGAAGGAGAATCTATTGTCTTTGTGAAGGTGTTCAATATCTTAAGTTAAATGTCCATCAATTAACCCAAGGTAGAAAGGTTGGAGAACATTTCCCTGAAGCAACTATAAATGTACTTTCCAGTAATTATGAAGCCCTTTCCATTGCTGCAGCAGCTTTAGATGGCTTCACTCTACCTGAAAATCAGGTTAATAGATTTGGCTTTAGCTCATGTATCTGTTTTCAAAAAACTGATAGATTATTAATAGATATTTATTCAGGTTACCCAAAGATGGATGAGGACCACACCATTCTTGGTGCTATATGAACACAGAAGTGCCCCAAGGCAGTCCTGTTCTAGTACTTTCATGCCGTCACCATCTTCCCTCTATTTAAGCAAAACCCAGCCTAACTCATCATGATTTGCATATCCAGCACTAACTGCACTCAGTGACACTTTACCTTCTATACCAGAGAGCCTGCACTGATGGGACACCCAGTGGACTTTGCTGTCCTGAAGGTTTGCAGTCAGAAGCTGATGCTCAGTAGGACAGTAGGAACATATAAAAACAAACTCTTGAAAGCATTGCCCCTTCAGGGTTAAGGAGCAGCTGACAGGATAGTGTTGCAGTCTGAAATTTCAGATGCTCAGTGCTGAACACAGGCCACACAGAAGCTTTAACAGCTATTCAACCGATATTTGATCTTACAGCTCGGGTACCTGGGGGCTCCTGTGGTAATTTTCTGTTCAGCTTTTCAAGAACTCGTTTTGGTTGCTATGCAATGTGCGTCTTTCCCCTGACTACAGATGCTAGTTTACATCATTCATCACAATTTGACTGATCTCCAGTGTGACCTATCACAAGAGTGAAGAATTCAGTGAATAAGCATGGCTTATAAATGTCATATGAACATGTCATATGAACATGCTTTACTTTTTTTTTTTTCAACTACACTGTAGTTCTAATCCTTAAGCACAGCAAAATACCAGCTCTTTATGTTAAAAAAAAAAAAAGGAAAGTAGGTTTTGTTGTAATTTGTATAAATCAGTTTGTCCTTCTGTGTCCTCCTGTGAAATTAATCCCTCTTCCCTTGAAGTGTGCCTGGGGTGGGCAAGGAAGGTAGCAAGGCATAAATGCTTTTATTAAGAATACAAGGAAAGTGTGCATAGCCAATGGACACAGTGTTGTGTAATGATGAGCCAGATGACATCTTATTGTTGCTGCACTGTTTTAATAGGACGCAATCTGTTTAGCTGGAACATTTGGCTTCTAGGTATATGAGCTCGGGAAATATCTGAATGTTAACTTTCATGTTCCTGTCTGCTTTCTGAACTTGTCTGAATGCTCAAATACATGCTTGAAGTTGCCTGTTCTTATTCCAGATGGCAGCTCATTGGAAACAGTCATGCCCAATGTGTGCAAATAGGCTGTGATGTGCAGAAATGTTTACTGGGCAACCATAGGTCATTTGGCTCCTCCGGCTGCTGCCGAGGGTCCAGCACTGCTTCTCCTAACCAAAGGGATCATATTCAGCTCCAGTGAGGCTCTGGACAGCCACAGCCACACTCAGTGATGCAAATCGATAGCAGTGGCTCGTGGTACTGGTGCACAGCCTGATATAGATCGCTGCATCTCACGTGGGACTTGCTGCACCTTGAGACTCCTGTGTCACCACTGCCTGCTCCAGCCCAGGAGGGGAGAAATTAGGTGGGGATGCTACACATGAGCCAGGGATCCTGCCTAAGGCCTATGGATGGGGCTCAATGCCACAGTATTGTGCCAGAAGTAGGGCACACAGGCTTGAAGGTTGGGATGGACCCAAAGAAGTCATGCTGCTCTTTGTGCTCCCTCCAGTGGCAGTCCCTTACCTTAGGTGCTCAAGGAGAAATGATGTGGTTTGGTGCTGACACCCTGCCCAGCGTGCATATTCCCCTCTCTCCAGCCTCTTGCGCTGTGGTAAAGCATCAAGCAGCCCTAGAGCCCTGTGGAGAGCATCCCTGTCCTTCTGCTGGAGTCCCACTTTCTGCTTTCACCCCCCAGTCCTCTTAGCAAGCCCCATAACCACAGCAGTGACCCCTGACAACACTTTGACCAGAGGATGTAACTTACTCTGTGGAAACATCTGAGCCAGCCTCCAGCTCTGCCTCTCTCCTTTTCCACAAGGTTAGCTCCTTGTCAGCACTCTTCTCTTCACAACATGGCTCACGTGAAGGATCTAGAGCTCTAGCTCGTTCAAACTCAGTTAAACCAGTAACGTGCTAGCAAATAGCATTTGTGAAGTGAGGCACAAGCCACCAGTCCTCTGGATGCATGGAGAACCAGCCTACCTGTGAAGTTTTAGGAGAAGGCAGAGAAGCATTTCTCCTGCAATGCCTTGACCTGGTATTACAAGCCCAACATTACTACCAAAGGACGAGGCGTTTGCTCTTGGCCTGTCCAGCACAGCCATCAGCCTCAGCATGTGCAGTGGTATGGGAGGACGGCAGGAAGGAGACCACGCAAATGTCAGTAAGTCTGGGTGAGCTCAAACTCACAGCACTTTCTTATGTACCATAGGGACAGGCAGGTATTTGCTGCATGGGCAACACATCTGAAATCTACCTCAGTAATTTTTCCTCTGCCAGGGTTCATTTTATATGTGCTAAGGAGCAAGTCATATTGAGGCAGGTGAGCACATGCAAGACCGCGTTATGCTGGACATTGTAAGGACTCTGCCACTTGCATGGGACCAAGATGCCTGATGGACTGAAGCAACCTTGCTTGGAGAGAATGAGTTTAAAGTTCAATATTACTGAAGTTTAGGGTTGCTCCAGGGGGAGCAAAGGATTTAGGAACCGAGTTTAATTGACTTTCTGTAGAGTACATGTTCCCAGTGGCTCCAGAAGCATTTGAACAATTCCTGCTCTGAAAGCCTCTGAGCTCCAGGCATAACCTACCCTGAGCATGGATGAGTAGCTACCTCTGTATCCTCATTACTCTTTCACCAAGAGTAATATATCAGGCCATTTAAGAAGGCAGCTAGAGATTCCCCTGGATATCAGCACACTTTGAAATTAAGTATCAGGTAACTCAGGGTTACACATTTTTTCCATTCTTAACGAGAATTACAGGAGAGGTGTAGCAAGAGTGATTTGCCCCAGGTATTTGAACTCTTTTATTTTTATAATACACGATATTTCCATATCTTACCCAGGGTCAAATTTGGTCAGGCTGTTATGGCTTGACCTTGGCACATTCCAAGGCTTTTTCCCCATT
The DNA here is from genome assembly GCF_013377495.2 of Cygnus atratus. Taxonomy (NCBI): domain Eukaryota; kingdom Metazoa; phylum Chordata; class Aves; order Anseriformes; family Anatidae; genus Cygnus; species Cygnus atratus. Next base: position 108,139,637 of record NC_066364.1, read on the forward strand.
ATTATTATTTCCTTCTCTGCTCTTTAAAGGAATTCTCTGTTCGCTTTAATGAACCTCTCCACTAGTTAGAAAAGCTGGACATTTTTTAAGAGCTATGTGGCCAGGAGGGTTTTTCCAAAGTGCTCAGGTATCTGCTAGAAGTGTTCCAGCAATATAGCTGTCAACATGGAAAAATGCTAACAGCAAAACACTGAGATGAAAATTTAAGATATACAGAGGTGAAGATATTCATTTTCTGATTCACTGGCTGAGGTCCTTGCTTGGTCTCTCTCGCTCTCTTGAAAATGCTATTGAGTGAAAAGCATTACCTGCTGAGAGAAAACCATGTGTGATTTTCTCCTTTTCTTAAGCTTGCAAAGACTGTGGAAAATAACGGGAAAATAGTGTAATGGGCCCCGCTGTGGATCCCTGAAGCAGGATCTGCCCATCTTCCTTATGAGGTTCCCACTGTGGAGCCCACCAGCTCATGGCTGCTCAGGACTATAGGATGGGGGAAGCTCCTCCAAGCCCCCAGCTCCACTTGTCCACGAGAAAGCCCAGCTTTTTGGGCAGAGCGAAGCTGCACGCCTTTGCTAGCAGGAGATAAATCTGCTGCAATAACAAGGCATGCCTGCAACTAGCCAGTGCAGAGGTAGAATCACCTCTCAGCTCATCTCGTCTTGGGTCTTGCTGCCTCTCCTCCCCTTGCTCCCTGACATTTTCTCTCTTTTCTGCATGCTCACCATCTGTTGGAGCTATTTTTCTGCATACGGGGATGGAGATGCTGATTTTTAAGTTCTCCCAGTGGATGATCCCAAGGAAGGGCAAGGGCCTGAAATTGTAATTTAACTGAATTGCATCTCTGAGCTGGAAACTCAGACAGCCTTTATTGCTACATCCATTCTCCATTATGTTTTAATCCTGGATATTACAATGGTAAATACAATTCCCAGTTCCTTTCCTGTTGGCCTAGAAAATATCCTACCAGTAACAAGTTAATGTTATCACTTAGATCTCGATATTATTATTATTTTTAATAATAACACACATATAAAATTGTAACAGTAATTACTAATTTTGGCTGTTGCAGGCCAAGCAAAACCTAACAGCATAAAATCCTTCAGGGCCAGACAAAGAAACAGCTGCTCTCCTGAAACCCCAGAAGTGCAATTGAGCTCCGATTCACTCTCAGCATCCAGCCTGTAATTTTATTCCTGGTAAGTGCTTGCCTCACAGGGCACCTAGGAGTTAGGGAACCTGTTTGGGCAGCCTGGCTGCTCCGTGTGCTTTTGCTGAGCTGCAAACCCTGACTGCAATGTACACAGCTGCAGCAAATTGGGTGTGCTGTTTTAAAATTGGAAGCGTTAGTGCAGGAGAGGCTTGCCCACCCATCAGAGCCAGAAGAATCTGTTTTACTCCTATTGTAGGCACGGTCTGTAATTCATCTCTTGCTCTAAGCCACTGGCTTTGCTCTGACTTTCCTGGGAGCTGATTGAGCCGAGGGAAATTCCTGTTGCAAATCACACTGAAATTTTGTATGCATTTCCCAGTTGCATGTTTGACATAGTGCAAAACTCACATGCAGTGGTATGATCAAACAAGGACCCTCCAGGTCCCACATCACTGCACACAGGGGCAGCACCAGCCTCTGCTAATGCTCCAGGTGCAGCAGGGCCAGAGCCTGCTGCTTTCTGCTCTAAGTTTGCTGGGGTCAAACAAGTGTGCAGGCCTGCAAGGCCACCTTCAAGTGTGTAACACGTATTCATCAGTGGCAGATGCGGGGTCTTTTCCCCAACAATGCCGCTCAAGCTAATAAAAGATATTAGCTGTCCCCAGAAAGCCTCACTCTGCTTGCATGATCAAGCAGTTGCAGCTACAACCATGCTGCCGTGTCACTTCTCTTTTTGCTTCCAGGTGTAGTAGAGCCTGGATGCTGACCACAGATGGGTGTTTCCTGGGACTGAGCACGTTCTTTATGGTCACTAATTGACCTGCACTGTGGTGTGGACAGGTTGGGTTTTCCTGGGAAGAGTCAAAGAGAGCAGCACAACCCCCTACCCTCTTCTTCTTCTCCAGGAATCATTTTACAGCCTCTGCTGGTGACAGACATGGATGGGTTTGCTGCAAGGCAGTTGCTCACCTGTTCCTGAGCTGTGGGACCTGGGGACTGCAGCTCTGTGCTGCGTTGGTCTCTCAGGTGTAGCTGCAGAAGAGCTGGGGCAGGACACCCCTGTGCGTCCTTCAAGGTGGCAACAGCAAATGAAAGCCCTGCCTTTGGGAGGCTGAGACACCATAATTAAAGTGAATCAATTACAGCAATGATTCTGATTTCAAACCCACTTCATACTTAATTCTCATTGATTTTAGTTTTACCAGTCGATCACAGAGACGCAGTGAGGTAGAAGCATTGGTGGTGAGATGAAATGAGTAACCATCAAATGGGTACAGCCATGATAAATTACCAATTAACATCAGCGAGCTAAAAATGGTGGTGATTAACCAGGGAGAGTGCAGCTAGGAGCTGTGAAATTGGAGTGGCAATAGCAGGGCAGCTAGTTATTAAAAAGATGTGACAGCAATCAGAATGGCCTTATTGTATTAAAATACTCCCCCTCACATGGATTGTGTTAGCTGACTTGTCAATGGCATATTAAAAAAAAAAGAAAAAAAGAGAAATAAGCTTCAGCGTAGAGACTGAGGATTATAAGAGGCAAGGTACAAACACAATTGCTGCAGATATGACCCCAGTTAAAGCTGCTTTTGTGACATTTAAGCTTGACTATATCAGGCCATGGAGGGAATTGGCAGGCTTGATTGTCGCTGGAGCCATCATGTCCTTATAAACTCTCATATTTCAGTATCCCAATGAATTTATTTTCTATGGAAAATTGTGTTTAACCTATTTCCTGGCTTGTTTCGGTTGGACAGGACCTTGTTCATTTTAACTACCATGAATGCCACTTCTCTGTGAAGCTGCACTGAGGAAGGTGACAAATGTGACTCCGGGCAGCTGTGTCAGAGAGCTTTCCCCAACAGGAGGTGCCAGCCCCTCCTCTCTGGTGTTCCCATCCTGAAAGAACCACAGATGGATAATCCTTGCACATTGCCCACACATGTTGCCATCCAGAAGCTCCTCCAGTGCAAACCCATGGGACAAAGCACCAACAAGGAATGGCCCCCAGGAATCCTTTTTTCAGCTGCAGTCAGAAACATCCACCTTGCCAGACACAGAGGCAGGGAGTCCAACACGGACAACTTCCAGCCTTTTAACACAGGATATTTAACTTTCTCGATTGTTTTAAGACTTTTACAGACAAAGGAAGGTCCACTCTGTTTAGGAGCAGCCAACAGTGGCTGCTAATTAGCACTGTGAGGAAGAATATTCTTCTCTTATGCCAGGATTGGGATAATGTCTATTACAAGAAAAAAGGGCACATTACATAACTGAGATGAGAAATGACTATAGAGTAGGAAGGTCTTACACAAGCAGAGCAAGAGTTGAGCCAAGACCAGATCTGACTCCCGGAAAACCCTTTAAGCAATAAATATCAGCAAAGTAGTCTCCATTTTTTTTTTTTTAATAGCAGATAACGGACTGAATGCCTTACAGTCATACAGAGCATTCAAGAGCTGTTGCAATAAAGTGACAGAGAGGAGGCCCTTGCTGTTATGTTATTAGAGACGTTTTAAATCTCACCTACCATGGGATTACTGGGTTTGCATCTCCCATCAGTCTTGCTTGGGCTGACAGGCAAGCACAGCAAGCCCAGCTCCCACCAGCAGCTGTGCCTGTTAGCTGCCAGCCCCCACGGAGACAGCTCTCTGAGCCGCATTTTTAAGCAAGGAGAAACCATGGTGTTCAATGGGAAGAAGGGCTGTGGAGAAGACTTGCAGAAGGAAGCAGCAGGTAGAGGAGCAGATTGGGGCCAACATCTTTGTGACAGGCTGATTTGCAGAGAGGTAAGGGGAGAAAAATGTTGAGAGATAAAAAACAGGTAAGGATGGGGACAGCGGAATAACAGACCCACTGGGCTTCTCCTGACTTTCACCTTGCCATAGCAGCTGGCAACAGTAAGCAGGCCATGGACATTCAGGAAAACGAGGGTCAGAAAATGGTTCTGGATGTAGTACTTTGGATGTGCTAAGTATTACAGCATTGGGAGGAAGAGATGAGCTGTGTGCTGCAGGAGACAACCAGGTCAGGGATGCCATCCAAGGCACAAGGGCGCATGATATTCCTGTGGGAAGACAGGGCACTGTACCAAGACCTGGCCCATCGGGAAATGCGAATCCAGTCACCTCACAACGTACCTGCCTCCAGAGCAAGTGGAAAATCTCCCTGTACAGTGACTATGCAGAGAGCAAGAACGCTGCTTGGTCCAGCTTGCAGGTGGAAAGGAGCATTGCTACCTCTCCTTTGTCCCCTCCCTTCCAAGCCAGTGCAGGTGCTATTGTAGGAAAAAGCAAGGAATGAATAGCTCAAATCATAACCCAGAGCTCAACCTCCTGTAGGCCAGCATGGACATTACAGAGATGCTTTCAGATGAATGTGGCCCCGCACAAAGAAACAGTCTGACTCAGAATTAATTTAGGAACTAGGAGAGAAAAGAAACAACAAAAAAACCTGCACCTTTATTGTTGGATTTTTGCCTTTGTAACACAGCGAAATTTAAATCCTTAAATTTAACTGCACAGAAGCAGGTTTGGGCTGCCTGCAGGCTTTTTAGATACAGCATAGAGACAAGCTTGCTTTCTCCTCAGCTCACAATGCATACAACATGGTGTTAACCAAAAGACTTCTCCTGCTCCTTAGCCCAGATGTGTATTAGTATCTTCCCCTTAAACAGGGCAACATGTCAAACTCCTGTATCTCTCTCAACAATTGCCAGGACTAGTGTTTCTAATAATACCCAGCCTCAAATTTTTGATGGCAGATTTCAGGAGGATTTAATATTACAGCTTGGTAGCCAGATAAAGCTAAATCCTTAAACAAAATCCTCCTGCAGTCTCAAAACCTTTCTTAAATACTCTCAGAAATGTGCACTATGCATTTTTTTCAGTGAAACCATTACATGAAAAAGTTGCTCTGTGACTGCAGGTAATAGGGATTCATAGTGTTTGATGGCTATTAATAGTCATAACGTTATCATGAAGCACCGTGAGCGGTTACAGTGCCTTGCAAATGGAAAAACAGTGTAAATGTGACACTTTAAATGAAAAAAACAGGAGTCCATAACTTTTACTTATAGTCTGGTTTCAGTAGCAGAGAGCAGGCTAGCTCGGAGGGGCCTTTTATTATTTCTTTCCTTTCTTTGATGTGACATAGGTTTACAATTTGTTATAGGGAGAGAAACCCTGTGCTAATTAAAGCACTGTATGGAGTTGCTCTTGCTGTATTTTTAGACCCTTTCTTAAGCTCATTTTCAAACACATGGCAAATTTTTCACTCCCCAATTCTCTTATCCAGTTTCTTTGTGCAATGGCTTTGCAAAGTGCTACAAACTGGCTTAGGGCTGTAGGTTATCTGCCTGGAGGTCTGGTTCCCTGGACAGATGAAAGGGGAGAAAAATTGCAGTGAATTTTCCTATCTCCTGCTACACGAAGATGGAGAAACACAAATGGGCCAATTTCTTAGAAAAAGCTGCAATGCACAGAAAGACTCTGCAAGCTCATTATTACTAAATTTGTCATGTAAGGCTGTCTACAGATGCCAAATCATTATGACGTGACTTATTCTTATAAATCTTCTGGACAGGGAGCACAGATAAGCTTGCTTAAGATCAGATCACTAAATTCAAAAGCTTTTACTATTAAGTAAAATTATGCAGTGCTATTTTAACAGAAATGTATTGTGGGACAAAGATGACCATTTCCATGCCCAAATGTCTCTTGGTTGTAAGCACAGTTTGCCAAGCCTCCCTTGTAATATAAGCAGAGGCTCTTTCACTTACAATAGCTGTTTCAGATCTGCATGATACAGAAGCTGCGTTCAGCAATTCTGAATTTAAAAGTTTGTCAGAGCTTCTTAGGTTGTCCTTTTGGTAGTACTCAGGTACACTGTGTTTCCCTGAGAAGGAAAACCTTAAAATAAAAGGCAAAATAAATTCACTACAAAATTAACATCTCAAAACTACCTTCTGAATGAATACTCTGGGAATTGCATTTGCATGCTGTTCCAGCCAGGGATATAAAGCAAGGCAAAGCTTAAACTGGCAGTTTCCTACAAAATAGGAAGTGAGTTTGGACTGTCTTCTGGATGAAAGAAGCCTGATACCCCTTTGAAAACTCCAGTTTTATGGCCTCTAACTCATGATGTCTTTATAAAAACTCCCTGCCTCTTGAAACTACCAGCCTCTCTGCCTTACGATTTCCTTCCACAAGTGAGTCCCACAGCTCTTAGGGCTCTTCATGACCAGGTTGTATTTGCTTCCCTCACCTCCTTCCTGGACCAGCCTCATTCCAGATCAGCTTTTCTACTTCCTGGCTGATTCTCTCAACATCCTTCATTTGCCCTTTTTTTTTTATTATTATTTTTCTCCAGTAACAGACTTCCCTTGTGTGTGGCTTTGGCTTGGCCACGGGGGAGCATTACTGTCTCCAAGCAGATGTCAAGACTTACTTTTCAGCCTGCCTTATTCCTGTGACAGAAGGATTCAGCCAAGTTTCAAAGCTTCCTTGACAGCATTTCTGTAGTCTGCAGTGCGCTCAGAGGAGAGCCTTCACCCGCTGCATGGGGACTTGTCGCTGATCTGAAGCTACCTCTGCTGAATATCAGTCAAGCATGTGTTTTTAAGCTTTTTGGCTGGTTTCGGGAACTTGGGGGAGGTGATTCAAACATGACTGGAAGGACACTGTGTCTAAAGATGATCCATGTCTGGAGCATCTGCTGCTAAAGTGCTGAGAAATAAATTGATACTTGATGTTCCCATCCCCTCTGTGTCATGGAGGGTGGACAAGGCTGCTCTGAGGGGCCTTGCTCAGCTACGTTTCCTTTGGTCCCCTCTGTTGACTCAGTTGTGGTATGTAGGCCGCAAATTTTGTCTTCAGTCCAAAATACTACGTGGGTGAAGGCCTTCAGGACAGATTGGGTGTGCAAGGAGGCTTCTCGCAGAAAGCACAGCATATTTTCCAAGCCACGGCCTCCTGGTGAGACACGTCAGATTCCTCCCTGCTGGGTCAAAGAAATCAGTCCCTTGAAGGGATGAAAGAGTTTCACTTTGGAAAGGGAGGCTCGGTGCTGTCTTTAAACACTCAGCAGCTTTGCCTTTACTATTACGTGTGTATATAATGGTGCACAGAAGCTGAAGAGATTGTCTGACTCTAAACACCTTTGCTCCTGCCTTTTTCCCAGGGGAAATCATAAGTGCTGGTCTGTGCTGCTTCTCGCACCTTCCTCCCCTGGAGGCAAATGAAGCCCATCAACACGGAGCTCCAGCAAGGTGCCACGCTTCACTTTTTATTGCACTCTTCATGGAGACTGGAGAGCAAAATCACCAGCAGGTTTCTACCTTTGTGGTATTCCTGCTCCAGGAGAGACATTGGGTTAGAGACCAACAGAGGGCCCTTCCCACCCGCATTGGGAGTCCATGAACTTCCTCACACGGGCCACAGAAATGCCCAGGATGGAGAGATCCCTGCACTTCCCTCTGTGTGGAGGCTGCCAAGCAGCCCAGGCCTTGACACTGACGTTCCCTTCTCTTCTTTGTTGATTGGAAATATCTCCTCAGCTTGCCTCTTGCAAACGCTGCATCTGTTGGAATGCTGAACAGTCAGAAAAGACACCCACCATGCCTGAATAGATATTGCTGGGGCTTGCTGCCACTTCATCGCAGAGCAAGGACTGAAATTTGACATATTGCAAGCTGAAGGAAAAGCTCTCTGGGCAAAGCAGTCCAGGGGAAGGGAGAGAAGAAGAGATGTTGAAAGCCTGAGGCTGTGGTGGAAGCACTGTTAGCTCCAATGAACCGTAACTGAAGAGGGAAGAGAGGAGCAAACAGAGATGCTGGGTACAAATCCCCTCCCACGCACCCCATCGAAACTTTTATCCTACACAAAGCCACATTGTGTGGCTTTTGTGTAAGCCAAAGCTTACATTGCTCCTTTCTGTGATCTCCTGCTGGTTATGAACCATAGTGTTTGGCCTGGGGTTGCTTTCAAACCTTTTTTTTTTCCTTCACACTTCCTCAGCCCAAGGAGCCAGACTTCCTTCCACCCCAGACCCCACCATACATCTCCAGACCTTCTCCCCTTCCAGCAGCTGCCTCTCCTTTTTTATTTTATTCTTAGACCTACCCCACAGCTGTCTCTGAATACCAACCTCAGAGCCTAGTGTCAGCACCCTTTGCTGTCACCATTGCTGCTGAAGAGATTTGCTTCAGTCTCTGACTCAGGACTGTTTTTCATCTTGCATGCAGAGACCAGGTCAGACTCTGAGAGGACCCTGTACTACTTAACAACACAACCTGTTATTCATAAGGCATAAAAACTGGGGCATTTGTGCCATTGGGTTGGAATACAGAACCTTATTTGACTCTATTCTCAGAGGAGCTAAATAAAGATTTTTTGTCAAGTAGGCCCCAAAAAGAGATTTTAACCCTGCTGTGACCAGAGATAAAACAAGGCCTCCATGGCTTATTTCCACGGTCGCTTTTTAAGGGCCAGTAGTTTTCACTGTTTGCATTTAATCAGGGAGCTGTGCAGATGACACTCTGCCATATCCCTCCGTTCACTGTGGTGAAGGACACTGCTGGTACATGAAGCTGGGCTCCTGATTAGCACTTGCTTCTGAGGGTTGTAAAAGAGCTGTCACTTACAAGGTGGCAGACAACATCCCAGGGCCGTGAGCAGCTGGGTGCTGCCATTGAGCCAACACCTTCACTGTGGCCTCTTCACAAGGCACAGATCTCCTGAGAGTGGGGATCCATGCCTACAGCTCCCTCCTCCGCCGTTCCCCATCAGATGGAGGCCGCATCTGTATGGCAATACACCAGCAATGCTGGCAGCCAAAAAAAAAAAAAAAAAAAAAAAGAGTTGCCAGGCAAATCTGAGCAGTGGGAGGATTTTCATATCCTGTGGCCACCTGGCCTGCTGCATGCAACTCTCCTTCATCTCTCTCCTTTGAGGGCTTTCAACCCCTCTTCTCCACCTCCGTGCTTCCCCTTTCACGGCTTTATCTATTCTTAGGGCAAAGTTGCCTCTATCTCACTAGCTCATTCCTTACCCTTCCACATGGGACAACCTCACTGAATATATCCCCAGGTGCAAACAGTGAGCACAGCTGGCTCAGCAGCAGCAGCAGCAACTTCCAATGCTCCACAAAAACACCTGCTTTCTCTGTGCTGAAGGTGACCACGCAGCTATCACTGAGGTGATAAAGGGGGATTAAGCTCCCTGAGAGAGACCAGCATGTGAGACACAAAGCCCACCAGTATGGCCTTTCCATGGGCTGGCCATGCCCCATGTGCTCAGCAAGCTGGTGACACATGGTGGCTCCTGGAGGTGCTGTCAAAGTATTAACGCTGCACAAAAATAACCAAATTGCTGCAGGCTTCAGCCACCGAAAGCTAAAACTGGGAGAATGCAGTATTTACAGTTAATGTGCTATTTTTGCACTGCATTTTTAAAAAGAAACAGCGGTACCAAGGCCCTGGCTCCGTCTCTGGCACCATCTAAGCAAACCGAGGCAGAAGGGTTTTGTACAAAGCTATGCTCTATCCCACCTGGGTGCCAGCTCACGGTGGTCATCCAGCCTGCAAAAGGCAGAGCCTGTCAGAGCCTAGCATAGGTTGGCTGTAGCTTGGGCTGGGCCATGATGACGTCCCTTCTCCACCCCTGTATGAGCTTAGCTGGGGAGGTGTGCATAGAGACTGCAGCCTTTTTGATGGGGAGCTGGGGATGTGTGGAAATCGCAGCTGAATGAGAGAAGTGTGGCAGAACTTGTGGAGGGGAAAGGACATGGATGGATAGAGAACAGCTAGTCTATTAAAAGGATGGTATGTAAAAACGTCTGTGACTCCTGGTAGAAAGGTGAGGGGATAGAGGTCTGGGGATAGGAGCGACCCAGAGAAGGGGTAATAGCAATTAAAACCCAATCACCTGGACTGATGGACGGGGCTGATAGTAAAGACAAGAGCAATGACATGCTGGAAAGCCCTCCCTTACTATATTGCTTTGCAGTCTGGAAGCAGAAATAGCAGAGGCAGGATTCTCATGCTCCTTCAGTCCAGCCACACTAGAGGAAATCAATTGCCCAGCAATCACGCTGCTTAGTGCTGGCTGACACAGGCTACAACCCATGTAGCTGACAGGTTCCCAATACCAGTGAATAGAATAAAACACAATAGAGCCCTCTGCAGTAATCTGTATTTTGCTAGATCTGAGATAATGTTTAGCACTGTGGCTGACAGGAGGAAAAAAATGAAAAAGCCCAAACAGCTTTAATAATAGATTTTGGAGGACTTTGAATTGTCAAAGACATTTTCTAGTGACAGTTTGTCTGAATCATATTTGGCACTGGCAATATACCACATCTCCTGTCATTCTTTTAATTACTTTAGAGCCTTTTAAAAGAGCATTTTAAAAATTAATTAAGAACACCTCTGCTTTCAGACCGAGCATGAGAAAATAAAATATCCCCAGCTGTTGCATTTTAAGTGGCAGATTGTCCTGGTGCTGCAGATAAGCTTTCTGAACAAACAGCATGCCAACACCAGAACAATCCCCAAAGATAACTTAATTTTGTATCCATTTAAAGGTTTGGGAAGGGAAGTGTAACATATTTGAATTTAAGGAGACAAAGGACCTCAGTTAACTAATTATGTTACCAGAAGTCTGCACAAAATGGATTGGTTCCACTCATTGCTGATTAAAGCTTGAAAAGAAAAGAAAGCTACACCACAGCTGAGCGTAGCCTAAGGTAGAAATGACTTGCAGAAGATTTCTTGTGTACAAAACCAGAGGATATGAACTCTTTGGAAAGCAGGAGAAATACCAATAATTTCAGATTTATATTAGAGCTGAACAATATTTTTTGAGCTATTTACTTGAAGAATTTACTTCTCTGCCCAGCATCTGAACACTTTTGTGGTGTCTGGCAGTCATATTCAGGAAATTTATTCAGGTGCAGGTTTGGGGGTTGGTGGAATGGTGTTTTCTCTTCTACACTTGAGCTGTTTTGCTTGGTTATAAATGGTCAGCAACATCCTGGCAGGGTAGGCATGAGTGAATCTAGGGAATGTACTGAAATTCACTGTGAACAAGTAAACATGGTTATTTGCTGAAGATGCATTCCTGGACATCCAGGAAGCGTGTGTGTGTGATGGGGACCTGCAAAGGGCCTAGCTAGGACCTCATACAACAGCATCTGTCCCACTGATTCAGCCTCAGTCCATCTCGTACATGGATGCAGGTACAGGACTGGTTGCAGCAAGGGTGAAGAGGGGAAACCTGGAGGTTCACTGGATGAACAGCTTCAGACCTGACACTCTCAGTGCTGTTGTGCAGGGGCGTGGTGTGAAAACACAGCAGCAGGGGAGACAGCAAATGCTGCACACCTCCAGCAGCTGCTGTGAACCACCTGCCCACCAGGAACACCCCTGGGGCAAAGGTGCCTGTGTCTCAGCTCCTTGGGCCATGCAAATCAAACCAGGCTAGCCAAGCACTTTTCAAACTATATGGGATTAAAGCCAGAGGCTAAAGACATTACCCCAGAGCACCTTTTGCTGCCCAGCTGCAGCACCGGGCTAGCTGAGCAGCCACTGCAACCCTGCTGCTCTTGGGATCCCTCCCACAGGCAGAGGAGAGAGGAAGCGAACAGAAGGAACTCCCCCGACATCGTCATGCCTGCTGCAGAGCATGACAGATCAGAGCTGCTGATGGTAGGGAGCCAGTGTGGGAAGTGTTTCCCTTTCTCTTCTGTAAAAAGAAAAATTAAATAATAACGAGCCAGACCTGGAGCTCCAGCTCACTAGTGCTGTCCATTAAACATGTCAGCCAGTGCATGCAGCATGTGGCCCATCATCCCCTCCCTCAGTGGGACAACTCTGCTTTAAAGGTGTAGTTTTTGCTTGTTTGTTTCATTTTCTCATCATAGCACTGATAAAACCCCAGCCTGCAATATCAGGAACACTTTTCTTCCAAAGGAGGAGGCCAAACAACTGGGTTAAAGTTACATCTGCCCTCAACCCATCTGACCATCAAGCAGGGTCTATGCATGTTATGTCCCTGGTGATGACTTAGTTGAAATTAACTGCAGGTGAAATCAATGGCAACTAGATTTCAAATAGCCTATTTGCAAAGGTAATACATTAGCTCACTGAAGAGGGACAGCTACTTTTTTTTTTTCCTTCTGATTCTCTGAGCCAAGGCTTCCTCCCCTCTCATCTCAAGTGGGGAACATATTAAGAATGTCAGTTTCCAAGATATATTTAATTCTTGACCAAGAACCACCCAGCAGATAGGGAGAAGAGGAAAAAGAATTGTATTACTTTTTCATTTTCTAAAGAATACCCTGTCTCCTATGCTCAACCTGTTCTCGTTCATTTACCCTGTGAAGAGCAAAACAGCAACCAGGCAAATAAAAACTCTGTCCTGAAAACATCTGCCAGCTAGCCAATCCCTTGCTTAATTTAGTGGGAATAGTTGAGGAGTTTCCACATAAAAGGCTCCCCTCTATTGAAAATGGCTTGATCTGATCATGGTTGGATTCAAGATGCTTTTCTTTCCTGAGCTACGTTTGAAGCTGGCTATGCTCTAACTGAGAGGTTGGACCAGAGATCCCATCCTGCAAAAACTCTAGGATTTTATGTTTTCAAAGCTAGATTTTCAATGCTGGAGGGCCTTTCCTTCAAAATTTTTGTATATTGCAAGTAGAACTGAAGCATATTTAAACTATCTTACCTCACAGTATTTCCTTCTGTGTAACCCCCCTTCCCACTCTAGTACTATTGTTTTAACTTACCCCTGGTGACATTCACATTAGTGAGCTCAGTTTAGAGGTTCAGAATCGTCAATAAAATAATATTTTTTTTTTGGTCCAGCTTGAATGGGCAGGCCGATGAATAACTTAAGGTGACTCCCTGTCCTGCTGAGGACTGTGCTAGCCATAGCTTAGCCCCTACAGATCTGATTCTCTTTGCCCCCTCTGGGTGCACATCTAGTGACTCTGAATTGTGTTCAGGTGTCCAAAACTGCAATGGAAACAATCCACTCCTTTAAGCACAGGCCCTTCATTCAAATGTGCAGAAGTGTTTCTGCCACCATAGCCATCTGTGCAGCCACCCAAGAGGTTTCTCCTCAAACCAGAAAGCTGTAGCTATGGCACTGATGTAGAGAAGGAAGCAGGTCCCATCACCACTAGTACTGAGGTTCCTTGGTTAGACTTGGCCATGCAGCGTGTCAATGGCTAGATGGGGCAGGGTCTACTAAGCACTTCCTGGGCCCATGTCTTCATGGTGTATAAATTTCAGACCTTCACGTCTCCTTGTTTCTAAGGTTTGTGGTGGCACAACTGACCCAGCACATGTGAAGCTTTCCCTTCGCAATCTGCCATCAAAAGCTTGCTGCCAGTGTCACTAAAGTCTCACTAAAGATGGCAGTTACTTATTTATCTCTAATAGGCAGCAAATAGCAAGGAGAATGAACAAAACAACCTCAGTTATTTTGCTGGTTTATCAACAGATGTTTGGAGGAGGGCCACAAATAACTCTAGCCCTGAACTAAAACCCCTCCATGACGTCACTGGAGAGCTCTACCTGTTCTGCTGCTGGCTACACCGTGTTTCTGAAATGAATATGTTCAGGTTTAGCTCATATCACTGCAGCAACGCTCTCAGCCAGCTGGGAGGCTGATAAGAAAAGGAGGCAATAATTTACAGAAAAAGCTGAGTATTTCTGTTCAAAGGCATCCATGCCATCCTTGTAGCTGCTGCACTCTTACCTGAAGGCTTGATTGTCTGATGCAGTTTGGAGTCACGTCAGTTAACTATAAACTTTAACTAATTGCTATATAGAGAGAGTGCTTGAAGGTCTATTGCTGGAAGTGTTAGCAACAGCTCAAGAGAGTCATCCCGCTTGCCTTTTTTTTTTTTTTTAATTTCTTTAGTGCTGTTGCTCTGTGCAAGCCTTTCCCTGTGTGACCTTGGCTCTCAGAATGAACAAGGTTAAAGCAAATAAATGAAAGGCTCTTTGAAGGTTATTGGGAAAATTGATCTCAGAAAGAGCTAGAGATTTCCTGGTTGTCATAAAGCATCCAGAAACATCTCTGGAGAGGCTCTTACCCCGCTGTGGTTTCCACACATTGACTCACATGATCCCGTGTGGGCTCAGATGAAATGCAGCCATCTTGAATTCTGCAGTGATATATCTACAGGCTGAGGAAGAGTGCTGCGTCAGTAGGGAGTATTGCTTCATCAGATGCATGGGTCTGCAGGCCCAGGACAGTGTTAAACAAGCTGAAATTTTTCAGGGCACCTAAGAGATCTGGGACCTCAGCTCTCATTACAATACAAGGATTTGAGCATCTGCAGTGTGTGAATTGCCTTGAAATTGCAGCCCCCACTTTGCTTATGGGTGATAGGATAAGGAAGTCACGGGGCCAGACTTTTCATTTGCATTATCTTGCTCTGAGCCTCCTCTACTTGCAAAGAAGGGATGGGATGGGATAGGATTTTCCATTTGCTGAGTGTCATCCTAACTTGACTGCTCCAGGGCCAAGGGCAAAGCCCTTTGTTGAGCTCTTTTACACCATGAGCTGCTCTGCGCTGGCAGACACTGAAAGGTTTACAGGTTACCCGAAGGCTAGGTCTGTAAGGGCACATCTATACATTACTACAGGTTCTGGGAGAAATATTTCTCACAACTCCTCTTTGGTTTGGAATACAGAGACAGTAAATGATTCATGGTTACAACCTAGAGAGGCTGGTTTTGGCTAGAGCTGTTGTGCTGCCTTACAAACAGAAGCAAATTTGTTGAATGACATTTGGCCAGAAAGGGGTAAGACCAGAGCATGGAAAACAGGGACAGGTCTCTCTTTGTGCTGGTGATCTGGGGTTACCAAGGGAGGAAATGCTGCCTCTGTCCTCCTACTGTTGTGTAGTGTCTCTCTCTTGCTGTATGAAATCCTCTTAAGCCTGTTGAAACTGGAGCACAGCAGCACAGCTCTCTCACCCATTTTAATGCAGATTCACTTACCATCGATTAACCGTTCAGAACTGCTTTAATTTCAGGTGCATGTCTCTTTGTTAAGCACTTGTGAGTGTCAGATTGATTTAGCTACAGTGCTCATTTATATATTTCTCTGGAGCAGAAGTTAACCCACCAGACAGAGCCTTTAGAGGAGTCTCTGTGGAAACTCTGGATCAATGACAGGAGTCAGGCTGCAAGGTAAGGATTGCTGCCTGGCAGGGAGCTGAGCGAGGCTTGTGAGTCACTCTGTGTGCTGAAATGCTGGAGGTTTCAGCCTGGAAGCAGGAAAGGCCAGCCTGCACGTGAGCCACTGTGCTGGATTTACAATCCCACCTCGAAGGAGCCTGTACCAACAAACCCTCTGAAAGTCTGGGCAAAGCTTTTCCCTTAGCAGCACCTTACACCCAGGTCTTGGAAAGGTGTGTCTGATGTCCTTTAGCAGGCTAGTACTTAGCTCGAGGAGGGAAGACCCAAATATCTACTTGGGGAAAAACAGGTGGGAACAGCCCTATCTGAACGTTTCCCTGGCTGGCTGCCCATCTCCACTGTTTTGCTGCTGTTCCAAAAGTGCTGGTCTCTACTTGGTTCTTACTACCTGCCCAAGGCTCCCAGTGGATCTCTTAGTAGTTTTTGACCAGAAATCATCACAAAACCTACTTGACACAAAAAATTTGCTGTAGGAGAAGTATTAGAAGTGCTACTGTGGTTTGATAAGAACTTAAGTTTGACATGCTAAAGGTGTTAGCAATTACAAAGAGGATGGCACCTCCTTTCCCAGCACTGTTCACCCTAAGAAACATGAGTCATTAGTCACCTAACTTTAGTACTGCTTCAAATAAAGCAGTCTTGAAAAAGTACGGTCTTCATTTACTTACTCATTTAGAAATGGCTTTGCTTATTCCCACCTCAATTTAATTTGCACTGTATATGCATTTTGGAGCCCTCACCATCAACTTGCATCTGAATAAAAAAATAGCTGTTTCCTCAGCCTGCCAGCTGACACGTCTCCCATTTCAGGCACACAGCCAGCCTTCCACACCTTCTGTTCAGGAGATGCATTGCCCACCCTGAAAACAGGTGTCGTGGCTGTATGTCTGTGCAGGATCCATACAAGACAATTTGTGCAGGATTGTCCCTGGTACACTGCCCCTGAATACAACACAAACTGGAGGTACTGCTGAGCTTCGTTGAGTCAGATTATGGCACTGCTTCACAATCTCCAAACATCACTTATATTGCTACTCCCCACAGGAGAATGCAGAGGTCACTGCCAGGTCTAGGGGGACAAAGAAATTGTCCCCTCCAAATAACTGCTCTGAGTTTATATGGCAGCACTGTTGTGTCTTGCAAGAACTTTTTCTGCATGTGACACATTTATTATCTCACTTTTTGGAAGAGAAAAGCAAGCAGGGAGAAGTCAAAACCCTTATCTCAACTATTAGGCAATATCAAGACTAGCAAGACTTGTTCCCGGGATCTGAACCACCTTAAGGGAATAAACTTTGAGGGGAGGGTCCATCCCTCTTTTCTCTGCATTCCTTCCCAAGCCTGCAGGTGATTCCTCAGAGGAGCCACTCATTACTGCACACGGCTTCTAAATCGGACTGGTAGTAAGTACCAACCACCAGCTAACACACCAGAGTTTGTCTGTGCCTTGAAAAACATGCCAGCTGAAAGCATGTGATAACTGCTTTAGTCATTGCTCTGGGTGGAATTTCTCTTGGGAAATCTCCTTTCCAGTGCACTCTTCCCAGCCGTGCTGTGTGCACAGGCCTCAGTACTCTGCACCACGTGGGGAGGGGGCCTTCATCTGCTCCATCAGTGAGAGATTTTTCCTCTTCCTCCCTGAGGCTGACTTTTCTTCTTGCTTTTCCTCATTTCCGTGTCTCCTGAGTCCCAAGCTGAAATCCCCATCACTGCTCCAAAAAGCGTACACAAAATGGACCAGCTTATTGGAAAAATGCCACTCGGAGAGTTTTCTGCCTCCACAGTTGTTTCTTCTGCCTTCACACGAGTCTCTCTCTGGGTGCTTCATTAGTTCTTTCAGGCAGGCAGAATTTCCATCTTATTAGCTGGAAAAAATGCTTCTTCAGCCAAGATTGCCAGAATGATGATTTACACAACAAAACCAGCAAGCCCTCACATTTTATAGCAGCACGTTAAAAAATCCATTTTCTGTAAGGTGGAAGAAGATATTGTGCAAGAGGGCAAAAATTCCTTTGAAATCTCCTTGGTGGACACATAATCTACTTGGTAAGCTATTTAAAAATCAGCACTTATAAGGTATGTGTCAGCCTCCAAAAACACTAAGTGCCTAATTAGAGGTTTTTGCAATGAGTTGCGATGAAGGCCGTGTGTTTCTGTTCCCTGCTCAGGCAATCCTAGGCAGGTGAGCACTGAAGGAGATGATGCAGATACAACCATGTTTCCCCCAAATTGTGAGAGGATTTGCTAGAGCTGACTAGAAATTTGTGGGGAGAAAAGAGCAGGAGCCTTTTACATCAATCCTAGAAGAACACCACACTTCGGATGGATGCCATGGTTTGGCAGGCCAAGGTCAGCGTTATTCTCACACTGGCCTGCTGTTGAGACCCCTCTTCTGTATTGAAAAGACAAGCTACATATTTGTGCTGCTGTTAAATGTGGAGGGGTTTTAAAGAGACCCATTAAGTTAAGTGACTTAGTTCTGCACAAATTCACAACAAACACAAGAGAAATATGTGGTATTCCACCATCTTTTAGTCATGGCAGGTATTAAAGGGACAAGACTAGAAATGAAAGCAATACAACTTCAGAAAACTCTTCCCATAGGAAATCCTCGCATTTTATATCTATCGAAATACCAGACTGGATCCAGAGAAAAACACTTCTTCGTCCCTCGACCTTGAATTTTAGATTCGTTTGCACCAGACATGTTGAAATTTACTGAAAGATATTCCATTCAAATGAAAAAAACAAAACAACAACAACAACAAAACCAAACACAGTTACTTTTCCTTCCATAGTTTGCCTTGTTTCAACTCAAAGCTACTTGCTCACTTATTTCTGCAGATATTGGGAAGGGAAATACCAGCTTGTCATGACAAATCACGGCACTTCATTGCCAGAACAAACATCCTGTCCATGCCACTGTAACCATAATACATCAAGCTCTGCCAATGTGTAAACTTTTTGGAAAAAATCTATCATTTTCTTCCTCTCTCTGGAGAACAATGCAGATTAGTTTGCATTGAAGATTAGCATCAGTTATAAAACACATCTGTCCACAAGGGAGATGGAGATAATATTTCTTCTTCATTTCAGATAACAGTAGGAACCATTAGGGCACCTTGTATTTTATATATATATATATATTTTTTTTTCTCTTTGCTGATTTAAACTCCTTGTTTCAATAAGCTGCACTGCTCATGGTCAGTGAGAAGGCAGTGGAGAAGGGTTTGCTGGGAGCCCTGGACTCCTGTGTTCTGAACTGCTATGGAGATCAAACAAAAATGAACATCTGCTGCTGAAATTCTTTCCCATTATTTTTTGAAATACATTCTTATTTCAGGAGGTTCCAAGCAACCATCCTTTTTTAGCTGGAACACAAGAAGTATTTCCGAAAACATCTGGGAATTGACAAGACAATACAAAAGAACATATTTAAGAATCACTAATCATTTATAATTAACTACAGCTGCCACTGTGCACGAAGACACAATACTAGTTAAAAAAGACACACACACACACGATCATATAACCAAATCATCCCTGTAAATATGCAAAGCCAGGAGGTAAGGTGGCTATAACTCACATTTTATGCATCATTTAAGAATATCTGGCTGTCTGTGGGAAGCAGGTCAATCCACCTGCTCCAGAAAAGTGCAAGACTTTGCAAAGCACAAAGAGGTGGGTCAAAGTGAGGAGTTCTATCTTGATCATATTGCATCGCTGGTACAGTCTCTGTACCAAGAAGAAGGTGGTACCTGACATAGGTCTAGTATAAAGAGGTTATCACATTTTCTGGATTTTTTTTCATTCTTAAAAAATGTATTTCTCAAATTAAAAGTCCGTACCTGGTTTTAGCTTTCAATCAGTCACAGAACCAGATGGAACACTCTCACATTTTCAATGAAATGCCCCCATTTAAAAACAAACAAACAAACAACCCACAAACCAACAATGATGATGATAATTTGGGAAAGAGGCTACCATCAATTCAACCAGTTCCTTCCACAGAAGCCCACTGGCATCTCTTAATCTCTCCTGGGAGTAATGGACAAGCCAATAAACCAAGGACTGGAAGCAAAGAAAAGTAATTCATAAACATACTGCTGTGTCTTTCCTGTATCAGCAGAGAAAATGAGGAATGCCATGAAATTCTTAAGTTGTGGGCAGTCATGGGAAACCACTCAAAACACAGGGTGTGTGGAATTCCATGTATTGTGCTCAGCAGATATTAGTGGAAAAATCAGCGTCTGGTCCATTTAAAAGGCCTTTTGATGCATCTCACCTCCTCCATTTGTTTTATGAACCCTGAAATATAACTTTGTATCCTCTCTGATTATTCCCCAAAATCCTTTCCAGGGAGATTTTCACCTAAACTTTCCCTAGAACTCCTCTTGCATGGGATGCCTGCTCCAGGCTGCTTTGATGGACCATTAACGTCCTGGGAAAGAAACCTCTCAGCTCTCTCATCCCCTTACCATCATTTTTTTTCCCTTCCCACATTTAGGACATTCACATCCTCTACCACACCTGGCAGGGCTCATGTCTTGAATAATAGCAGAAAACTGCATTTTCCAGAGCAGCACCGTGGATATCTGATCTTGCAAAACTAATGCAAAGGAAAAAATAATAATGTTGGTACCTCTAGGAAAACTCTGTGGCTGAAAATGGCGGGGGCCACGTCTCGATGTGGGTGGCCTATAGTCAATACTGTAGGTAGAAATGAAGCAGAGCGGAGGAGCATAAGGCAAACTCCAATTTGTCGATCCGGGCTGCAGTGGCAATGAGAACTGCTGACTCAGCTGTCCCCAACGCATGCTGCTCGCAGCTGGTTTGTGGCTCCCTCTTGCTCCTGAGGGAGGGTTATTTTCCCTTTACCATCAGTGTGTCCAGGGCTGGACAGGGGGTCCTTCACCACCCAATCCCTGGGTGGTGCAAGGACCTGGCTTGCAATCCAGTGTTTCCCCCTGCCAACACCAGTTGGGGCTAAACTTGCAAAGATTGGCTATGGAGCGTGCTAGTTCATAGCAATTACAGATGTGCTGGTGGGAGGGGGTCTCTGCAGGTCTCTCGTCCAACCTCGGGCTGAGGCTGGGACTACCTGCAGCACTAGGTCAGGTTGGTTGCATCTTTGCCTTGGAAACTTCCACAACTTAAGCCCACACAGATGCTTTACTCCTTGGCTCTAGAGAGGGGAGAGGACTAGGTAAGGCCTTTCTGTAGAGACACCACAGTAATTCAACACGGAGCACAAGTCCTCCACTGTTGTGTGTCATAACAGAACCTCGTGGGGAAAAAGTCCCAGCTGTTTTTATCTCCCTGGAAACCTGTGGTCTCATCTGCTCAAGAACTTCTTCATTCTCACCACAGCCACTGTCTGCTTATCACAGGCAGGAGGCATCGCAGCAAGACAGTCTCTGTGCCAATTTGCAAGGGAGGGAGAGCGGCAGGTTTATCAGCAGTCTCACAGAGGGCTCTAGAAAGGCTCATTTAAACATGCAGAGCATGCACAGAAGGAGAAGACGACTGGAAATCTGGCTGGGTGAACAGCACTTAAAAAGGGAGCAGCCACTGTAAATAGCCTGACAGCAAAACTCAAGTGCTCGCTCACAGCTCCGGGTTTGTTGGTAGCTCAATCGATTTGCTGTGCAGGGGCACTGACTGTGGTGCAGTGACCCTTGTCGTGTACTACCAGCTCTGCCAGGCACCTCCATGCTGCCTTCCTGCCCAGACGGGTAAAAATAGCTGCCAAGCACACAGACAAGCCACTTATTCTTTCTGTGCCTACAAGAAGCACGGGGACCCAAAACTTGTGCTCCATTCCACTTGGGGTCAGCCACCCTCTTTCAGAAGGCAAATTAATTGCCAGCGAAGGATGCAAAAGGTTCGTGCCAGCTCCAGACTAAGTCATCATTTGGAGCAGAAGAGGAATGTGTCATCCCACAGTGGTTCTTCGTATTAGCATGGGAAACACGCTCTGCTTTCTCTGACTCTGTTTATTCACTTGCCATTTGAGAATATCCAATTACCTGCAAATTGCACCAAGCCCCAAGCTCTATAAAAATAAATTAATAAATAAAAATTCTTGGTCTAAAGAGCCAGAACACCAGCAGGATTACATGGTCTAAAAGGAGTAAGCCTCTCTTCCTGGAGGAGCTTGATTTTCTAAGGAGGTTCCCCTCGCACCTCTGTCACACCAGTCCAAAATAGCACACAGGCACACACCTTGATTGACTACAAGCATAACTCCTTTCAAAGCTGTCTTGGTTTGCAGTAAGGACCATTTCAGTTTCCATTTGGCAACGTTACATCAGTGTCTCAAGAGCTGGTGGTGGCCTCCCTAAGCACCCAGGTCCCTACAAACCCAGCCTCCAAACTGACACCAGGCATCACTTTTCCCACTTGCATCACAAAAATGGCACATTATGACAATGTGAACAAAATGTCAGGATCAGAGAGAAGAATGGGAACACGTGCGAATCAATCCAACAAGTCTCTTGTGGGCCTACAGTTCAATTTTTTTCAGAGGGAGAGAAAGAGAGAAATCTCCCTACCCCAAGGGACACATATGGGGTAAGTCTCTTCATACAGTTGTAAATCCAATATTCCATTTGAAAAACACTGACTTTTTTTTTTTATCAGTTAATAAACAATTCTCTCTGGAATCCTGTAATGACACGTAAAAGATGGGAGAAAACAGCTCCACAGCAATACAGAAATTAAGGAAAACTCCATTTCAACAATTTCCTCTTACGATATCCTAGAAAGCCTCCAAAGTGCATTAAGTCCAAGTTGAGCTGTAATCTCCCACAGGTTATCATAATCTTTCTTCTGGAAACTAAGCAAGATGAAAAAACAGCCAGGAGTGCACAGAAAGATAAGCAATGGGAAAATGGGTTATCTGCTCACAACATCTAGGAGCTCCTGGAGACTTCATGCAGTTTGCAGCCAAGCCCATCAGCTAGGTCTTAGTGTATTTAGCCTGCACTTCTTGTTACACCAGAGCATGGCAAAATGCGATTTGCCTTGGCTGGCCAAGGTAGAAGGTATTAGGTAGAAGGCAAAAGTAATGCAAGTCAGTGTGGGTTTTGAAATATGGGGCAGTGTTGCCCCAAAGCTCCCTTGAGAAGCATGAGAAAGGTTGGGAGTGCACAGGATGGAGTCCTGCCCCACCTGGAGAAGTGCTGGGTTGGTGCCAGACCTTTTTGGCAAATACGGGAGCATCCTGAAGCGATAGTCCAAATCCCATTTACTCACAAACTTACCTTTTTTTGCAAAGGTTCAGTACATTCAGTCCTGCAACCTCACCTGTGGCTCAGAGCTTAGGGCATTAACATCACTGCTTTGACTCCTTGCTAGCCCAGCCGTCAGTAGAATAGAGTCCAGAACACCCTTTCTGCTGCTCCTTTGCTCCTTTAACCCACGGGACAAGAGATCTCCATAGCCATTGGTGGAGAAAGACATTGAGGTATTGGAAATCCTGAATTTGCTCTTCCATGATGTGTGGACACATCTTCCCAGCTCACTCTAACTGTGAAGGGGGCTGACACCACAGAGCAAGAAATGCAGAGGGGACATCCATGCTCTTGCTAATCCCATCTGTGAGCTCAAACTGCTCTGAGATCCTTGGGTGAGCAGAGTTGGATTTCCCCAGGAAAGGCTGAATGCATTTCCAGTGCTGCAGAGGAAACTGCTGTTAGACCTGCCTGAGCTCATCACTCTCAGTCCTGTGCCTAGGTGAGATTTAAGGTTTCTTTTTCACCTCACTCACTTCGCTGGAAATGGGGCCATTTTCTAGGGACTAACAAACAGTGCAGGGAACTGACAGCTCAAGGAGCAGTAGGGACCATTAACCTTGCGAAATGCCAGTCATCTGCAACCTGTCGAGGATGTTATTTCTGTCAGTAGCTGGAAGTAACTCCCAAACAGCACCTGGATTTATTTTTCACCTTGGTTTGAATGGGTGGTGCTGCTCTGATTAGGCTTCTTTGGGTCATTTGTAGAAATTACGAGTTCTTTACTCCACCTTCTCCTATCCATCCCCTGTGTTTGATCTGAGACTCCCTGTATTTGTAGGTGCTTTCAGCTTCTGCGCTTGGTTATCACATGATAAAGGTCTGGGAGGCTGACTGTCTTATCTCAGTGCCCGTGCTTGGGTGGCATGGACAGTGCTCCATCCCACACGGCACATCCACAAGGCACGTGTTGCACCTGCGTTTTACTTGTACAAGACAGCGACCAAACTGGCAAGGACACGGGACAGTGCTAACTCCCTGAAAATCCCCTGCCATTCCTCCCTTTTATCTTCCACAGTGCAAAGCTCCATGCTGAATGATGAGTCTCAGATCCACCCCAAACACTTGCCAAGATGAAGGAGGAAAACGTATGAGCGGGTGCCACAGTACAGCTTATTAGTCATTACTGATCTTGGCACAAAAGCTGCTGAAATCAGTTTTGGTGACGATACAAAGTTAAAGGCTTCTGCAAGACGAAGGATGGAAAGCAGAAAGGTCACGATAACTTCGAAGCTTGGAGCGACAGGAAAAACTGGGAGGAAAAGGAGCGCTGTGGCACAAAACGCAGAACAAAATTCTGTGTTTTCAGGTATTAATAAGCACAGCTCCTACGGGAAGGGAGCTTTAGAGGCTGGAGGCAGCAGGGAAGGGAGGTCTGGCTGTATGAGTCAGATACACCCATTCAGCGCAGGTATGGATAGGGTGAATGGATGGAGTTATTTGCTGTACACACCTATCAGTACCCTGGCACACAGGCACCATTGCTTACAGCCCTCATCAGGCGTCCGGTACAGAGCAAATCATGGGGTGCATGGGGACAGACAGGCCACTGCACGAAGGAGACGAGGACTCGGTGCACACAGCCTAGCCAGGGGTGAGGGGAAACTGCCTACATTTCATATAGAAAGTACCAGCTCAGGGAGGAGTGCAGTTTTGGGAGAGCCTTTCAGTGTGTGCAGGGAACAGAGGGAAACTGTATAGTGTTGAACAGTGCCTGAGCAATCTCTAAGTGGCAGAATACAACACAACGATTTTCCCAGCAGCAGCTGGGCCTTGAGTGGATGGCTGTGTTTCTGTGAAGTGTGTGGCGTGGTCACGGCCTGCACTGCCTTATTCCAAACCTCTGACCCACAGCATGATGCGCACTGGTGGGAAGGGTCTTTGGAAATCTCCGAGGACGGAGATCCCCCACATCTCTGAAGGCTGCACCACTCCAGGGCAGGGTTTTTCCTACTGTCAAACCTGAATTTCCAGCACCACGGTTTCTGGCTGTTATCCTTGTAATAATGTCTGTCACAGTCATCCTCTCTGTTAATTCCCTTCAAGCATCTGTAGCTGCTCCTAGGGCTGGACTCCACGTGACCAGAAGGCAATAAGGGTAGAGATAACCAGGTACTTCCCCCTACAGTGGATAACCCAACACCAAGAGAAACCTGTGAAATTACCTTCTGGGTGCTGACACTAAGCACAGCAGAAGAGATGCATAAGGCTAGCAATTTTATTAAAAAAAGAAAGCACGCTGAAAATGAGAAATTGTGCTCTAAGGTTATGAATTTTCATTTCTTTATCCTCTTGTAGAATTTGAAACTATAAAAAGATCACAATTTCCAGATTTCACAGACAGCACACCTTGAAGAGTATGAATCATCATTTTCTCAATTTTTAACTCCTGAAAAGTTTTGCTCATCTTTAGGTTTGAAACTTTAGGAGGCTTGTCTGTGTTTTGTTGTTTCTTTGTTTGTTTTGTATTTTTGGGGTCTTTTTGCTTCTTTGACTTATCAAGCGGCAGAAAGCAGCTAAGTTGTTTTTTCCTCTCATCTCTAATATTTCAAAAGTTGAGGATATTGTGAAAGCTTGCACATCCTACCCCAGGATCATCTGTCTTCTAACATTCAGTAGGAAAATGTCAGATGTCGACAACTTTCAAAAGCAAAATTGAAACAGCAATTTCAATTCCAAACTTTCTTTTTTTTTTTTTTGGGCAATTATTTTTGTCTCTAACAAGTCTACCTTTTGAAAAGGCTCTTTTCAACCTAAACTCCATTGTCCAAAGGGGTTGTGATTTGAGTCTCTTGCCTCTGGTGTCAAACTCAGCTTACTCTGAATTCGCTGCAAAAAGAACTGGATCATTACAAACAGGAAGAAAAGGCTTTTCTGCCTATTATTAGCACACGTATATTGTCAGCAAAAAAAGCCACGAGCAAGGGTCAGAGCCTGTAGTAGTCATGTCTTTTAGAAATAGCAGGTATGCGAGGACTAGCATGAGGCTGAAATCCAAAAAATAGGCCAGCTGAAACCTGCTTTGCCTCATTTCAGGATGGACTGGCCTGGCAGAGCCACCCTTGATTTAGTCACTGAGTCATAGAGGAGCTGATACCAAGCAAAGCAGGAACACATTAATAAGTAAGAAGTATTGTCTTCTAATTATCCCATCTCACAAATCATTCCTGCCAGAGATTTGGGTTCGAACAGAGAAAAAGAAACCAAAAGTGTCTTTGGTGGCCAACTTGCTGGCCCCGTGGAGACAGGACCACTTGTGTAGGTAACTACTTCAGCATCCCAGTCTCTGCAGTCTAGGGGCTGTTATCACTGAGCTAATGAAGCACTTGGGTCTACCTTGTCACTGCTGTAACAATGGCCGCTATTAATACTGGTGCTGACTATTAATATTTTTCCTCTACTGGTACAGGATGCCCCCATTCCTTGGTTTTCAGCAATAACTAGCACAGAGGCCAGGCTTGCATCCTTTCGCCTGCAAAGAAAATGAAACAGATAGCACCTGGAAATCTGCCACATGGGAAAGGCGGGGGAACAAATTGTACTGCCAGGGACAACAGGAGAAAAGAACAGCAGAAACTGTATGCCCAGGCATCTTCGCTAAGCTGTAGATATCTTACAAATTTGGGGAAAAACAAATTCTCGCACTAAGCTGTAACCTTTTCTTTCATCTTAAAAAAAAATAAATTGCAGAATTTAAGGAAAGCCAAGGCACTTTCACCATGTTTAAAGCTGGCTGTTTTTTGTTTTAATTACACCACTGGTGGTTTGCAAGAACTAGGACTTAAAGCAGAATGACAGTGATGTTTGGGTCTGCCGAACTTCTGCGTGGCCAATGGTTTTGTGCAACTCCCTCCAGCTATCTGCACCTCCTCTATTTCTTCTTCCATTTCCCTGCCTTATTTCAACCACAGACCTGGGATCCCATGTTGTGCCATATCTAGTGAAGAGGGCTTTCCATTAGTGCTAGTGATTATGGACAGGAACTGTTTCAACTAATACATAATACAACTCGCTCCACGGATTACAGACTATAGGCTGGAGCTTTCCACCAAGCCCAATCATTTCCAAATGTCAGATCTCTAGATTTGACGTCAACATTACAGGATGAAGTCTTGTGCACTGTTGGTGCTGTTGTGTTTTGTCTTTTCTACAGAAATCCCAAGGTGATTTTACAGGCCTGTACGCCTGTAAAAATGTACTGACAATTTCCTAGTAATTAAATTACCTAGTAATACTGTAACATTTTCCAACTGTGGAAAAAAAAAGAAAAAAGGGGAAAAAGGGGGAAAAGGGGGAAAAGGGGAAAAAGGGGGAAAAGGGGGAAAAAAAGGGGGAAAAAGGGGGAAAAAAGGGGGAAAAGGGGGGAAAAGGGGGGGAAAAGGGGGGGAAAAGGGGGGGAAAAGGGGGGGAAAAGGGGGGGAAAAGGGGGGGAAAAGGGGGGGAAAAGGGGGGGAAAAGGGGGGAAAAAGGGGGAAAAAAAGGGGGAAAAAAGGGGGAAAAAAGGGGGAAAAAAGGGGGAAAAAAGGGGGAAAAAAAGGGGGAAAAAAAGGGGGAAAAAAAGGGGGAAAAAAAAGGGGGAAAAAAAGGGGGAAAAAAAAGGGGGAAAAAAAGGGGGAAAAAAAGGGGGAAAAAAAGGGGGAAAAAAGGGGGAAAAAAGGGGGAAAAAAAAGGGGGAAAAAAAGGGGGAAAGAGGAATAAATGCTAGGACAAATATAGTGAGGTGACATATGGTGTTTTCAACTACCTGCACAGAGGGAATTCTCTTATTATTTATCATAGCACCTCAGGCCCGGAATGTTTATGGTTTCTTAGTAAAACAAAGATTATGACCTATCACTTTTGAAAGCTCATCCTATGCTTCTTCAGCTCGCTCTCAATAAATACTTACTACAATAAGTACTAACAAGAAATAAAGGAAGCAGACAGTGGACAACCAGCAGATCATCAGTTCCAGGCGTAATAACTGGAAGGTGTTTGGAAGAGAATTTACCAGGAAGTGGTGTTCTTGTCTCTCCCCTGATCCTTTTTTTTTTTTTATTATTATTATTATTATTTTTAATTAATAGTGCAGGAGCGGGGAAAAAATTGAAAAGAAACTGGAGGGGAAGGAAAGAAATATAGAAGGAAAGAGAAATGTTATTTTGAAAGTAATGGTACTAAAGAAACCAACCAGATCTTGTTGAGGAAAGCCCAGAAATTTTAAACAGCAGAAGAAAAAAATCCCATGGAAATCTTTAATTCATGAAGATATTCTTCCATGAAAATGCATTAAGGTGCTACTGGAAACTCCCTGACAAGGTGTACTGTTTGAGAACCGAGTCAAATGCAGATATTCTTGCATGTCCTAAAAGCTACAGATTAAATTAAACTTTTGCAGGGAAGTTACGTGCAGTGCTGTGCCAAGACAGTTATCACACACCCAGCTGCAGAGCTCCAGGTTTGCTCCTGAGAAATGATCCTAGAGAATGAAATCACCACAAACAGCTACCTGTCACTGCTGTCACTGAGTATCTGAATGGTAGTCCTGTCCTCCCGCACACCACTTGCGCTTCTGCGTTGGGTATCGTCACGCTTTGAGGTACATCGTCCAGTCGTCCAAACCACCAATAAAGGAGATAAACAACATCAACCCCAATACCAACCCTCTCAGAAACATCACTTGCAAGCCTCTGAATTTGGAGCTGTTGAGCCTGATGAGCTCTCTGAGCTTTATCGTCTACTCAGGACCACTGCCCGTACAGTGCCTACTGCCAGTGCAGAGCAGTTTGATCTATTATCACCCGATCTACCGTGACTCTGAACCTCCATGTAACCCTTCTCAGCAGTCACTTCAAAACAGTGAAAATAATATCGATATGTACAGTGGGATCCCTTTGATCCCTACCTTCGAAGACCAGTTTTCTTGGCTCGAGTCCCATTCTCTACCAGTAGACAAAAATGTCAAACAGTGGCCATGAAACCGTTGTGTGTGTTTACTTCAGCATGCTGCCACAAAAAACAAAGATCAATAAAAGAGAAAATAAAAGTCAGAAATGGCCATTAAAAGTTTTGTCTAATTTGTATCAGCTGTAAATGAAAACTGTTAGAGTAGTACTGTAGGAGGCTTTTTGCAAGAAGGTGAGGAGCCCTTCCATTTAAACAGTCTGACAAGCTTTGCTGCCGGGCAGTAAGGAGGAGAGAATCTTGCTTCCTCATCTCCTTTTTTATGCACTAACAAGAAAACATAGAAAAGCTGACATTTTTCTGACAAATCCTTAGAGTTAATCTGTTTTATTCTGGTTGCTGGCATTGGAGTAGTTGAATCCCCACCTACTCGGTTCTCGCTTATGGTACATTAATATTTTAAGACTTTTCAAAATCTGCCTGATTCCCTAACATAATTTGAAGAAAAAAGATGTCAGAAAGGAGGTTACAGGTTCGAGCTCCTCTACTGTCAACTGTCTCCCCCCCCCCACACACACCTGTGCCCCACTGCTGATCTGTAAGTTATTGAAAGGACATCCTAGAGAGGCTGATGTATATCTTAAAAAACACAGAGAGATTCCCATCCATTCAGGCAAACAAACAAACAAACAAATCAAAAGGGGAGAAAATAAAAGTAAGGAGAGGTGGTCCCTCCTAGCGAGAAGGGCTGAGAAACTCTAAGGTAAAAATATCAACATACATTCTGACATGTTTTCCTTTCCCAAGATTCATTTTTTGCATTCGTTCCCTAACTGTTGCAATGTGTAATGCTTATTAGACTAGAATTGTAATTCATTTAATGCAGCCATTGCCTCTCTTGGCTGCTGCAAAGCATGTATCTGTTATCTATAGCTCAGAGAATGCAGCTTAGACAGCCTGATGATGAGAAAAGAACTTTTGAAAAGAACTTGGGCTAACTTGAAAGGAAAACCGTCTCACCCAGCACCCCACAGATGCTGTCAAAAGTCAGACTCTTCCATTTTGATGCGCCGTTGAATGATAGATATAAGAAAATGGTCTGTATAGCTTATCTAAGGTGGACTGTTACTGAACATATAAGCAGCCTTTAAAGGCTGCAGATGCAGAGGATGATAAGGAACGACCCTTTTCAGTCTGTTTCCAGCAATGTCTGATCATGGCATCCACCTTTAAATCCTCACTGCTGACATCATATGACTCCTTTGCCTATATGTGACTTGGTGGGGACATTTGGAGGTCTCCAGACCTACCTTGCCTTTGAGCAGGACAGTTGCAAACACTGGATCAAGACAGTCATGGCTTTGTCTAGTCAAATCTTGAAATCCTCCAAGATAAACAGTAGCAATGAAAAGAGCCCCAAACAAATAAATGTCACAGAGATTAGGATGCATGTTGACATATTCAAACAAATTCCTCCTTAATTTTTCAGAGTAACCCAATGGATGAATATCCAAAGAGATGGGAAAGCAAAGCATTGCTCTTTAATGGACAGTGGAGATTTTTTTGCATGCATGCCTTCTCTATGGGAAGAATTGAGATGTGATTGTAACTGAATACAATGCCTCTCAGAATCTTCTCAGGGCTTCTATGAAAAAAAAATAAATCAAAGAAATGAAGGAATTCTTTAAGGACAGCCAGACTACTGAGAAACTGTATTGGGGGAGTGGCAAGGAAAGAAAAAGAGAGAAAAGTCTTGAAGAAAAGCTCAAAAAATACCAGAGATCCTTGTTACAGGCAAAGGAGATGCAGAGACCTAGATGGCTTTCTGCATCATCTCTGTTTCTTGGTAACTCAGACCAAGAGGTTTGGCTGCCAAAAATTAGGCACACCTGTCCAATTATTTTTTCCAACTAATTTGAAGGTCTATCTGACAATAAATATGCACTGAGCTTAACAGATTTCATCAGAAATAACATATCCTACATACCAGAAAAAGGTTCATGCTGCAAAACAGCAATGTCATGACCAAGGGGAAGATTGCTTAATTAGCTCATTATTTTTCTCAAAAGCAATGGAAAAAATTAGCTGACTGCGGTATGGCTCTGCCCGTGTTTCCAATAGTTACAAGACAAAGATTTCTAAAGTGGTGAAACTTTCTAGATTAATAGTTCTCTCTCTGTTTCTTAAATGGCAGTCTATTTTGTGCAGATGATATGGATTTTAAGAGCTCCAAAACTTCCTAAAAACAACTCTCAAAGTAAAGGCATGAGCCCTCCCTGCTCGAGGACACAAGCCAGGTGACAAAGTCAGGAGGAAGAATGCTTTGGGGGGGGAGACAGTTTCCAGGGACCTTCCCAAACGCTGACCAAAATGAGCTCCTCCATCCAGGGCCACTTAATACTGAGCATGGCAGTCTAGAACATCCCTTTGGCCATGCCAGCCCCTTCTTGGAGCAAAGGCAGCAGGACTCCAAGAGTTTCTTTGCTGTGGGCAATGACTGCTTTGCAAAAGCTGGAACACAGCACATGGTTCAGCAATGGCTGGGTTGCTCCAGCAGGTTTTACTTGGCTCCAGCAGGTGTTACAAGAGTGAGTGCAATCTGTTCTTGGAGTGAGGAGATGCTTCCCATTAGAAGGATTTCATTTCCTCCCACTCGTGAGGCTGCCTGTGTAGAGTGAGCTGTTAGCAACAGGGCATGGGATGGGAGAGCTGCTTTCCAGGCATCACACACCACCTCTGCCCTGCCCCAAGGATGGGTTTGAAACAACAGCTCCCATCCATTCACACGCAGGGATGTGGATTTCCCCTGCCTTCCTTTGCTAACTTATCTGGATGGATAAAGTTAAAAATGAGTGTGGTTTAGGACTTCAATTATTTCTTTTTACACCCATGTAACCCCTTAATCCATCACATTCCTTATCTTATTGTTAGTAGAATGATGAACATTTGGGAATGAACTAAATGCCCTAAAGCTGACAAAACTCAAATACATCTTTTCTAGGGTTCATATTTGGGGCAACCTGGACAAAAAAATCAGGGTCTTTTACTGCAGCATAGAGCCCAACAGACTGTCTCCGGCCCCCAAAGGCTCTCAGCTCAATACCATAATGAGGTCAGGTAACTTGACCAATGGCACAGAAAAAATCTGTGCCAGGGATGGGATATGACTCTTCCTGAGTGCCTCCCCATGAAGGAAGACATACCTTTTAAGCCCTGACCCCTCTGCACAGTACCAGCTATGATGCTTAGGCCAGTTGGTTTAAGATCCCCTCACCTCCCCCAGACAGGCATGAATCTGGACTTGAATGTACCCACAAAAAGAGACTTTGTTAAGCTCACTAGCTGCTCACAGTGGTGGCTGGTCCCCCTCCCTGCCAGAAAACATGCTTCGTTTCTCATATGAACTTTCCTGGCTTTCATTGTTTTCTGTTAAGGTTTTCTCCACTAGATTAATACAAAGCTCTTAATACCTGCTATTTCTTCTCCATGAAGCTGTGAAGCCCTATAATCAAGCTGCTTTTTGATCTTCTTCTCAAAAAACTGAGTGCTTTAAGAATTTCTGCAAGGCATTTTTTCCAGAACTCCTCCTTTTCTTTCCAAAACTGCTTTTAAAGAACATGCGTGCTGTGCAATTTACCCACACCCCAGCCAGCAGTCCCCTTCAGCAGCCCTATTAGATACCAGCATGACCAAGGTTACACAGTACTCCAAATAAATTGACCTTAGTGTTTTGTTAGTGTTCCAGAGCTTTGACTCACAATATGTTTTTGGTTAATCTGCCATAGACAAAGGGCTCCCTGTCCCCACCTGTCCACCCCAACACTGCTGTAGGAACAGAGAGTTTACTGCCTTAACCACATCAATAATCAGCCAGGCATACCAGCATAAGCTTCATCCCCAGGGTGTGAATTTGCACCCCTGGGTGACCCAGCACGCCAGCCTGCGTTAGAGACACAGTCACGTCAAACAGAAAGGCATTTTGGACACGGCAGAGTGGTCATCACCTGTATCTTCTTGGTATCGTTAGGGTCAGAAGCGCTGCAGATGATCTCTGCATGAAAGATTAAAGCCTTCAGAGCTTTGATTCAGCAAAGCAATTACATACACTTTTTACTTGTCAACACAATGCTACTTGAAAAAGAGCTGCAGCATTTGGCAACAGCTGAGTAGAGAATTCATTGCTGAAACTCATTAAAATTGTCATGAAAGATTTTTCCTAAAATCGAGCAAGTTGATCAATGTATTTGATTTTCAGTCTCCTTTTTTTTCAGGGACTAGGAGAAATATTTCAGAAAGTTTTTTTTCACAGAGACCAGCCTCTGATTTACCATCAGGGCTACGTGAAGGACAGCAAACTGTGGCAAAGCTGTCTGCTCACTGAGGGTATTTATGTAACAAATGGAAGAAGCAACTCTGCGGTCTTAGCCTTGGCAGTTAGGGGGCATTAAACATCTGAGAGAAGAGCAATGCTTTTTGCTCTTCTTGACGTTTAATACTATGGAAGGGTTAAGGAAGCACTATAGCCAGGACCATTCTGGGCACTGGGTGGTAGAAGCATGGGAAAAAAAAAAAAACAAACAGCTAAGACCAACAGATTTGCCTAGATATACAGCTGAGGTTAGACTTTCGTGTAAAAGGATTAATGCCATATAGGAATAAGTTTCCTCCTGCACAGGCCCTTTGGGAAGTCCCACAGTCCTGCGTACAACGGTTCATCAGGTTGCCAAGAAAGGATGCAGGGCCGACTGCATGGCCTTTGCAGCCAACACAAAGTTAGAGTAACAAGAAAGACAGCACCATCCGAGCCTTTAAGCTCTCCTCTACACCAGTAAACTGCTTTCTGGGCAGCTAAAGCAGACAGCACAGTTCCTACATTTGGCAGGACACTCTGAAGCCAACCAACCAGTCAGGAATAAACACGGAAAAAAGATGGGTTTCACCCTGAGCAGAGCACTGGTAAATTACCAGATGGAAGTTATAAACGGCTACCGAGACACTGGGAATACCTGGAGGGGAAGGGCTGATTTAAAGTCCAGTTTCTAGTCCAATCTGTTCTTGGACCTTGGGTCTCCAACTATGAAAGATATTTATGCTGCCAGATAAACCTCATCACAGTCTGTCTTCTGCCGTAATTGAGTTTCTGCCTCATCATCCAACAGAGAAATGACTCAGCGTCACTTATGGAAGAAAAACTTTGTTTCTCTCAGTCACTTCCTCCAGATAGTCTTTGGGGGAGGGGAGGGAAGAGGAAGAAAAAAAGGGAATTCCTCTCATTCACATCACCCCAATGTTTTAATAATTATTTTTGTCCTAAGTGCTCTGTAGTCCAGGATATATCACATCCTTCTAACCAGAGACAAGACATCATGGGAGATACCACTTGGTGCGTGAGCCCAGCCCACAGAAGAGAATGTTTGTATTATTTTTTCTAAGTTTTCCACTTTTTTTTTTTTTTTTAAAACAGAAAGATCCTATGGGAAATACTGATTTTTAAAAGGTTGTTTTTTCCATCTCTCAGAAAGGCTAAACTATTCCCAACCAGCTCTGCTCAGAGTAGAATTTATGACCCTACAGTTTTTCCACCTGGGTTTACCTACCAAAGCTTTGCCTCTTTCTAATCAATTTAAAACATCTCTTCTTCTATTATGCAGATGTGTGGGGATTAAAATGGCTCTAATATCTAAGAAGAGCCATACTAAAAACACAGCCTACCAAATAATCTTTGTGTCTGCAAAGCAATGTACACTCCTCCACACACTGACATTTTTCTACGTTATGAACACAAGCCTACTCATGGCATCTTAATCTTTTGATTAAGAAACCTTTTCTTCTCATCTGCAGAGAAGAGCCAAGAGCATTTTGGAACCTTAAACACTGCTGAAAAGGAACATTCAATATAACGTTATCAGGTTAGCAAGCTGTAGCCATTTACAACTTGCCTAAGATGCTGCTCTTTGCCTGGCTCCATAAGCACAGTCGTTTCAGACCCTCTGATCACTTTTTAGTCCATTAGCTGATTTCAGCCCAATCTGGCAGGGAAACCTGAAATAAAATTAATCTCCTATGTGTATATTAAAAATCATTGTCCAGACAGAAGAGAGGAACACTCAGCAGGGTCCCCACAGCCCTGGATTAGCCCCCGCTGTCTCTGCACTAGCACAACTGTCCCTCAGGCCACGATGGGGGGAGAAGTTTATTTTTGTGGAAGAGAAATCAGTTTTGCAATCGATCTGCTGCTGCCTGTGTGGAGCGAGACAGGAACAGATGGCCCAAACATGGGGTTAATGCTTGCTGATGAGGACCTGGGATGTGGGGGAAAGTCTGCCAGCAAGGAGACGGAAAATCACTCCGACAGCCCAGTCCTGGACTGGCAGTCGTTTGGTGAAGGAGCAGCATGGAAACAGCACCCAGAACATCACACACAAACACAGAGCTGCCCATGGGACTGCTTGGTCCCTCTTGTGAAGGAAAAGTGCCCTGCTAGCAGGAAGGGGACTGAGCCCTCAGGCTGGAAAGAAAACACCGAGAGCACATAAGAGGTGGAGCCCCTTGGTTTGGATTTCAGGTAGTGCGTTACTCCTCCTTTACACCAGGACAAGGGAGAGCAGAAAGAAAGGTCACTGCCCACAAACGCATTGCTTCCTGCAGGGTGGGAAGCACCAGCAAGCAGCATATTCAGCAGAATAGTCGCGTTGTCCAGATATGGCCTTTCCAGGAAGAACTCAATTCTCCCTCTACGCATCCGATTTGTAGCTACGAAAACGCTGTCCGTTTTTGTAGGGGCTAAAAAAAATGCAGATTTTCCGCTACCAGCTCTGCAGATATTCTCCCTCCTCCCTGACATTAGCTGCCTACCGTTCAAAAATCTGCGTAAGATATATCCATCCCTCTAGTCACATGCTGCCAGTCCCTAATGTAAAGCACGTATGCTCAGATACAAACCAAATTCTTTAGAACTGATCCCGTTCTTATGCTTTCACAGATATTTCATCCCTCCTCCAACTTGTCCACACTTCCTTCTCTCGCCCTTCCTCCCCCTCCCCTAAACAGTAAGCACAAAATCATAAGAAAAAAGAAAAAAAAACAACCACACTACGACATATAAAACAACAGAGCAACTTATCTGGACCAGATGGCACCCATGAAAAACTGAAATACAAGCACGCATCAATTACTGCAATATTCAGCCCTTATAAACTTTCAACAAATATGTTCGCATAAACAAGATCCTACATTCTGCATCCTAATTAATTTTCACATTCGTACAAAACCTCTTCCAAGAATGAGAAAAAAATATTAAAGGAACACTTGCTCGAAGTTTTTTTTTTTTTTTTTCCACTTCTATTCCCAAAGTACCCAAAAGAAAATTCTAGTTTTTCTGTTTCAGAAGAATACTTGAAACCCCTTCTCGACCTTTGTAATAACTTCAAAGGAGGGTTGATTTTTCCTACAGGTGTGCTTTTTTTCTCTATTCAAGGGGGTTCTAGACATTTAGATGAACAGGAAATTTACTATTGCTTGAGATCAAAACATGAAGTCAAGGAAGCAAAAGGGAACCTGAACGCAACGAGGTCCCAATCCAATCTGCAGAGGAAAAACTGAATTTTCCAAATAACCAATTCTTGGACTCAGTAACTGAAATGGGGAGGTGGGAAGTAGGAAGACTTCCAGGATCAAATCTAGGCTATTCTGCAAATCAAAGCGATTTTGGCTGGGCTGAACGCAGCCTTTGCACTGGCGCTGCTTCCTGCCCCAGCTTCAGTGGCTGGCATGCAGCCCATGTGTGTAAATGACATTGGGTCTAATTTTCAGTGTCATAGATGGTCTTAAACTAGGAAAAGATTGCAAGACCATTTGTTATCCTATCTTAGCTGTCTGTCTTTAAGGCAAAAAATTCTCTTTGAATGTCCCCTCTCCCCCATCAAACCTTTTCATGTGAGAAATTCTCTGATATTTCTTAGTTATTTTGTTGCTTCATCCTCTACCCAGCAAATATATGAGAATATGACCTGAGTTTGAGAATTCCTGTAGGACTTCTTGTGCTGATTTCTTTTTTTGGTGACTAAACAATGAAGTTTTACAGCCTTCTGTTCTTCTGCACCCCATTGCTTACAAGAAATATAAAGTCATCCTCTTTATTTCAGGGGGATATATGGGTTGGTATGGCATACGGTCTCTCTGAGCATGTCTGGACACCTTTTACAAGGAAAATACTGAGAGGAGAAGCTGCATCAGTCTGTCCTGACTGCTCTTCAGTCAGCCAGAGCATGAAGGTGTAGTTATTCTTCACAAAACTGAAACCTTCTCAACTCTCATTTCATGAAATACGTGGTCACGACCCATCACAAAGTCTGGAACTTTTTATGGGTTTAGAACCACATCTGAGGGGGAGGTGACTACTGTGTTTTGGCCTAAATGTTTAATATTTCTCTGTGCATTTCTGCTTTCTCTGAATGAATTAGCACCCTCCCACCCAGGGTCAAGAGCTCCGAGGAGCATCGAGAGCAAGACAGTCTTGAACATAGCAGAACGCATGAGCCAGACTGCAGGAGAGGCATGCAGAAACAGGGGCTGCCTGGGTTGCTCCCAGTGTAGGCTGGGTAGCTGGCACAAAAACGTGGCACAAAAAAATTAGAAAAAGTGGAAGAAAACAAGGATGGAAGGAGGCCAAGTCAGACAGTGCTGGCAGCGTGTG
The DNA here is from genome assembly GCF_013377495.2 of Cygnus atratus. NCBI lineage: Eukaryota > Metazoa > Chordata > Aves > Anseriformes > Anatidae > Cygnus > Cygnus atratus. The sequence continues at coordinate 108,176,878 of NC_066364.1, forward strand.
TCCTGAGCTGCAAGGCTGTAGGAGCTGAATGCAAAGGGCCCCTCTAACCACATCCCGAGGAAAGGGGATGGGGATTTGCTATCCACAGTCTAGAGGCACTGGGCCCCTTCTCCAAGTGGGAGCAACCTCCCCAGCCCTACAGCAAGACTGGGCATGCAGCCCCCATCCAGGGCAGAAGCATGGCCCTGGGCATCAGGGGATCAGTCTCCCCCCAAAAAGGTGGTTCACACAGCATCACTTGCTTTTGTAGTCTCTCCCCATTAAAAGGCATCACTGGTGGGCCCAAACAGGGTTTTTTCGTCCCTTGTTCATCCCTGGACAGCTGCAAGGGACACATCCCTGTATCACCAAAGGCCAAGCTGCATGCAGCAGCTACGATGGGGAAGGACTTCTCCATCTGACTGTGTTATCCTAGCTGTGACTGCATGGACAAAGCAGATAAAATGAAACAATTTTGCAGTTTGGTTTAAAGCACATTGCCCTAGCATTTCCCAGAGCAAAACTAGCTCTTCCCTGTGGCCCCTACCACTACGTCTTTGTTTTACCTAACCAGCTTAGTGCAGCTCATAGCTTCACAGCGTATATCAGATATAATGCATGTCTGTGTGCTTTATGGCTGTGTAGGAGTTCGCAAAATTATATGTTTCAGCTCCAATAAAGTCTTTTGTTACAGAAAAAGCCCAAAACGAAGCTAAGGGTTATGAGAGAGACAATGGTTCCTATTAATCACAGCAAAAACACCAAACCCTCTCATTTGCAAAGGAAAATATGGGTACGTTCATTTAGAGGAGGAATTGTCAAATGTGACCTGGCTGTCAAGGAAGATGAAAGCTGACAGATACGCAACGTTTTGTGTGAAGGAGGTTGACAAAACTGGCATTCATTCTCACAACGCCATGGAAGTGATTAGACAACTGTGTTTCTCTATGATAATTTACTCTTGGTACTATTGGGCTCTACTTTAAATACTGTGGAGTGATGCTGGATTAAGAGCTTTGATTTTATTTTTCCTCTATTTTTTCCCGTGCCAAAGGCCACTTGGATTTGCTCCAGTGCTAATGACTCTACAGCTGAGTTGTAACACCAGACCATGCTGGTATCAGGTTTTTTTTCCCCCCTCACACGTGTGGGAATTCTTCCCAGAACATGTGACTGCTGAGTTCCTCTCCTTGTCTAAGTTACTGGCAGTCATCTTGTTCAAATTTGCTGCAAAGCAGGAATGCCAATTTCTCTGACAGCAGGGTTAAGTTTTTGTTTATTTTATTTTTTCCTTTCCAATTAATGCTTTCCCTTTTTCTGGCAGTTCTGCCTTTCTCGGAGCATCTCCTAGATGCTAGACTAGACTCAGGACACCAGTTCAGACCACAAGTACAGCGGAGCACAGCATCCTAAGCATCCTACCAAGACTTCGATGTTTTTTTTTTTGCAGAGAAAGACTCTTCTCTAAGCAGACACTTTCCTGAAACGGGTATGAAAAGGTGTTGGGAGAACCAAAGAAACAAAAGGTAAAGTTGTTAAGATGAGTAAACCTACTTATCTAGCTGTAAATCCAGCTCCTGTGAAAGTGGAGACTTCCGCCAGCCTCTCAATGACCAAGGTATAAAATCAACTTGTAGTGTATTAAATGGAACTGGACAAAGTATAACCAGGGGATAAACCAAACAGTAGTTAGATTCCCTGTTGTTCCCAAATCTACAGGGAAGGGAGCACAAATTCCCGGGAGATTTGCAACAGCCCACAGAGACGTTCTCGCCCCTAAAAGTTAGGGCTCAAATCTGTACTGAAGCCAGCTGGTGTTCAGAAACCAGGGGCAGGCAGAGAGCTGCGAGAGCAGAGGGAAACATCACTGGCCTCAAAAGACCGGTGCATTCACTTGAAGGTAAATGTCTACGTTGATTGGTCCCAAAATGTCTCCTGAGAATGGACAGGAGATAAGAAGGGCCTACCTCTGAGGAGATAAAGGCACTGGATTTTTATTTTTTTTTTTTTCGGAAAGGGGGCAGGAGAGCAGCATATGGAAAGGATTCAGCAGTGAGCCCTGGAGCAGCCCAGTGCCCTGGTCCCCAGCCCAGCTGGAGCCAAGCACCTGCCTGCATTGCATCAAGCTGCACATCTGCTGTGTGCAAAGACCACGAGGGTACCTAGGGTGGGATTGCTATTAAATAATGCTGAGGTGTTGCCCTGCATTCCTGAGAGAGAAAAGGAGATGGCAAGTTGTGGACAGAAATACAGCAACTGCAGGGAGCAGACAACATCCTGAGGAGCCATGGCCTACATGGGAAGACACTTCTTTACTTGTCCATCCCCAAAACCTTGCTAGGGATGCTGCCTTGCTCTGCCAAGCCTCTCCTTCAGCTAGGAAAGGCAGAGTTTTCTCTTCCAGCCTTTGCCTCAGCATTCATAGCCACCAGTACAGGGAATGCAGCTGCAAAGCTTTCGTCAAGACTCACAGGCAGCAAGCACCTCCTTCACTTATCCTCTTTGCCAGCACACCCCAAACCTGCAGCTGTTCCAATGATGACCGTATCTGTTCAAGAGTGGAAAGCTCAGCCCTGCAGCATCCTAGTCCTGACAGACCACACAGCTCAGGGCCCACAGTCATCAGAGCTACCTATGCATTAGCTCTATTGATTTTCATGTGCTCAGGAATAGGTCTGCGGTAACCAAACTAGGCTTACAGCAAGGCTTCAGCAATGCTATGGCTATTTTGGCAGTATATCAGGGTATCAGCTGTGCAGAAATCATCTCTCCCTATTTAAATACCCTACCAGTGTTGCAGGAACATCGTAATGATAATAATGAACAAAGGATGGGGGACTTCCTTAAAGTTAATCATATGCACTTTGGCACGATACCTAATTACAAGCTTTTCTGTGCAAGCGTCAGATTGTTCTGCACTTTAACACAGCAGGCACGCTGTCCAAGAGAAGGGTTCTTTGGTGTCCAGGCAGCCCATAGGATGTAGAAGATGCCCCATCTTTCCAGCTGCTTGTGCACAGTGGATCAGTGTGGCTGTATCCATGATTTCCTATCTAGAACCACAGCATGAATCAGGTCAGCTGGAAGCAACCTTAAGCACAAGGACAGAGGACACCCCAAATGCCCACATGCCTGCTAGCCTTCAAGAGAGATATGAGGAGGGCACATCAACAGAGGACAGTTGTCTGCAGATGTAATTCCCCTGCAGTACACAGTCAAAAGTCTTTGGTTTATGAAACCACAACATAATTTATTATTTTGTAAGTATTATTTGTCTGTCTTTGGGAAAGCCAAGCAGTGTACCTGCCCAATTTGCTTGGAAAGGACCTGAGAGTGATATTACCTACACTTCTGATGAGGCTTTTGGGAACAGAACTAACAAAGTGGGATAGTCACAGCCCACTGTGCCTTTGTTTCAACTCCTCTCATCCAAGCAGCATCAGCCAGAAAATGCTTTCCCCTCCGTTTATTTGCCCTTTAACAACCAAAACTTCCTATTGGCTTCCAGCTGATCCTGGTGGGATCTCTCTTCACTGTCCCAGGGACAGGGACTGCACGCCCAGAATACAACCTCCACACACACGAGCAAACTTAGACTCCCTTTCTTCAAGGGTGTGTGTGACCTGAGCTCTCGTGGCCCTGACATTCCTTTCCCAAGGAACAGCAAGATGACCCATAGGGGAGCAGAAAGATCCCTACAATTTACAGCTTCTTCCTCGTTCTCCTCTCTTTCAGCTAATGAATCGTAATTTCATTAGCTGAGCAAAGTTGCTCTCCATCTCTTCCCCATCCAAAAATCTCAGACTTCTATTTTCCCTTTCCCAGCAGAACCAGATGGGTGCGGGGGATGGCACGCCACACATCTGGTACTTGTCAGGGTTGGACTACACAAAGCTCCCAGGCTCATTGCTTTCCAGGCAGAATTTAATCAAGGTTTAAGGTCTTTGAATGTGGAGCTAGTAACCTGAAAGATAAATGGTTAAAAAATAAATAAATAAACTAGTTGAGGTAGTGAGTTGCACAAGCAGGCTACAACAAGACGTATCATTTAGTTGCAAGAAGGTTTTACTTCAATGCTACCTTTGCCAGGGCCTGGTAATAATTTGGAAAAGCACAGTCATCTAGAGCCAGCCAATGCAATTACAAATACAGGAAAAGCCTGATTGTTTTTCCATGCATTAAACATTAAGAAAATTAAGGCATTTCCCTCCAGTCCAAGTATTGACTGTAATTATAGATAGCAGGCAGCCTTAGCTGTTATAAAATATTGAAGTGCTTTTATATTGCTACTGGTATAGTTTACTATTTAGGGCCAGGAGAAAGGTTGCCATTTAATGAAGTGCAGTTTCACAGAACAATGGAAAGGAGGCCCATTACTACATAATACTGCTGCCCTTGCCATTATTAGCATGAAAGCACTTGCCAGATGAATAGAAACAGGTTTAAGCTCACTCTATTATTTCAGTAATGTTAATTTGCCCCAAGCTGCTCACCCTCCAGGTAACCTCTGCTTGGAATAAAGATTCCTATCTGACAGGACTGTATTTAGCACATTTGAGTTGCTTAGAGTTTCAGGTTGCTCTCCTAGCATGGTCAGGGCAGTCAAAGGTCAGAGAAAGCAGGTCCTCCCGTAAGTGTTTCCTCAGAATCAGGCTTTGTCCTTCAGCTGCTGGCATCAGGCAGTACCTAAGAACTCAACCACTGTCCAAAACTACTCTGCCTACTCGTAGCTTTGCAGGTGAAAGCCAGTCTTGGAGACGTCTGTGACCCTGGACAAGTCAGGTGGACTGGAAACGGGTGTCCAAAGGCACCTGAGGAGAGACTCAAAAAGTGTTCTGCGTTCCAGATTTCCCAGCTGTGAAACAGCACCTCTACCTAATACACAGAAATGAGGAGGCACAGTGAAGAGCATGCTGCTCCAAGGCAAATAACGACAGTCCTGCCACACAGCATAGGCAGGGATTATTAATATTAGGAGCAGGTGAAGTTGCCCAGAAGCCTTGTAAAATTCTCCTGCATGTTACAACAGCAGGACATGGTAATGACAAAGGAACTGCTGGGCTAAGCAGTTTTAAAAAAAATATTTTGTGTTTGTGTGTGTGTAATAAAAAGAAACAGAAACAAACCCAAGAAAGAAACAAGCGAATAAAGAAACCAAGCTCCACTGAAATTCAATGCCTCAAACTCAGAAGCTACCAACAAACTCTGCTTCACTTCTAAAAGGTGCCAAACACTGCAGGTAGAGCAAACCCTTCAGCCCCACCCCACAAAGGCTCAGAATGTGCAGCACTTTTCCAAACCTACAACCTTGAGCAGCAGTTCCTTTAGAAACACCAGCTGGCAACTTCCCTTCCCCTTGTTCAGACTCACCCAACTATCAGATTTTGCTGCTATCTTCTCTGTCCCAGGGAGGGATGGGGCAAGTATGTGGCATTCAAGACCTACTTGGTGGAAAGATAAAAGTAGGTCAGTAGTAGACAAGGAGTAATTAGTAGTAGATTAACTAGGATAGTCCCTAGGTTGCCATACCTACCACGTAAAGAAATGGAGTGGCTTCCTGTCCCAGATGTGTGGGCACAGGGCCAAAGAGCAGGAACCCTAAAAGACAGCAGGAACCCTGCACCCAAGGGGACCAAGCCAACTAGTTTGCATCATGCCAGGTAAGCATCCAATTTGTTTATTCAGTCAACTGTTTCGCTACATTGTGCTCCACTGAATTGGCTGAACTTTTTTTTTTTTTTTTTTGCTTCCTTAGTTCACAGCAAGGCTTTAAATTTAAAAGGAAAGAACAAGTTAAAATTCCTCAGGAGCAATACCTTCAGTTGTATCTTAGTATGACCGTTTCTAATCTGTTAAAGTAATAAAAAAAAAGTCAACCTCTGGAGTTTAGCAGTTTCAAGGCCTATCAGAGAACATTGTATAGGCTAAGGTAAATATGAATACAAGTTGTCTCAAGCCTTGAAGGCACAAACTTAGACGCTAGGTTAAGACACCTTAGCTGACAATCATATTAGCTCGAGGAGACAAGATCTGGCTACACTTATGATTTTTGGTCTACTACAGTAAGTACAGAGTCGCATGCAAAAAGCGGAAGACACCATTAATATCCTTTGATTAGCAGGATTAAAGTACCATCCTGACAGCCCAGGGGACTGTTATACCTTTTGTACTCAGCCTCCTGCAGCAGGTAAAACAGACAGCCAAAACAAAGTAAAATTAATCTCATTCCCACATATACTTAAAGTGCAGCATACAAATATCCCACGGGATATTCAGGGCGCTATCTTCCACTGCTTCAACATTTCTGCTTATCCTATTCACGCAACAGTTACCTTAACGGGTAATAGCTTTCAAAATCTGTATCAGAACAGTCCAGCCCAACAGCTGTCCTAACCCAAGCATTGTCTTCTCGCAGACAGCCTAATTATTCAGTCAATACACATCTCAACACAAGCAATTAACACATCAAGGCTTTACTGCCATGCTATTCAATTAACAAAACCTAAAGACCGCCTTGGTATCAAAAGAAAATCACTGCCACTTTGCTTTCTGCAAAGCTAATTAAAAATAAATAAAGCCACAGGTGGGCACAGCATTTGGGAGTCCAGTTTATTTCTGCTGCTTGAAGAGCCCAATGATTTTTATCAGGTCAACAACCTAGAGTTTGGGGTGGTTTGTATCCCAGTTGATTTAACATGGTAAAATCAGATAAGCTAGGCCTGTATTGGAAAAGTCACTAAAACCAAAGCTCTATAAAACTCAAAAACTCTTAAACACAGAGAGTAATATTTTCAGAAATTCCAAGTTTTAGGGAGTGGGAGTTACAGACGATCACCTTAAGAGCTGTACAGGGAACTGTCCCAGTAAGAAAGTCACTGAGTAATATAAGGCTTGGCTGAGAAGTACCAGGTGATCTAAGTGCCTCATGAACTGTTTTCATGTCCTAACCCTCTGCCTTTTTCACAAGGACTTTGGAAAATATCTTCCTCTTTTCTACATGTTATGAAGTTGTTAACCTCCAGTCTAAAGAGCCTAAGGACTTTTTTTTTTTTGCTGTGCTCTTCTTGCAGTGCTCTGATGACCTCCTGGATCAGCGCTTTTGCACCAATTTCTTTCTGGTGCCTTGAGCATCCAGAAGAACAAACCAAGCTGACTTACAAGTACTTTGGCCCAAAAGAGAGGAAAAGAGTTATTTCTTGAAGATTATCTTTCTAGAAGGAAAGCAGTTGCCAGAGCAACTGGGTTTGCCACAGAAAGCGTTAACTTGTGGAGCAATCATCTTGCCTGTAAAGAATCAGATCTGTTGTAGTTGTCAAGAAAAAGAAAACAAAATGCTCTGAAATATCAAAATCATTAATAAAATAATTTCCACACTCCATTACGGATGTAGCCATGGTAAATAATGAGTTTATTTTGTTTTCTCCTACTGGCAAATTGCCTTTTAAATTTTAATCACTTCTCTAGAGCAACTGCCAGAGTTCTTCTCTTTCTATAATGCATTTATATACTGTATATTAATTTCATTGCCAGTTTTGATACAAACAAAATGGCATTGCATTAAAAATATAAATAAAGCACAGTGGCGTGCTTGCTGGAATACAAGATGCAGCAATGATTTCATCAGTACATCAAAGGAGATCTCAGTGTTCTCCATCCTAGCAAGCATTTCTCCTGAGAAACCAAGGCAGATTCAGTCATAGCTGAGCACAAGGAAAAAGTTTCTGTGCTGGACTTCAAATGCTCAGTGAAACATTAAACAGAATTTTCTACTCTAGAAGGGTCTCACACTGTGCTTTGGGGAAGAAAAGACACACTGATACGTAGAAACGTTGAAAACCTGCATGAAAGATTACATTTATCTCTCTGCTCCATAACAACTGTTCTCCTGAATGATTCAGTGGTCCTGGTAAAGCACATCACAAAAGCCTGACTTGACACTTTTCTGGGTAGCTTGTCTGGTAAATTCACCAGGGGACATGCTGTCAGGGTGGTCAGGTAGTTACTAATACTGCTGTCAGAGTTTGTGTCCCTGGAGTTTTATTTACCGTTATAAACCCAGTGTGCAGCAGATAGTGTGAAAAAGGAAGCACGCACACAGGGACAGAGGTACATAGCTGTTCAAATAAGCTTTCCAACATACAACATCGGAGCACCCACAGCTGATGCTCCAAAGGCAGCAGTTCAGCACACATTTGCTGCCTGGGGACATGGTAGATGGCGTAGATACAGAGAGGTGGGACTCAGAAGACAGTGTGCGGACACGGAACAAGGCAGGTCTGCAGAGACACGTGACTTCATTAGAAATTGCAACTTTTCCGTAGATTGCTTTCGGCAATTTACACAAATTAAGGAAGAGATTGCTAAAAAAAAAAAAAAAAAAAGCTTCACAACTTCTACTTTGAGAGAAACTGCAAAAGCTAGAGGCAGCTAAGCATCCAACTTCAAAGACATAAGTAGGTTGTCTCCCCAGCTGGACAGGGGGTGGACTGGATTTGGGAGTGTTGAAGCCCCCTTTGCAGATGGTGGCTCAGCGTGTTTGCCTATTCTGGGTCTAGCTCCTTACCTCCCGTATGCTTTGGCTGCCCATCTTTGCAGGACTCATAATGAGTGAGTGTTTCTTCTGGCCCAGCATGAGTTCACTGAGTGGCACACTCTCCTCCTGGACCTCGGTTTAAATTATATAGACATCCTTCACTGTGGACTTCCCAACATGCAGTATTTGTATGCTGGAGGGCAAACCCATCTTGCCCAGAACCGGAAACCTCACAAAGTAGAGCTGCTGCATACAAGAAATGGCAAATACGTAATGGCTGTAGTTCTCTCCCCACTTCTGTCACACCCCAAAAAAAGAAAAGGGGCTTTGAGTCTGGCAGGCAACTCCTTCCACACACACGCAAACACTTCTCAAGGCAGCAGTGTAAGATCATATTGTTGTAAGATCAAACACATTGCTATTAAAAAAGATGCTGTAAACTCCTGCAATATGGCCAACCACATGTCTGTGGAAGTGTCTCTCCATTCAAGAACAGTTTCTAAAAATGACAGCAAACACCTGCAAATGATACCCATACTCACAATGCCCTAAGAAGCCACAGCTTATTGGAAATGGTGACAAACAGGTATATTTGGGGAACAAAGGGATGCCAGGGCTATTAGAGCCCCCAGATAAGTGACTGCCCTGCTGAGTAGGGGGAGGAAACAGCAGTCTGTGGAAAACTCCCTTATGGGAGAGTGTGCGAGTGATGCTTGTCTAAACATAAGAGGACAAGGAAAAGAGATAAAACAAGAATTTAAGGAAGCTCTTAGTGGGAAAAGAGTGAGGGTGAAGGAGGAGGCATCCGTACACAATCTTCTATAGAAAGATCTTTAGCTCTTCAGTGGCTGGGGGCCTGGACAGAGTCCTCCATCTGTGACAGCCAACAGAGGATGTCAGCATATCAGACTCACTGAAGAAAGCCTCAGTGACAAGATCAGTGTTAAGACCTTAGCACATTATCAGTCAGACTCCCAGGTTTGGGCTGGCAAGGACCCATCAAGGTGAAAGCAGCTGAGAAGAGAAACCTTATCCACCACTGAAGAACCGCAACGCTTGCACAGAAGGATTCTTGCCCATCTCCCAGGTTTTAAGCAGGGCTTTCCTCTGACATAGCACAGTAATAACAGAGAGCTCACACAGCCTCCACCTCCCGGCGGCCCTGGGATGCAGCTCCTCTGAGCTCGTGGAGAACCACTGTTGCTGTCATCTCAGGCAGGACAAGAGCAGCCAGAGAGGCAATTTCACAGTTAAGGTTCTCTGCTGAGCAGTTGGCATGGTGTTTGAAGGAGATGCCAGCACATGTCCCTCTTCTTGCTTTCTTTTCTTCCCTGATTCTCCAGGAATAGGCCTGCTTTACTCTTACTCCCATGCTCTGCCCAAGGCATAAAAAAGCAAGACAGAGGAAGCTCTGTGTGCTCCACGTGTAGAGCAACTGGTGCAAGTGGGGAAGAGCAGAGGAACGACTAGCTTTGCTCCTCAGCCAGGCACAGTCAGACTGTCTGACCACTGCAAAACAACAGGGAGGGAAGCATGCACAGTTTTAGCAGGGACAGGGCAGCTCAGGGTGTCCCCCTTCACTATGAACACTGCATTTGCCCAGCACTGTCAACGAGGGAAAACCTCAACCTAATACACTACAAAGCAGAATATATGGGATCACCTGCTGTGACATTCACCATAAGGAAGGTATCTGGACACCAAATACAGAAGTTATCAGGCCCAGAACCAACTCGGCAAGCTTCTTCCCTAAAGCCATCACTAATGGGATCAGAAAACCAAAATGTGTACAACATGACCATCCGATATCTAGGTGGAGAGATGGCATTTCCACATCAAAGACCAGGATGCTTTTTTTTTTTTTTTTGCCAGCGCACCTATCTGGGGCACATCCCACTTTCTTTCTCCAGCAGGCAGTATCATTCCCTTTAAACGGACAAGAAAAAAATCCCATTAAAACTATTCCCTGACTAGTCTGATAGATTAGATACAAGAGCATTATTTGAAGAAAGCCTGGACACCTCCACTCCAACCTCCCACTAGAAACAGGACTATCACAATGATCAGATGAGAGCAGCTGCAGCTTTGAAGGGAGCCACGAAGTATGGAGATATCCCAGACAAGGGAGTGAAATAGCTTTTATTTAAATTAAGTTACATAATTTCCTTCCAAAATAGCTTTTATGTAATTAGTCTGTCCAGGTTGAGTTTCTCTCCTGGTCGGACTGTTTACTTTTACACCCTCCTAGAGAATCTCTCTGTTGCTTTGTTTTCTCTGCTTTCCTCTTCCAGGGCTTGCCTGTTCCCAGTTTCCCCAGGCACAGTGTCCCAGACCAGTAGTTCCAGCGGGTTTGGATCAGGTACCAACCCTGTTCTGGTTCACACCATCTGTCTTCCCTAGTGCCTTGCACTCTCCTGATGAGTCTCCTCCTCCTCAGATGCATAACTTTCTCCCAAACCTCTTCCTACAGTGTTTTTGTTCTTTAAAAACACAGAAATTTCATTACTCTTGCTGTCCTAAAAAAAAAAAATCACAGGGAACTACTTCGGCATAAGACAAAGTATGTGTGTGTAGTGGTAGTGGGGAGGTGCAGCTTTTCACCTTTACATTTAACTAATAGAATTAGAAAAAAATGCAGGGAGAATTCTTCAGCCTGAACAAGGGGTTCCCCCAGAAATTTCACATGGGAAGAGAGAGCCATTGTTGAGCATAGTTCTGGCTTTTTCTCTTTAAAACCTCATTTTCCCTGTATCCATAGAGGTAAGGTCACAGATGCTGCCAGGTTTCACCCCAGGCTGCTGCCTTTTCAATGCTCTGTTTGCTTTGGGCTTGCAGACTTCGATTAGCAAGATGAAGTAATGGATGTAAGGCAGGGGTAGGACTTGTTTGCTCCTCACTGCCATGCTGCTTCATTGCTCGGAGTCTACTTCTCGTTGCAATTGGGATATTAAACTGTTCAATGGATAACTGCATGCTAGAAGAGGATGCTCTGGAGAGGGCTGATGGTTAAACTACATGACACTACTGAACAACATTTGTTATTTCTCACCTGCTCCTCATTCCCATCCTTACCTGGGAAGCTCCTTGTCACATACACGTCCTTCTCAATTGTCTCAAAAAGTACTAACACACGACACCTACCATACTAAGCATGGATGATGCAACATCACAGAAAGGTCTAAGTGGGCAGAGATCTCTGGTCCAGCCTCCTGCTCACAACATGAAAGTTAGGTCAGGCTGCTCACATCTAAGTCGAGCTTTGAGTATTTGCAAAGATGGAGACCCCACGGCCTTTCTGGACTTGTTCTTGGACTTGTTCTAGCACTGCACCTCTCCCAAGCAGGAACCTTTCCTTCCCCCTCATGTTCAATAAGAAATGCTCTTCCTAAAGCTAATGCTTCCACAATGTGCCTCAGAGCAGCCTGGCTCTGTCAAGAACCAGAAAACAAAAGTTTTTGAAAGGATGAGACTTCAGTATGCAGAATACACGAGCCCCTTGCCTTTCCTGTACCAAGACAGGTTTCTTCCTTCCTCTCTTCCTTCAGTATTGTCCCGAAACACAGCTGTACAAAGCTCTTAGAGCACAGGGTGGCAGTTCTGAAAGGTGGAAGAAGTCACCTAGAAATTAAAGCAAACAGAAAACCCGAACAGATTTTCCCCTCACTGAAATGCTTTCCAAATGTTGTCCTTCAATACACCATGAAAACTAACCTTTTCCTTTTGGAAAATGCCACTGAATAAAAGCATTAAGCCTTTGAACTTCAGAAAACGGAAACAACTGGCTCACTTCCATTTGGTGATGTGTTTTAGCTGTTCTGATGAGAAGAGAATTAAGAACGAACTTAAAAAAGATTTCTGAAGGGCAAGAAATAATCAAAAAGTTACAGTCATTTTAAACATCTAATTGCACTAATCCTGAATAACAAAATGATAAGAATACATTCCCAATTGCAAGAAACTTCCTTAAAAATCAAGTTAACTATAACCAAAGGAGCAGTTGACTTCTTAAGGAGGTATTTTAAACACACCTGTAACAGAGGCATGTGCTCTCACAGGCCATCTCTGCAGCTTTCTGAAGAAAGACTATATTATATTTTAAGACTTGCTACGTGCCTTAGTTTCACCATCTGCTCTGCATGCTTTATCATATCAAGGAACAGGTCAAAGCCTTTGTCTTTCTCTGAAGCACGAGGAGCCCAGATATATTTTGTCCTAATTACTTACATCAGATTCTCTGGTCTTTGGATATTGAAGAAGGCCACTGTCTATGGTAAACAACTTTCCAGCAGCAGCACACCCTACATTAGACCCTGTGGACCTCTAACAACTAGCCCCAGCAGGGAGAGGACTGAAGGCTCACAGTACTGCTCAGTAAAAGCACGGGGAGAAGAGAAAGGAAACTTGCCAGAGACAGGAGAATACTCCAGGAGTTTTGAAAGGGCTCCTTGGGACCTTCTGGACATAGGTAAAATGTCGAGTCCTTATTTCAGAGCAATTTTAGCAAGAGTTTTGAAGAGCAAGAGTATGACCACTTTCAGCTCTGTGCCAAGTCAAAGGGTGTGGAGTGCTTTGTACTGAGGCAAGGCCATCTTAGGAGGAGGAAAAAAGATTACCTGTGGACCCAGACATTCCCAGGGACTACAGCAAAGATTCGCCAAGGCGGACACAGCTCACAGTTCACTGACCGTTCAGAGAACAGTGGCCTTTTTCACAGGCTAGTCTCATGCCCAAGTGTTTTGCTGGATCTATACCTTTGTCGTACAGACATTTGGGACAGGATGTTACACCTCTGTTTTGTCGACCTAATCCCCACAACTGAAGTCCTGTCAGTGCCAAAGGATAACAAGTATTTAACATATGCCCAGTGCTTGATGCTAAACCTTCAAGATAAGCAGGGATCTCTTCCTCTTTGAAGAAAGTGAAATTGAATACACACAAGTTTAATTGAGGCACCAGAAGCTCTATCTCTACAAGGCCAGATGGGATTGCCTTTACATGATTAGCGATCAAACATGTATTTCACTATGTTTGTTGTCCCCTTAATGCATGAACCAAAAAAAAAAAGGAAAAACAACCAGACCACATTTTGGGAAGTTCATTACTGAATTAAAAAAGAGCCGAAATATCACTTAATAAAACTTTAGTAATATAGCCTCCCATAGACTCATTTGTTTCAACTTCCCCCTTAAATGAACTTTCTCTGAAGAGAACCGTAGGATCAGATAGCACAATAAAGACCACCTTTATCAAGGAAGCTGGTGAGCTCCAGTATTTTATAGAAGATAACGCTGAGCTTTCATGGTAAAGATGAATAACTGCAGCAGGAGGTGGCAAAATACCGCATCACACTGTCCTAGTTAATACCTAAACTGACACATCAACGGTGTGACAAATAGCAAGCTTTCACATCATTCTGCAGCTGCCCATGATTGTAGGCAGCTTAATGCTGCTGCAAAGATTGCGCCAAAGCGCACGTTCAGCTGGCCTCTGCACCATGAACTATGAACTACGTAACAACCCTAATTAACAACTGCAACCCCCTTCTTTGATGGGGCTTCTCTAAAAGCTTTTGCACTCTGCACCCCATTCTAACACACTGGAACATTTCTGAGGAGGAGAAAAGATTTGTATTTGGCCAAGGAAGAATAAGAAACAGAAATATTCCAATTTTGAACCAAGAAGTGAGACATGCTTACAAACTGAATTTAACTAGGCAAGAGGGAATCCCAAGCTCCACAGTGCTCTGAGCACTAAGCAGTTCAGAGCAGCAGTCTAAATCCTAAAGAATTTAAAGCCTGGGCCTATTGGGCTATAGGGTTGGCCTGCAGATTTCCTTGTATTTGGTGAATCTAAGAACCAGCAATATCTTCCTGACCAAACAGCACTAGATCCGATATAGTTATCCTATGGAAGGTGACAAGACCAACACCTACCTAAGCCATATATTTCATGTGTTTAGTGCCTGCCTATATGGTAAGTTCAGGCTGTACCTACACCCTACCCCTCTCCCTCTTGGGTTCACATACATATCCTTGTAATGCTTGGGGCTACACCAGCTTGCAGACTGCTTTGATTCATATATTGCACGTGATTCAGACAAGCCAAGTAGCCCTTGGGCTGAGGCTCTGAAGGTTCTCAAGTCCATTAACACTACATGCTCTATTAACACCCGGCACACAGCATAGCACGCAGACTCCTGCAAGCTGTTCATTTTTTCAGCAGGAGCAACCAGAAGAGCCATAGGCTGAGTACCATTAATTTTTTTTTTTTTACTCCTGTAGAATCATAGAATTACATAGGTTGAAGAAGAGCTTCAAGATCAATTCCAACTATCACTTACTGCTACCAAGTCCCATCACCAAACCACGTCCCTAAGCACCGCATCCACACATCTCTTTAAAATATCTCCATGGATGGCAACTCCACCACTTCCCTGGGCAGCACGTTCCAATGTCTAACCAGTCCTTCCACGAAGGAATCTTCCCGACACCTAATCTAAACACTCCCTGGCACAACTTGAGGCCATTTGCTTGTGTCCTATCACTTGTCACCTGAGAAAAGAGACCAGCACCCTCCTCACTACAACCTCCTTTCAGGTACAGCTGCTGTGATTAAAACATTCACAGGAACAGTTTGATGGAAATCACTGAAGTAGCTTTGGAGATACTGGATCTTATGCAAGAACCAGTTGGAATTAGGGTGTATTTTAAATGGAAAAGGCTGGAAATGTGTGTGGAGTAAAGGTCAATAGATTGAAAGCATATAAAGAGACAGTGGGAAGGAACTGAAGGTTTGTTCAAACAGAAGGGCATCTAGAGAGCAGTGAACAGGACAGAACTAGGCGCATCCCCATCAACAACAGAGGCCACTAGCACAAACAGGTGTAAAAGGAAAAGTAACACAGAGAAGCAGTTGAAGGACATCAGAAAGAAGAGACAGAAATATCCCTCATACTAGACATCGGAGGAGCAACTAGAGAACAGAATGAGAAGCAGCAGGAGAGGAAATCAAGAAGCAGAGAGCCTAAGGGCCTCCGAAACAAAGAGCAAAGTATTGAGGTGGATGAGAAACTGCATCAGAGAAGAGCAGAAAGCATTAGTTGTGCTCTGATAATGGCATGATACTTCACTGCAACGGCAGAGACTGCCAGAGCACTTGGGGTTCCTTTCTCCTTTGCAACAGATGACCTTCAAAACATCCTTCACTTTTTGCATGGCAAGAGTTGCAAGAGATTAGCAATGGCAATACAAGCGTTTAGGGAGATAACTTCTTTTCCAAGCATCCCATATGCAACAGATGAAATAGGAGGAAAGTAACAACAAAATTAGTAAGTAATGGAGAACAATAAAGATAACCCACTGTGCATAATAAGAAAAAACAAAGCAAGAAAACCTTTTGCTGCATTACCACTGCGTGAAGCGAGAAAGCTTCCTGTACCACTGAGAGCAGTCTTTTGAAAAATCAGCCGCACTCAGCTCTTTGATTTTGTATTTAATTCTATATCTCTACTTTGAGAAAAATACCTCGCTCCTGAGTACTACACAAGGCAGCGTGAATGCAATTCTCCTTATCAAAGGTGCAGACTGGTTGAAGAAGTCAGCTTGAGTTCATTGCTTTGAAGCGCCAAGGTAAATTTAGTTACCCTGAGAAACTTTGCAGCAGAGCAATCAGGAGACAACTTTGAGTTGAAGGAGGGTCACTAGAAAATCATCCAGACTGAGAGGCACACAAAAAAAAGTGTCCTGCCTAACCCAGCATGCCCTCCTTTGCCAGCCCACCCCAAGAAAGAGAGAGAAAGGAGGCAGCAATTACAACTTCAGATCCAGCGCTCCGGCACAAATACCATAATCATTCAGAACAAGGGGGATGTATTCAGTTCACAAGCAGCCACTCCACTGTAATTGCAGCAATAATTTTAAGGAACTTGGCCCCCATGTGTCACCTCCAGCGGCTTTGTTTAAAAAAAAAAATCAGTCTGAGCATTTGGGGCCTCGCGCAACAATAGTTTTAAGAGCAAATGTGGAGTGATGATTAGCTGGGCACAAAAGCATCTCAGGACTCCCCAGCGGTGCTAATATACCACACCCACCTACCTCGGTAACAACAGGCCTCAAATGATTGATGGCTTAAGAGAGATGTTTAACACCCCCTCCCCTCAATTTCTAGAATTGACATTTCACTTAAGCCTGCAAAGCAACAGCTCCCATGCTGTGAGTGTGAGTAATCAGAGATGCTCTGGAGTTCGAGACTCAAACCGAACACCGGGGTAACAGAGTTCAAACCAGCAGCTGCACTCAGGCTTGCAATCCCCTTCAAGACTCAGACTCCTTCAAATTGCCAGAGACCACTCATCTCCAGCTCTCCACTTGAAAGTGTTATTTCTACAGAAGGGTGCATGCCCGTGTCCCCAGGGAAGGGCAACTTCCCATTCCCAGCCAGGTTTTTTCTGGACCTGGAAGTGATAATCTGAGTGACAACACCCTGCAGCTTTATGGGAGATTAGATGAAGGTGCCCAAGCCAGAGAACAAGCTACAAACCAACCATTCAGCATCCCCCTTCTCTTCTGCACACATGGTGGCGACACCCAGTATGCCCATCAACATCAAAGCCCAGGTCCTGGGTCACCAGGATGCGATGACACCCATCCCTGCGCTCAGGGGCACCTCCACCATCCTTTTCCTCCCCTGAGGACGGAGTGAGTGACTTTTTTTTTTAGGGGAAGTCTGGGTCTTCTAGGTTATGATTATCACCACATTGATTGCTGGTTACTAAGAATTTGACCTGAACTGCAGAGGGTGACTGGAAAGCCTAGGTAACGAAGAACTCCAGATAATAAGAAAGCTGTGCTAATTATTTGAAATTCCATGCAACTGTAAGCTGTGCTAGGCACTAGAAGTTGTAAACAACAATAAGCTATGGTGATTGCTGAAATGTTTATATAAAAGTAAAGCTCTATAACCAGAGCCCAAGGCTAGTCCTCCTTCTGCCAGAGATCCCTAAAAGAACCTGTCTGTCCTCTGTAGCTTCAGGTGACAGTGAGATTTGACAATATCCAGCACGTAACCTGTGTTCTCAAACAGACTTCAACCTGTGAATGTAACCATTCAACAGAAGGGAGAGTTTTCGTTAATTTTCCCACCAGTTTCCAGCAAAGTCACATATATTCCTCAGCAATGCCTGTCATAACTGAAATTCCCTTGGGCCTTACCATCTTGCTTTTCTGGTCACCCGCGGCAAAGTTTTGTGCCTCCAAGTTGTACAGCAGCCCCCCAGTATGGACACTCTCAGAATAAAAAGACCTTTTGGCAGAAAACAGAATATAACGGCTGCATAGTAAAATTTTCAGTTCAACACAACTAGTCGTCAATACATCTGGAGCGCTTTATTTGTTCCTTTTGTTTCTCAGGGGAGATTTTAGTACTTTTCAGGTTTAATTTGAAAAGAAGACTACTCACAGAGAATGCAAACAACTCCACTTTAATACTGTTAATAAAAGCAGAGATTAATCTTTCATGAAAATACTAAAAGGAAAATGAAGGGAAGTACTAAAAAGAAAGAGACTAATGCTAAAGATTTTTTACTCTCACTGCTAAAACTTGAACAAAAAGTCCTATTTTTCCATAAGATTTCATGCCAGCACAGAACAAGAGATTATCAAGTTTGACCTTGTCTTTAACAAACCAAGGCCATCACCAAACTGCACCTTGTGCTAAAGCAGGTAACTTGATGGACTGAAGATATCCAGTTGTGATTTAAAGACATCAAGAACTGAAGGAAGTATTGGAGGGATTTTTACTCCAACAGTTACTCACTATGGAAAATGTGTAGCCAGTGTCCAATCCAAATCTGCATAGCTTTGACATTAGTCTTTAGTGTACCAAATTGAAGTATTGTTGTTATTTCTCTGCATTTTCTCTCCATAACACTTATCCAAATAATAAACAAATTTTAACAGTGTTTGATCAGAAGGATTTCCACAACCGTTGAAATTTCTTCACAAAACACCTAAGCACCGAAGACATCACCAAACAAATTCAAATCTTTAAAGATGTGCACTCTACTTTTTGTACCTATGGTACCGATCTGCACTTGCACAAGCTAAAGATGTCGCTGCATCATCCCAAGCCAGCCTCTGCAGCAGGCCAGCTCAACTGCACCACAAGATGTAGGTGAGAGCCAGCCACAATTAGAAAGTTACAGATTCAAACAGTTACAATCAATATTAACAGGCAGAAAGAGGCTAGGGGTATCTCTGTACATCCTTCTTCAGAGGCATTTTTGAGACCAGTTTTTAAAATCCAAATCTCCAGCTTCAACTTAACATTTTAATTCAAAACCCAATCATGCTTTATGTACGAGTCATCCTTCTACTCCACTGTGTCCCAAGGCTGGCAACCGCCTGCTGCATCCCACAACAATAAATCAACAGAAGTGACCAGGGCTTGCGCAGCAGACTCACTGCTGTGCCTTGTGCCTAACGCCGCATTTCCAGCCGCGTTCCCCCAGTCGCTGTGTCGCTCTTCCTTCCATATGGCCACCCGGGCACATCTCCATCTTATCATATGCTCCCTAATCTATTCCCCACAGAGCATCTCCTGTTGGGGAAGGATTCCCCATGCCCACAGCTGGCAGAAGGGTTGCCCTCCTGAGTCTAACGATACCTTCGCAGTCCCCTCCAGCTCTGCCCAGGTTGAGGTCCTGAGTGCTTATAGTTGGGTAAATTCCCGCTGCCCTTCTGCCTGCGCTCTGCCTTACATCAGGTAATTAGGTCAAGTTCAGCTCTGGGCAGCCTCCCAACATCCTTCTCAGTCACATACACGCATATACTTATTGGGGACAGCCAAAATGGCCGTGCCAAGTCCCCACGCACCAAGCAGCTGCTGTGCTTGCACCAGAGGGGCCTGCAGTACGTCTGTCTTCTCTGGAGCTCGTAGTGACCCTGTGGCCGTTTAAACCATGCGGAGCCAATCTCCAGCTCACTGCTGATAAAAAGAGATGCCTGTGAATACTCGCTAGGTACTGTTTAGGGGCAAATCAGAAGGGCAGAGGGACCCTTGGTACGTACCAAATCCATCTACACCGTGAGAGGACTGTGGTGCAGAGCCCTTCACACACCTGGAAGAACATCTGCAGCTTTCTCCCAGCACAGCTTCAGTAATTTTGGCAGACACTGTCAAACTGCCTTTTCAGTCCTTTTCCCGGGGCATGCTTCTCCAACACAAATTCATTTTAACAGAATTTGGATGCGTTATGAAAGAGCAAGGATGGCTACAATAAAACTGATAGTGCAGGCAGACTTTTCTACAGGGCCAGCTTTCTACTGTGGTTCAATCATCTCTGGTGGCACCATGTATGTGTGCTGGTGTGACCTGACAGCTGCAAAGCAGAAGTTCTGCTCGAGCTGGACGCACAACTCAGAGCTCCTGACCAAGCCAGGCTGCAGCCCTCACCAAAGCGCTGCACCGAGCTGAAGGTGCTCAGCTGTGCTTCTGGGCTGCCCTTGCTGCCACCAGGCAGCCTGACATGGGCATAAGCTTTTTTTAAGCTAGTGTTCCAGTGATGGCAGTCTGTCCTGAGACAGCAGGTGGAAAGGGTGTATTTGAAGGAAGAGAAAGTCACAAACAATAGAGGCCAGCTACACAACTTCACACAGGAGTGGAAAGTACTTGGACACTGCAGCAACAGGAAAAATACAAACCTTTCTTTACAAACAGCATTTTCCTGCCTTATCTAGTTCATTAATAAGCCAATTTGTTAACTGTTGGAATTAATTCCAGCACATTTGCATCCTAATTTTTTTTTTCTACCATTCCGCACTGCATTACTCCCAGCTTCTCTTCATGTCTCCCAAGACACTTGTTGCTGATCTCCCCTCACAGCAGGATAGGGCACAGCCTGCAGCTCCCCTGAATGCTGATCCGGGCCCACTACCAGCTGACTTAAAACAGCACTAAAGTGCTGAGTCTACCAGGACTGTCTCTGGCCAGTAATCTTCGCAGTTTTCATAGGAAAAAAAAAAATCATTAGCTTTGGGAACTCTGCTCATTTGTCAGACTGATGAAGTTTGTCAAACAGGGTCAGGAATTATTGGGAGTGGACAAACGACCGGACAGACAATGATCACGCCAGCCTTATTTCTTTAGGAAAAGGATCTCAAACAGTACTGCTAACACTAGAGAGCTGTGCTAATTTACACTAGCCCATTAATCCTCAGAGTCCCTCCAGACCACTGCTGGAAAGCACATGGCTTGCTTCTAGCAATGTGCTGGCACGAGTACCCATGGGTACCTGACTCAGCAGTCCTTCATCTAGTGTGTAAATTACGGAACAATCAGTCAATTTATTCAAGTGCGGAGAGTGGTGAAATACCCACTTATACCTCTCTGTGTTATTGATCTTGTCATGCTGCCAAGCAGACTTGAAATGACAGCTGCGCAATCAGGACACGAAAACAAGAACTGCTGCATCGGACGTTCCTTCCAGAGGCGTATTTAGAAAAGGAAAGCACAAAATTGCATCAGCTGGGAGGTTACCAAGCACTCTCTTAAACCTGCTTAGCTTGGTTTGCCCATCGAGAGGACATACGCTCCGCAGCAACAGACATGTATCCATGGCTAATGTGGTGATCTGAAATCCCCCACACGCTGGGTTTAAGTCCTTCCACAAAACAGACAGGAAGAATCTGTAGATAGAACAGGCTCTGTTCATTGTCCCCAGATCATCACTGTACAGCTTTCCCTGATCATCCCAATTAAAAGCATGTCTAGATAGAGATGTTGAACTGCAGGTTTTCATAAAGAAGATAAATCCTTTCTACTTTGAGAGGACAGAAAAGAAAGTCAGAGAACTTCAGGATTTTCACTGAAAATTCAGTTCTGGAAATTTTCCCTAAATAGGCAGGGCACCTCCCCTTCCTTGCAGAGACAACTGGAAGGCCAGCAGCCCTTGTGCCAGAGCTGTAACTGAGGCAATGCTCTATTCAGCCACACTAGGCATAAATAGGCTTTTACTCATTATTAGAGAACAACTCCCTTTTTAGCCCCAGAAAAGGAGAGGGTTTGTGCTTGGGTAAGAATTAGTCTAGGCTTGGTATCCCTCTCCAGACTAAGCCTCTACAAAGATGCTAGGAAGTTGAGGAAATTCAAGATAGATGCATGTAACGCTTACTCTTCTGACCTCCTGCTGTCTCTCTTTGGTCTCCATCCGCAGCCAGGCTCATTGAAACCACCAAGGCACCTGATAATGCTCCCTGTTCACCAGGAGACATAGTGACAGATGCTACAGCTCCAAATATTGCCGAGCTCCCAGACCTACCCTACAGACTTTGCCTGCAGGGCAGCAACATGGCAGCAGCTGTGGAGCACAAAAACCCCTCAGGAAGCCTGCTCTTCTCCGCAGGCTTGGCAACTGCCACCCAAGGTGCACGCCTTTCTTCTCAACACTGCAGCCAGAGCAAGGAAAAGCTGGAAGTGAAGACAAGACCTTGAGAGGATGCCCTGGAAAGGCGAAATTAGCTACGGGTTATGGTGCTGGCCTGCATGTTCAGACATTGCTACAGCTCTATCAACCTCAGTCTGGGATGCTTGACACAGGAAGAAGCGTGTCTGAGGCACACAGCCTCCCCTGCTCAAGCACCGTCTCCTCCAGCATATTCACCTGGGGCTCCATGTAGTGATCCTCTAGCTGATGGCATCAGAAGCCTGTGTGGTCCTACCTGGAGAGCTATGCTTTACTGTGCAGGAAAGATAATATAAATAAACAATTCATTTATTCAGAGCTTCAGCTGTCAGAGTATTCCTGTACTCTAAAATCACTCTTCTGTATTTAACAGGTTTATTTATCCATTTTAACTGTTGCAGTGTGACAGGGTGCTTGGTCCTAGCTGATAACCTCAGTTTTCATCTTCACCTATTTTGTGCAACTGCACCACGTCTGAGAAAGGGACCAAAACTAATCCTCACGCACGAGTTCCACAGTATTCGCTTCTGCTTCTTCATTATTTGTCCCCATTACAGAATTAGATTAGAAAGCCCAGTATTTCCACCTCCATAACCTTTCCGGATTGTAAAACATCTTCTATCGCACTGGAAAAACTGGAAGTTAGTTGGAGCATTAGGTTAATTAGGTAGCTCAACAGCGGGCAAGATCTGATCTTCTCGCATTTAAACTCTTGATCTTGCTATTTTTTAAAGTCAAGGATCTTTTTATTATTATTATTTTTAATATTCCTTATCACCATAAAGTCCTGCAGTTAAAATGAGTATTATGTATTCTGATACATGCTAGGCTCACACAGCTCACTGGGAAGTGACAAAATTCTTGTTAAGAAGTTATCTAAATTCTGGAAGAGTGCCTAGAAGGACAGTTTTGTATGAAGAACATGTAACTGCCAAACATTAGCACCTTTTTTTTTCCCTCCATTAACCCTGTTCATACTGAATCAATCAGGAAGCCGAACATGCAACTGCTCTACTTACCAGCATCTAGATTTGAGAAAGGAGGGCAGCTGCCAGAAATTGAGAGCCAATTCCAACACAAATCACATACCACACCAATCAGAAATCCCATACCACAACATCACAGCTATCCCAGACTCACGCTAAATCCCTGCACAGAAGTGAGCACCTAGAGGAGCAGACAGCTGTAATAAGAACAGGCCTTCTTCAGAGCAGAAAAGTTGGCTGCTCACAGCTTTTGGACCACTATCTCAAAGCCTCCCAACTAAACACATTAAGCTCCCCATGTCATCTTCCAGTCTACTCTACCACCACCAAAAATATTCAGATCTTTTCCCAACAACCTTCCTAAATACCTATTCTCCATAAGTCCTCCAACAGGTCACCCAGAGGTTGGAAACGTCCATGCATATATGCATTTTAAAAGCATCCTTTCTGCAGGAGAAAGATGTTTTCTACGTAGAGGGAGACATTGCACTGCACAACAGCTGTTCTGGTCCACAGCGGTCTGCAGCACTTGTTTTATGTTCTAAGTTTGGCCTGATGCACACTCTACCTGGCAGGAGAGCTGTGTAGACACAGCGTACTTAAGATTTCAGCAGGAATTCTTTACGATGCAGATGGTGAGGCTCTGGCACAGGTTGCCCAGAGAAGCTGTGGATGCCCCATCCCTGAAGGCCAGGTCAGATGGGGCTTTGGGCAGCCTGATCTAGTGGGAGGTGTCCCTGCCCATGGCAGGGGGGTTGGTACCAGAAGGTCTTTAAGGTCCCTTACAGCTACAGGACTCGTACAATTGACCCCTGGCCCACATTCACCCAGACCCCCAAACCAGCTTGGCTTCACGACAGTTCTGTGGTGATTTTCACAGAACTGATGAGCTGGAAATGAAGCCTGCTGGAGTCCCAGACCTTGGGCAGGATAAATCCCCTAAGATGACTGCTTTCCTAGCCCTAAAATATCATGGTCTCACCATCACCATTCATATTCTGTGAAGTCCTGATGAATAAAAAAAAAAAAAAAAAAATCACACCCTCTGAGGGTGTAGGCACTATTACTTACTGCTCACACTTGCTTATCAATAATTAGGATAAAAAGCATAAAGGCATCCACTCATATCAGCGATAAATAATTTGGCAGCAGGGCAATAAGCAAATTAAATCAGACTGAAACATCCTTCAATTAATCTGGAGATCATCAAAACATTTGCAGTTCTGGATGTGCAAACACAACCTGTGCTTTTAGAAGTCTCATAGGACACTTAAAATTGCACTCTCATTTTTCCTCAAGAGCTAATTTTGCCAACGTGAACTTTCTGAAGAGCGAGTTAGCAGGACTAGCTCATTAGTCTGAGCTGCTAAAATGCTCCCCACCCCTTTGCACCACAGCCTGCCCTTGCTCTGCTTGTGCTGGTCCTGGAGGAAGGAGAGCCTTGCAGAGGGTGGGACATCAACCAGAGGAACAGCAGGTGATCTCCAGAGGAGGGCAAAGGAAGGGCTTCTCTTCTGCACAGCTGGGCAGAGGCCTTTCCCTCTGGGGAGGGCAGCAAAGATCTTTCTTGCTGTAGCAGAGCCAAGGGGATCCTGTTAGCACACAGCTCAACCTTCGACTAGCCTGCACTACCCTCCCTCCTCAGCAGTACTGAGGCATGTACCAGGACACCTCCTGAAGATTCGGGAGCAGTTGATACTCCTCTCCAGCCCATTGGCAAGTGATCAATTTCATTGTTGAAAAAAAAAAAAAAAAAAGAAAAAAGAACAGAAATGGCTGTGGTACATGTAGAGTTTTGGCTTTTCTGCCTGGAGAAGCACCTGGCAGCCACAGTCTTTAGTGGATCAACCCTGAGTAATTTGCAGGTTCCTAGGTTCCCCCAAAGCCCTTCCCCAACTACTACACTGCCTTCCCTTCTACACGTTAGGAGGAGGGACTGGCCCTATTCCCACTGGCAGAATCCTACAGCTCCCCGTGAGATCCAAGCACTGCCAAGGGCTTCCTTCCCTCCCAAACTCTGTGCTGCTAATAAAACCAGTTGTTCCCCCCCATCACCGCCCCTACAATCCCCCTTAAAATCCTGAGGACTTTTTCAGTTGAGACTGAAGAATACAATCAATGGAGTTTAGGGGAAAAAAAATAATCCTACAGTGTGCATCTTCACAAGGATATGTCCCTAAGCAAGGAACGTGTCTGAATTTACATTTATGTCCTTCTGGGGACAAGCAGAGAAGAGTCACGTTAACCAGGACTGGCTGGATGATATATAAGCAGCTTACTTACTTGTTAAGTGAAAGTGCTAGGGGTCTGAGTTTTCTCACTAGCACAAGATAACACATCTAGCATGCACATGAGAGCACTGTGTTGATAGCACTATCTCTACAGCATGAATAGGTTTAAGAAAGAGCTTTCAGCCTGTTTGTAGTCAACTACATGTGGATTTAGCAGCTGCCTATATTCAGATTTACTGCAAATTAAAACACATGACAGAGGGTGTAAAATAAGGCAGCCTGCAATATTTCAGCATCAGGCTTTGCGCCACTATATTTAAGGCTGTGGCAGAACTGCTTTCACCAGCATCCTTGTTCTGTGTCTGAACCACATATATTCATGATGCAACCAACAAGCTCACGAAAGCTTACCAAGAGTTCATGCCTTCCTCCCAAGGCTTTTTTTTTTTTCCCCCCTCCAAAAGGTTTGCTTGGCAAACACCAAAAATGCCACAAGCTGTTTAGCTGGAAAACTGGCTCTTAACAGCAAAGCTGTCTGCAGAGATGTTGTATGGCTGGGGCACTGGCTGCAGGACACAGAGATGTCTCAGCATGTCTTCTGATGAATGCTTTCTGAGGAAAAGGAAGCAAGCCCAGCAGGGCTAAAGCAAGACTGTAGTCCCACAGGGCAATTCCTTTCCCTCTCCAGCTTGTCCAGTGAGACTGAGCTGAGTCACTGGTGTACAGCACTAGAATGAGAATGCAACATCCCCTGCCAGGCTGCTGGCCTCACTCTAAGCTTCAGTTCGGCTTCACCTACCTGCTTAAATAACAGAGCAGACCCCGTCCCCTTACAAATTCACACAGAAGTTCCCTCTCCCAGTGGCTTGTCAGAGACTCCCACTCCCTGTCAGAGGATGGACAACTTAAACCACATCTCTTTCTAACATATCCTGAGCTGGGTACTTCCCCAGCCTTACCCCCATCATCTCCAACACCTCCTCCAGGCACATTTGCTAGCAAAACTCAGAGTAGGATTGCTCCTTTCTAACATTCACACAAGCTCTGGTTAAACCCCTGAGGTTAGGCACCACTGCTACTATATTTAGCTGAACGGTGCTCTTTAAGACAGCAGAGATGAAGAACAATAGTGTTGTAGAAAGGAACTGGACTTCTTATCTCAACAGCTAATATCTCAGTCATCCCTGCAAAGCTATGAAGCACGGAGATCAAAGCAAGGTCCTGATAAGAGCATTTTCAGGAAAGACAGGAGTGTTCTAAGCCATAATTCTGGCTTGAGCAGACATTCCACACTATCCCAATCAGGACACTTGCTATTTACACACTCCTGACTCCTCACCCTTTAAAATATTCACAGAAATACAAAACGCACATAACATTTCTGACCACTTTCTTTAAATTTTCTGCAATATTTCAGATGTGTTTGACAATTTAAGATCCTTATTGAAGCCATGCATAATTCCCAAAGATCTGTTTGTAACAATTTCACTCAGAAATCTGCACATTCATTGGTATTCAGTGCACATCACTATATTTAGTTTTCAGGAAATATGACATTCATTCCACAGCAAGACTGGGAAAGAAATAGAGTACCCTATTTCTTTATAATAAACCTGTTGCTCAAGTATTTCCATTGATTTTCCTCTATATAATACAATTCTAAAGCACTGTAGGAATAAATCTAGGATCCAAAGCAAGAGGAAAAAAAAAGTTTTCTTCTAGCAAACCTGAGTTTGGTCAGTCCATCAACCATTATGAAGAAAACAAAAAAATCCTTTTTACTGGCCTGAAGAAGCAATGCACAGCAGCTCCTCAGATCTGTGTAGGCCACCTGCAGGTTAAACAAAATTCATCAGAAAGGCTTGAGAATGGCTTCTTGGGAACAGAAAACAGCAAGACACTAAGTGTTCACAACATCTGCTACCATTTGCCTTTAATCACAGGCTTTCCCACTTCCAAGCCACACATGGGAAGGTCTGGGGAGCAAATTTGGAGTGACCTTTTCCTTTTCACCAGGGTGCTGGGTAGGAGGTATGAGTTACAGGAGAGGAGTGATCACAACAGCAACTCCAACCTCCCACCAAACTTGGCCCAAGACAGCTCTGCACCATGCCAAGACTGACCCATGAGTACCTGACTGCACAAGTGAGGTCTTAGGAAAGCTCATCTGACACCTCAGGGCATGGAGGGAGAGGCCATCACTTCTGCACAGATGTTTTTTTTTTTGTTTGTTAAACGAATACCAAACCTTATTCAACAGTCATATGCCTATAGTTAAATACATGCCTGCCTATATAGGTTAGAGAACTGCTCCAAGTACTCCCTGCCATTTCAACATGCAGCACACTTTCCAGCTCACATCTGCAGGTGCAATGCAGCACTAAGAAGAATCAGTGTTCTCAGCCTCCACTGGCTGCTTTCTTTTATTCTGTGCCCTTCAGTGGCCCTATGAAAAAGGTACACCTACAATTCATTCCCAGATCTGGATATATCACAAAAGCAAATGCAGGTGTTCCAGCTCATCCACATCTTATTTTTAATTAAATCACCTACTCTGAAAACATTCAAAAGGTTAAAAATAAAATTAAGCCTACCTTAATTTTACTTGGTGGAGATTATATGTACTATATGTACTACAAACAGAGATCCTCATTAGTACTGTTTACAGTGCCCACCCATGACACGACAGAAGAGAGACAAGAAGTAATTTATTCTCACATAAACATGCAAAAACACACACCTGAGCGTTCAGCACAAAATTCTGACCTATGAAGCAAGCTCATTTAGAAATCACCACAACAGAAAGTTATAATTTGACAAATTGCACAAGGTTTAGTTTCCTCACTATGCCATATTACAGCAACTTTGCCACCCCCCAGTTGGTTTACATGAGCAACTTGCTTCTCTGTCTCTATCTGTGGCAGTGGTTTTCAACCTCAGCTCAAGGACTCATGGACTTCTAATGGACTTCAGGCGGAACTAAGAAAGCATGGACACATGGTCTACATGGATCCAAATCTGGAGATCTCCTAAGTGGTCTGGCCTTCTGGGGAAAGATTTAGCATTTGAGAAACTGGGGTAGTTGAAAAATCACCTGCACAGTTTACCAGCAGAGGTTGGAGAGGCTAAGAGCAGCACCCTTCCTTACAAGATTGCCACTCAGAAACCATCTCCCCAGCTTCCCCTCAAGACAGGGTGGGCAAAGCTGTATTCTAATTTGATTCTCAAAAACACCACCTAAACAAAAAAATGGGATGGCCAAGTCAGGCCTGCAGGAGCAGGTGCCTTGCTAAGCTACTGACTGCAGCACTTATTTCAACTATTCACCCATTCTTAATTACCTGGAGGCTGTACCCTTGCTCTCAACTCAAGCGACCCTCATAAATAACTCCCTGCTTTAAAGGACCTCATTAAGACCTGGATCTCCTTTTAGCAGTACTCCTATAAATCAACATGCTTTCTACCAGAGTCAATAAACCACATGAGCAGGGGGTTAGTTCTTAGCACCTGGCTCTAATCCACCACTATTCTGGCTAATTGATATCTCTAAGTGAATAACTGTGTAGACATGGCCTTTGATGAGAAAGGAAGCTTAAATCTCAGAAAAAACATTCCCGATTTTACTAACCCAGGCATCAGCCTTCCCAGAAAAGTTTGTCTTTTCCGAGCAACAGAGCAGAGGTATCTTTTTGACACAGCTGTTTTCCGGTTCTTCCTTTTCTACCAAAGACTGGAAGCCAAGAAGGGCTGGACGAAGTTAACTAGAGCTTTTCTTTGAACAAATCCTAGTTACCATTTTGGTAGGAAAATAATTGTGGCAGTTAACAAGGCATTTAGGAGTCCATCTCTCTGAGGTGTGAGTACTTGACCTTGTTAACATATAAGTGATAGTCCAGAAAGCCAGCACACCTGGCTGTATTAACATTAACATGATTTTTTTTCCCCTTCACCTCTTTCATTTCTTTGAAACCATGTAAGTCAGGTCTCTGCAATCACCTGGCAGAGAACAGGGAAGCAGAAGGTAGAAACCTACCTGAGCATCTCTCACTATTACTGTAGTTAATAAAGCTTTTCTCTGACCTGTCTTAAATTGTGCTTGCATTATTACATGCTTGGAGTCCCAACATTCTCCAACACTATCAAGCCTGAAAATTCAGCAGCATCTTGCAAGATGACCTTGAAAGGAAATGGTTTTACTTTGCCCGGCTCTGAGCAGAAAAGATTAACACTCCCTGCACACACCTCACAAAAGCTTTTTTAGCAGGCACAGCAGAGCTGAGTCCAATAAACAGCAAAGCCATGTTGTTCGCCTTTTGTTGCGGACATCTATCAACACTGTAAGACTGCAAGAACTTAAACTCTAGCCCCAGCCCTTCTCTCACAGATAACAGCAAACTGGAAAACGCATCCCACCCACAGCCATCTCCCTTCTCCCGCTCACAGTTTTCAGTGTCCTAGAGACAGGTAGGGCTGCTTTTTACCCCCAGAAAATACAGTAATCAAGGAAGGTTCAGCCATCCCCTGGACTAAGAACTCTAAAACCTGGTAGTCTTAGCCTTGCAAACACTTCTCTTTTCACTTCTCAAGGTTCCTTCACCTGTTTACTCTAGACTATCTAGGCACTGGGTGACTTCCAGCCCTGGGTAGCTGCAGTAATCATCTCTTGAGCATTTAAACTCTGCCAACAATCATTATTAGTTATTTATGCTCAAAATTGATTTATTCTCAACTGAACAGAAAGATACTGATGCCAGTCATATTATTAACATACAAATGAAGCCTTATGCCTGATGTCAAGCTTGGGATACTCTTGAGACACCACCTGATGCTAATAATCCAGAAGACAGCCCTGCAAGGTCCCACTTGAGCCATTGCACACAGTGCATGTGCATGCAAGCCCGCCCAGCAGACGGCCTATGAGCCTTTTCTCATTTAATAAAGTCTTTTAATAAAGAGTCATTTACTAAAACAGCCAATGAGTTATCTGACCACTATTTTTCATCTGCACAGCACTACACAGAATAAGAGAAATACCAACTCTCAGAATAATCTTGGTCCAAGAGAGACACACAAAGCTAGAATCGAAGGCCATAAGCTGCAGTTTCCAATGAAAGTGAGATCCCTTGTCCCACTGGATCCATATCTGGGTGCTTTCCTTCTAGCAAAAAAAAAAAAAAAAAAAAAGCTCAAGGTCCCAAGGGAACGAGTGACAACCTAAACACCTAAGACACAGACAGTCAGAACAGGTGATCTGAAAGTCTCTTCAGGCTCAAGGAAAGCTTCCTCCGGCAATCAATGGGCAGCTTTCTGACTAAGGAGAGACAGCATCAACTTAAATGACACTGACAAACAAGTCTGTTAGATGTGCTTTGCTACACTGCCTTCTGTTTAGCTTCCCCTGAAATTTAAATGCATAAAATAGTATTAATAAAGAAAAGAAGCCAGGTGTGAAATGAAACAATTCAGATGCAATACTTGATCACAAAGTTGTTGATACAATGCAGAGGAAAGCTTATACAAACAAAAAGCCTAAGACCTATGCGAAGCAATAGCTAGGTGCAATATAAATTAGCTTGCCTTGAGCCATGCCACATCCCCTGCAAAGAACAGCTTATAGCCATGTTAATTGTAAGCTTTCATGAAGGACTCAGGAAATTTTCTGTGCCACAAGCCCAACCCCTGAAGTCATGGCTACTGGTGCTTACCTGGTACCTCCCAGTAGAGTGCCTCCCACTGCTAGAACTCAACCCTTCCTTTTGTGGCTTTTAGCACATGCAGCTGGTGTGGCTTCTTCCTGTAAATCCTTCTCAGTGACTTCATACACTGCCAATACTTCATATCTGTTACTTGTTGGTACAGTTGACGTAACAGATGGAAGAGAGTCATACTGTTGCCACAAGTTACCAGAGACCACGATACCTCCTTCCCCAAGGTGTTATCTGCTTGCTGTTGATGCCCTTTGTCTGGTAGCCCTTGCAGGCCTCTGCTGCAAAGCTCTAAGTTTCTTCTTGCAACCTCGAGTACTACTCTATTTCTTGTCTCCCCTCCCTATTACAGCATAGTCTGATAACGTTCTCCTGCAGCTCCTCCACCCCCTTGCCTGAGTGACTCCACCTGAGCACACCTAGCAAAGGTAGATCTCCCACCCTCCTCCACCAAGGAGCATATGGGCTACAGATGTTGCAGCCCTCCACCAGCAGCCTCACCTGCAGGAAGCTCGGGCTGGCCAGCCACCTTCATTTGTTCCAGACTGGCCTGGCCATGTAGACAGTTCTTGGCTGCTGCAGAGCGAGGCCCTCACCTGGTCTTGACTACTAAGTTTGCAGATGATACTACATTAGGAGCAGCTGTTGACTCCCTAGAAGGTGGAGAGGCCTTGCAGAGAGATCTGCCAAAGTTCAAGAAGCATTTGGGCAATGAGCTTAGACATGTGGTTTAATTTTTAGGTAGTCCTGTGTGGAGCCAGGAGTTGGACTCAATGGTCTTTGTGGGTCTTTTCCAACTTGGGATATTCTGTGATTCTGTGACCATGCTCCTAATGATCTCAAAGCACTAGTTGGCCTCAGAGATCTCAAGCTGCTGGGCAGGTTTATACAAAAACAAACAGGACAGACACTCAGGACTGCGGCCTGAGACTGCTGGCAAATGGAGAAGATGGCCACCCTTCTCACACACAAATCACCACAGCACTCCCTCAGGGCCAGCTCTGTGCAGCTCCCCACAGCTCATACACAAGAGCCAGCACTGCCCAACTCTCATCAGACCTTCTGCCTGCAGCCACTGCCTCCATATGCACAGGGTGTGCCTGTTGGGGCCCAGAAGCCCCCTCTGACATCCCTGGGACCTCTGAGGCCTCGTACTCCTCTCAGCACATGGCGGCAGCAGCTGCTGCTGTGGGTAATGGTAGCCGGCTGGTACTGCTCAGCCCTCTGGAGTCAGTTCAGTGCTGGGGAGCACAGGAAGGGAAAGCAAGGACAGAAAACATGGCTGTGGCAGGAAACAGAAGGAAAGCACTCCCTGTAACCTCACCGACATCTAGAGGAAGTAAACTGGATTCCCAGCCCAAACTCTTTCCCTCCTTTCTTCTACCCTCTCAGATCTTCCCTGGTAGCAGAAATACCTGGCCATGATTTCTCATCTTATGGACAGCAAAATCCAACCCTACTTGCCTCACTGTCTTAGATCTGCATGGCTTTAATTTTTTTTTTCTTCTTTTTATCTTACTTGGTAAATCAATCATCAGTCTGCCTGCAGAGGAAAGTTACAGGCTCATTGCTGGAATTACACCAATTTCGAAGTTCTTCATTATCTCAGTGGTGTCTATTTGGAGAGAGCAAGCAACTATTTTAATACTGTTGGCGTTCTCAGAAATCATTTCTGGAGAGAATTTCTATTTGCATTAGTGTTACTACTCTGCATGGTTACTTCCCACAAGAAATATGGACTGTTTTAACAATGAGCCAGTCACCAGTTTTCCACCCAAAATGTGGCATGCAGTCATTCAAGGCTGATTCCTTTGGACCCATTTATTATCTGTGTTCTTTGCTTTGTAAGTGTTTCATTTTTCTTCCAGCTAAGCTCTGTGTTCCTTCTTGGCACTTTAAAAAGAGCCTTTTTTTTTTTTTTTTTTGAAGTGTCTTGTCACTGCACATACTAAATCAGTTTTTTAAAACAAAGACATGGAAAAATCCGCCATGACCACTTTTGTCCCAGAGGTCCACAAAAGTTCCCAGTTCTGTCTTCTACAGTTGGACTCAACAGATCCCCTCCAGGAGTTACTCTACGATCTTTGTGGGTCCCTTCCACCTTGGGATATTCTGTGGGTCCAGGAAAACTCCTAAGGCAGTTTAGAGGGTCTTGAGCTGAGGAAAGAATGGCATTTTGTGGGGAGCTAAGGGCTTGGACTCTGAAGCGTCAGAGCTTTGGCCTGCCTCCTCTCACATGTCACATCCTCACCAAGCTCCATGCCCACTCCAGGCTAGAGCTGGCAGGCCCTCTGCCCACTTTTGCTCCTGTCTGTGGGTCTGTATTGCCATGCACCTTCCCCTGGGAGGCCCTCCTGCATCTGCTGACTTGATATCTGCTCCCAGAGGGCGAGAGATTCTTATCCCAGCCTTCTGCATGCTACAGTCTGAGCTTGCAACTCTGTCTGATGACACTTAAGGGAGATTTGCTCCCAAATACAGCACGTCCTAGCAGGACTGCTCAGAGGATAATTCAGAGTTAAGAGCCCACACTCAAAAACCTTGGGGATGGGTATGTGTGCATTTCATAGCTTCTCCCTTCTTTGTTCAAGGGTGGAGGCACTGCCTGGAAAGAGTCTTTCTGGAAGATACAAGGCAGTGACAAAAGACAGGCAAGGGAGACACTTGCAGTCCCAGTTCTCTGCCCTATACTCTTTCATACAAACACACTCCAAACTAAGAAAACTAAATCAAACCCTCCCTAAAACAATCAGAAAGATGGGAAAACATAAAAGTGACCCTGCAGAACAGAGTAATTATGGGACTTTCAGCAAGCTGATTATCATTATAAAATCACCTCCCCGACAATACAGGCGAGATGCATCTTGCTTTGATTCTGTGCTATCTTTAATTCACTGTTACACGACACAATAGTCTATCTCCAGTGGAGAAAATTGCTATGCATTCTGCAAACTCCCATGAACAATAAAATGCAGTTTAGTCTCGCTTATTCATCATATCCCCATGACCTTGAGATATTTAAAAAGATAATGAAAACACCTGAGACCTCCAAGTCTGAAAAGCTTTATGTACATACAAATGGTTTATTTTTCATCATGATAGGCTTTGTTCAAAATTAACAAGATATCTATGATGCATACTGAAAAGTGAGAGCAACAAATAACTAATAAACATCATTTCCTAGCACAGAAAACTAGGTTACATCTACAGTAATTTTTTTCCCAAACTTGAGGTGCTTCTGTTCTTTCTTGTCCAACCCTTTCTATAAATAAAATTCTAGAGAAGGCAAAGAGCTCTTTTTCTCCTCCAAATGAGGAAAATACCTTTCCCAGCCTGCTCTGTATCCCTGCAGTTTGTCTGAACTCCCCAACGAACCCCATGTATTTCACAGTCTGTCTCTGACATCTTTTCTTCCAACTCAAACACTAAGAAAAAGCCCCAGCTCAGAGAACTAACTGGTAGTGGTGGTTCTGGTCAGCTCAAAATACCCTGTAGACTACATGACTTCAAGAGAAAGCTCTCTGTGACTTTTCTTTGTCTTGGAAGATGCTAATATAACTAAGCAGGGTCCTCTTGTACAGCAGCTTTACACAGAGGTGCCCTACCAGTGTCAACACCAAACTAAAGCTCCGGCCCATACAACAAGCATCCTTCTGCAAAGGGGAACAGGATACATCTTTAGGGACGTGAATACCTTCTATTTGCTGTTTGCCTGCATCTCAACATCTTTCTCAGAGCCCTTACTGGAGCAGGAGCAGAGTCAGCAGGCTCAGGATTTGCGTGGTGCATGCCTCCAGCCAGTAAGCATATGCATCTCCCCAGTACAGTGAGTTTCTGTGAAAACCCCTTTATCTGGATGTCAATAAAACTGATAAAATACCAGATTATGGAATTTGACAGTGTAAAAACAGGAAGTCTCCTTAACCAACCAGAAAAAAGAAATGATACACTGAATTTTCAAGTAGTATCTGATCATCTCATCTGTCAGCAATTAAGTTTTTACATACTAGTACTTTTCCATCTCTGACATTTTAGAAAAGTCACTCATCTGTCTGGTTTGCTAAAAATGAAATAGTTGGCTAAATCTCCCCTCCTCCAATGTGTATGAAATTTGAGAAAAAAATAGCCATTCCTCTGTATGTCAGGTTGTAAAAATAATTATTTCCATTTGTAAATTATCAATTGATTTCCATTTTAGAGTGCAGTATTGCCTCCTGCCTTTGAAGTAAATTAATCTTCTCCCCAGTACAGTGTGGGTTCTGGTTGGATAGTGATTTGCTTCTTTGCCCTACTGTAGACCGAAGTATAGTAGAAGCCTTGCAGAAGACACTGTATTAAAGGATTTAGGCAGCATGAACAGACCATGCCTGCCCTACCAGGCCTCATACTTAGGTCTTGAGCAGCCTGTAGGTTTGCACGAGCAGCTGCTGCAAGGGAACCTGCTGACGGCCCTGTGTCAGATTGTGCTGTGCACTGGTGGGTGTTCAGACAGAGGTAACAGCCCAGCCTGTCAGGAGAAGATGCATGGGTTCATTGGTTACACAAAGCAAAGGACACCACAGCATGGGAGGGTGGCAGACCACGGATGGGATCTGCACACTGTGCTGTAGGAAAATCCCTCCAGAGTCTGTCCAATGTTGTATGAAAGCGGTGTTCCCAGCATCTCAGGGGTTGAAAGATTTACTTTCCTGTATTTTTATATTCCTACTTTTGTTTTTAGTAAAACAGCTATTTTATTATGCCATTTGTTGTTGGGTCTTTCTTACTGAGATCTGGAGAGAGCCTTATACTACACACACCTGGTGCAGAACACCAGGTCACTGTAAACAGGGTCTGAAGGCCATCTCCCTGCTCAGAGTCTGCTGAAATTTTAACACACTCTGATATGTGGCTTTGAAACATGGAAGTTTCAGTTCAAATTTGCCTCTTTGCAGTGCCAGGGCTGCATGCTAAATTCTTTGGGCCAGGACATCTTGTTTGCCTGTGCCCAGCGTAGTGGGGACTCCAGGGCTCCCACAAACTACCACAAAGCACACTGCTTGTGCATTATTTTATGGGTTCCGACAGTCCCTGAATCAGTGGTGACCAGCTGGTGGCATGCCAGTGCAGAAGAGCACCAGTGCATCGCAGATGACACACAAGGGCAATGGGATGATATATATCCCATCTGCAGTTGGCCTTGCTGCTCCTGGAGAGGAGAGGTGCTTCTGTCACGATGCAGCTCACAGCATTATTTCACGTTTGTATTATAGGAAGCTGAGAAAGCACCAAAAGGACAGAGTACAAGTCCTCACTGAGGAAGGATTCAGCAAAAAAGACATGTTCCTCTATGGCAGCAGAGGTGATATACATCATATTGCAGAAAAGCCTGGAAAGAGCTATGCCCATTATCACTGGCAAGTTATTTAGTTGTCTTCTTGTCTATCCTCACCTTCAGCTCTGCAAACAGGCATCTCCGTTGCTGGAGAGGGAAGCTCATGAAGGGGGTGTCACGAGGAAGGCTCTCACAGAGAGAGATAGATTCATGTGTGTGTTTTCCTTTCTATAAATATAGAGAGATGAAAGTTTGACTTTGAAAAAAAGTCTGTGGAGTTAGCTGGCAAGTCCAGATTTTTGTCACAGGTCATGTGGGAGCACCTGAAGCACTGGGGTTGCTCCTGTGGACTGCTGCTGTAGAGCAATAATGGATAGTTTCTTGCTAGTGACTGAGATGGATGGGAAAGCCTGTCATTTATGAGGTTATGTTAATTTAGCTCCACTAAACCTCTCTGGGGACCAATAATATTGATTTAGGATTTTGTTCTAATGACAGCTGAAAGGTGTGAGCCAGAAGAATTGTCTGTGCCTTGCCAACTGCTTCCCCAATTACAGCCTGCAATAGCAGCCTTGAGTTCTTGCTCCTTTTTCACCTTGAGCCTTAGGACAGGATACTGCAGGGAACTGAGATGCATCTCTGTTTCCTGCACCAGGGCACCCAGTGCCACATTCTGGAGTGATGCTACGCAGGGAAACTGCCTGCTGTGGATACCACACTACGGTTTTTACATGCTCTGAAAGTAAAATTTGAGCTGTATCTTCAAGTGTAAGTCAGTCCTTGATAGAGCCAAACAAAAACTTGCCACCTGGGTTCTGCAAAGCCTATAGCTTTGTGGAGTACAAATGTTAGGAAGGAAATAGACAAAACAACAAAACAAAAAAGCAAACCCTGAACCTAGCATTTCTCCTAAGGGTGCAGGGAACTTGTCCTGTGGGGAAGACTATCCAGGGACACTATGTTTTAGCAGGTCAGGTTGAGGGATATCTGTTCATACCAAATACAACTGCACAATTTCCCTCTCTCCTCACAATTAAGGGGATTGATAGCTGTTTCCCTGCTATCTCTGAGCCTGATGGGCATTCTAGGTTATTCGCACCTTGTCTGAGACAGCACTGCCCTGGCTCCTTCACATGGCTGGTAAATTCTTGAATGGTCTAAGTGGTGCGTCCCACTGGGAGGGCACCTCTGACCTGAGCCTGAAATGCCAAAACAGCTTCCCTCTTGTGGACAAGGATGCCTTTATTTCTTAGTAATTTTTGTTTGTTTACTAGAGTATAGTTTTATCCTCTTGTGTTTCAGCTTAATGGCTTAATTTGCCATGTGAAATTGTTGCAGCAGGAGAACTGGACATGACACACCAGTTCTCTCTAATAAAAGGAACCATCAGAGCTCTTAAATTTTAATCCTTCATTTGTGGGAAGCTAGCTGAAGATAAAAGCTCAGCAGAACTACAAGGAAACAAAGGATCACGGGCAAACTACAACCATGTGTCCCACTTGCTTTACACTGTTCCACTTCGCAAAGAACCCCTAAACCTCAGATAGCTGATCTTACAGCCAATGTATCATCTGAGCAGCAGAAATAGCTAATGCACAGTTGTATGGGGGGTTTGATGTTATAAATACCCTCCTTAGGAATTTTTCAGATTTGCAGTATCTTTTTCCTTCTGAAATCCCCGCTAAGGTGTTTGATGTTGTCCGCTACTTTTCCTGAAAACACATCTCTTCTTTGAAAAGAAGAAGCGTTAATCCCTTCTGCATGAGAAGAAAGTTTTGCAGACATTGAAATAAGTATAACTGGTGCAGAGCTGCTTGGCTGATTCTGCAGAAAACCAGCAGCTGTGTCTTGCAGAAAATAAATGCTTCCCTTTCATCTCTACTCAGAGGTCCAATACTGATCTCTTTAATACCACCATTGCTGACTGCTTTCTTGCTAATGAAACCAGCTCGTGGAGGAGAAAGGGAAATTTCCTTATGCAATATGCTGCCCACAAAAGCACAGGTGGCCATCTCTGATCACATTTTGAAAATCTCCCTAGCAGTTTGTGGGTAGTCCCTCTGATTTTAACACAAAAACTCTTCACCCCACTCAACTTTGTCCCTTACTGCTACAAATAGGGAAGGACAAAAATTGGATTCATCTTGTCTTGTACAGCTGAGGACAGCAGGCTTATCCTTGTGCTCAGATAGGTCTTACTCCATGAGATTTTCCTTATCCAAACCACATTGATGATCACTTAATCACTTGAATTAATTGGTGGAAACTCGCTTTGCTCCAGAGACCTCCCCAGAGCTCTAGTGAACTATGGAGAAGGTGACTAGACCATGATCAACCCCCCTACAGGGAATATTATGAAGAACTTTCATGGCTAAAAAATATACCATGTTTTTTGTTGTCTTGCAGGGCTTATTACACACTGCAGAGCCTATCATCCAAGGAGCTGTAGGAAGCTCTGAGTCAGTAGAAAAAAAACAGTCAGTCATGCCTTGGCTAGGTAAAGAAGAGCTCATCCAAAGTCTGTAAGACTTTACAACCTTGAAAGCCTAGAAAATCCCCTTCTTTAATAGAGGTAGCCTTACCTTCTTTAAGCAAGGCTCTGCATGGCTCAGCCCTGTGGAAAGAAGACACACTATCCTGATGATGCTGGACTCCATATCACATTACACATTTCAAGCTGTGAATAGAGATGCTTACAAGCAGCACTTTTTATTAAGGGTAACACTGTCTCTTCCCAAAGAGGCACATTTGATCTGATATCCACACAGCTGATTTTCATCCCTCATTTGTGCTTAGTTACTCAGATCTGCTACTAAAAACTGGTACAGCTGTGCCAGGTTTGTAAGTCTAACTGTAGTCTCTCAGCACAGGGCTGCAATTTGGTAAAGCAGCAGAAAGAGATGGGAAGGCATTGACAAATGAGAAGGGGGAAATGGCACTGCAAGAATAGCTGGTAGACTGGACTCATAGCAAGGAGGCTGTGCTGACCTCAGGTGTTTGAGGGAAATTCAGGCTAGGAGGGCTGAAATACAATCCCAGACTCACAGCAGACAGCAGGCAAGGGGTCTCAACTCCCAGGTTTTCCTCCCAACTCAGACATTGACCTGCAAGGACCTACAATTCAGGACTGAAAGCCAAAGATAAGCTCCCTTACTGCTGTTCGGAAGGTTGTGATAGAACTCTGCAAGCAGTCTTTTCTATTCCCTTCTACTCCCACCCTGACTCTTTCCTCACACTTAGAAAAATAAGCTGCAAAGGTTAACAAATTACTACAGAGTGAGCAAGAGGTAGGAAGAGCATATACACCAGAAAATATGTTTTTGGAGTCTCTGTTTCTGCTTCATAGGGCTGTTCTACCAAGAAGGCTTTTCTCCTGTGGAAAAGCAGAACATCACCAAAGCCTGGGAATCAGTGCAGCTTGGGTTAACATGGCCCCAGTCCTGGAGCAAAAAAAATTTGAAGACAACCCCAGCCTTTTCCATCAGCCTTCTGTCCTGTTGCTGCAGAAATTCTATTTCTTCAGAACATCTGTTCTGAATACTCCCAACAGAATACTCCCAACATTTCCTGAACTTAATATCTTCATCCCAGGTACAGTCTTTTGTCTCTTTGCCCCTTGCATTCCTTTGCCATCTCAGCATCTTGAGCACCCCAGCATTCTTGAAGCCCTTCACATTGCTCTCACCATTACACTGGCTTTCTTAGAAGAAATCTTGATTGTGGTTCTTTGGGCTTAAGTATTTTAAGACATTTAAAAGTCCCTTTGAAGCAGTGAACCTCAGGGTTTCACTGTGTAGCAGCAGAGATGAGATGGCCCATGCCAACATAGCTATTAAATCGGAGTAAGTATTAAATCAGCCTGAGGAGATGCAATGCCCAAGGCATCAGGCACATCTCACGCAGGGCCAAGTTCACTACTGGCATAAAGAATCTTGCAGCCCTTGCACTCCCTTATAAACCTGAGATCCCTAATGTGTCCTGCTAGGAGAGCAGCTCAGAGCCATGGCAAAATTTAAAGTACGCAACTACAAAGCTAGGAAATTATAATCTGGAGTATTCCTCTAGGCTACTGGGTGCCTTTGCTTATCAATGCCATAAATGCAGGAGAAAGAGAACGGGGAAACATCACCTCATTTAGTTGACAAAGTTCTGAGTAATTTAGTTTAATGTTGCATTTTGATGAATAACATGCCCATCTTGGCACAAGAGGCACAGTCACACGTTGCAAGAGGAGGTCATGGAGCAAGACTCAATCAGCACATGTGAGGCCAGCAGGGAAATGAACTACAGTGGATGCATTTTTTGTTGGCAATCCCAGTAAACGCCTGTCTTTATCTTTCAGTCTGTAAATACCACCAAGTGTCTAACCTAAGAGCATATTGTGCCAGGAAACAGGGGACAATACCAGCCTGAAGGTAAATATGGTAAAACTCAGGAGAACGCTAGACTCGCAGACCCTAAGGTGGCTCCTGACAGCTGTGTTATCTTGCAGGGCCCTGCTCCCTTCCCCTGGGGTGCAGCCAGCCCTTAATGCTCCCTGACAGAGGTTGGGAGATACTGATGTAAACGTTTGCACCATACCCAACTCTAAAAGCCTTGGGCAACCACAGTCCTCCAGAAGAGCCCTGGTTACTCCTCCTTGGCATGAAAAGGACACAAAGGTATTCCCATGCTCATGCACAGTGATTTTTCAAGCATTTTTCAAGTGCATCCTGCAGTGTCCTGAGCAATCTTGCGATCTACAGCTGGCAGCAACTCCATCAAAGGCATGGCTGAAGCATACTGGAGCCCTGCAGAAGGAGCAGATGAGACCTC
Source organism: Cygnus atratus (assembly GCF_013377495.2). Classification (NCBI taxonomy): domain Eukaryota; kingdom Metazoa; phylum Chordata; class Aves; order Anseriformes; family Anatidae; genus Cygnus; species Cygnus atratus. The sequence continues at coordinate 108,217,900 of NC_066364.1, forward strand.
TGAGGGCCTTTATTCCTGGGAGCCACATCTTGGTCTACAGCCAGACCTGACAAGACACTCCCGTCAATGCTTGACCTGACAAGCATCAGTGGTTCTTGTCTGCGACCATTATCTCTTCAATATAAAACAGTGGGAAGATTAAATAACCTCCTGAAAATGCAGCCAGGTATGCTGCTAGGTCTTGGAACAGCCCTTGTGGCGTTCTGGCTGGCTCTGCTTTTATTCCATTTCCTCTGCTGGCAGACAGCATGACTCGTTGTGCATGCGAACTCATTCAAAAGTGTGGCATAAATGAAACGCACTCAGCTTTATGGGATATACAAAAGCCCAGATGTGCCAGGACCTTCAGTCATTTTACAGGGTTCCAAGCAGATGGAGCAGGTGCCAGTGAAGAGCTTTGTTTTCCTCTCTCTGTTTCTCTCGTTTCCCCCATTTTTCAGAGGTTTCTTGGGAAACAAGGTAAACGAAGCACCGAAGTTCCCTATTGGAGAGTCAATCAGCTCAAGGTCTGCAAAAACTTGCAGAGAAATCCTCCTGCATGCAGCTTTTTCCTCCATGGAAGCTTCTCCTCCTAAGCCAGCCCAGCTTAGCCATGGTCTATCCAACCCCGAGCACAAACACGGGGCCATCCCACACCACTCTCAGCTCCATCCTCCCTCTTTCTGAGAAGCAAGCTGACGAGGGGCAGCACACACTCAGCTTCTCTGCAAGCTTGAAGACCAGCACGGCGTTCCTGTGGCTTGTCGAACACCCACGGAGTGATGGATGCAAGTCACCTGCCAATCAATCAGGCTGTAGCCAGGTAACAAAGCGGGAGGGCAAGCTGCCGCAATGATCCAGGTGGGAAATGTTTAAGCTGAAGTATACTTCCCCAAAGCCATCATACTTCCAATGATTTATTCCTTTCCAGCACTCATCTGTTCACTCACAGGACTGTGAAAACAGCATGACCTAAATAAAGCACACAGATAGAAAGAAGGGCAGAAAAGCTGATAAGGAGAACTGCCCAACCTTTTATTCACATTAGCAGCTATATGTAAATTTTCATAACTCTGAGCCCACTTCATGCTGGTTGTACACGCTGCACATCAGCAATATGTTAACTCAGGCACAGCACAGGACTTTTTTCCAGGTAACTTTATTTGTTTGACACATTCCAGAGCAACTCATATGCACCAGGTGTGTTGCTTATATCTGGCAGGAGAGGACACAAGTGTCAGGTTATATTTATCAGGGAATGCAATGCTACTGGAATAAAGAGTGCTTGAGATGATAGGCAGTTTTGGTTCTTGTTAATGCTATTGGATACATTTTCCTAGTAACCAGCTTCTGTATAAAAACTTCATCTTGAAAGTTGTTGCAGAGCCAAGAGAAAAGGGTCTGCAATGAAAAGGACTGCAAATGGAGCCTGTTTTTCAGTGTCCTTAAAATGCAGATTAGGATCCAGTTTCCCAATTACCCCCTCTATCTTTCCTTATCACTACTGCTGCTCCAGAAAAAAATCAACATCTTTGTCTATGATTGTGCAAATTTTTGTTAACAGGAAGGAGATGATGGCTTTGTGTGCCTAGATATGAGAATAAAACACATCTCCCCCTCATGAAAACCTCCTGCTGGAATTGAAAACAACTGCAGATGGACCTGAATGCATACTTGCTTCTGTGAACAGAAACAGTATTAATGGTCGGTTCTCTTGCTTCAGTTCCAGCTGATTCAGTAATTTCTTCAGTTTAAAAATGTGTCATGGGAAAGAAACCTCCAACATCATAGCTTACCCCTAAGAGATGACAAAGACAGTCATTTACACACCTGAATCTCCAGGATTGCAAATGAGAGACTATATGATATCTTATAGTGGCACTTCTCAAAACAGCTACCATACTGCAGAGCTTGATGTGTACTAGCAGAAGACAAGTAGAAATATATAGGCATCAAGACACTTTTACACCCTCTTTAGGGATTACAGCAAATGTTTCTGTATGTACAAACATACAACAAAAATGTAAATGGACACATCTGTGCATGCAGTTCTTACTATACATCTACTTTTAAACCTCACTTAAATGAAATATTGGACTTGATAGAAAAGAAGGTAAACTGCACAAAGATTTCTAATAAATAAACAATACAATTTTTTTCTCCATAAAGTTGTGTATGATGTTATATTTTGTTGGCTAAATACTTCTTTCACCAGTTGTCTCTTGATATTTTTAGCAGTTTTCAATGACTCATCCAAATTGACAGCAGGCGTAGTATCCTTCCATCACTTTTAAAAAGCTCAGGGTGCAGTTCACAGAGGTCAATGGAATCACCAGACTTCCCCATTGGCCTTTATGCCTCTGACTTTGAATCAGCAAAGAAGTGAAGGAAACACTCAGCATTTGGTGAGTTCAAGATAAGCAGGTATTCGAGTGCTATGCACACCTAGACCCTTAACAACTTCCCTAGACTTGGTCTTAGGCAGAGTTTCACATAACTGTATGGGCTGGCTTCCCCATGTGGCAGGGAAATTTTGATGAGTTGAAGTCTTCTACAGTCTCTATCTTTCCTTACTGCCTCCCCAGCTTGTTTGTCAGCAGTATTTTTGCACTATGCTTGTGACAGGGATTCAAAATTGCTGTAAGGCAATAACACAGTTATTTTATCTGTTAACCATGCAACAAAATTAAGCCTGTAACATTTATGCTGGGGTAAGCTGGAGGAGATTGCAGTTTCACCTCTGGCCTACTCTTCTTTCTCCTAACTCCTGCATTTCCTCTGATATTTTCTTCTAATGTTTTGCTCTCTGTGAAAAATAAAAATAAAACGTTATTTTTTTCCTAAAACACTCCTAACCTAAATCTATCAGTGTGGAATAGCTTGTGGGAACTTTTGTGGGAATTTCAGCCTGTTTTTCATGTGGCCATTCTCCGCTTTTAAGACAAACAAGTTGTCCTGGTTACCCGTCAGACAGAAGGACTGGAGATTTGTCTGCAGAGGAGAAAGAGAGAAGTTATCCGGACTTGAAGTGCTGTGACTCACAGAGGTAGTGTTTCCCAATCTTTCCATTTCCAAAGCAGTTTGGGATCACAAATAACATCCCAGAAGATATCTTTTTAAAATAACATTTTCCCTCCTAAGGCATCTTTTTAAAGCACATTTTCCCTCTTGATCAGCTCTGCAGAGTCCAACCGATGAGCTGTTTTACTCTGCGTGACTCATGCGCATCTAAGGAGATGCCCTCCAAACCCAGGCGAGACGTGGCTATGATGTGCTGCTCCCAGTCACAAGCAGAAGGCAAAACTGGGAGAGAGAAGTGTTTTATGATTCGTCTCCAGAGAGAGTATGTGGTGTTTTACAGGAGATAGAGAACTGTAAGAAGTAATACGCACCCTAAATCATTATTTTAACAGTTAACTGGCACCAGACAAAACAAAATGAGATAAATATTACAGAGTTTCAAAGTTAGCCACAGAATTATCCAGAACAGCAGTTAGTTCACCTCTTCTGTAATAAGAAACAATGAAAAAGGAAAAGAAACTGGGAACCAGAGTTGGTTTTTAAAATGAGTTTCTACAAGGATCACTTAACTTATAAAGAAAGATGCAGCATAGGCATGTGCTTAATGTATTTTTATGTCTTAGCACCTAGCAAAGAGAAGGAAGAAAAATGAACTCTGCTTTTTTCCATCATTCTTTAAAGCAAACCCATCCATGTTGCATGAGAACGAACAGTTAGGGTTAGTTGTCCATAATTCCCTCGGAAGTGGCTGTACAGAAAGCCTTCTCACTATCTGTGAAGGAAAATGCCAGCTTCCCTGGGGCAGCGTCACTGCCATGGCAACATTGGCCTGAGCGAGAGGCAATGGGAAGGAGAAGACCTGTCACTTAAGCTATTAACAGCAAGGCCCTTGAATTGTCCAAATATGATCGATATTCCAGAGGTACCCTGGGAAGCTGTAGCCTTATTAATTCTGGATTAACCCACCCGAGTTGGGGAAGACAAGGCATAATTTCATATCTTAAATGACACGGGCCTCCAAAGGCTTTGCTCCTCTGAAAATGTTGTCCTGACCACCAGTGTCCCTGAGACCAAGTTTCTGTCTACTTTGATGTCTCACGGGGGCTGATCTTACATTGGTGCCTTAATAAAGACTGCTGTATCCCTGTCTACCTCGTTTCACAAAATGTCAAGGTATTTGGTATCTGTCAGACCACTGCCAAATCTGGCTAAGATTGGTCAAGAGACTCGAGTGCTCTGAGGTGCAGCTGACTGACAGACAGCATGATCATACAAGCCTTGTTTCCTAGGAAACCATGCTAAAACCCGGCATATTAAGGCACTGCCTCTGAAACGCGTAGGCTGTGTCAGGAGCAGGCCAGAGATGCGTTTGCCTGTGACAACTCATGGGCACTGCCTGAGCCTGATTTTCAGCAGTCAAAAATCAGGCAGTGTCGGCTTTCAAGTCATCGGAGAGAGGCCCAAACATTGCAGTGCCGAAGGCACATTCTTAAAATCTGTTGTATTGCAGAGAGGTGTGAAAAAAAGCTGCTTTGCTGAGCTTTTCTTGGCCACCAAAGGAGATCTGCAGATGTTAGTGTTAGTAAACCTACCGTTCCCCCTTGCTGGAGCTGGAGCCCTCACGTCTCTGATGTACAAGCATAGGGCAATGTGGCAGGAAACGTGTCCCACACCCTGTGCTGCAGGGTAGAAAGGAGTCACAAGGACAGACTGTGTCTGCCAAAGATGATCCCTCATGGGGTCTTGTTGATCCCAAAGCCCCGATAAATAGCTCAGCCTTCACTGTCAGCTGGGGCCCCAGTCCCTTTCCCATCCCACATCTCACACAGCAAGGACCACAGGACAGGTGTTTGTTTGTAGGGCTCTGCAAGAATAGAGGGGCTGTGCCATTGCACTCAGTGTAAATGGAGTATGGCCAGAACCGTGAGGCAAATATTTAAGGCCCGTGTGCGAGACTTACCAAGGCTGCAAAACCCACAAGGCTGGGAAAGCTCTTGCTGCATTTGCAGACAGACGTGGTCATGAATCCGTGGGGCGTGCTGGATCGTAGCCTGGAGGCTGCATCTTCTCTCCTGGAGCAACACCTTTTGTCTTACTCACCATCTTTTGACTGTGCAAAGGAGAAAGTGAAGGTCATCCAGACTGTGATGCTGCAAGCATAATTTACTCAGAGCAGTGAATTATGCCACAGGGATGTGCATGTTGCTGCAGACGCTTGAAAAATAAGTGTGTAGACGTTGATTTAGGAGGCTTCTGTAAGGCTTCTGGTTTTTTGAACCTGTTGAAGCTGAGGCCCAGCTATGCAAACAAGCAGTGGTATATTTAACTTACTGCTGATTACACAGTTAGATAAACATGACACTTCAACAGCTATGTGTGTAAATTGGGCCACTGTCCAGAACTAAGATTCATTGCCCTATATACTTCTTGCTCACTGGCATCTTTATGGAAGCAAATATTTGTATAATGAGAAATGGAAAGTAAATAGGGAAGATCAGGGTGAAATCACTGTGGGGCAGTGGAAAGTTAATTTTGGTGCTGCAGGTAGCAAATCTGATGCATAAATGTACCTTAATGTACATGTCAGGCTTAGTGTCAGAATGATATGGCTAATTCCAAAATCTGATTTCACGACGTATTGCAGCCTGAAGAATTTTGAAGGAAAGACAAAAGATAAGTTGTTTCTTTGAGAATATAAGAACCTTAATGTGGAGATCTGTGTCAACACAAAGAATGAAAACAATGTATTTTTAACCTAAAACATGAAAGAGACATGAAGAATAGTGAGGAAAGAGAGAATATTCCAAGTATTTTTCATTTCTAGTGAAATCCTACCCTACAGCTTTTTCTTGACCCTATAGAATAAGAATGAAACGGGAGCTGTGTGCCTAACCCCTTTATGCTGCTCTTACATCGCAGTCCAAGTGCCTTAACATCTAATATTTTCCCAGGCCCACTGATCTGAAGACAGTTGTCTGAAGACAACAAGATAGAATCCAAATCTGGTTAAATTATTGTGACACTAATATAATTCCTTTGGAGGGAGGGGACTGGAATCTTTTAATGCTCAGCTTTTATAGGTTTGTGCGAAATACAGCATCAGTTTAGCTGGAGACATCTGGACTGTCTCTGATAAATGAATAAATGTTTTTTTGTTTCATGCAGAGGATTCTCAAAGGAAATAAGTTCACTAGTGGGTGAATAAAACATGGAATAAATTTGAAATACTCAAGAGGGAATGAAAAACTGCATAAAATTGAAAAAAAGAGTGAAGTTCTTCGTAAAGAAAAATAACAGAACGCAACACATGTAAAAGGTTATGCAGCCATGAAAAATGACAAAATGTGATATTAAGCATTGCAGAACCCTGATTAGTTTTGTAATAGTGTATAAACCTATGAATGCACAACTTCAAAAAGAAGCTTTAAACGTCCTTTTCTAAGCAGCTTACCAGAGCCCCATTTTAAAAATCTGTTATTGTTTCTTGCTAATTTGTTTTTATCAGATTCTCCTACTATCTCCTGTGCACTGTGGTTATGAGGTGTTAAAAGGATTAGGAGTTCATGAATTTCAGGAGCAGTTGACCTTTTCCATGGGTTCTTGTTCCAGGAGAAAAAAAAAAGAAAAAAAAAAAAGCTTCATTGCTGACTTAAAATAAACTCAAAACTGAATAACAAGTAATGCTTTAAAAAACACTTGGGGAGAAGATGCATGCAAATAGCTCTTTCTATTGCTGCTGACCCGTAGCTACTCTAGAATGGATAAAAAAGAAATCAGAGGTCTGCCTGAATTACCACTTCAGCAAAAATGCTGCCCTCATTTCAGAATTATTCTGAGATCGTGATGCCCACCAGTACTACACAGTTGCTTGACCAAGAATGTCAGCAAGCAAAATCATTTCATTCTTGAAAAGTAAAATTTAAATGCCATATACCCTTGCTCTAAAGCATGATGCCACTTGCACATCCCCAGTTGCTATGATCCCATTATCTTAAAAACCAGTTCCAGTAGGTCCAGGTTTTTGTATCCAACCTCATGGCAATGAACACCATTTCCTACAGCATACTGAAATGACCTTCTTAGTGCACACATGTATTGAAGGGCTGCTCCATGCCTGCCAGTGCCTGGTTCTTGTGGCTTGTGTGCTGGGCTCCTCTCAGCTTGCATGTGCTCTGTGTACCCTGTGCTTGGTGATTGGATGCTGCACAGTGGTGCGGTACACTTTTGAATCTTTATGCTATCACCAAAATGATCCAGGCCTGGCATACATTAAATATAAGCCAAGGTAGAGGGTGATAGACTGGATTAATCTGGAAAAGCAGAAGCTAACGGGATATCTAATCACAGCCTACAGCTACTTGGATGGCAGGTACCAAGACAACAGGGCCAAACTCCACTCCGCAGGTTCAGGTGGACAAAGACAACAACCCCAGCTACATCCTGGGAGGTTCAGCATGGGGAAAAGCTTTTTCCCAGGATGATGGTGAAGTCCCAGTCATTGACAAGATAGGGGATCTCCATTCTTGGAGAGACTCAGGTATGCAAAACCATAGCAGCTCTGATCTAGCGCTTGCTGACAGTCCTGCTCCAAGCAGGTCCTCTGCAACAAGCACTTTTGTCTGTACCTCTGTGAATGACTGCCTCTTTTTCTTTCCTTCAAATAACATCTTTACCTCTTTATCCAAAACTGCCAAGCACCTTTTCTTCAAATCATTGAAGTGATGATCAGAATTCAGTTTAATTCACAATTTATTTCTTTAATGGTTTACTCTCTTCAACAACCTCTTCCTATGATTCTAAAGGTTTGTCCACCCTAGAATATGTCTTTAACATATTAACCAACAGCTCACAGACACAAAAATGACATGGGTTTGCAGTAACCATCCAGCAGTGTTTCTTCCTTTCCATCTATCATAGAATCAGAGAATGGCTTGGGTTGGAAGGGACCTGAATGATCTTCTGGTTCCAACCCCCCTGCCAAGGACAGGGATGGCACCCACTAGAGCAGGCTGCCCAAAGCCCCATCCAGCCTGGCCTTGAACACCTCCAGGGATGGGGCATCCACAGCTTCTCTGGGCAACCTGTGCCAGTGCCTCACCACCCTTACAGTGAAGATTTTCCTCCAAACATCTAATTTAATTCTCCTCTCTTTTAGTTTAAAAGCATTGCCCTTGTCCTATCGCTATCTGACTGTGTAAAACAGTCACTCCATCTTTTTTATAAGCCCCCTAAAGGCTATATAATTGAATCTGAAAATGTCTTGTTGAATTGGAACATGTCACTTCACAAGCCCTCCTATCCAAGATTTCAAGTGATGGAAACCATCTGCACTCCTAAGAAAGTCATTACAATATATAGCTATCCACCCCAAAAACAATATATATATATATTTAAAAAAAAAAAACTTTCTTACATTCTCCTCTGTAAGATGAGCAGGCTCATCTTGCTAGACGCTTCCTACATCTCTAAACTTCTACAAATAATGAATTTTAAAGGTGAAAGCAAAATCAAATTTTCATTAGGTACCAAATTTTCATTTGGTACTCGGGGTGGGGGGGGGGGCTTTGAGTTAAGAAGGAGGGCAGGAGGTGCTCCAGGCACCAGAGCTGAAGCTCCCCTGCGGCCTGTGGAGAGGCCCCTGGTGGAGCAGGCTGTCCCCCTGCAGCCCATGGGTCCCACACGGAGCAGATCTCCACGCTGCAGCCCCCCCGTGGAGGAGCCCCCGGTGGAGCAGGTGGATGTGGCCTGGAGGAGGCTGCGGCCCATGGAGAGCCCCCGCAGGAGCAGGCCCCGGGCCGGAGCTGCAGCCCGTGGAGAGGAGCCCACGCAGGAGCAGGGGGTCTGGGGGGAGCTGCCGCCCGTGGGGGACCCGTGCTGGAGCAGTTTGCTCCTGGGGGATGGACCCCGTGGTGCGGAGCCATGTGGGAGCAGTGCTTGAAGAGCTGCTGCCTGTGGGCAGCCCCTGCAGGCTCAGTTCGGGAAGGACGGCATCCCGTGGGAGGGACCCCACGTGGAGCAGGGGCAGAGAGGGACCGTGAGGGAGCGGCAGAGACAAAGCGTCAGGGACAAGACCCCATTCCCAGTTCCCCTGAGCCACTCAGGGGAGGAGGTAGAAGAGGGTGGATGCGGGGGAAGATGTTTTTAGTGTGCTTTTAGTTCTCACTGCTGTAGCATGTTTTTATTTGGCAATAAATTAATTAAATCTTCCCCAAGCTGTTTTCATCTCTGACCCTAACCCTAAAACATAATCCTAACCCTAACCCCTAACAACTGACCCTAAACCTAACCCTAACACTTTTCCCTAACCCTAACCTCTAAACTTAACTTTAAACCCTAAATCTAACTATAATCCTAATCCCTAACCCTAAAGCTAACCTTAACTATAACCTAAACCCTAACCTTACTCCTAACCCCTAACCCTACTCCTAACCCCTAACACTAACCCTGACCCTAACTCCTAAACCAAAACCTTAAGCCTAACCTCTAATACTTAACTAACACAGATTTTTTTATGAGGAAAGTGAGTTTCCAAGGAAACATGCTCATCAGCAGGGCATGCATATGCACATACAAGCATATATCTAAGATGGTCAGGGATGTGTATTTAAGGTCAATGCACTGGGCTGCCTTTGCTGACTGTGAAGTCTGACAAGGGCTTGGAGAGCTGCCCAAAATTATAGGGATTTAGCTACTTCCCTGGTACAGAACAGACCTGCACTTCATAGAAGTCAGAGCTATTTTTATGGAGAAAGAAATGCTCCAGGAGTTTTATGAGTCTCAGAAGGGACAGCTGAAGGTGTGGTGGAGCCTCTGGTTGTGCATGGCTCTTCTTTGGACAGTGCTAAACCAAGGGTACTGAGAGTTGCTTTGTACTGTTGAATTATTCAGGAGTCCTTCACAAATGACTGCAAATCAAGGAGAATGGGAGGCCCAAGGGGAAGTTCAGCAGTAAATGTTCGGTATTCAAGGAGAAAGTTAAACATACACCAGGTTTTGTAGGACTTTGGGCCAGAAAAGGATGATAGGAGACTCTCCTGATGGACACGTAGACTGCACAGTCTGGGCAGTTTCACCTCACCACTGAAAATCTTTGCAAGTGAAACTTTAGGACAATGAAAGACCTTATCCATTGCTGTGGTTTAAGCCCAGAAGGCAACTAAGCACCACATGTTCATGCTTTCACTGCCCCAAGTGGGATGGGGGAAGAGAATTGGAAGGGCAGAAGTTAGAAACTCATGGGTTGACATAAAGACAGTCTAATACATGTGGAAAAAAAATGCAATTGCTCACCACCACCAGCCAACCGATGCCCATCCAGTCCCCAGGCAATGGCAATCCTGGCAAACTTCCCCCCAGTTTTTCTCTCTGATCATGATGCCATATGTTATGGGATATCTCTTTGGTCTGTTTGGGTCAGCTGTCCAGGCTGTGTCCCCTCCCAACGTCTTGAGCACCCCCAGTCTCCTCGCTGGCAGGACAACATGAGAAGCAAAGTCCTTGGCTCTCTGTAAGCACTGCTCTGCAAAAACTAAAAAATCAGTGTGTCATCAACACTGCTTTCATCATAAATCCAAAGCATAGCACCATACTAGCCTCCATGAAGAAAAATAACTCTATCCCAGCCAAAACCACCCCACACATAAATTCATCAAAACGAAGTAACAAGGTGGAAGAGATCAAGCACTGCTAATGTCACCTGAAAGCCACACACTGCATTGCAGCATCTATGTGACACCTACAGGGCTGTTCAGCCACCTCTGAAGAGATGGGATTTCTTTTCTTCATCAGTATAGCAGAACTTCCTTTCTACAGGTTGCAGTAGTCTGGACATGTCATCTTCCATTCTGCCAACCACTGGACACAGAGAAAACAAAACAAAACAAACAACAACAAAAAAATACAGGTTAAAATTTCCCATTTTTGTTCCCCATATGTGTGAAGGAAGGAATGGTAATGTACTAAAATGACATTCGACCTGCCACGCAGACAAAAGCTTAGAGATGATGTTCCCAAAAGCTCTTCAGAGATGTCTTCTTGTTCAGTTTCCCAAGAGCTCACACAGCTGTGAGGACACAAAAGACCTCAGAGCTGCTGGGGCAGTACTTGTGCAGAGACAACGAGGAGAAATCACGGTGCTGTAGCCTCCAGAAAACCATCTTTCCCAGAAGCAGCTCATCACCTTCCTCTTTGAGAGGTGCCCTATGCAGGCAGCTGCATTTACTGCACAGTGGCAATTGAGATAACCTCACACCAAAAGGTCCTAAGAGATGCAGCTCAGCAAGTCAGATGGCTGCGCTGAATAGCCTGGATTACTTCAGCAGGATGTTTCTGTGCCTTTTGAAATAACAGAGTTCCCTTCAAGGACGGTCGGCAGGTATTTAATGATAAATCATATGTCAGAGACAACCTACAAGCAAAGCACACAATAGACAAAGGATGACCCTATCTATTTATCAAGATGTCTGCTCTCTGACAGGGAAGATTGGGGAATCTTTTTTTTTTTTTTAATCCTTTCTTTTCTCTAATGTGTTCTGCTTGGATTTTTTTCCCTACCCCTTTTTTCAGTCCTACTGCACTCAAGAGTGCCAAGGCTTATGAAAACCTGACTTTGGGGACATTTCTGGTCATTGGGGCAGCAATGTTGGGGAAGGCAAACCATTTGTTGGATATTTGCTCTGAGGCCTTCAGGAAAGCAGCAGCTCTGTGTTGCCAGTAGCAGAACTGCAAGCTGGCTCTGCAAGTGAGCTGAAAACTTCAGAAAAGTATGTGCTTGTCTGTAATGCATAGGGCATTTCTTTGTGAAAGGACCAGTAAATACCTTCACACCAAATTTCAGTTTTGATGAACCATAGCATTTGCAGGCAGTAGACACACCATCTAAAAGTCATCAACCAGCACTAATTTTCATTAGTTTTCTTTTGCTTAAACATCTGTGTTTTGTTTTTTCCTTTTTTTTTTTTTTTTTTTTTTACGAAGCATCAAAGAAAGTCACCCTATAACAGCATTCCTGTGGTGAGTATAAATGTCCTTCTCATTACCCAAATGGCAGGAAGTGTGAGAAATGACATCATGCTATCATTCACTAAGCCACAGAACTGCACTCTATGCTGCGTTTTCTTTTTTCCCTTGACAAATTGAAGTTCAGAGTTCCTACTACTTCTTATCTCAGTTATCGTTGGCTGTGAGCCAGAGCTCGTTTTGCTCAGCTTTCCATAAAATGTGAATCACGAGCAATCCAACAGCTTTCTGGAGCATCTTGCATGAAAAGAAGGTGGATCTACAGACCTAGAAGAGGGAGCAAACTCATGGTCCCCTATAAATGGTCCTCAGCCAGCTTTGAAAACTCTGCTTAGTTGACCCACCCCCATGTCAGCCCATAAAATAGGGTTGACATCAAGGAACAGCTCAAGCATGTTCAGCAGGGACTACATAGATTTTAGAGAAGCCCCAGCCAAGATGAAATCTTGGTGCTGTCAGAGGAGGATATAGCATGCTGAATCCAACTGCCTGAGAGATGCAAGGCTGCCACAGCTCCATGCCCCCAGTCCAACCAGCAGCGAGCCTAAAAACCCTTTTCCAATAGGCGCACACACCCAGAGCACACTTATGCACCACTTATAGACGTATGCATGTGGCCAGCCACACAGATCACAAACAGAATCAGTGGCCTCATCCTGCTTCCCTCTCTGGCTAAGCAGGATGGAGGTCCACTAGTGAGAACATATTATATATGTATATATGGATGTGCAAGGTGGATCCTTCCTACAGCTGGGCTCGGACACCCAGTCTGACCAGTAGCTGCCCCTGAATCCCAGTCTCCCCAGCTGCTGGCACCCTCACTAAATTTCACTGGGAGATAAAACATAATTCCTCTGTGCAGCTTGCTTCTCTGGCACAGATTTTTTTTGGATTTGTTTTTAAAAAGAGCTGAGCAAGGCTTTTGTTAGATTAACTGGCTTTCTCATAATAAAAGCCTTGAGTAGCTGTAATTGTATACTTGGCTTTGTTTACAACAATTATATCAGCTTCTCTTTTCTTTGTAATTTATTTTCCCAGTGTTGTTATCCAGTACACGTTTATGTATTCTTTTTCTCCAAATGGGCTGATTCTTCCCCAGATGCCTAAAGTTATTACTGTGCTAATTCCTTGACTCAGCTTGCTGTGTTCTGTATCGTCTTTCTCATATCCCCAAGCAAAAAATAAATAAAAATTAAAATGAAGAAGCAGAGGTGTACTTTCTTATGAGTAACAGTTTGGGACCAGATTCCCAGCACAAGGAATGCAGAGGAGGGATTTCCCAGATATTGTGCCCCTGTACAGAAGCTATATTCCTTTTTGCAGTTGAGATGAAAACATTTCTCAGGCTCTGACAGAAATTTTCCCTGAGTGCAATCCACTGGGTACAACTCTGTGTTTCTGTTGTACCCACCAACACTGTGGCATTGCTTTTCACATGCTGCAGTCTGGAAATATGAAACCAGCACTGGTCTCTTTATCTTGCCATTTCTCTTTTCTAGTCTTTTCACATTGAAGTGTCCAACTTGAATATTCAGGTGTTATTTGCATGTGTAGTTACATGTATGACATCATGCCTATATAGATAGGGACATCTGTAGATACAGATATTTAAATATATGACGTATATTTTGGAAGAGGGGATGGGAAGACACCAAAAACATTTTACTTTCAATTTTCAATCAGAGGAAAACCATAAGCCCATATTTTAAGCCTAGTGATATGGAGAGCATCAGTTCGACTACAGAAATTAAATTTGATGTGTGTATTTCAACCCTGAGTTCAAGCCCCTAGAAACACTGCAGGTCTGTGCTCAGAATCAGCTCCTTGTACAACGGGTGTCTTAAAAGCACAAATAACTACTAACTCAGGAGGCAGGAGGAGGAAAACAAATCATCCTGAATCAAGCAGGGGACAACCTTTAACAATCCAGATCAAAACTAGTATCTCAGTTACTAAGCTGAAATCAAGTAGTCAGCTTACTTGAATTTGGGGGTTTTCTCGCGTCTTCACTTCCCTCCTTCTTCTCTCCTCCAAGTCACGCCTTTCTCCCAGTTGCACACTTCTCCTTTTCATGGGTTTGGTTTTGTGAATACTAGCTTTAGTTCAGCACGAGCCCTTCACTGGATGAGACGTCCTTGGCTCTCTGTATGCATGTGAGCACCTTGCTTCTCCCAGGGACCCTGCTACAGGCACACTTGATAGTGACTCTCTGAGCAGATCTCTACTTCCCACCTTGTCTTGGCTGTGGCCACACAGAGCTAATGGGATTCAGGTTTTGAGTTACTTTGGGTGTTTTTATAACATTAAAAGAATGCGTTTGAGCAACAACTTGTTTTCACTGACTGTGATCTCCTGAAAAGCACATTCAGCAGCTGCTCTCGTACATCCAACTTTCTCAGGCCTTAGAAATGAAATTGTCTTTTTTCATTGTCCAGGTCTTTGCACTCCCCCAAAACATAGCATCTGGTGAGAAAGGCCACGAGGACAACATCTGAGTCAAAATTCACTTTTTTTTTTCCCCCATCATGCTTTTGAAGTTTGATCTGAAAGTTACACTTGCCAGATCTTGAACACAAAAGCCATGGGTTGCTGAAGAACTTTTAGCACATCCAGTACTTTTCTCTGTGAAACCTAAACTGTCCTGCAGTGCCTTTGGCTAACCCAGTATCAAAGTGGGTCTGCTTCTCCATCTACCTGAGGCAATCTTGGCTCTCCTAATCAAACAGTCCTACATCTGATGTTTGTTATCATGAATAATTTAAATAATATTAGCAGTTCTTAATGTCTAGGTTCAATATCCCTTGCCACATCTGTAAGATGTTCCTCATATCTCATCCTATCCAAGATGGCATGAAGGGCTCATTGCCCTTCTACAGAGAAAGAACTTTTTTTTTTTTAAACGAATGTAAGGTTTTTACCATACTCCTATTCACTGTTCTCTTTTCTAAACTGAATCTCCCCAGTCCTGCACAGATTGTTGTTCTCTAGGACCCCAAACAAGCACAGAACCTTAGTAACTCCCCATAATTTCACAAAATTCTCCTCTCCAGCTTTCAATTCCGTAATCATTGCAACAGGCTGTGGTTGGAGGCCAATATTTCTCTGCTTTTGTTCTTGTTTTGGGTGCATATCCAGGCCAGAAGAGCCCAAACAGGCAAGAACCAGACTGAAGTGTCCCCTCTCCCGCACAAGCCAGAGCCTCATTCTCCCAGATACAGCTATTGCCCACATCTCAATCTAAAATGTGCTGCAAGCGAGCTGATGGCCTTGTGGAGGTAGGAATGGGATATAAATCATTCCAGATGGCTGGGAACCATTGAGACTCTGACAATCCTTAAGGAGCTGAAGAGCCTCTAAGGAAATTGGGAAATCAGCTAATGTTCCTCTGGGGCATTGAATCCTCTCCTGAACCCCATTCTGCTTGTGCCATTTATATCCTTTTTCCCCTCCCAGCAGAGCATCTTTTTGAGATAACAACCTTCCCCATGTGTTTAAACACTTCCAGACCTCCTACGTAATTAGTTCATTTTCTCATGCAGGCACATGCATGTGGTTTTGGGTGATGAACAGATGCATGTCACATTTGAGGGCAAGACCCAGACTTGAAGCTGGATTTGCAGGCTTAAGTGAAAATACCAGTCTGGAAAATAGATGAGAGACTGCACTGCTTCTCTCTCCTCAGCTTGGGACTTTTATGCCTTTGAAGCAAAGGATTCAGTATGTGAAAAAGTCCAAAAATTATGGTTGAGCAAGCTGTTGCCCCTGTGAAAGGTGCTTACATGTACAGACTGTCCCAGAATATGTCTCTACCAGCCCGAACTTTCATGGTAGAAAAAAAGTACAAGTAATCACTCATTTTCTGGAGAAAATGATAGGCAATAGAAACACTCCTAGGGTTCATAGCACACTATAAAAATTGACAGATAAAAAAAATACACACTATTAATATGTCAAGCAGTTAGTGTTACAGCAGGGAGAAAACATCAAGCACGGGAACTAGTACCTCCAGGAGAAATGGCAAACATGAAAAACAGCAAGCTCAATTATCCTGCAGCTTGCGTGAAATTTGGGGGACTGTCAGACACACTAAACACAGCAAAGGAGCAGAGCTAGGCAGTGGGACTGCAGCTTAATTTAGCTCCAAAGTGTGTCTGAGCCTTAAGATATTTGTGTAGTTTTACCTCTTCGCCTGGAAAACTACAGTGAACAAGTTATCCAGCCATATTTCCTGCTTTTAGTTTTCCTGGCAAGGCTGCAATCATAACAGAAATTTCCATGTCAGAAGGAATCCCAAAAGCAGTGAAGTATGCAAACAGGGGAAGAGAACAGTAATTCATGGGTTTATTTTTTAAGTTCAAGAGTTCATTTGCCTTTCTTGGGTAACAATTTTAACTATTCCCAATTTACCTGATCCCAAAACACGTATGGTAGCAGAAATACTATAAGAAAAAATCTGGATGGTTTCAAGGGAAAAACTATTCAAATATTACTTTGTTTTTATAAGTGTGGCTGCAGTCATCTTGTTAGCCCTGGGGAAGAGGTCCTTTTTCTTTCTCAGCCAGGCTGGGAGATGATCAGAGGGAAACCTTTGGAAGTGGTTGGGGTCCCCCATGCAAACACTCACATCTCTCTGATCTCAAGGAAGCACTCTCCATAACAGATTCTAGGTGGTCAACAGAGCAATTTAAAAGTTGGCATCTCTAATTAGAAAGCACATATTTCCATGGAGGGTGGAAGGGCTGGAGGCTCTGACAGGTCACACTGACATGCTGGCTCTTCTTCTTTGGGCACCCACTTCCACATAAGCCCTGGCTCGCCATGACCTTAGTTTTAAGCTTGTGCCTCAGAGCTCCTGCAGACACTTGGGCACCTGAAGGATGTTATTTCAGTGTGGGGCTGGCAATGACTTGCTTGGCTGTTCATGGAACAGGATCACAGAATCATCTAAGTTGGAAAAGACCTTCAAGATCATCAAGTCTGATCACTAACTTGACCAAGTCCCATCACTAAACCATGTACCTCAGTGCCACATCCACAGGTCTCTTAAATACTTCTGGGGATGGGGACTCCGGCCCTGGCCTTCCAATGTTTGCCCACCTTCTCTATGGTGCAACTTGGGATGGTTTCATTGTGCTCACCAAGAAGGGAGAAGAGGATCTAAAGTGAAGACTGGGAAAGACACAAGCTCACCCATCAGCTGCAAAAGATGCCGCTTCAGCCTCTAGTGCTCATAAGGCAGAGTTTTCATCCTTCATTGCTGGAAATGGCCCTTACTCTTTTTGGTCTGAGTTTACCCTTAAACTTCTCTAACTCTCCTTGAATCCTCACACCCATAAGGGATGAATGAGCAAGTCCCTCCCACAGTCCCCTCTCTAGAAGACACTGCAATTTCACCTTGTTCCTAGGTTCTGTTAGTGTTGTTTCACACAGCGCCACTGTTGATGCATCCATAGGGCCCATGCAACACGCAAACAGAGCAGTGTTTGATCTGGATAGGCTGGAGTGATGGGCTGAGGTCAACTGTATTAAGTTCAACAAGGCCAAGTGCCGGGTCCTGCACCTGGGGCACAACAACCCCAAGCAGAGCTACAGGCTGGGAGATGAGTGGCTGGAAAGCTGCCTGGCCGAGAAGGACCTGGGAGTATTGGTTGATAGTCGGCTGAATATGAGCCAGCAGTGTGCTCAGGTGGCCAAGAAGGCCAACAGCATCCTGGCCTGTATAAGAAGCAGTGTGGCCAGCAGGTCTAGGGAAGTGATTGTGCCCCTGTACTCGGCTCTGGTGAGGCCGCACCTCGAGTACTGTGTTCAGTTTTGGGCCCCTCGCTACAGGAAGGACATGGACGTGCTCGAGCGAGTCCAGAGAAGGGCGACCAAGCTGGTGTGGGGTCTGGAGAACAAGTCTTACGAGGAGCGGCTGAGGGAGCTGGGCTTGTTCAGCCTGGAGAAGAGGAGGCTCAGGGGAGACCTTATCGCTCTCTACAGTTACCTTAAAGGAGGCTGTAGAGAGGTGGGGGTTGGTCTGTTCTCCCACGTGCTTGGTGACAGGACGAGGGGGAATGGGCGAAAGTTGCGACAGGGGAGTTTTAGGTTGGATGTTAGGAAGTACTTCTTTACCGAAAGGGTTATTAAGCATTGGAACGGGCTGCCCAGGGAGGTGGTGGAGTCGCCATCCCTGGAGGTCTTTAAAAGACGTTTAGATGTAGAGCTTAGCGATATGGTTTAGTGGAGTACTTAGTGTTAGGTCGGAGGTTGGACTCGATGATCTTGAGGTCTCTTCCAACCTAGAAATCTGTGTCTGTGTCTGTGTTAACCTCGTTTCCTGTCCACACGGTGCATGTGCCTACATGCAAGTTGCCATGCTTTGTGCTGAGCAGAGGAGTGACAATGCCTAACAGCAGGACTCGTTGGCTCTGTCCCACGCTCTGCTCCGCAGATGATTCCAAGAAAGGAAAATAAATTCAAGTCAGCCTTTTCTAATCAAAGTGACTCTTTGAAGGAGGGCTCTGTTTTACTTTCATATTTCACATTCCACCTGAACAAATATATGTGATGTACAAAACAAAGGCTAACCCTTTGCAAGGTACTACAGTAAGGATCTCCCCACGTAGGTAAACTCTGGAAAAATCATTCACATGTTCAGCAAACAGATGAGATGCAGGCATCCAGCTCCCAGAAACTTGCAACATACAGCTCTGTCCACAACATCCAGGAAGCCAAGGACAGCAAAGAAACGCTAGAAAGGAGGACCAAGACCACTGGATGGGGAGGAAGCAGGGATCCAGTTTGACTGCTATATGAATGACTGCTCCACTGATATCAGTGACTCACACGCAGCACGTGCCTCCCAGGGTACACAAACACTGCTGTGGGACCGAACAGCCCACCTTGTCATGATCTGATACTGTTTTAAGCTGCCCTGACAGCTTCCTGGCTTTGGATTCTTTCTATTTTTGTTTTAAAGCATGTACACATTAATAACAGTGGCTGAGATGTATGTTTTCATTATGAATGAAAATCTGTTCTCCAAAAAACTAATCAAGCAGCACACTCTTGCCTGAAGCAGTGCTTTAATAGAAGAAAAGCTTCATGTGATTGTTGCTAAAAGTCACCTCCTTCCAGTTTCATACTGCTTCCATTAATAGACTTTCCTAACACTCAGCCATGCTGATAAATGTCATTTTTCACTACAATAAGAAAGTCGGGAGGCTTTGGATGGATAGGGGTTGGTCTATTTCACATGCCATAAAATACATTAAAAAAAAGGGAATGGGGCAGAATTCCTTCTATTATTTATCACTTAGTCTTGTCCATCCATCACAGGATAGTGGATTTCCCAGGCTTGTATCTTCACAGCTGCAGATCTGCGTCCTGAATACCAGTCAGAGAAGGGAAATGTGTAGTGATGAGGTGATGCTGCCCCCCAAAAGCTCATGATCTAAGGGAACAGAAGATTGCTTTCTGTTGTGAATAGAAATAAATTGATCTCTTCTTCCTAAGACTAGCCTAAGTTGCTTGCTTAGCAGGGTAGCTTAATTTATAAGCATTTGTTATTTACAATATGCTGAAAGACAGAAAGAAGAGTAAATGCAAAATACTAAGTTGCCTTTATTAAAGCACTGATTTTGTTGCACTCCTTCTTGCCAGGAATGAGAGAGTTCATTTACCCTGCCACTGCCAACACACTACGCATCTTTCTAATCATGGTTACGTTTTTCTCTCTCTTCCACATCAGGAGATAAGTGGTCCCTGGATCTGAGAGCCAAGTGTGAACTATGGAAGTGTGAAGCTATGACCCATTGCATTCCCTCATCTCCTCCAGCCCTCAGCTCACACCCAGCCTACAGAGACGGGCCAGAGCTAACGAGGAAGGTATTGACATGGGGTACACTTTTTCTTCCATGACCCAGTGGCCCACAATGAAATTCTGTAGCTGTTGGTACCATGTGTGGTGATGAATTTCTAGGACACCGATGCTAGGACACAGCCAAGGTGTAGACTTGATTGTGGCATAGACAAGGAGGAAATTACTTGGTATGGATTGGCTCACAAAGACACACCTGACATTGAAAAAAAAAGTAAGCTGTTAAGGGGGAATGGTTTTAATCTAATGGAGGGTAGATCAAGATTGGATATTAGGAAGAAATTCTTCACTATGAGGGTGGTGAGGCACTGGTACAGGCTGCCCAGAGAAGCTGTGGATGCCCCATCCCTGGAAGTGTTCAAGGCCAGGCTGGATGGGGCTTTGGGCAGCCTGAGCTACTGGGAGGTGTCCCTGTCCATGGCAGGGGGGTTACAATTAAATGATCTTTAAGGTCCCCTCCAACCCAAACCATTCAATGACTCTATGACTCTAAGTGCTTAGAGCCACTTTTAGCTCTGCTGTGGGTCAAAAGAGCTGTTCTTGATTTAATTGTAGTGAAACACTCAATTTCTCCCACAGCTTGTCTGTGGTTATTCACTACATGTTCTGATTTTGCATGGCATAATAAAAGAAACCTGCTTAAAGCACCGTCCAAGGGGAAGTATTCCATCACTTGTGGAAACTGTTTTCTCAGACAAGACCACTTACTAAATCCAGCCCATGAATAGTTTCCATCTCTCTGAAACGCCTTTTCTCTGCTGGTTTACTACTGATCTAAGTTGCTTTGCTCAAAAACGTGCTCAAAAAGTCAGAAATGTGGGCCAATACAGGTGAATTTAAAGGCAGAGCCCACAGCCCCCCCAGGACCTACAAACACAAAGGGAGAAATATGCACCTTGGATTTTGCCCAGCCTTGATATAGATGCTAGCAAAGAGGAGGTTTGTTCAGGTAGAACCTATACCTTTGCCTGCTCACCTGTTAGGGCATCACATACCCAAGTTTTTCTCACTTCACTGCTATTTTTTTTTCTGGAAAAAAAGTAGAGAATTTGATAAAAAGCAGGTTCATGGTAAGCAATGCTCATGGGACATCACCACACAGTGCCAGCAGGCCTGGCACAACCATCCTGGTGCATCTGTTTTCCTCATTTCCAAGAAACACACCCTAATTCTGTATCCTCGTCTGAAACTGCCCATGAGACAAGACACTCCAGATTTTGGATTTGTTTTCCTCACAGCAGAAATAAAACCAGCCTGAAGGACAATGAGCAAGCATTGGTTATTGTAAAATCTCTTTCCACGGTGTTTGCCATTTCTGTGGTTTCACCTGCTGGCCACATGAAAGAAGACAATCCTCTCTGTGCAGCCAGAAGAATTACCCAGCAGAGTACAAAAACTCTTTCAGTAACATGCTTTTATCACTCCAGCAACAGCAGTTTATCTACAGCATAAATACTTAATACAAAGGCAGGGAAATGTCAGGGACACCACAAGGTAATCATCTAAAGAACCAAGAGCTGTTGCTGCTGCTGAATCCAGTGGCAAAAGAAACAAACACACACACACACACAAATCCTTTTCAAAAGAGCTATCTGCTGCAAATTAGATGTGAGAGATAAGGTTAAGGAGAAAAGAAGCAGAAAGAAATGAACGCAGTCAATTATAAACCTCTTCAAATAAATTTTAAAAAAAGAGAAAAAAACCTTCAGAGAACGATACCCAAAAAGACTATTAAAAAATTTAAAACTTTGAAAACCAAACTAAAACTTACAGAAATCAATACATCATACTGAAAATTTTCATTTCAGTGCAGTTCATTTCCCATCTTTTAAAGGAAAGAGGCTGTCTGAGAAAATAAGATTCTGAGAGCAGAGGAATGAGGGGAGAGTTTGCACAGATTCTCTGATACCTAATAAATGCCAGATTTTTCTCCAGTCTGTCCTCGGAATGAATATTGGTAGGGTTTCACCCTTCCGTTTAGCTATCTACTTTTATTATGTTTGTAGGGCCTTGTTGTCTTTTCATCTGCTTCTCCGGTGCCAAATGTCACTGAGATGGGGCTAGTTTCAAAGTTCTGGCCATTCCTTACATGAAAAAAATAAAATAAAAAATGTAATCTTTCCCCCCAAAGTTAGCCACCCTTCAAAAAGATCATTAAAATGTATAATGCTATTGTAATTAATGTCCCCTTCCTTCCGACCTCTTCCTGTCATTCAACCTGTACACTGAAAGAGCAAGTCCTTGACTGTACAAGTAACTAATAGCCACTCCACAAAGAAATCCTGTTGCATGGTCATTTATACATGCTCCTTTTCTGAAACAGATTGCAGGTATGTGCGGCTGAGCTTAGTATATTAATAGTGCCGGATTAGACACTGTGCAGTAGAAGGTGTGCTGCTGCCAAAAATGACTAACAGAAAAGCCAAGACATCAATTAAACTGTCAGGTGCTATTAGGAGGATCTTCCTGATTTAAAGCAATCCTGTCAGAATGCGTCCGCTATCATAACCAGAGCAAAACAAAAGAAGAAACACAGCTAAACATCAGGCTCCCAATACAATTTACTGCCCCAAGTGTCTTTGGAGCACTTGAAATATTGTTCACTGGATTCCAAGGAGAAAGTTGAGGTCCAAATACGCAAATGTAGAGCTCATCTACGGGAGGAAAAATGACCTATTTTGCTGATTTCTGTCTAGTATGAAACCTGATCTGATGTTGCATTGTTATTGGCAAATGACCTTTAAAAATAAAACAGAAGTGACTTTTCCAAGTCATTTGTAGTCTCTATGAAGTGGAAGGATTTGAGATGAATGACTGGTAACAGGAGATTGATTCGGGCACTAAGTAAACATAAGTGGATGGAAAAAAACAGCAAAATGAAAAGAAAAATGGATTATCAGGGAGCCTGACAGGAACAAGACAATGCCAAGAAAACAAATGAAATGTAATAATGAAATCAAGTTTTGCCTGTGATGCTTCAGTCTATGCCGAAACAAGGTTTATTGCACTTGGCAGTGAACTGCAGAAGAAGGGAAGTACAGCAGTTTGAGCGGAGCTTTTTCTGTTTTCTCTGGTCTCATATGAATTTGTCTTCAGCAGAGCATGACAAGGAAGATGTATTTCCTAGAAGCACCATGTGCATCTTCTAGCTGAAAATAAATACTGGAGAATTGCAAGCTAGTTTCTGATCAAAGTTCATTCAAAGTGCCTCCCATTTCCTTACAGGCATAGCAACCAGCCTTGCAGGAGTGATTTTACTGTCTCAGCCAAGAAGGACAGCAGCTTAGTTGGCTCATGCACCCTGGTAGCCCCAAGGAACACCAATCATCAGCCGCAAACCACAAGGCTGCTTTCTCAGGGAACCACGCTGGTGCCGAGAGGCCCTGACCGCCTCTCTGTCCACTAAAGTGAACATGATGTTAACGCCAGCATGAAAAAGAACTTGCCATTTCAAAGCCAATCCAGTCTCTGCCATGGCAGAAGCAAAACCATCCCACAGAAGCTGGCCTGTCACCAGTCAGCTTTGAGATTTTGTCTGTATTTGCCAGGAGAAACAACAGAGTCAGACGAGTTTGACCACAACAATCTGCATAAACACCCTAGTGTGAAAGCACCCAGGGAAAGGCTGACCTTAGGAGGAATTATGCAGCAGGATTTCCAAGCTGAGAGTTGCAACAGACGCAACTGAAAACAGCCCCAGTTCGCCGGGTGGAGATAAGGAGCATGTTTTAAACGCTGCACGGAAAGTCTGTGACCTTGTTATTGTGAGGAAACAGGGGTCCGATCCCAAACCCCTCAAAGTCAACAGAACAACCTGAGATGTTACTGGGTCATCAAAATGAAGGCAACTACAAGGCTTAGCTGGATCCTTCTTGCGCTCTGCCACAAAATATGCAGAGGCTGTGACAAGACACCTACTCACAGAAGTTTGTAATCCGTATATTTATTATATATTTGATTGCTTATATAATTATATATAATATAAATGATTGTCTAATCCTCAGAGGATATGTCAACTCTCTCTAAAGCAGGGTGAGCAAGCACCCTGTCTTTCACTTTTTTTTTTCCTGCAAAGAGCAATCTATTGCCTTGGCAAATCAAATGCAGAAAGCTGCATGTCTTTTTTCTTTTTTGAAGAAATATTTTCATATTTTCTCTTCTCAAAAATCAGTCTTGAAGTTCTTTCAGTGAGCACTGAGACATCTGTCTTGCGTAGGTTCAGCTGCCACCTTTGCAAATTACTTGTCATGTGTATTTGTTCTATAAGACGAATCATTAGAGGTTTTTTGGTTAATGCTATATTTATCAGCACAGAAGGGAATCTCCCGGCTCTGTGAAAACTTCATCATAAAGCAAATCTGAGCAACAGAGCTGAAACATATCTTTCTTTCCCCTCTTGAGGCATGGACGCCTTAAAATGAGAGCTTCCCAGCTTTGTTACAGATGTCAGCACAGTAATTCAGGTTTGCAGGAGACTCTCTCTCCCTCTAAGCACCTTGGATCGTGGGATACAAAGCTCACATGCTTCTCAATTGTTACCAAAGCTGTGACACACACTGGTTAACAATTCCAGATGCTTACAGTAAAAGATTTTGCTTTATCATTTGAAATAATTCAATAGAAAAATCAGTTGTTTTCCAGTAATGCTAGAAAGATACACATATTGCATTTTCCTCATTAAAAAGTGTGCAAAGCTGCTCATATCTCCTCTTTGTTCATGTCCTCTCACTGCTGTCCACATGCACATGGAGAGCTCTTGCACCACCCTTTTACTTTTGTTGAAATAATAAGGTTTTGACCTATTGTGTTCCAATTAGACACTAACAGCACTTCAGAGACTGACGTACTTCATCATTTAAGATGTATTATAGCTGCATTCTTGCCTTTCATCCCAAAGGCACTCCACACGACAACCACTGATATTTATATACTTGGTTTACAAAATAAAACTCGAAAGTACATATTTCAAATAGAATCCAACTCAGAGAGAGGAGGCTGTTTTGTATGGCTTATTAATAAAACAGGACAAATGATTTTGTGTATGCTAGATTCCACAAGAAAGGTCTGAGAAGCTAAAGACATTTCGTGACCTTCAAGAAAGCTTGAAATTAAAGCAAAGAATAGAAGACACAAAAGTTTCAGGAAAGGGAAGAGGTTTGCATGTTATTCAGAAAAACAGAATGTAACCATTTTTTTTTCTTCTATCTTGGCTCAAACCTTCCTGTTTTTCAGACGGGCTTATGAAGACAGGGAGAGAAAATCTGATCACTTGGAAAACCACTTTGTTTATTCTGAACAGCGAGATGATCAGTGCATCTCTGGCTGTTAGACCAGGCTCCCTGCAGGGGAAGTCAAAGCATGGTGTGTGTTCTGAAGCCTACGCTACTGGAAGGTAGAAATTAAGCTGCTTATTGGTTTTCTTTGCTCATTTCTTCTTTGCTACGTCACCTGCCATGTCTTAACTCAGGATTCAATCTTCTGTGCCATTCCATTTTATGGTTTTCATCAACACATCCTTCTGGCATGGCATTCTCTGCAAATCTTGGACTTGTCCATTAGTGAATTCCAGTTTGTAGCAACCAGGCAATTTGCAAAACTAAATGAAAATCAAACTCAAGAAAGACTGGATTTTGGATGTGAATCTTGTGAGGCATCTGAACATTCACTGGATTGCATTCATATCAGAGTGGAGTGGACTGACTGCAGAGCATCATTATCTCTGATTCAGCTTTTATTACCATTCGTTACTGTATTCTGAGCAGAACTTGCACAGAAAATTATTCCAAGAATGGCTGCAAACTCTGACATTTTGCTACAGAATGTCACTGCCATTTCAGGAGCCTGTGTCTGCCAGAAGTCAAAGACAGCTTTTCCATTGAGATTATTAGCAGGGAGAGGAATATCCTCTAGTACCACAAAGCATAGATGGGATAAATAAATACTAGCCAAATGCAGGTAGATCAAGAGTAATGGACAGCCTGGGATGATGACCAGAGAGAACTAAGGTAGTGAGATGAGTCTGAAAGTCATGCTCATGGAATATCATAATTCTGCTTTGGGAAAGATGATGCCCACAATGTATTTGGTTAAAATCAGGAAAGGAGCCCATACTTCCTGGAAGGGGCTTGATTCAAGAAGACATGCATGTAAGCTTCGAAAAGTTTGGCGATTTGAGGTTATGCCTAATATTGATGGTACAGGACACACGGAGGATGATATAAAAGAGGACAGGAATCAGAATAGAGCTTGTCTAAGCTAGCCAGAAGCCGCCAGTTTGGGTCCAGAGGCTAAAAGGTGCATGAACTTGGTGCTGTATGCAAGTAAACGTGCCCCATGGACATGCAATGACATGTGAGTGGATCAAATTATGAATGCCTTACATGGAAGAAGAGCCTTTAGACAAAGTAATCACGCCAATTACAACTCATTATGTCCAGTGGAAAGATGGGATGGGATTTGCCATCCAACCCCTTAAAAGGAGCAAACATTTTTTTATAGCTAGTTTTAAGTATTACTGCAAATACAACACACTAAATGACAACAGTCTAAAGCTCAACATCTAGACCTTGATTAACTAACAAAAATAACATTCTTTAAAGCTCCAAAGAGCATGTTCTTTGCTGTCCTGATAAAGTGAGATAACTTATGTAACAGACACTGTATAGATCTGCAGGTCACTCAGAAATGAAACCAGCTTCAGCTCCACTGCTGTATTTTAGAGAAGTTCAGAGCAAGGGGTCTTGACAAGCTAAAGCAGTTACACAATTCTTGCGGAGCATGCATTTAAGATAT
Organism: Cygnus atratus; assembly: GCF_013377495.2. Lineage (NCBI taxonomy): Eukaryota > Metazoa > Chordata > Aves > Anseriformes > Anatidae > Cygnus > Cygnus atratus. Next base: position 108,244,571 of record NC_066364.1, read on the forward strand.
TTTCTGCAACAGGAGCAGTAAGTGAAAACATTAAGTTAGATTCTGATTCCCAAACAAAGAACTACAGAATTTAAGCTGTAATACATCTGATCTTCTGTAGGAGAAAAAAAAGGGGGTGGGGTGGAAGAGATAAAGACAAGAAATCACTCCAGATTGCTCATATAATATATGCTGCTTTTCCTTTTTGGCCTGATTCACTACAGCCATGATGTTTAAGAGATCAGATTATTCATGCACTTTTCAATCCTCCTCTAATAAATTTTAACTCGCCAATCAATCTCACTGAAGAGTTGATGTTTCCAGGATGTTACATTGGTACAAGTTTTGTGAAAATTGGCATCTGGATAGGGGAGAGCAGTCCAGAAAGTGTTCTTGCTGCCTGTTATAAGCTGTGCTTGGCAGCAGCTGGCAACCCATCAGCACAAGTGTGCTGGCTGCCTGACGAGCATGGATGCAGCTCATCATTACCTAAAGGCATCATAGATGACAGAGGGGAAGCTGCCTATAAAGGAAACAGGACATGAGCCAGGCTTTTTTAGGAAATGAGGCTTAATTAGCTCTGCTGTTTATTAAACACCTTGTTTTATAGGACATGGAAGTACTTGTGGTGTGTCCTGTCATGGTCCTTCTAACGCCAGGCAGCACAATTTGGAAAAAGAGGAGCGTACAATGTGATAAGAGGCATGGAGGGCAAATGTGATTAACCAGGCCCAGCGACCAGTTCCTGCAAGATGGGAAATGACTCCTTTGATGAGGAAATAAGGAAAGAGCTAGCAGCTATTTGTTTTCCGTTTGTTATGAGAATGAAAGTATATCAGGTAAATATCAGGACTGTACAAAAGCCAGATTTTATTTGGTTGTTGCAATGTGGGTTGTTGGGGTTTTTCTTTAATCCCATGAGTGACCCGTTAACAGTGTGACTTTTTAGTTGCTTGCTTATCACAGTTAGATTGTGGTGACCAGCCATTTCCATCGACAGGAACCCTGATGCTGGCCTGGAACAAGACAGGTTGGAGGAGTCTCACAGCAGCATAACTGCTCTTCCAGGGCAGAGCTTTCACACCTCACCTGTACCCCCAGAGTCTTAGTATCAAAACCAAAAAAGCGTACAATAAATAACCAACCTGTAAAAGTGCCAGCCACAGGTCAAAACTGGGGATGGATCAAATTCGCTGGAGAGATTCAGAAGCACGCGGAGTAACTAGTAATGATGGTGTTTTCTCCACATGAGCAGATCCTACAGAAAAAATAAATATATTGTTGACTCAGTGAAACATTTGCTTTCTGACACAAAGTAGTGTGGGTGGTCAGAAATTCTACGTGTATTTAGTGATGATATACTCCGCCATTTGACTTAAAAGTTATTTACATGCTTTATGTCCTTGCTCTCTTTAAAGCATCCCAAGTCAGACTTCATCCATGTGATCACATGCAATATCTTAAATAGAAAAGGGACAAAGTTGTCTCAGCTAGTGAACCAAACATGCCCTGACCCAGAAGCCCAATTCAGATAAAATATCTACATCCATACCATGGAATACAATCTTCCAAAACAGGCTGGCCACATCCAAATTCACTTTTGGGACAGTAGGGAATTCTCTATCTGTACAAACCACCATGCCACCACTGCCAGCAGCCCTCATTTCAGTACAGGACAGCAAAGGACAGCAACTCTTTTAGTGAAGAGGTCTTTATAATGAGAAGTCAGGGGACCACAAGAGCAAGCAGGCACCTGTCATACCACCAGCAACGACTCACCTACACAGCAGTAAGCAACTAGTCTGTCTGTTGTGTTTGGATTTTCTCTGGGAAGTCTTTGTACCTCACTCGTGAAGATCCTCAATGTGCAGGTCCAGTGTGGGAGGCGTGGATTTTTCCCTGCACAATTTATCAGCTTCTTCTCATAGATAGAGCAGAAGGTTATTGGAAAAATCTGCCTTGCTCCATTTGCCTTTTTTTTTTTTTTTTTAATATATGCATACATGCCAGAACATTCATTTATTTTGCACAGGTTGAGTAAGACCATTTTGATGTCTCTTAGGGAGAAAGGCTTATCTACCATCACTACATAGAGGCTTTTGATCTTTGCCCACACAGGTCCAGCAAGCAAATAATTGTTTAACAATCCACAGTGACCCAGAAGCCTTGCTGAGGAACAAAGAACATGACTGCCCTAACCCCAAATATTACCCACAGACCAAGGACTGCAACTAAATTCCTTAGGGACTGGGCCAAGCCTCCAGTTAGAAGCAGCATCCCACGCAGCCTTGGCTATGTGGCATGCAAAGCAAGTCCTCCCTTGCCACAGGGCTGTAGAAATATTAGACACTGCTAGGAGCCAGAGCAGCCTCTGACGGGGACAGGACAGCAAGGATGCCCAGAGCTTGTGGGAAGAGGGAGCAGCAATACAACCAAATAACCAAGCTATAGCAGAGGCACCTGGGCATCTCACTAACCCCACTGGGTTACTTTTCAATCTTTAAAATGGAAAAACAAATGTCAGCCATCTGTTAGCAACTCCTCCAGCGAGGCAGAGCAGAGGGGTTCATTAAATCAGGCAACAACTTAAAAAAAATAAACCCACCTAAACAGCCTAATAGTGTACCAGAACAAACAAGATAATGATTTCAAAATGCCCAGCCAAAGGTTAATGAGCTGCACGCAAAATCAGGGGAAGGCAGGGAACCAGGGAGGAGGTGAGGGAGATGGATGCTGGCAAAGGCACGGGTGTAGATCTCAGTGGAGAGCAGATAGCCCAGGAATGCATCTCCATGTACCCAGATGAAAGGTCTGAAATGACCCACACGGTCTCCAGCTTTGCCACGTCAGAAATAAACTGTGAATTGCAGCAGGCACCTTCCAGCACTAGACAGACAAGGCAGTCCTGCAGCAGAGCCAGCCCAAGTGCTCACACACGTGCCCAGTCTGTAGGTTTCTCTGTAAGTTCTGGTACACGTTTGAAGTTGGGCAGGTGTTTATGGATACTTACACTATGGATTTAAACTGTTCTACTCCAAAAGCTCCCTGGCCCACTCAGTGCTGTGACTGAGCTGACTCCCTTATGCAATAACCAAGTTTGCATGCTGTGAAGGGGAACTGGAACTGAAACCAATTCGAGTCAAATTTGGGAACATTTAATTAAGCAAAATAACAGTTTGGAAGGGCAGTTGAGAGACCAGCCTTCAACAGGGGCAGTGTTGAAACAAGTCTCACCCTGTTTCTGCACATACAGTAACGGGTCAGCTGCACTGTTGCTTCCTTTCAGTTGCTGAAGCCCAAACCCACTCCGTGCAACAGGGCTTTAGATTCACACCCTGTATGAATAATCACAGATAGAGGGCCCTACGTAGCAAAAATAATCTATGTAAAGTGCATTTGTAGTATCATAAAACCATATGAATAAAATTTGCCAGTAGAATAAAAGTGCAAACTACTCTGAACTGAGAAGCCACCGCATTGGAGAGCTGACAGGAGGAGGACAGGTCTTGAAGAGGAAAGGGTAGGATATGACTGCCATAGAGTAAGGCAGCAGGAAATACTCTCCAGATTTTTTCATTTAAGAAAATGTCTCTTTGCTTTGAAGGCTGGGCTTTGAGCTAGGTTAACCAGGCAGTGCTGCCCTGGCTTTGCATCACACCACCCCTGGGTTTTAGTCAAGCAGGCCAACCTGAGCAGTTAGCACATCAGGGATCATGAAATGGTCCAGGTTGGAGAAGACCTTCAAGATTATCAAGCCCAACCATCTACCTGACCTACCGAGCCCCATCACATACAATCATTTAGGTTTGTTTGATGGCTCAAACTAAGCTACTTTATACCAAGAAGAATTGTTGGGCACCCAGTCCCTCAGAGGAGACGTTCAAACCCACAATTTAATGCTGACAAGCCAAGACCTGGGGCACCCAACGTAACTGTCAAAGGGATAGACTGCCCTTTGCCCTTCCTTCTCAGCTGGGGAGCAGGTTAAATGAAACTGGCTGTGAGATGACATCCCACTTTATATTTCCCATGTGCCTGCACATAACGTAATCAGACCCAAGCGCGTGCTTAAGATCTCCAGGTACAACTGCAATGTAAATAATGACTTAGCATAACAATTGCAATTACAGACACTGCTGTAGGCTCTAGTCAGCTAATAGGGCGAATGTGAATTTTTCATAAGACGATAATCCCGACAGTCTATAACATGCTTTTTTCTTTTTTTCTGAAAATGTATGAACATCTACAACTCATTTCCAATCATCACATTCTAAAGTTTATTACCTCTAGTCATGACTCATGAGAGTGGGAAACAATATCGTTACTTCTGCTCCAAGTATAAACAGTACTGACTTAAAAAGCCTTCAGTTTATGTATTCTGAACTGTCTGATTCTCAATCAATTGGAGGGTATCAGAACATATTTACTCTGGAGAACAACAGATGTTTTCATCTTAAGTTAAATTTAAACTCAACATCAATCTCCCAGAGAGAAATGAGATAACACAGGATCTCTTCCAGTCTTTCAGATATGCAAAACTATCCCTGAAAAAAACAATTCAGAGCTGAGCAGCGATTATACCTAGCCAGTTGAACTAAATCCTTTTCACAGTGGGACTAGCAGCTGCGTATCTTTTTTTTTCCCCCCTCTAAACCATATATTCCCAGACAGATGTAGCACTGATCAGCTCAGATGATAAATGAATTAATAAGCTTTACCTGACTGAGGCAACATCTGCTCACATAAGCTCCTTTCTCCACCTTCCTCCCCCACATTTTGTTGTGTACTCACCCTGCACCCATGCACTCACAAATGTTTGGCACCCCAGGCTTTGTGCCGTCTTCTTCTACAGGGATGGGAGCAATTTCTCCTGCCATTGCACATACTGCATTAGAGCTGGTTTGGGGATTTGCCCTAGGAAGATGTCCTGATTCATAAATAGTCCAATCTCATATTCCCAAAGTATTGCAACTGTGAATTTTGTAGCAAGAACTACACAAGACAAAAACATCTGAATCCAGAAACTGTCTTTAAAAGCTTATGTTCTTGGTTCTTATCTAGCAGTTTGTTTTTTAGTGCTTTTTTATTTCAGTAGCATTACCCCTACCACAGGGGAAACTGAGACACAAACTGCCAAACACTGTCTGCATAAGACTTTCTGCTCCACAGTAAATTTTCCATCACTAGCACAGCAAAACCAGATGTGGCAGTGGAGGAATGGAGAGAGGTTAAGCGCGGAAGAACAGAAACAAGATCTGGGCACTGCGGCACCTTGGTTGTTTAGGAAGAAGCAAAAGTTGGTGCAGAAAGTCAGACTTTGCAGACCTGTTTTCACATAATCCCAACGTTGTTTTGGGTTGGAAGGGACCTTAAAGACCCTCCAGTTCCCAAACTCCTGCCATAGGCAGGGACACCTCCCACCAGACCAGGTTGCCCAAAGCCCCACCCAGCCTGGCCTTGAACACCTTCAGGGATGGGGCATCCACAGCTTCTCTGGGCAACCTGTGCCAGGGCCTCACCACCCTCTGAATAAAGAATTTATTCCCTTTCTTGGCTTATTTCAGCACTGGGGCCCTGTACGTAACATTTCTTTCTCACTCTTCTTCCAATTCACCTCTGTTCAACCTGAAAACTCTTCTGGTCAGGGGCAGCATCTCCTGAAGGCTGCTATGAGCTTACCCAGTGATGTGAGGAAAGCCCCATGTGCAGGCATTTCCCTCACCATCATCCAGAAGAAGGAGAAGAAGGGACTTCGGAGCCAACGGTTGTAGGAAGCTGCTGCAAGACAATAAATTCCTGAAGCCACATCCGAAGTTTGCTCATGTTAACATTATTGATCATTTTGTGAGACAAGATCTCAAAACATAACACTGAGTAAGGTGATAGGCATAGTCCTTGTGCACAACAGGCTTTGCAAGAACCACATAAGTTTTGAAAACAGGTTATCCAAAGACCGTCTACTGCAGAAATGGTGTGAGCATGAGGACAGCTTGTGACCTATCCTTCCTTTCATTTCACAAATATCTCCAATTCCTTTTTTGCACAGTACCTGTACTGCAGTCTAGTCTTCCTTTTCCACTCTGAAATCCCTCACAGCCTCTGCTCCCAGTTCCTGGTGCTCTGCAGCTAGGGGTGCTTTCACATACAAACAATTTAGACTGGGGATGGTCTGCACCACTAATGCAAATGTTCCTATTTTCAGCATCTCTTCTAGACTATGCCTAGATATTGTTAGGAAATTAATGGTCAACACTTGGGGACAAGACTTTTCAGCAAGTTCAGCAAGGAGTTCAACAAGGTGAACAAGTTATCTTTGCTACTGTGAGCTACCCATTTGGCTCCATACTTCTCCCACTATTCCAGTGGGGCTGGGAAATGACCAGTTTCATTTTTAAGGTGAGGTGAGTCAGAAAGATGAGGAAGCAGAGTTTCTGTTGCAATATACTGGCTGCAGTAGGGGATTTACTCTCATCAGTGATAGCTTGGGTTTCTGTGACCACAAGTACTGTTGTGAAGAGGCATGTGAACATCTTGAGGGCGTGTCTCCAGAAAAACAGAGGGTGCACTTTTGTAGGAAGGGGCACATAGCATCCTCAAGCTCTGAAAATTTTTGTGCTCCTATAAGGATTTGCAAGAAATCTGGGGACTGACTTACTCCTGAAAATCTTTTCAGTTCCGCTGAGGGATTGGTTACATAATTCAGATAAATGCCAAGCTCCCTTCTCTGCACTTTCAGGATTAAATGTGTACCTTCAGTCACAACATTTTTTCCTATATTTTTCATGCAACCTAATTGTTTCGAGTAAAGAAATCACCTACTATGAAAGCAAAAAAATTTAATTTTACAAACACAGAATTATTTCAAGTTTTCTGTTTGCCAAATATTTTCCTTTTTTTTATGGCTTTAGAATCTCCCTATTTGGGAAAAAAAACACATTCCCACAGCTCTAGAAGGAACAAACGTGATTTCGTAATTGCACTTAACCACACCAGGCAAGATGAAAACTTTAATCAACAAAACTTTCTTCTTGCAAGGCATGCTAGAAATACTCTTTTAGATCATGTATCTGGGAGGAGAATAAATGAGTAACTGGTAGAGCTTTATTGCAGCTGCTGTGCAGTTACAGAGAGCACCACAGCTCCCCTTGCAAAAACAGAGTGCAAAGATATCCGTGAATAATTCATTCTGGACTGTTTTCAGCATGAAAACTAGTGTTTGTGCTCCTAACGAACCAGCACCTCCTGGTGCATAAACCACGTGCCAGTCCACTCAGCTTCAGCAGGTTCCTTATGGACACGTGTGACTGCTGCTCTCCTGGATAACTGCAAGCAGCTCCGAGAGCTCAAGGGCAGGTCCCCTCTCCTCGCAGAGAGGTCTTCTCCCACCTCCAACCCTGTCCATGCTATGGCAAAGCAACCCCCAAACGGAGAGATCAAAATAACATATTAAGAAATAAGCAAGACTAACGTTTTTCAAGGATTTTAAATATATATATACATCTTTAGAAACCATGAGAAAGTTGCCCTAGCAACATTATTTCCATTCCCTTTTTGCTCACTGTTTTCTTGCCTGTTTCTCTGGCTTACAATACGCTCAATGAATGAAGGTTTTGAAAGGGAAGAAAGTCAGCATTCAGCCAAATAAAGGTCTGTCTTTCCCCTCATATCGTCATGATGCAATCTACGATACCCTCATATCATCATGGTGGAATCTACGATTCCCACCTACGATTAATACCAACAAATTACAAAAGCAAGTTCAGAAACTTTCAAGAACTGGAAAATACTTAATATTCAGAAAAAAATTTTGGACTGGCTTCTGAAGGACAAATGACACAGCTTACATGAGAGGGGCAACTGCCACTCTCAACCTTTTTTCCAGCAGACACAAGCCCAAAATGGAGCCATTATCTCCATGTAAATGCCAATTTTCATTAAGCATACAGAATGTAATGCAGCAGCTAGGAGCTAACTGGAATATAATTTAAGTTGACAGCTCTGAAATCTCTTCCCTTTGGTCAGATCTCATTGAATTTGGCAAATGGACTCAAGAGCTATGAGCTTTGCAAGGTAGACAGGTGAACAAGGGGAAAAAATGACAGCATGTCCATTTGCTGCTCTGACCAGAAACCACATTAAAAAATGTAAACCAGTTTCTAGAAAGGCCAACAACTCTCTCACCCCAAAGATTATCTTGAACTTTCTGCATGTCATGAAAAAGTGGTATCAGTCATATAAACACAAAAATATATTTTAAATGTGACAAGAATACTTCCTGAAACACCCATCTCTGCACAGCTCTGTCTTCTCTTACACCTCATGCAGTGCCCAGACTTCCATCTAATTCAAGGCGAATATTTCTGACCACAGCACTATATTAGTACATTTACATGGTTATTTTAGTTAAAATTTCCATTTTGGCTTCCAAACAACTCTCTCCAGCATGCTTTCATCACCCCATTTGCCCAGGGAGGCAGGAGGACACATATCATCAGGGCCACCGGCTCCCTTACAAAACTTTCACTAAACCTGGGCTTTGCAACATGGAGGCAAGCTATTTGTACAAAGCTTACAGCATCTTGGATGCACTATACTAATGTGTCCTGACAGCTGAAGTGCCTGCCAGATGTTTATCTTTCCAAGTCAGGAGATGGACAGCCTTTAACAACTTCAAATCTCTCTCCTTCTCCCCTTGATGTAGCCCACATCTAGGAGTTCAGAAATATTTATTGCTCTCTGTAATTACCTACCAGGAGGCAACTGACAGTGTGTTGACATAGTTTTGCCAGAATTAAAGCCTTTAGGTTTTCTGAGAAAGCATTTAAAACCTTAGTTATTGCTTAGAGATTAGCCAGACTGCCAAATATCCCGGGATTTTATATATATAAAACTATTTTATAGAAAGTTTGAGGTGTTGAGTTTCCTTGCCTTGAAATTTTCCAATACCTTCATGTGACCTTGCCTCAGGGAAATAAAAAGAAATAGAAAGTTAATTCAAAACAGCCTCAGTGAGTGCAGATACGTTCATTTCCCTGCTTCCTTTAGCATTGCCAGACCTGACAAAGTTCTCCATAAGAGCAAATAGAGTCATCACAGCATCTCATTTGTAATGTATAGCTCCAGACCTACTGTAGTTATCAGGAGCAGATCATCTGACTGTTTCTTTCAAAAGGCAGAAAAAGCTTGTTACTTTCTTGTGATGGATTAGACTACTGCAGCAACAGGTCGCAGCCCTGAAAGTGGGGAGAGGCTGCTGGAGGTCTCTAGACTGACTCCCACCTGATGCTGTATTTGAGTCCCACTGACTGCTGACCCCGTAATGTAAAATTCCCCTTAGAGGTAAGCTGAGCACAGCCCATACCCTCAGGATACAACACTGACAACCCCAGGGTCAACAGAAGAGCAACTTGTCTTGGAGCGAGGCAGGATTTTACATATCACATGGCGTTTCTGTGGCAGGGCAATTCGTCTTTTGCAATCTAAAAAGACTGTGACAGGGCTTTGGTCAGCCCAATTAAAAGAAAGAGATGGAGGAGAAATAGCCAGAGGGATGCAGGTCTAGGTGGAAAAGCACAGAACCAGAATATGATGAGCAGGTGAAAAAAATGCAGAAAGTGAGCCGTTAAGAAAAAAGTGATGCTGGACAAGAAAAATATATGGAAAATACCAACACTGCTGTGCCTCACCCTCTACTAGCCATTGAGGAACACTAGCTTGGACAGCTTCTAAGAGAGAACTTGCAACTACATATCAGCCCCATTCTCCGGGCAATGCAGATGTGGGATGGTATTCCTGGGAGAGCACTGCTGATCAGCAGCCCTCCCAGTACTCTTTTTCTAGAGGGGCACAGATAGGCACTTCCTTGCCCAGGTGCTGTTGAGCTGTTAGGTTACAAGAAGACCAGTGAGCTCACTCCCTTCCTCACCACCCTTGATGCTCAGAGTTACTGGCCTTTTTGCAGCTCTTTGTTGTGAGAGTTTTGTTCTCCTGTTCCACTCCTAGAGCAGCCTTCCTTGCATCTTCAAATTATGACTCCAAAATCCTCCAGAATAGATGAAACACATCCTTTGACTGAGAGCAGTGTTTTTGCTTTCCATGAACATTCCTCATTACCCAAAATCTGGCAGGGAGTTTGCAGAGTGTCTTTGGTCTCCTTGGCTTGAGTCCACAGGTTTTATTTGCAAAATATCTGTGGATACTTCTGGTTAGCTTTGCAAAGCTTGAGTGGATGCAAATGAGTCAGAAGCTATTCAGCCTGCTGAGGAACCCTGTGGGTCACAAATGAAGCAGGCATAGCAGGACATCAGAAGTGCCTAGGCCAGGCACAATTAAATATTAAGTGATTTGCATTGAAAAATTGAGATTTCAGTTAAATGTTGTTTTGCAACGCCAGATTCTAGTGAAACATATGGAGTATTCATCCCAAGTCTAACATCTAAAAGCTGAATGGATAGCCAAAAATCAATAATAAAACACTGATGTTTGATTTGGTCGGATTGTACTGTGTACATGTTAAACCATGACCTTCTGATTCCCAAGAGAAAGGTAATTTGGATGGCTTACGCCCCCCTCCAGGATATAATAAATTGTTATGTTTATATATCCTCAGCAGGTTTTCCTGCTTGAGCAAGGCAGCCAGTTCCAGTTGCATCCACTCAACAAACCTTTGTGAGAAAGCAGTATTCCATGAGATGAGGCTTTTCAAATATTCAAAGGTACCCATGAGATCTACCACACAGTTCTTCTCACCTTCCTCTGAAGCCCATTTTTGGTGTCCCTGTAGGTGCAGACACCTTTTCTGGTCACATGCAACATGTCCATAATACAAGACTCATCTTTCTTCATCAGCAAATCAACTTTATCACCTGTTTTGGGGCGATCCTTTCTGTTTGCACTTTTACTTCAAGATCTTTGGTGATTGCGATGTCAACAGGCTCAGAGGAGTTTGAAAAGGTGCCAGCTGATGTCCAAGCATCTGCAGGACTGCCAGACCTGAGTGTTCACAAGCAAACTAGAACATAAGAGCTTAGCATCCATCACATTGTCATGGATGTTTCCAGAATTCACAGAGGTGCTGGAGTCTTTCCCATAGACATTTCTGATTCTACACCTTCAGGACTCATTCACTCAACTCCTCTAGGAATCCAATGACAACAGTGCCCAAAAACACTGAAAATGCCTTGGTAAGAAACATTCTTCCACTGTTTGAAGGAGCAAACCATTAAAGAGAGGCTGTGGAAATGTGAGTGGGCTGCTCCCTCAAGGAATCAGAAGCCATAGTCATCTGAAGGCCACCCTTTACAAACTGGAAGTTGTCATCGTGTCTCTCAATCAGCTGAGGGTTGCTTCCCCTGAAGTGTGAACACCAATTTCAATTAATTTTCCAGCTTGTGCAGCAGATGAAAACCCTAAATCAAGGCAAATGACTCCTATCCATTCATACCGGACGTCTTTGCAACTTGATGAACCATAGCAAGAACTGGAGTGACTGCAAAATATATATATAGTACGAAAAATTAGATTTTATGTGACGGGATTTATTATTCAATTTAGGTTGATAATTATTTATTAGACATGCAGTCATTTAGTCACTAGCCCTCAAGGAGCTGGGATAACATAAAACCACTTAAAAGTCACATTTACCTTCAGCTTAATTCCACATGCTCTAACATCAGTGTTGTTCATTCTGCTGTAAGAGCACCTTTCACTGTCCTTAACAGACAAGTGTTTTCTCTCCTGCTACGGGAGAGAACAGTCCCAGCACATGCAGGACAGTTCAGCTTTTTGTACTTCCAAATACTTTCAGCTCATTCTGTAAAAACAGCAAAAGCAGGGGAAAAGGTCTGAATCAATACAAAATTAACTTTTATATTGCAATGTTTTAAACAGTCCCAGCTTAAAAGTCAGGATCAAACAATAAGCTTTATGCCTGTTTTAAGTAAACAGCATTAATGAAATCACTTATATTTTACATTCACTAAGCTTTTACTGAACTGACTTCAAATTTCACCTGGAAGCAACATCTATTCTAGATCATCAGCCCCCACAACTGGACACACAGTGCCTGGCTACACAACTTGAAACTTTGAGCTGAATTTCACTGTCAGTTTAGGGACCGACCCTTATAAGCAGCAGTCTGAAATCCAACAATTGCAGGAAAAGGACAAAACATCTGGAGGAGGCAATACTCGCCACCCTATCCATGGTGATGACAAAGCAACACATAATTCAGAAAAAAAGCATTGCAAAGTTATGCTTGCACAGTCAGTGAAGAGAAAGGTGAGGAGACATCAGATAGCAGCCAACAGCTGCATGAAGGGCAGCTAGAGCAACGATGAGCAATGTTCTTGGGAGACGAGGCACTGGAGGGCATCCGGAGAAATTTCTTCCCCAGAAATTCCCCTGGGTGACCAGGGAAGCTGAGAGGAAAATCCCCAGTTGTGGTAACACTGCAGCTGCCGTGATCTAGCATTTGTGATATGCGGTTAGATTGCAGATCGCCAGCAGTCCTTCCCACCAACACTTCCGCGAATCTATAATGTGTGAGATTGCCTCGCCTTAGCACCCTGCACACTTGCCAGCAGGCAGCAGTTTTATCACATGCTGGATCGCAGGGTAGATTTCTAGGTGTACGATGCAGCCTGAACAACATCCGGTAACCAGAGATGGCAAACTGAAGATAAGTTATCTTATTCAAAATAAGATTATGGAAAAAACACAGTTTGAAGAATAGAGGGGGCTGTTGGGAATTGGGAGCAAGCCTCAAAATTATTTTAAACAATGAGATTTTGTCGGTTTCCTATTCCCAATTAAACAAAACTTTTTTTTTTTTTTAAGAAAAGCCTTTAAGAAAGACAAAGTTCACTCTTAAATATTTTTAAAAGCTTTATAAATGGATTATCTGAGCACAGCAGGCATCACACTTTTGATAAGTGCAGGATGATATAAGCCTCAGGGAACTTTTGAAGATAGTTCATTCAATAATTCATTCACTTCCCTCTACTGCATCGAAGAAAAGTTAAACACTGACTCTGCTTTAATAAGTGAATGAAGGCTCTGAATGCAGATTCCTCACAGGATGAATTCAATTTACCATCTTCCTCAAAGTAATCCGCTGCAAGGCAGTGTCAGGAAAAAGGCTCAGGAGCAAAGTACTGTGCACGTACCAATAGATAACTTTATCACCTAGCACTAGTCCTTTCTGAAATACAGACACTGAGTTTGAAGTGCAGGTACTACAGGTGGTGACTCGTTTTCATATTCTGAAACAGCCTCTAAAGCTCCCTTCTAGGCCAGATAATTGGGTAGAGGTGGTTTTCTGCATGGGGGGAAAGCCTTTCACAGAACTTTCATCGAGATTTTGAGAATTTTTGAGAATTTCTTGAGTGATTCCAGGCAACATTCAAGAGGATGATGTTGGCTAGAGGAACCTGGAGATTTGAGGACAGGGCACTGCATCATCGCCTTATAGTTAAGTTTGCAAGCCCCAATGGAACCCCTTGAACAAGGCAGCAGATAGAGGGCAGGCAGAAAAGTATCCCGGGTCCCTGCTCTGGGAGACAGCGTAGTACACATGTAAGAGATGCAAAAACGTGCAAATCACCTGAAAACTAAGAGAAGTCAAGGCTGATATTTCATAGGTAAAGTATTTCCAGAATAGCTCCCGAAGAAGAGCACCAAGAAAAAACTCCGCAATACCAAGAAAGAACTCCACAATACAGGCCTGTTTTGAGCCCTTTAAAATGGCAGGAGGAAATAAGTGAACCTGTCCAGAATATTCAATAATTTGAAAGTCCTTTTTCCTTCTCTGAGAGTCAGCTCTAGTTTTCAAGCCAATTGGGTGAAGCAGTCATTTTTACACAGCGTGACTTAGAACCTTGAATTTATTTAAGATTAAATGCTTTGAAAAAGTTGTGGTTTGGTTATTTAATGACACTTGATCAACACTGGAAAGCGAGCAGAGAGACCACACAGAAAAAGAGGTGGCTGCTTTTCAGAAACTGATGAAACAGTAAGTGTGAAGGGCTTTGAGGAAGCAGGAGGATGTCCCGTGATGCTTGGAGGTTGCTGTCTGCTCGTCCTGTGCCTGGTTTTGAGGGCTTAGGCATGGTTCTGCTTTTGTTCCCACCACACAGGCATCTGAGCCCTTGCCTACACTTCAACATATTAACAAGGAACTTCTGACATTCAGCATATACCCTGCCTTAAAATGAACTTACACATCTTAGTTGTCAGTCTGGTATAAATAGCCTGGAAATCTACCCAGCCAGGCTGCACCCTTATGCCTGTCCTCAATCTCCAGACACTCTCCTGGGACACGGGTGGACTCTTAGCACTTGTTGCATAGCCCTGTGGACTGTAGATGTCCCAACGCTGACTTTAGTGAACACTCACTGCTTTTAATCCTTAGAGCACATCCTCTGTCCTTTGGTCCTGTGTGAGATTTTCAACAGTTTGTTGTATTTGGACACCATAATGTTTCCCCCATTAAGACTGGAAATGCTGAGAAGTAATTTAGGCAAGTAAGGGTGCTGGTGAGCTCCTATACCTTTTGACGTAAATATGTTAAAGCTCCTGAAGAAGTCAGTGTCACCAAAAAGGACTTTGGCTCAGCCTTTCCTTCACATGGAGCAGCATGCTGTGTGGCACACATCTGCTGAGGTCTGCTCTCAGACATTTCACATTCCCCCGGCACAGCCTTCAACAGATATTAAGACCTATTAAGAAATATTTGTGGATATTTATGAAGACTCTTGATGTCCAAGTCAAATTTTATATAAGTGGATGTTTATATGTTCATTTCTTTTCTTCCTATGTAGGAAAGCCCAGAATTAATTCTCTTGGGACCGATTTTGATTTAGCTTCGACAACTCCATTATCAAATGTAACTCTGCTGACATACAGTCGAATAACATTTGCTATTACAGCTGCAATATATCTTGCTTGTGAGATCTGCAGATCCCTTGGAAGTATGAGCACTGCTGTTTTGATTCTGATCAGGGATTCAGCACAGTCTTTCACCACCAGGGCTCCATAACCCCTTTCATTAAAGAAGTAGGATTATGAGCATCATACCCAAGCTTATGATTTCCTCAGCCTAGAACTAAGGTGAGCCTGGCTGAGACAGCTCATGACCTTCTGCTTCATTCCTGCCACATCCAAGGCCATGACAATGCTTAGAAAAAAAAGATTCTAGTTTGAGAACTTATTCAGGAAAATTTGCAGAATCACTGATTAACTCAGGAGTCCCTAGTCCAACTTGATGCTCAAAGCAGGGCAGCTTCAGAGCTAGAGCAGGTTGCCCATGCCCTTGCCCAGTCAAGTTTTGAAAATATCCAGTGATAAGTATTTCCCTCTTCATACTTTTTCCCTTTGTTTTGCCTGAATACAGAAATTTTTCAAGTGGTTTCTCATTAATACATTGCAAACCACCAGAACAGGCAGTTGGAGGGTTCTTGCAATCCACAGGCATCCTACTGACCCTGTTAGAAATGCTGATTCATTTGTCACTAGTCACATGCTTCCAAAGACAGCTCTCATTTCTCAATTTCTAAGACTGTTTAAGATTATCAAAATGGATGTTAAAAAAATGTCATATCCAGCTTTCAGCGAAGTAATGGCAATATTCCAATATAATTCAATATGCGTCAGGCAAGTTTCCAACCCCAGAAAGCCAACATGGGCTAAAGAAATTCCTTAATAAATATTTCTATGCCACAGATTTTTTTTACAGTGTACTAAGGAGAGCTCCAAGAAGTCTTAATGTCAGGCTACAGCACATCACTCTGGTGAGAAGTCACCATTTTCTTATTTGCAGTGTCTGTCCAATCTAACACCTGAACTCAGAGGGGTGATCCAAGGACAACAGATTCCAGTACAACTTGTTTTGCTGAATTTGACATATCAATGAAAAGTACCATCATTAAAATAAAGCAAATGGTTAGAGCTGTACCAACAACAGCAAGGAATCTGAGAATTAACACCACATTCTCCCAAGTCAGTCTCCAGTGCCAAACCCCAAATACACTGTCCTACTGAGACTTTTCCTTTTATCCCACGGGGGGGAGAAAAATATTTCTGGCCTGAATGAAAAATAAAGTGGCTTTAGCATGAGACAATACGGTTTTGTCTCTTCAGGTTCAGCATTAGTCCCTGTGCAGAAATTTCAGCCACACTCAAGACGTTCAGTGAAGAGCTGCAATTACCAAAAAAAAAAAGAAAACGTGGACACAATGAGTGATGAACCAGCAACTGTGATGAATGTTCCTGTCCTAGAAACCTGGAAACATCAGGAAAGACAGCCTGTGTGAAGTGGTTCCCACCCTCAAGATAATTGCTAGCTAGAAGTACCATCACCAGAAGACAGTGGGTCCTAATGAGCTCTTTCTTCCAGCAGGTTAAAGGTCCTTCTTCCAAAAGAGAACTAAAAACTGATGCTTTTTTCTTTGTGATTTTTTTTCCTGGCTGTTATTGTGAGTACAGTCAGAGCAATGGACAAGTCTACAGTGCTCGGCACCTTCAGAGCAACCCAGCATGTCTCACTGGAGAGAGACAGACTTGTTTGGAGCCCAGCATCTGGTAACAGGGTAAATTTTGGTGGTCCAGGTTGTGATATGTTTGATGTCACACTCAAACTCTGACATTTGAATTTCTTGAGGTTTTATAATAAAATACTCCTATTTCCCGAGCGTACCTCCATCTTCTCTACCACCACTGTTTCGTGGTAGTTCCAATCCTGGAGCACTCCAACTCCAAACATGTCCAGACGCACTGAGAAGACTGAAATCACATGAGATCTTTCCATGATTTGGATAAAGGTATGATAATACGTACTAGCAAGAAAAATCTAGTAAGGTTATTAAAGGGCATAGATCTGGGAAATACTGCAGCTAGCTCGCTAAAGATGTCTGCTTGTTGTTCAGAGACAGCAGCATGACAAAGCATCAGGTTAAATATAGTATTTGAGAGAGAAAAATCTCACAGTGACAAGAGTAAGAAATCCATGCCAGCAAAATACAGTCATTAAGCTGCACGCATGCATTGCCAGGGACAGGACACAGCATCTTCCGCCTCTCACCGAGCTCTTCAGCAGTCAGTGCAAGAAAAAACCTCCCTCGCTGAGGCAAGAGCATGGTTTCTGTCTTCCCCTGGCAAGTCAAGGCAGCTCCTTGCCTGCCAAGCTCTGAGCCTCCCTCCAGCAGAGGGGAGTACAGCCTGTTCAGCAGGAGCCGCCAGGAGCTCCAGGAGAAGGGGAGAGCTCGACGTTTGCACTCGGGATGTTGCTTTCCTCTTGCACAAATATTCTTTCTCACCTAACTCAGCGCTGGAGGGAAAGCAGGCTGAGGTTAGCAGGTTTTCAGAGATGGTGAAGCTTGGAAAGAAGCTGGTGCTAGATGAGAAATTTGCTACAGGTCAGTTTTCCCAGCTCACAAAGATTTGCAAAGAACTGGTCATGTATTTCAACTCTGAATTGGTTGTTTATAGAGCCAAATATGTTTGCAAACTCCTTTACTAGATGCAATGCATGGTTCAGCCTAACTCTGCCCATCTTGCTTTTCTGCAGAGCACCTGATCTCTACACTTCTGCTCACACGAAATTTTGTGAGCAGTTTTTTGTATGTTCCCGTAATAGATTCACATTTTCCTCTTGCTACTGCTGAAAGTGTTCCAGAAAATGTTTTACTTCCCTCTAAAATGATATTAGACAGCAACATATATACTTTAACTTACATCCTTTTGGTATGAGCAGGTAAGTACATCTGTCACAGCGCAGCCTTCTCAGAGAGCAATAATCCATGTCAGTGTGGCTGAGGTCACCGCTAAAAGTTTTGCGGAACAAAAAACAGACAAAATGAGAGAGCCAAGTGCAAATAGACACACTTGCACAATCTTCCTTGGCGTTCTCATTCTCAAAATGCATTTGAGATTTAGTATTGAGTTGTATTGTCTCATTAATGCTCTTTCAAGATCACATTTATCCATATCAATCACCATAATTGCCACACTGTAAAGAAATCCTATTAGAGTTCTGGCTGCCTAGGTTTCACAGTTCAGTGCTAGAAAGAGCCTTTAACGAAGTGTACGAGTAGCCTAAAATTCAAATGCATCTAGAAGAAATTGCCTTTGCCCTTGGGTTCATTTTGTTAACTCCAAATGGGACCTGAAGAACTCTTTCCTTCATACCCATGGGGCTGGTCTCTCCTTTAAGTGTCTTCTCCACCACACAGAACCACACTTCTGCCCTGCCTTGTCTGTTTTCCCGACATGGGCTCAGCTCTCCACCTCACAAGGCTCAACGTAGACTTTCTGATTAAGTAAACCAGGTTGTTCCCAAGGGAGTGCAGTGTCAGCAGATTTGGACACCAGCTGCAGTAACCTCAGTTTCGCTTTGCTCTGGAGGAGCTGGCAGCGGATCCAGCACATAAACATGTTTGCCAGACTCATTCGCTGGTGAGGGTAAGAGGAATTGACAGCTCTCACAAGAAATATACGTCAGGAAAGCAAGGATGCTATTAATATGGAAAAGGTAGTAAAAGTAATAAGCCATATGGAACAGCTACCAGACAGAAATCAGGTCCATCAGCAGAAAAACAGAAGCAGCACAATTTGTTCCTCTGTCTCCAGATGCAGGCCTTGATGCTAAATTATTGTACCATGAAGAGAAGAGTTATTTAGCTATTCCAAAGGTGTTTAACCTTTCTAAAATTTACAGCGCATTTTAAGTTATATTTCTCACACAGCTTATGGAAAGAGATGCTATAGCTCCTGGAGTCTCTCCCAGTTCAAAGTAAAACTACAAAAGTCCCCAGGAATGCATATGTAAGTCTGCCCATCACAAAGTTGCTCGTTTGTGTGTTAGGTAGATGGGTTTTACTGTGTTTTTTTTTTGTTGTTTTGTTTTGTTTTAATGAAATGTTTCCTTTGTCCACAGGATGTCTGTCTTGTTCAGACCTGACAGATGAAGGTGTCTCCTCTAGTTTAAAATTCAGCATTCTGCACCCTCTGCAATATTGTAATGCTGCTTAGCACAAAGCTTACTGTGCAGGCAGATGTGCTCATTTCCCCCAGCCTTACAGTAAGGTAGCCTAGAAAAACCAAGGCCAAATTCCTTAAACCAGCAGCAGTCAGGGACCACCATCCACCAGGAAGCTCTAGGGAATCCTATTTCAACCACTGCTCATCCAAGGGATTAAAAGGGCAATTGTTTTCCTCAAAGGTACATGAGGCCCCATCTTTTTGAAAGCCCTCTCCCAAAATTTGGCTTCTCATGGGAACTGGCCATGAGACACTTGCTGGAGTCCTTCCTCAACCTTGCTTTTGAAGCAGCTGCTGCTGGACACTGACAAGAGACACATCACAATACAGCAACTCCTACATGGTTCATTTGTGAGCCTGGCAGCCGGCTCCATCCTTCTTCCAATTTCCTCTTTAAGCAGTCAAATAACTCATCTGCTCTGCGTACATGCTCCTGGCTCATCTGCCACCCACCACGCAGAGCAGGGACAATTTGGAGGACATCTGCTCTGAACACATTGGCCTGATGCTGAATGATGGAGCTTAGCTTATACCGACAAAGACAGACTTTTTGAAACTTCCCAGGTTGAAGACTAGCAAACATACAAGAGGCAAAATTGTCCATATCAAGCAAAGAGATAAGATAAAAACAGCCGAGTGTTTTTTCTCCTTTGGACCACATTGGCAGCGAGCAAAACATGCACCAGGTTTGCTTTGCAAGTGAAGCACTTCACAAAGCAGATCAAAGCACTTCCCAAATCTCAGCAATAGTATGGATCATTTCCGAGTAACACATCCCATGGAGCGAACTACTCCTTGCAGGGTTGCACCAGCCAAAACAGGATTAGCAAGCAGTAGAAATAAACAGAAATTTTCACACTTCTGAAAGCAATCACTGCTAGAATAACTCACAACGTGCAAAGTGCCTTCACTCTGGAAGATACCTAAGCTCAGGAAAAAAATGCACGCAATGGGATCCCACGCCGCCAAAATGCCATCGCTTTTGAGGACAACCACTGAAACTGTTAAATCACATTTTGCATTCTTGTTCCAACTCATTCAGGGACACATGGAAAAAGCTGACTGCAAGAGACCTTGTACCTGGGCTCTTGAGGTTGTGTAGAACAAAATAGACTTTATTGTCTCAAATAATGCTGCAAATATCTGTGCCATCTGTCCTTGTAAGCTATTACCATCAGTGCCCTTTGTAGGGATTACAGCAGAGAATCCAACAAAAAGGAGGGTCCCAACATGCCTATTTCTGTAAATTCACATAATGACACAGCCCTCCTCTGAACAGCTTGAAACAATAGCAGGAAGAAAAATGCAGAGAGAGAAAAGCTTTTTTTTTTTTTTAAGAGGTATACAGACCAGAGAGATTCATTATAAATCCGCCTGCATTGTGTGATCACATGCTGCCAGTAACAAATTCGAGGGGGGATACCAGACTAGCACCTCTTTCTCCCTATATTTACCTGGCATCTTAGCCACAATAGCTATTATCAAGTTAAATAACCTCTGACAGATCATCACTGGATGAGGTTCCTAATTTATTGATTGAATGATTGATTGAAGCATCTTCTGTCAAGGAGCTTCACAGCTTCTTTATGCAATGCATGGGAAAGGATCGTTCCTTCTGTCTATTTTAATGTGTTTTTTTTTTTCCTTCAAGTATTTGAACATTTTTCAGTTATTTACTCATTCCCTGTTCCTATTTGTGAAGAGAGGACTTGATCACAGCCCTTTCAGTTGTTTTCTCCCCATTTGAATAAGAAATTATTGATAATTCTTTTTAATTCTTAATAATTCTTATTAATAATAATTGAAATTCTTCTTAGAGTATTTGCCCAAACTTTGGCTCCCAGATCTCCTCTTCCCATCCCTTCATTGCTCCCATGATATTCTCCAAGACAGAGTGAGCAAAGGTTCGTGCCATGTGTAATTCTGAGGCACAGGTGGGATTTGTACAGCAGTATAATGGTGTCATTTGGTTTCCTCTGTATATCTTTCCTAATAATTATTCATATCCCGTTTGCCTTTTTTGACCATGCTGACATGTGAACTGATGTTTTCAGACCTATACACATTGCCTCAAATGCTTGGATCCTTTTTTGTGAGTGGTGCCTGATAATTTAGAGATCAACAATACATAAGCACACTGAAGATTCCCCCCCCCCCCCCCCAAGATATTTTGCTGTTAAAGTGAATTTTATTTGCAAGTCCTTTTTGCAGTTTTCAAGTCAGTTTGGGCTATCCTGAAAAGATCTGTGTCAGCAACAAATCTGGCTATCTTCTCAATCATTTTAAAGACATGCAGGAGATTCCACAAACAACCACTCCCCATGGAGAAAATCAGTGTTTATTCCTCCTCTACCTTTTAAAACATTTATTAATATGCAAAAGACTTTCCTTCTAGCTTCATCACAAATCTATTTCTCATTCTCATGCCCCCACTAATTCTGTTCATTATTATGATTTCTGCTAACATGCCTGGGAATCCCCTGCAAAACCCAGTGCTACCACCAAGCTTGGAGAACATCTTTGAGCCAAACTGAAGACTCTGGAGTCTTTAGAGGTTTATTCACCAACCTGGTGCAACTCCATCTAATTTTCCTCCTTTACCAGAGAACAGCGGTGTAGTTTTAACAGCCTGCCATCATGGAGCTCTTTCAGAACATTGCTAAAATTACTGGTGTCTTTATTCTAATTTCCTTCTTAGATAGGACATGCAAATCTGATTAGTTTCATCAACAAAAGCTTCTGTCTCTTTGCATATGCCCTTCCCCACCTCCAGAGATAAGGGAAAATTTTAAAACCTCTCAGAAAGTCAAAGTTCTTAATCAACAGGGGGAAAAATATGCAGTAAAAGTTAGCAAGGGAAGAGCAAACGAAGTGGCTGTACTGGAGAACATATGTTCCTTCTGAAGAGACACTCAGGCTGATGCCAACAGCACACCGGCTGCTCCCATGCTTGTCACAGCACAGTTTGACTCAGTTCCAGGCAGATAGGAAGCTTTAGCAGGATCACACTGCAGATTAGCTCTGCAAACGAAGTTGAAATTATTAAGAATCTGTCACTGCTTCCAGATAAACTTGAAGCACAGATGTAAAATTGCTTGCATGTTTTTCAACCAGAATCCCTACACTTCTGGTAACCGTAAGAGCTCAGACCACTATGAATAACTCTATGGGCTTGAAAATGCAAGGTTAATCCAGAAGGCCTCTCCAGACTTTAAGCTAAGGCTAGGGTTTAGGTAAAAGCATAATACCATTGCAAGAAGTGTATCTTTTTATGCGGATATTTTTAATTGCTAAATCTGAAGATATCACATCTTCTCATCTGAACTGGCAAGCATAATACTGTAGAAAAAAACCAACAAGCTACATGATCACTTAAGTTTTCCTGGTGGAATAACCTTGGTCATAACATGTGTTTGTAACCTGCCTACTAACCCAATACATGGCACTGAATGAGGTCTCCCTAAGAGATGGCTGGTTATCAAGTACGTGCTACAATAGGCCGCAACAGGATCTGCTGCACTTCTGTGGCTATGTGTAGCCATAAAAGTTAGGAATGGGCAAACTCAGGAACAAACTGTGCTTTGTACATGTGGTCAATCTCCTCACTAAAGCACCCGTTTGACTAGAAAGAGCACCAAAACCACCCTCCCAACAGCACATCCAGACCACCTGCACCAAGCACCAGCTGCTACACAGCAGGGCAGCCAATAGCCTCCAGCTGACAGACCATCAAGAATTAAAAGGTGCCCATTAAAACCTTCAAAAAGATGGCCTTAAAATGACAGAAGTTATCTGAAAGCCAGCTGTTTCAGCTTTTCTAGACAAGCCTCAGTATGCCACTATACTCAATAAACCATAAAAACTAATTCTTTCAGCTTTTGTTCTCTGGCACCCATCCACATATCCTCAGCTGCTTGTGCTATTTAATCTCCTAAAGTCAAGAGATGACACCAAGGAGGCTATGGCACAGCAACACTGTTAACCAAGGATAATTGTTGGGAGCAGACAGGCAGGGAGTCAAACAGAAATTGCAAGTGCTTTGCCAGCAGAGAGCAAGGATATCAGCAAAGGTGCCATCTCAACTAGCCAGGTTTTCCAGGCTGCAAGTGATCAGAAGCAGACTTTTTCAGAGTAAAGCAGAAAAAGAAGGTTAAGAGAAGAAAAGTATGTGTGGTAAACTTTTACAAAGGGCTTTTGTTAGGTAACACCACTTTCGTTAGTGGCAACAACATACTCAGGAATAGGCAGGGTAGGACACTGGAGTGAGAGCTCATCTGGAGAGGCCTCCAGGCTGCAGTCCTGATCTGTATGCATAGGCAGACTAGCATACAGGAAGATGCATGCTGAATTCCCCTTTTCTCACTATATCTTCAACAGTATTTGCAGCACAAGATCCCTGCCCCATAGCCCTTACATTCTCTTGCCACAGAGCAGGCATGCCACACAGCACCAAACAAACATAGCTTTGGAAAGCACCAGGTCTTCCCTTCACACCCGTCCCATCCACTGTAACATGGGAATGACCAGGCAGGGAGTGGCAAGTCTAGAAACCCTGCTTCTTCCTTCCAAGAGACAAATTTCTCCAAAAGTCCAACTTTTTTTTTGTTTCAAGCACTGTGAACAAGACATGGCTACTCAGGGCCTACAGTAAAACAAGTCCAGTTCAGGAAAACAATTAGTATCACGTGAGTCAATGGACTGCTTCAGGGAAGCCTGGATATAATATTGATGCCACATAAGTGTGGCACTAGCATTGTCATCAAAGGTATAGGCTCACCAGAGCACCAGTATTATAAACAAATCGCTACCACTATTGCTTTCCCTTGTATTCAAAGGCCTTGTTAACCATACATGGGCAAACCACTATTTTTCAGGGACATTTTATGCATAACTCAACACTCATTCTGTGAAACTTTCTCCAGCAGCCATCCTGGTGTGAAACAACACACTCAGCCCTGCACCCTGGACAAAGCAGAGGCCATGGGCATTTCCTGAAAGGCAGCATGTTGATCACACACTACTGCTTATTTTACTGGGCCTGACCTTTCTTCAGCTCTCATGATGGTGCAGGATTTGGGTGTAGCATTTGGATTTAAAATGGCATCGAAGAGCAACAATATGATTCCTGCAGCTCCTGCGGGCCACAGATGCTACTATAACCTTCAGCAACTCAAAGTTGATTATATGCTTTACGCTGATACAACTCTCCACATGAAAATTGAAAAACAACTCCAGGGACAGATTAAAATCCTGCTATATTTGGGACAAGTAAGAATCACAGGATGGTTGAGGTTGGAAGGGACCTCTGGAGGTCCTCTGGTCCAACCCCTTGCTCCAGCAGGGACACAGAGACAATCCCATGCAGGGACACCAATAATCTCAGTGGAAGAGAGCTCACAGTTCTGCACTGAGTGTAGAAGCACCAGACTGTTCAGAAACTCAGAAGAGCTTTGGAAAAGCTAGTGTTACCTTGGTGACTGGCACGAGGTATTGTCCTTGACAATAGCATTTAAGGCAGGCTGTTGCATATCTAAAGCCTAGGCTGTCCTACTTAATGGTCAGAAAAGGCACAGGGGACTTTTTAATTTCAAATTTGCCAAGCTGCTATTTCAATGAATAACGTGGCTAAAAAGGCACACTAACCTTTCCAATTGCTATGCAGACTGTAGCATCTCCCAAAGCTCCAACCCCAAACTGCCTAATTTTAGGCAGTAAGATCACTCATAACATCAGCAAGCCTAGGAAAATAGAGGGCCAGTTCTGAGACTTTTATGCTCTCTTGGAGATGTCCCACCTCCTTCCCCACCCATCATCTCCTGGGGATGATGCCCAGCTGGGGAGTGGAGCAGCCCACAGATGAGAGAGAATGGGCATTAGCTGTGTATGGATAGCGTCTTGGTCTGGGGCTATACCCTACCACTTCCCATGCAACTCCTTAGTTCATGCCTGATTTAATATTTTTTCATGTGTTTGCAAGCCTATTGCCACTAGCTCCTTTCAGTTACAGCTCGTACCCATCTCTTTAGAGAGAATGAGGACTTAAATGCCACTTTGCAAATGTTATCCAACTATCGTTGCCACAGGAAGGAAGGGGGTGAGAACGATGCCTCTGGCTGCCCTGGGCATTCTCCCTCCCAAAATACAGCATCTAAAGCCCCCCTTAGGCAGAGGCTCAGCATGGAAAATTTTAGCCCCATAGGTGAGCATCCCAGAAAGTTATAGGAAAATGAAAACAAAAGTGATTGAATGGAAAGTGGTTTATGACCTCAGTGCCGGGAGATACTACTGAAGCCCAGAGCAGGGATCACTTGTCACGGGGTGAAAGCAATCTTTCTTACACCACTCACAAACATTAATCAAAGATCTTGGAAAAGTTTGATTTATAGATCATGTATTCCCAACAAGCATGTATTTTTTATTATCCATCAGAAAACATCCATGCAGATGACACACTGCAAAACTAGAGATGTCAGATATTTATTTTTGCAGTCACTAGGTGTAATGTTATTAAGCAATCCAAAGGCTGCATTCAAGAACAAGAAAAATAAATTCCAAATTAGTTAAAATGAATGAATTCATAATAATCACCACTAAAGTATCAGGTGATCAATCTCTGTCTCCTCCGCTTTTCAGTCCTGAATATTAAACTAGCAGAAGAAAAAACACTGCACAGGATTCACTGGGGTAAGTCTGGAGGCAGCCCGCTCCCATGACAGAAACGCTTGGCTCTGTGCCTCTGCCCTGGGCCTGCCAGTAGGTAAGCAGTAGGTGTTAGTTCCAGAGACATTCTCTGTCAAAATCTTGGTCTTGGAAATCACAAAATAGTTGAGATGGGGAGGGGTTGTGGTCCAACTTGGGTGAGGTTGCTCGGGGCTGTGTCCAGGTGAGGTCTGAGTGGTCCCAAGGGTGGAGATCCTACAGCCCCTCCAGGCCTCTCTTCCAGTGGAGGAACCACCCCCATGGGGAAAAAGGGTTTCCTAACATACCTTCTTAGTTCCCTCTGGCTGCTGGTAGCTTCCCCTTTTTAATGCCTCGAGAAAAGAACAGGGTTGCTGGGGTCACTGCTGGCATGGTGAAGGCCTGAGTCTCCCATGGTGAGCGTCTTCTGGGTATCATTACTGGTTAGCAGTAGTGGGATGATGACGGCTGTCTCTGAGGGCTGAGATGCTCCTGAAATATCCTCCTTTGAGGAACATCCTCCCACCCACAAATGCATGGTTGGTGGTAGGTGCAGTGGGGTCACTTCTTCACCCAGGGCCAGGCAGCTCTTTCATTTCTGAGCACCCAGAGGCCACCGTTTGATCAACTCACCACAAAACCAGGGGCAGAGGCATACCCAGACAGTACGAAAGGAAGTAGCAGCCAAAATCAGATCCCTCTTTCCCCTTTCTGCCCTCCAACTAAGAGTGAAGCAAACATTTTGAGCAGATATTCTTGGGGAAGGCAGAAAAATTAGGAAACTTGATCACTGGTTGGACATGCTGCATGGGACTGCTGCCCTGAGAGTCTGGGGCTGGTTTAGACCCCTGAGAGCATGCAGGAAATTATTAATGATAATCTAACAATTATATTAATTGTATATTGCTCCATCCTGTGTTGTATGAACTGTATTAACAATATTAAGTGGCAATGTGTGAAGTATAAGCAGTATTATCCAGAGGTAAGGAATTCTGTTTTCTCCTCTGCTTTCCTCACTCTTGCCAGAGAGGCAGTGAAGTAGGAAGCCACTCATGGAGACTGGAACAATTCTCACTTGTCCTGAGCTGGAGCAGGGAAACAAATGCTCAGGGTGCCCCCGAGCTGTGCACTTGCAGCTTTATGGCATTTGTGCTGTGAGCTATTTAATGCTTTCAGTGGGCAGCGATATGCTCAGGCTTTGCATTTGGGTTTTATAGGCCACAAGATGCTTCTGAAATGCTTCACCCTTGTCAGGTTTATGGACAAATAGATCTCGTCCTCTAATATTCAGTCACATTCATACACAAATTACCCGATCCCAGCTACACTAGCGCTAACATTATGCTCTTGCGTCGCTCCCTGGATTTGAACATTTATCTGCTCCAGTTTGTACTGTTGTGACAGGAGGGGGTGAGGAAAGGTCCCCCTTTCCAGCCCCTACATCTGAAGCTGCTGACTCCAGCAGGGCTTAAACATGTCCAGAAAATATCCCAGCCAGAAGCACAGAGCTACGAGAGGGAAAACAGAGACAGCCCCTTCCTCTGGGAGATCTTAGAAAGGAAAGTATTAAGAGGGGATTTCAGTTTTGCTACTTGTCTTCAAGTATACGCAATGTCTCTTCATGTCTCATGATATTCAGTCCCATGCTGGAAGTTGCCAGCATGCCAAATTGGAGCATTTCTTTTGACTGGGGTAAAATGTGGATGAACAAAGCTGGGAAGGTGGCTCCGAGATGGAGTGGGGTGAGAGGCTGCCAGAGTGCGTGGTGAAGGGGCAGCAGAGCAGTGAGGAGCTTATGGAGATGGGGAGCAGGACCATGGGGTATCCACAACATTGCTGCAAATCTCTTCAACAGCAGGGTCTGGGATGAATTTCTTCCAGCATGAACACGGGGCCGGGTTTTTTCTTTTTGGACTGTCTTCCTCTGGGAGCCAAAGCTGCTCACTGCAAGTGTTTGGCTAGATGGCAGGGTCAGGAGGGACACCACCGACACGCCAAGGAAAGTACCACTGGGAAAATGTGAGCTGTGAGCAACATCTTTGCTGGGGCTCCCACGGAGATGCCACCCCCTCCGACTGTGAGCATGCCTGGCTTTGTCAAGACAGCGTGGAGCTAGTGGATAACGGCGCCTACGGATAAAAATACATTTTCCCAGTGAAAGCAATTTTGCTGGATTTAGACTCTTTAATTTTAGCAATACTCATCAGTGTCTCTTCATTCTGATTACAATGTTCGTGTCTGAAAGCACTGTTTCCACAGAAGTGCTGATTAATGTTATCAGACCAACAAGCTGATGAACAGAAATGAAAACACTCTGGAGAAAGGTTGTCAAAATCCCGTCATCCCGACAAGACTGCAGCAGCAAGGGAGCCCCTCAGCCACACCTCTCCTCCCACAGCACGGAAAACTCCTTTCCTAATCCTGGAGGGCTAAAGATGACCTCCGGGATTCCCAGGACAGCTGCTGAGATGGTGACATTTGGGTGTGCCTGAAGGAAACCTGCCATGGGGGGCCTCCTCCCCAGGCGGCTTGCAGCCATCAGAAAAGCACAACTCTATGCTTTCCGCATTTCCCTTCCCTTCATCCAGCACCCTTTGCAGTGGTGCCCAGTGCCAGGACAAGAGGCAATGGGCACAAACTGGAACACAGGAGGTTCCCCCAGACCATCAGGCAGCACTTTGTCACTCTGTGGGTGATAGAGCCCTGGCACAGGGTGCCCAGAGGCGTTTTAGAGTGTCCCTCATTGAAGATCTTTAAAAGTCGTATGGACGTGGTCCTGGGCAACGTGCTCTGGGAAGCCCTGCTCGAGCAGGAGGGCTGGACTAGACGATGTCCAAAGCTTCACTCGCACAGCTCCCCGGGTGCGCTGGGTGCGTCTGAGGCATATTGTGTTAAACAAAGCGTCTCAATTTAACACTGCAGGAATTGCGCCCTCGCCTCCCTGCCCTCCGCTTTCGGTGCACAGCGGCAATGTGATATGCATGGGAGATGCCGCAGGGAACTCTGTACAGACTCATACGGCGTTTATCGAGCGAGTGACAGTGCTATCAGCACTGGGGCTGATCCTCATCAGGTGAAAACTGCTGGAGCCGCTTATGCCAGGACATTTCCAGGAAAACAAATAAATCAGGAAAAACGGCAGCAGCTTTTTTTTTTTTTTCTTGGCAACCAGCAGCTCTTTTTTTTTTTTTTTTTCCAGCTGTGGTTTTCAAATTCTAGATGACAACCCAAATATTTTCACTGAAAACAAAACTTTCAGGGAAATTCTCCGTCTCTTTTACTTTGTTTCCAAAAAGCAAAACTATCCTTCAACAATACTGCAACCAGCCTTAACGCACCTCCTGGATCCTCTGTTAGCTTCTGCTGGCTGGGAGTCTGGCCTGTTGAGATCTGAGGTTTCTAGCAGAGGATTTTCAAAATTGTCATCCCTCTGATGTTTTAAATAAATGAAGGCGGCTGTCTGAGCCATACGTCTATCCTGGCCAAAATATTGTTCATTCCAAGTGGATTTGCTCCATTATAAATTGTCTACAAATAATTTAAAAAGTCAGTGTTTCTTAAATTATCTTATCAAGCTCTTTAAATATTGAAACGCATCAAATATTAATGCTTGGCAATTCAGGGTATCCTTAGCCTTGGTTACTGCTGTACTCTGATCAGCGTTTGAGCCATCTTCTGTCAGCCCTAGGATCTGGAGAGAGGGCGCTAGCCGAATGAAGGGTCACTTCTATGCATGCTCAGCTCTGGGAGCATTCTTTACAGGAAGGAAACAGGGAATACAAAGAGCTAGGAGGGTTTCAGAAGGAGTGGAGCAAAGAGGGAGTTTGCAGAGCCAGGAGCAAATATGCAGCATGGCATGCACCACCTAAGCATGCTGCTGGTTACATGTGTTGTCTCCCAGTCCTGCAGTGCAGGTGCAGGAGGTGCTGGTATCAGCAGAATTCTCTGACTGCCACCACAGGAGCCCAGTACTCAGTGCCAGTCTGGCCAGGGAGCCATAAGTGTCCCAGGGGATGTGGAAATGGAGCCCATGAGGCTCGTTTGGAGTTTAGGGATATCACAGGGACCGGGCTGGTGAGAATCGCATCTCTTCAGCCTCAGAGGTGGCTCTGTCAGGAGGCAGGAAAGTGAGAGATGAAAAAAAGCACTGCATGATGGTTTCACGTGTCAGGGACGGAGAGCACAGATAAGCTACACCTATGGAAACCAGAGGCCAAGTAAATGCAGCTAATGTCAGGCTAGGTCCTCCTTCTCCGCCAGCAGAAATCCCAGAACAAAATCCAAGCCTCGTCTTTCAGAAGCACAGGAGAAGTTCTGGTTGAACCCATTGGAGTGTCAAATTTGGAAATGGGGATGGGTCATTTTGCACAAATAAGGGAGCTGGGGACACAGGCAGTCTTGCTGACTTCTGTATTTACTGCTACCATCCAGGAACCAAGAGTTTTCAGGACTCAGTCACCAGCACGTGGTCTGCATGGGAGATTGCCCCAAACTCCGGTCCCTACAGCTGCCATGAGGCCTGCAGCCAGGCAGATACGCTGGCAGGGGATCAACAAGAGGGTTTTGATGAGTTCCCTCGTTCCTTACTCCCACCCCACCCCAGCCTACCATGTTGTATCAGAGATTCAGCGAGACCAACACGTTCTCCTGGAACTTTTCAACTTTGACTAATCGGGAGAGTTTCTGACAGGAAAATGTTCCACTGGAACATTTCTGACTAGCACTAATTAGCATTTTTTCTATTAGCTTTGTCCTGAAGGCACCGTAATTTATGCCTTGGTGAAACACAATCACTTAATGATGGCTAAGAGTTGGACACTCCCCAGGTTTGAGGCATCCTTGCTTACCCTAAACAGAAAAAGGCTGACTCACTTGCAGAGCTTTACATACTTAACACAAGGAAAGAACAGCTGCCTGACTTTCTTGTGCTTTACCTGGGCATGGGCCCAACTGCGTTTTAATCAGTTTGCCTTAGGAAAAAGGGAGATTTTTCACTTGCAGGGCAGTAAAGTCCAAGCGACGTTGGCCTGTGTATGGCATGAGAGATGGACCACGCTCAAAGAGTTTGTAAGATAAATGGTAACAAAACAAGAAAAAAAAAAAAGAGGAAGACAGAAATTGACCCAGGTGTCTTAAGTGTTCATATTTCTTTACTATGCCTCTGCCATATGTCTGTATTTTAAGCTGAGCTTCTCGCTGAATCACAGGATAATTTAGGTGGTGAGAGACCTCTGGAGGTCCAGCCCCTGCTCAGAGCTAGGCTGACTTCCACATTAGATCAGGTTGCTCAGAGCTGTGTCCGGCCCTCACAGCGTGTAACGCTGCATAGGCGCACCTGAGCAGCACATCTGAATGTGTGAAATACGTCAGCTGCAGTCTGTCCCTCCATCCTTTCTCCCCGGCAAGCCTTTCTTTTGGAACAGCGTGTGAGCCAAGCGCAGAATAACAAGTCCCTGGCGGTCTCTGGGAAGCGGCTGCGAATGCTGGGCATATGGTGCAGCTTTTGCTGCAGCGAGAATACCGCTACAGGGTCTCCCAGGAAAGCAAGCAGCTATATTTAAACCACGCTTGTGAAATTCACATTGATATTCAGAAGAGAGGCTTCAACACCTCTTCAGTGGCTCAAAACTGCGGCAGAGGCAGGGTCGGGTTGGCGCTGGGGACCCAGGGTGGATGGAGGGTCAATGTAGGGTGACCAGGGAGGAGGAGACAAGTCAACGGGCACCAAGGGCAGTGGGGTTTTATTTCCACCTCCCTATGGTCCACTGGGTACATGGTAACACCACCGTCCATTTTTTCTTTTGCTTTAGGAAAATGTCTTTCACCTTATCGCCTGCATGCCCTGACACAAACTTCACCTCTCCTAGCAGGGACAAATAGAAAAGCTCTCGATGGAAAATATGAAAAGCTCTTTGGCCAGTCTGTGTGGAGAGCTGAGTTCAAAGAGGGTGGTGCCATTCATCCGGAGGGTGACATGCATCGGCCGTGCAGAAGGGCAGATCAAAGCCAGAAAACAGCCTGCCCCCCTTGGCCTTGTGGTTACCCAAACTCAGAGTGCTGCATTATCATCTTTTTTACAAGTACCCAAAGCCACATGTGTTTTTCCTAAGTTATGTATGCCTGTGGTTTTCAACGTTTCCTTTATGGTAAGGATGACACTTCTGCAATGAATTGAAAGCAACAGTCTTGTTTTTCTTATCTCATTTTGGTTAGCCCTAACACTTAGGTTAGCATCACCTCTAATCGGGAAATTTGTAACTTAACTCAACGCGCATCGGTAATTGTGGAGGTGGTGCTGCCGAGACCTTACCAAAACTTTTATTCTGCCAAGTGTTCAACAATGTGTAGGCAAAATCTCAAAGAGACAAGGTCATTCATGTGGGGGAATATACCAGGGATTTCCTTCTGCAATGAGTCAAACCCACCAGATTCAAGGGTGACATTGTCAATACAAATGGCCTGGCTGTGGACATCTACGTTCAACCTTCAGTATCTAAGCGCCGGAATATGTCTTTCACTCATTTTCTGTCACCCAGAGAGTCTGGTCTGAAGCAGTCAGTTAGGTCCTCCATAATCTTTGCTCCCAGTTGTTACCATAATACACAAAAATAATTATATATATATTCAGTCCAGCTGTTTCAGTGGAGTCTTTAACATTCCTGTTTGTACAGCAGAGGTAACAAAGGGCAGAGTTAAGGTTAATTATCTGACTAGTTTCCTGACCTATGACACAGGGCTCCCTGTACAAAAAAAAATGATAATAATAATTTTGCCCAATATCAGCCCTTTCCGAAACTGAAACCTAGAGAGAATGGAGGGGTGGAAAGGAGAATGAGGAGTGATTTATTCATAAACACATCTGTGAGGAGCTTCCAAACTGCAGCTTCCACTCTTCAGTGTTTCAGGCACGTCCCACGGTGGCTACTGTAATATCAGAGGAATGCTTCCTTCTGCTACTGCTGCTAATCCGGGAGCAGTCACGTGGCTCTTCTATAATCTCTCTCTCTCCAAAAATTTGACTCTTAACCTTCCCTTGCTGCAGACATGATGTATATGCCACTGAAATGCTTCCAAGTCATAAAAGCACAAAACTCTGACCTATAAGCAAAGCAACAACAGCAACAAAAAAGATATTTCTGAGAATAAAATTATGTGAGCTTGTAGGAAAGGGAGGAGAAAAATCAGACTTGGTCATATCTATTTGCCTCCACCTAGGAATTCCTTTGGAAAAAAACAGCAAAAAGTTAATCTGGGGAGAAAAAAAGAAGAAAAAGGGGTTCTGAGGTGCAAATCAAAGAGGGGAGCCAGCAGAAAAGATCGTTATTTATTTATTTCTGCTCATTTATGTGTTGGATGAAGCTGAAAGCTGCCAGATAGCTTCATTTCGACAGCTTGAAGTTACTGTTGGGAACAGATCCATGTATGGAAGCAAAAGCAGAAAAGCACAGATAAGCTGAGATCCAGCTATGCAAACCATCTTTAGAGACACTTAAAGGACAAGCACCCCAGCTCCTTTCTTTCTGGTAAATTTAGAGACACTATCATATGAGGGCTTTTTTCCATTCTGCTTTACCCACAACGGCTGAGACGCGGCTGGGGTAAGTGAAAATCAATTCAAGCTTTTCTTGGGAACACCTAGGTTTTTTGGTTAGAAAGGCATCCTGCGAAAACCCCGTAAATCTGGGGCTATGGGCTGGCTCTAACAGCGGCATAGCAGTCAAGCTCTCAGAGCGAGGAACATGACATATAACAGCTTTGCCGCTGGAGGGACAGAAACTTTCCAAGTGTCTGAAAGAGTCAAGAAAAAAAAAAAAAGTTGGAAAACGGGTGTTTCATTGCTCGTGACGCGGGCTTGCAGTCTGATCCATGCTGGAGCCTTGGTGCACAGAAGGGCAGGAGGGATCTGTGGTGGCTCCCAGCGCCTGAGCCTTTTTGTGTCACTACTTAGAAAATTCTTAAAAATAGTCAAGGGGCTTTTCTTCTCCGGTCTGCCCTACTTTCGCTTTGAGATGTCCTGTTTGACGTGTGGCTTGAGCTGAGTGGACATCGGGAAGAGCCTGTTGTAAACGGCTGTTGTTTTTCTTGGCAGTCAGAGGCAGTTTCTCAATGTTTCTCTGCAGATTTGAGGTTGATTACATCCTGTGCGAGGATTTTTGGTATGGTTTTAACCATCATTACAGTGTTGTGAAAGTCGACCCCAGCGAAAACAGCTGTGTGCTATTGTGAATATTTCCAAAGCGCAGAAGTAATTGCTCTCCTTCAAACTCCCAGGGAAACATGTTAGGTCTGTGAGCCGGGCATTGGCAAAAAACAAAGTATACCCTTGGCAGAAAGGTTTTCTTCACTAAAGTGTTTTGTTACACAGAACACACACGCACACATAAAAAAAAAAAAAAAAAAAAAAAAACTCGTTTTGTAGCCTTGGCTCCAAATTGTGTTGCTTTTGGATGGTACAGTTAAACACAAGATTTTTCTTTAAGTGCTACAGAATGGCACTTGCATATCAGTTTGTGTGCTTTCAGGTGTTATAATACAGTATTCATACTCCCACTACAAAGTGCTAGGTAAAGCTTTCTCATTTTTCAGGTGGTTAATAGACTGGAAAAAACAGTAGAGCAGGTGAAGTGAAATTACACAGAAAGAACTGAACATAATATCAGGAATATGACTGAAATTGTCAGAGATTTCCAGAGATATGATGACGGATGATTGTAAAGGGAAATTACTAGACCACAAATGTCATAAGCATTTCTACTCATGAATGAAAATGCTTTCCCTTGTCATTACATAAGGCGAACATAATGGGAGCGTTTGCTTGTAACTACATAGTAGTCTGTGCATACAGCCCCTTTTCCCCCTTATTTAGCAAGCATTTCCATGGATATTCCCACAATCCTTGTTTTCACACTCACTGAGCTGCACATCTTCCCTTTGCCTGGTGTCTTCTTGTGCGGTGGAAAGGAAATACTCACAATTAGGCTGAGATTTCTCTGTGCCAGGCTAACTTTCGTTTTTTATGACAAGTACATATCACTTCTCTATAGACATGCGAGTACAGAAATGGATCCTCAACTAATTGTGGCCAATAGCTTTTCAATTGCTATTGAGCCAATAGAAAATGATTTTTTTATATATATATATTTTTGCTATTACAATAAAAGGACGCTTCTGCCTTCCTTGCTTACTGGGATTGCTTCCATTTTCTGTTTGGCAGAGCTGCCCAAGTGCCTTGTAAATGACCCCTCCTTTGTGTGCCCCTCCATGAGAATCAATATCAGGCAGGCTGTGTTATCCCTAAGGTTTATTACTGTTATCAGCACGCTAGCTGTTATTAATATTTGCTGTTGATTAGTCATGGGTATTGCTGGTATTCGTTTGGTCCTTCGTGTGAAGCTGACGGGATCTCACTCCGAGACACTAGGCACGAATATAAATAGGCAAATCGAGTGCTCGCAGTAGTATCACTACCATGTTTTTTGCAAGCAACTAGTCACGACGAGCGCTGCAGCCTCCAAGCATCTGCCGTGAGGTCCTCCCACGCAGCGCTCCTCGCTGGAGCAAGTGGAGGAGGAAGGGGGAGCCCTCCTCTTCCTCACCATCAGGCCCAGCTCGGTGCTCCGTCCTTGCAGGCCACGGGCAAGGGGAAGCTGCCTTGGCCACGAGGGCACTTGGAGTGAGCAAGGACATGCTGTCCTGGTGCCTGAGCACAGTTTCTTGTGTGAGGGGAAAAGTCATGCCTGTGGTGTGAGGTATGCCCGAGGAGAGACAGTCCTCGACATAAATCACAGAGAGGAGGGCTACAACATGAAGTCACTCGGCAAAGATTTTACAAACTGGCTCCGACCTGCAGCGATCCCAGTGTGCATTCTCCCCCCTCCAATGACTTCAACGTTTTTATGGTGATTCCTTGAAGGATGGAGTTTGGAAACCACCTCTGTCTTTTCTCTAATGAGTCAGAAGATTGGAGCAGATTCTGGGGACACATTGACAGACTGATCCACTTCCCTGGCCAGATACTTTTTATTGCCTTTGTTCTAAGACAAAGGGTTTATAGGCTAGCCCTGCCCATTCCCAGCCTTGACACTTGCAGACCCATTTGCCAATTCAAATCTGGTTTGCCCGAGGAACCGAGGCCTGAAAGAATGTAATGTTGCAAAAAACAGCCCATGAAAACGGGCAGCTGTCTTATTTGACTTTCTTGTTCCCAAAACACTACCTCGCTTTTCATCTTCTCTTCATCTTCAGGATAAGGGATAATGATCACCCTGGGGAGGGTTTTGCTAGGGGACTCACAAACCCAGGCACTCCTCCAGAAGGTATGATATTTTAGGAAAATTTTGAGTTTGCAGGCTGTGAATATGGCTGTGTCCCCCCTGGCACTCGCTGCTTGCCATCTCATGCATGGCTGCACAAATCCACCCAGCATCTTTTATGCACATGTGGCCACAATCCTTTTGCATAAGAATAGAACTTCATGTGGAAAATGAGAATGCCTCTACATATCTGTGCTTTAGAGAAAATGCACTGCCATTTATTTATTTATTTATTGGTGTCACAATACTAAACCGTGAGCCATTCAGCTTCACAAGCTTTTTCCTCTTTGTAAAACTTTGGTATAAAATAGCTGACTGCACAGTATGAAGAGATGAGTAAATCACCCTCAGCTGGTCTAAATCCAGCTGTCCATTTTGGTCACTTAGAGACATGAACTACTCCTCACTTTCCATCCCATGACATGAGTTGCCCTTAATGCCTTTAAGTGACACTGAGCTTTCAGGTACTCAGGATCTCACCAGCAAACTGAGCCATAGTGTTACATGTGTGGATGAAGGATACCACCTGGTAAAAAAAACTGCATTTCTAGGTCCTCCCCTGCTACACGAAGTTTTGGCTGAGGTTAAGGCATCTGGGGTCAGAGTTTTTCCATCTAAGATGCACAGGTGAATTTTTCTAGAGAAAGAGGTGGGAGAACTCTCAGTTAAGAGGAAGGAAAAGCCAGAAGAAACCATGCACAGACACCTGCACGGTGCAAGGGCTTTGCCTAGAGGTGGTGAGGTCACGCACGTTGGAGAGGACCTTGCTGTCACCCAGCATTTAATCCTATGAACAGAGGGAGGTTTCATTATCGCCCCCTCTCATCCTCTGATCTTCCATGTACTGCTATGGTAGGAGGCAGCAAAATGACAGCTTTACGCAGTGCTGGTGTTTTCTGCCAATTTACAAGCAAATCAGGCAATTTATGAGTTGACATTCATTTTTGAATTCATTCTTTAAGGAACTCAGTATTTTTCTGGCAACGCATGGGGGAAAAAACATGGCAAAACAATGCAGTAAGTCTGGAGGTCTTCAAAACTCAGTTTATTCTTATCTAGGGCTCCAACCATTGCTGTGATCTAATCACAATTGTATTCTTATTGCATAGGGTCACTGCAGGGCAAAGCAGAAGTTGTTTTGGTTTCCATACTTTAACATATTTGGATTTCTTTTGCATTTAATGCTCAACTTCCTCCTGAGTTTGGGATGTTTGCTTTTAGGATCTTTCCCAAATCCCTGGAATGCTGAACTCTGACACTGCTAACATGAAGTGCAGGTTTCAGTTTCTGATGTCTCTAGCTGGGCCTTTTCCAAACGTGTGAGCAGAGAAGAGCCACGCGTTGCACTCCAGAAAACTCCACGTGTTTCCTTCAGCAGAAAGGTGGGCAGAGGTAGGAGGGAGACACTCACAGAACTGGGATTCCAGAAAATACCTGGATTTCAGGAAAGGTACAGTGTGAAGACATGTGCCCCTCACTTAACAGTGATTAATGGCTCGTCTGTGAATACCCAAAGAAGACAAACACTCCAGAGCTTCTTCTGCCAAGGAGTGCTGTTTGGGTATAGACTTTTTCCACACTTGACTGGAGGCTTCAGTGCTTGGGTTGTTTTAATCCCCATGGGAATATGTTATACCAAACAAGGTGTAAAACCTTTTTCCTGCCCCCCAGTCTCCCGGTGCTTTCAAGCCCTTCATCCTGTTCAGGATGAGTTTCATCAGAGGTTTTGTCCCTGGGATCTTTCCCAGGTTGTCCTGCAGACCGCAGCATGCCCTGGAGGTTGCAGACTAATCCCATATGACACCAGCACACACCATTTCCTGCTCTCTCGGAGAGTTGTCCTTCCTTTCACTGGAACATAGACTTGGCTTGTTTTTCTTTTCCTCTTACATAAGCAGAAGCGGGGAGCTGGAGGAAAATGTGAAAATGGAAAAATAATGACAAGCATTAAGTACAGGAATGTGTCCTGCACAGCTACTGCTGCCTTTCTGTCCCCACCACCAAGGCTTACTTGAGTCCCTCTTGGAAACCTTTGCACATCAGATGCTCCCATTTTGCTTTCTTCTCTACTTTGGGGTGTACTGGATACCCTTCTTCTGCAACATGACTGGACTGGGGTCGTGGTGTCATCTTTGTCAGCTAGATAGATCCCTGCAGCAATGCCCAGGGGGAGAAAGGGCACTGCTGCCTTCCTGGGCTGCCTGTAGAGCCCTCAACCCAATGGCAGGTGGGCTTGGATCTTCCAATGAAACCCACCTGAAAGCGCTCCTCCAGGCAGCAAGGTCCCCCAGGCTGCAGGGAGATCTGACAGACACCAAGTTTGGTCTGAGAGATCCAACAAGCATTAGGAAGCAAGGGGCAGGGCAGGGGCCTGGTGGAGGTGATACAGGGGGCTGAGCCACCGTGTTTCAAGCAGGAGCTTAGGGTGTCAGGCCTCAGGCAGAGGCCTGCATGATTTCTGAAGCAGCCAAAAGGATGTGGTTGGCCATCTGAGGCAGCTCTGGCCACTCTCAGCTTTCTGCACAGGCCTAGGGTTTGACGGACCGCTCTTATCTCTTGCCCTGCAACCTCTTCACCCTTCCAAGTCAGCGTGCTTTGATGCCTGTGTCCAAAATTAGCAACCCACAGCAAGGTTTGGGCTTTAGACGGGGAACACAAGGCCCATCCCTCCAGAACAGCCTGCTCCCATGCTGACTGCCAGCACCAGCGATCGCCATATCCACACACTGGAACAAGAAAGCAAAAGAAAGGTGACATCTCCTCTCCTGGTGTCTAATTCACAGCCTATTGCTTTGGCTGCAGTTTGGTAAGCGTGACATTAAAAATGCCCAGCGTTTTCCCTTTGGCTTACAAAACGGCTCCAAGCAGAGGCCTTGTGCTTCTGCACTGGATGCGGCAATAAACATTTAGATTTGCTGCTAGTGCGCTGGGGCTGCCAACATGTACACAGCAAAAGTAAAACCCTTCCTGTGGCCGCAGACCACAACATGCTAGCGATCCGTGGTATTATCCTGTTATTTAGTGAGTCATTGTCGCTGCTGAGAAATACACACAGTCAAATAAGTTGCTAACAATAACACTGGATGTGAGAGACAAGTGTTTGTTTTACTCTGGCGTAACTTATTCCATATGGTCCTTTAAAGCATGTTAAATGTTAAGTCACTTCGGCCCGCCAAATATTATTCTAAGATGACCTCCTGGATTTAGCCAGCTCTTCAGAGCATAGCTATTTGAAGCGAGGCTCCAAAAGCATCTCTTGTCAAGGGTGAATGCCCAATTCAGGAGCAAGACAGATGTTCTGGATTGCCCCATCTTCAGCTGGATAAGTAGGTCTTCATTCCTACCGACTGTCCATAATAACCATGTTTACTGCTGCTCTGCTGCCTGCTGTGAGAGCTTTCAGATGTCAGCCACGTGTTATACTGATGTTCTAGCACACGGCAGAAACCCCACCCTGACTAAGGGGTTAATATAGGTTTAACTTCCAGAATTTACCTCCCTTTTATGTCTTTCAAAATTGCAGCTGAGCCAAGTCTTTGTGGAAACATTCTAGCTGGCCTTCCAAATCTTCTTGGTAGTGTCAATTCATGCTGTAAAAAGACAGATATACAGCTGTGAAAGATGTTCTCCTCGAACTTTCTGGCTATTTTACCCAGAGATTTAGCACCAAAAAAAAAGAGCCCCAGCACCACAGCAGACCCTTGCGTGATGTCCTGTGCTTCTGTTGCTGCTGCATTCTGTGCTTGACCTAGTCCACAGCACAGCTTGGAAAGCAAATGGATTTTAAAAGTTTCTCTCATTTTGAAAGAGAGAACCACTGGTTGTGGAAAATAGATGCTCCAAGAAACAACATTTCCTTATCAAAGAAGAAAAAGCCTTTTACTGTCTGTCAGCGAAAATATGCTTAGCGGGCAATGACATATCTGTTCAGCAAACAACCTTTGAGTAAGATTCAGGACAAGTCATGAGTACTTCATAATATGAATCAACGCCTTTCTAGACACTTGAGAATCTCCATTTTAAAACCTCAAAGACCCACCTGAGGATCCATAATTTGGTCACAGTCCTTGCATTTTCAGAGGCTGGGACAAACCTGTCTGGATGTGCACCTTGTTCCACGTGTGCCTGGTGGATGAAAATGCCTGAAGGTGTACCTCCGTGGTGGGGCACTAGAAAACCTTTGGACCTTGAAGATTAAGGGGGTACCTAGTTTAGATCTTTGTACTTTAAAAATAGCCAAGCAGGCTATTTTTAAGTTTGTTTTGATGCACAAACCTAGAGGAATGCTACAAAACAGGACAAGTTTGTAAGCATTTAGAGCTGTGCCACTACTCGTGTTTGCTAGTCATTTTCTGTCCCTGTTGATAAAAACATACCCGACTTTAACATTCTTCCCTTTGAAACAGACAGTGTGATTATCTTGAAATGTGCCTTGATGTATGCGGCCTACGGAAACTTACAGAACAAGACAAGCTTCACGACTCCAACCTTAATAAAGCTGATGTTTCAGTGCCACAACTATGCACTGGGCTGAACAACAGCCCCTGCCCAAGAGGTCCTGCATATGGTACTTGCTTTATTTTATGTTCTGTTTTTGTCCCTTCTATTCCTCCCAGGTCCTGCTTCTTTACCAAGTTTATCTCCTTCCAGACAAGCCATCCACCCATATTTACACTTGCCTTGCTGGCCCCAGGTTTGCTAGCTGTATACACTTAGTTCTTACTCACCATATGGTTGCCTTGGTAATTTCTACTTTGGCCAGCAATTAAGCTAGTCCCCTGCTTTCCTTATATCCAGTGTTTCTCTTTTCTGCCATTTTTCATGCTGCTATCTGGTTAGGATTGTAACTGTCCAGGGATAGGCAGCTACATATATATTACTTCTCTTTTTGTTGTCAGCAGGGTCTGGTGGCTTCTGCCACCATTTCATTGCGATGCATCTTAGGTAGCCCTAAGTTAGGGTTAGTCACCTGCATGGATGTCACTTTGTCCTTGCTCTGGGGAATGTCCTGGTGCTGCAGTTTGGGCAGGGGCAGGCCATTTGTGTGCATTCCTCAGCTTGTAGCTGGCAGTGGGACAGGACAGAGATTGAAGGATTTGAGAAGGACCACTGTGGCCGGACAAATGTTCCCAACACAAGCCTTCCTGCACCACCAGCTCCTGAGAGCATCTGGATAAGCTTCAAGATGTCTGTGTGTGCACACAAAAGGCTATCAGAAGAGGTTGCTAAGTGAGTTAATGACACACGTCTCCTGCTTGTTCACCTGTCAAACATACCTTTCTGATGAAATGATGCTGGGAGCAGGGCCACTGACACTCGATCTGGAAAGAGGTTTGCTCATCTAGGTCTTAAAACCTTCCCGTGACTTCTCCCTCTGCAGACAATCCAGCTGGCTACACCATTACTCTTGTGGCTAAAAAACCTACCCTCATGTCACACTTCAGGCTCCCTGGCTGTTGTTTAACCTCTTGACTTCTTATCTTATTGACAGTAGGAGCAGGAGACATCTATTCCTCTGGCTTTATGAGGATATGTCTTCTCTTGACGTAATAGTCTGAGTTCTTGCAATGTTTCCTGTTGGATCAGGTCTTCTAGATCTCTCACTTCTCTTATTTCTTCCCACTGGTGGCTCTGCAGCTGCTGCCCACCTTCCTGATGCCACTGCTCATATAAATACAGCTGTTAACTCTGGAGTCTACTGTTGGCAAGTAAAAAGCCAGACACTGTTAACAGCCCTGGCACAAATACCAGAAATAGCACACTGGTGTCTTGAAGGTGGCAGCATCCAGAAGCTATCTTAGTGTGTGTGATGCACGTGGAAGGGAGCTAAACAAAGGAGGAAAGCCCTAGTGGGGCAGGAGGTGCAGCAGCAGCTAGGGTTCAGAGCCGGGGCACGTGTGAATCCCGAGGTCCCTGCTCTGTTCTCCGCCCTGGTATCCAGCCTGCACATGCACAAGCGCCGCAGCAGCCTGCGTTCCTGGACTGACAGCTACGTACAGGAAACTGTCTCACTCGCTGAAGAGATGGGGAGCACTCGCAGGAGAGCAAGAGTTCATCTGAGTAAGCAGAAACACAGAGGGAAGAAGTCAGGGCTTGCACAATCTGAGTTAGGAAATATCTGCACGCATGCGCACGTTCACACACACCCCCCCGCCCCGTGTCCCTCCTGCGCTCACAAACCCGGGAGCACAGCCTCACAACCCAGGCCATTTTGCCAGGAGCACGGCTCCCCACATGAGCAGGAGATTTTCGCAAGAGACCTGGGGGTTTCTGACCAAGAGGTGGGTGGCAAAGTACCAGCTTGTGTTGTGTTAAGGCACCGTGCGATCTGGAAAGCCATGCAGAAGCCATTGGGCTCTGAACAGCTTTGGAAGAGGCCGGGTTTGAAACTCCAGGTGGGGAACAGGGCTGGCACGTGACAACATGGGGGATTTGAACGGAGAACACAGCCTCACAAACAGTGCGGTTTCATTTCTCCAAAGTCCCAGCCTCATCCCCACCCCGAAAACAAAACAAAACAAAACAAAACAAAACAAAACAAAACAAAACCACAGCCATTAGGTTATCTGTAAGCTAAATCTGCTCTTCTTCTCTTTCTCCCCTCTTTGTTAGAGACGAGGCAGGGCTGAGGCAGAGGAAGGCAGAGTTGGAGCAGCAAAGAGGAAAGGAAGATTTCAGGCCACCCTGCCAGCACAGCACTGGTTAGAGCCCCTTAGAGGGAAGACCAGCTAGCTTCCCTTTAAGAGAAGTCATTTAACATCCTCTTGTCTAATGGGCTTGGTTTTTGCAAGGTGCTCCAGCTGCTTTCTCAGCTCGGAATATATAAATAAAATATAAATAAGGTGCTCCGACGCAGCTGAGGTCAGTCCCTTCTTGCTTTTAATGAAAAGGTCTCTTCTCCCTGGAGCACCCAGCCTGGCTCAGGGCTGGCAGGCAGATGGTGCAGAGGAGGCCAAATTACCTTCATGACCAGGGGCCGCAGCCAGAGCCATGCTCTACGTCTGATTTACCCCTGGTCACCCGCTGATGGCCATGGGAACATGGCATTAAAATCAAATGAGGGATGTGGCCTCGTGTGACACTGGAGGTGCCGAGGAAACATCATACTGTCTTCAGCTGGCACTGCACAGCTTTCCAGGTCTTGCCACATCACCGTGGTATTTGTGCTTGGTTTTTTTCTTCGAGTCCCAGCTCCTAGAGGCACAGGGTTACATGCCAATATTTCATCTCTCTCATTATTTTTTTTAAGTCCCTTCTGGTTACCAAGTAAACTGGAAAACATGAAAACCCTAGGTTTCGAAAACAGAAGGCAAACCCAGAGAACACACCATTCGGTTACATTTTAATTCTGGTTTTGTTTTACTGGGGGGAGAGGAGGGCTTTTTTTTTTTCTTGTTGCTCAGCCAGGTTCTCTCCTGGCCAGGGCAGGCTTGGGATGGCTGTGAAAAGAGCTGGTGCCTCAACCAGGGAGTGCTCGTGCCTGCCCCATTTTAGTGGTGTCCCAGAGCTGGCACACTGCTGCTCCAGGGCCCCTTGTAGGATGCTCTTCTGGAGGCAGCTGAGTCCCCAGGCTGTTGCTTTCACTGGGAAATTTATTTCAATTAATTGACCTTGCATCTGCATTTCTAGTTCCTGTATTCTGCAGTTTTGTAACAGCTAAAGTTTT
The DNA here is from genome assembly GCF_013377495.2 of Cygnus atratus. Classification (NCBI taxonomy): domain Eukaryota; kingdom Metazoa; phylum Chordata; class Aves; order Anseriformes; family Anatidae; genus Cygnus; species Cygnus atratus. The sequence continues at coordinate 108,288,242 of NC_066364.1, forward strand.
TTTTATTTTTTTATTTTTGGTGGGAAAAGATGTTAAGGGACAGGCAGTCAAGCAGGGGACATCTGGTCCTTCGTTTTCCAGTGACTCAGGCTAGGAGGCGGTTTTGGCCTGTGGAACAGGGACAGGAGTGAGATGTTGGTGCTGCTGAGACAAATGACAGCTGCCAGAAGGCTTTTGAGTTTCTACTCAAAGGAGAAGTGAGATTCTGGGGCTGCATTCAAAGTGTGTGTCTTGTTTTGCTCACTAGACGTTTGCAAAATACTTGCAGCCCTCCCCGTTCCCAGGCTCCCTAAATCCAACCCCAGACCCTACAGCTAGTTCTGCTTTCCCGTGCAAAGACCTTCTTTGGTCTGCCACACATCAGCCCTTCCTCCAGGAAAAAGCTCTCCCCAGCTGTTGAGTGCTCTGCCTACCGAGGGGTGCTCTGGATTTATTTAAACCTCTGTGAAACATGGAGTAGAGCAAGTACTCAGGGGAAAGCTTGCGAGTGGCACAAGCAGAGTTTCTCAAGTTACCTCTTCAGGCTCCCAGAGCATCGCATGAGAGCAAACCATAAGCTGCCAATTTTTTCACAGACTTACCCAAATGCCCTCACTGAATATTGCCTTCTCCCTGGGTCTTAGCACTCAGTTTTCCAGGGGTAGAAGACACCTTCGACATCTAAGCCCTCTGCCTGGCCAATGGACCACTGCTGCGTGTTCAGAGCTCCCCAGGATCATCAGACCTCAGACTACCAGATACAGTGAAAGAGCTGGAGAGCTTAAAGAGAAATATAAGATGTACAGCACAGAGCTGCCCTTCCTACTCACCGCCGTGTCCCACGCTGCCCCTCACATTTCTAAGTGCCTGATTTATCCTCCAACCAGCAAAGGCTGGTGTGAAGGTGACAGTGAAAGTGAATGATCAGACTGCTGGAAACTATGTTTAGGAATATCTTTTTTTGGAAATACAACTCGCAGGGATCTCCAGGTCCCTGCCAAGAACATGCAGAGGGGAGCCAGCGAAGGTTCAGCGGGCGCGCGCTCAGGACTGCTGCAGCGAGGAGCGGTGACAGATGGATAGCAAGCCAGAGGTGACATCCCATCTGCTCCTGCAGGATCTCCCTGGCATCTCCTGAGGGACTCAAGGAAAGCAAGGACGGAAATGACTAAGCGCTAACCGACGAGGGCTCGCTGGTTATCCTCCAGCATTATCCGTACCCACAAAAGCTGGAGCACTGAGGGGATGCTCCAGATAAGGCCAAGAAAGAGTGGTGGGACAGATGATCCTGCTGTGTTTGGGCTGAAGGCTGCCCTTTCCCTGGCCACTCATCTCTTTTACAGGGAATTTAAGGCAGGAATTTCTCACACAAGAAATATCTAGGGGGTTGTGACCCACTCCTCTAAAGCATGCAGGAGTTCACACATCTTCACAAAGTACTGAGCAGAGAACTGGCCTGCACCATTCTGTCCTGTAGGCTCTGCAGCCCACTAACTCCTTTATTTGCGGGGAGGGATTGTCTTTCTGCTCTGCATACGTAGACAATACCCAGAAACCTCCGCCAGCGACTGCAGAGAGATGCAGGCTGCTGTCGGAAAGAGCTGTGGGTGTGCATGAATGAATGAATGAATGAACCATTCGTTAGCACCAGCATGAGAAGCTCCATGATTTTGTGACTGCAATTAGTGGTTGTAAGTGTGTTTGCAATGGTAGGTGTTCACTTGCATGGCTGCAAAGAGAGACAGGGAAGGAAAGGGAGATACTCCCTGAGTTAGACTCTTTCCTTCACAGCCCAGCTCCACCTTTCACTTGGGGACTTTGAAAAACAAAGGTCTGAATGTGCCTGGAAAGATGTGTGTGAGGGTCTACAGAGTGGGGGGACATCTTCTGCCAGCCTCTCGGCCTCACATCCCTCCTAATCAAGAACTTTCCTAGCAGATGAAGGCAGCTCTGCGGTACGGGTGGGATAACACCACATCTTTCACCTTTTCTGTCCCATATGGTTAAAGCTGGGCAATACAAGGTGGGGGGGGGGGATTGCATGGGCTTTCGAGCACCACCACGAATGCTGACAGACTTTGGTTTTCTTCAGCCCCTGTTCCACAGATGTCCCAAAACAACCTTAGGCCAGAGCAGCCTTCCCGAGGGTCTGGGCAGGAGGCACTGGGAGAGAGGAGCGTGCCCAGGGGCAGGCGGGGAGAGGCGGGCTGGGGAAGTGCCTGGCTTTTCGGGGAGCATCTCACCAGCTAGCAGAGCTAGCATCCTGGTGCTCCCGAGGAGTTGTGCGCCGTGATCAGCGAAAGAGCTGGGAAGTAGGTCAGCAACACAACCGAGGGAAACGGGGAGCTTTAGGGAGAGCTTCACGGCTGACAGCTAATTAAAATCTGAGCTGCACTGCTTACCGTTGCAGCGATTAGATTTCAGCGTGTGGGGCAAGGAGCATCGTCAGGGATTGTGTTTGCTGCGAGCGAGCTGGTTTCCTTGTGCAGCGCCCTGCGTCCCGCAGCCGCTGCCAAACCAAGCACCAGGGAGACACGGCCAGGTCCGGAGCCAGGTCTGGTGCCCCGTTTAGTTGTGCTCCCTCTACATCAGTCACCCTGGTGGGAGAATCAAGTCCCATCCGATTACCACGCGTGGCCAGATGCAACTGTGTTCTTCCCCTGAAGAGTTTAAAAGTGGTGAGGCTGACAGTCAGAGTTAGCTATTGGACACAAAAAAGTGTCTTCTCTAAGCCAAGTGATTTGGAAATTATGTTCACCCAGCGTGTAGGCAATAAGCTTTTAAAGTGAGACCAGAACTACATACCGATCGCAGCTGTAACGCTAATAACAGCTAGCTGGCTTGCTGGTTCATCACCTCATCACAAAGAGCTTTAAAAAAGGGTGTTGTGATGTTATCCGTGTCCGACACCAGATCCCAACCAAAGAAATGTAGTTTCCCATCCCTGCTGGAAGAAAATGGTGATGCGGAAATGTCACCCTCCCCACCAGAAAAGAATGAAATAAAAAATTAAAAAAAAAAAAAAAGAAAAAAAGAAAAGCACAAATGAAGTCCACAAACAAGCCGGTGGTGGCATAAATTACAGGTGGACTAGATGAGGGCGAGAAGGGGTAGGACGGGGCAGGAGCTGCAGTAGTGGCTCTGCTTCTCCTGGGTTCGTGTTGCACCTGAGCAGGAGGGCCACGCAGGGTCGCCGGGTACTTGAGGCTACCAGTGCAAGGGTTATTAGCTTTGGTCCTATTTTAAGTTCCTAAACCCACAGTTTTGCCTGGAGGGTGAGACAACGGGTTCATCTGCTCCTTGCTGGAGCCAGCGGAGGGTGGAGGAGCCGCTCAGGCGTGGCGGCAGGGGAATTGCCCACAGGAAGGGCGCTTGGGCCAACCTGAGGTGCACCAAGTCCATCTCTGCTGGGCTGTCTGGGGCTGCTGGCTTCCCGCGGGGCCTCCCAAACCCACTGACCCTCCTGTGGGGACAGGAGGCTCAGAGGGTTCAGGGGCTGGCCTGGAGGTGGCCAGAAAGAGGTCTCGGGAGGATGCTAAACGATCTATATGCCCCTTGCCTGTCACCCTACAGCCCCACGGCACCCACTGCCCTCTGCAAACACCATGATGCTGGGGATGCGGGGGGGGCTGAACCCCAAACTAGGGCCCTTTGGGACACCCCAAGCCTGCCGCCTCCCCACAGCAGCAATGGGGACAACACGGGCACCCCTGGCACCATCCTTCCTGGGGCTTCCTAACCCAGGGCTGGGGGAAGAGGAGGGCGTACAGGGGGGCAGCGCCTGCCAGCAGCTCCCTCTGTCCTGCAGGGCGCAAATGGGACCGGGCTCGCCCCGGGAGGCTGCAGGGGGCAGGATCGGGACCCGGGGTCAAGCGGGGCAGGGCTGGGGGCTGCCCCAGGCAGGGCGGGCAGGGCGGCCGGGGGTGGGTCCGCAGCCAGCCCAGCCTTTCAAAGTCCCTCGCTCCGAGGAGGAAATCGGGAAATATTTCCAGCAGCAGCAACAGCAGCAGCAGCAGGAGGAGGAGGAGGAGGAGGAGGAGGAGGAGGAGGAGGAGGGCCGGCGGTTTTCTCCCAGCCCCCGGAGGGATGCGGAGGGAGAGGAGGCTGCCTGCGGGGCGGGCTGGCTGAGCGCATCCCGGGGGCTGTGCGTGTGTGCGCTCCCTCCATCCCTCCCTCCCTCCCTTCATCCTCCCTCCCTCCCTCCCTTCCTCCTCCTCCTCCTCCTCCTCCTCCCGCCCGCCCTCCCGCCGCCGCAGCCGCGCACCGGGGCTCCGCCACCCCGCGCCCCGCCGCGATGCCCCGCCGCTGCTGAACCGGCTCCGGCTGCTGCCCCCCCTCCCCCTTCTTCCCTTCCCCAAACCCCCCGACAGGTAGGTCCGCGAGCCCCCGGCCCTCGCCCTGCCCGCCCCGGCATCGGGGGGGGCTGTATGGGGGGGTCCCCGGTACCGGGATGGGGGGAGGCGGGATGGGGATGGGGAGCCGCTGGGGGATGCTGCTGTGTCCCCCCCCTCCCCGGCCCGGGAATGCTTTTTGCAAGCCAGCCGCGGTACCTTTAGGCGAGGCGACTGGGGCTCGCCTCCCTCCCCCGCCGGCCAGTCGCGACATGTCGCGACGGGAGGCGCGCCTGCAGGGAGAGGGGTGCCTCCCCTCGCCCCGAGGGTCGAGCGTGCGGGAGCGGGGAGGGGGCTGGAGAGAGCCGGCCCCCCCCTCCGGGGGTCTTACGGGCATCTTCCCCCGGGGGGAGCCGTGCCTCCGCCCGGCGGGGCTGGCGGTGCCTGCAGCTGGGCTGCCTTGCCTCCAGCCCCGGGGGGTTCTGCCTTGAAACGGGCGCCGAGGTGAGTGGTCAGAGGCACCTGCAGCCGCGCCGAAATCCCCGTTTTCCTCCCCGAGCGGCTGTGCCTTCCGAAGGGCTGGCGTTCAGCAGCGCTCATCACGTAGGCTTTGTCTAGGTGGAAGCATGGCTGGGGCTCTTCCGTCATCGCGAGTTTAATTCTTTCATCGTAGCCTTGTTGCTTCCCTCCCCGCCGAGCCGTGCCAAGCGCTCCGCTCTGTCTCCGGGGCGAAAAGCGAGCGGCCGAGACGTTGGAGAAATGCAGCAGGCACTAGGGAGAGGACCCGAGCCTGGAAAGGAAAGCCGTAGTAAAACCACAAGGTCACAGGCGTGTGGGTGCGAGTGGCTGATTTCAGGGCTCCTCTTGCTGGCGCTCCGCTTGAAGCCGTTCCTCCCGTCCCAGGTGCTGGAAAACCGGGAGTCAGGCGATGGAAGTGGGGGCCGAGGGAGGCTGGGGTCCTCTGGGTGCTCTTCCATTGGTGTTCTCGTGCTCTTTCTCACCGCCCCGAAGAGAAGAGGTGTGCTTTTGTTCAGAAAGGGGAAGCAGGGATGCTTGCACGTTGGTGTGGTGATGGCAGCCAGGAGAAAACAGCTGTGCTGTGTGGCTGGGGCAGTGGGCATCACCAAAGAGAGGCAGCTGTGCTCGCTTGGGTGCATCTGATACATGTCTCCTCACCTTTTCCTTCCAGCTGGTTCTTCAAGAGCAGCTTTGCCCCTTTTCCAGCATTTAAACCCAACAGGGGCACAGCCAAGCATTTCTAGAGCCAGAACCCACCAGTCAAGCCATGAACCCCCCCCAGCATCTCCCCAGGAAAGTCGAATCCTCTCATACCCACCAGCTCTGTTTCTCTGGAAGCATAAACAACTCCAAAGCCAATGCTGGGGAGCTGGGGAGCTCAAAGCTTCCCCTGAACCAGGGTTTGCATTCAAGATGTTTGAGGATGTACTCACTCTTTATCCTCGCATCCCTGAATGCCAACATCAAATAGCAGTGATAAGCCAAGGAAATTTTGCCTGCTTCTTCTTACCCAACTCTCACTGAGCTTTTTGAGGCCTTTGGTTGTAAATTGCTCCTGAGATGTCTGATCTGGCTCTGCCTAGGCTGCAGCAGGTTTGCTCTCTTGGCACTGCTGTACCCAGCACGGCGTGGACTTGGCTCGTGTCCTTGCTCTCAGGAGTCCTCACAGCACCGTGATGATGCCACATGGGCACATGCATTTCTTTTACTGTCCGGACCTTTCTTTGGGGGTGTGCTGCTCTGCTCAGGACTGTCAGGGTTGCAATTTCCTGGCATCGTACCTAGGACAGAAGTTGGTTTTCTGTTCTGTTGCTGGGGCCATACAGTCCTGCTGGCTTCTGGGGGAAAAGTCCCTGTTCAGCATCCTAATGAATCTCACGCCTTGTAATAAAGCCCAGTGTCCTCCAAGGTACAGGCATCTCCGGAGCACCAACCCATTCCTCTTGGACAACACAAATGGTGTGTGATACGGGCACTGTGGATAACCTGGAGCAGCCCACGTGCTGGATGCCATGATCCACACGTGTTCCTAGCTCACGGATATCCTGGCTGTGCCTGGGTCTGCAGCGGGGTGCTCGGGGTGCTGTCAGGACTATGGCATCCCACATGGGCTGAGCTCCTGCCCAGTACATGAATGGTATCTCTCCAGCTCTTTTCAGGAAACCTGTAGGGACTTGGCTTTCTCCACTATCTCTACCCCTCTGGCAAGTTTAGCTGAAATTGGGGGGAGAGGGGGGGTGAACAGACAGACAGACATGGAAAGTGTGATTTCATATGCCTGGCTTCCTAAGGAAACCTGGCTACAAATAGAAGTGAGATTTGCTGCTGTGAAGAGCTGCTGGGGAGCCGCAGGAGGTCGATGAGGTGGGGGTTGGAGGGGTGGTTAACCCTGCTCTGGAGGCAGGTGGCCCAGGCCCTGCATGCCCGGGGGCTCAAATTGTCTTTCCTGAGATCTGGCAGTCTAAAATCCATGTGTCTGCTCGGCTCCGGTGTCCGGCTCCCTCTAGAGTCAGCGGTGTGAGCCTCTGGGTGATGACCACCCTCCACCAGACCAGGCTGGACACCCAGCTGAGGGATGGAGACACCCAGCTGATGGATGGAGCGTGCCACGGTGGCCTCCAGCCCAGATTAAACTGCCCCAGCCCTTTCCCCACGCAGATGCCCAGGGACATCTCCCACCTCTCCATCCCCGGATGGGTGCGGGGAGGTGGGGAAGGGGGGGGCTCTGCTCTCTTGAAGCCTTCTGCTCCTTCCCCCCATAGAGCCCAGGAGCACATCCCACCACGCAGGTGACCACCCCAGAGCTACCAGCCCAGGGGACAAACAGGCACAGGCAGGCAGAGAGGAGAGCAAGCCCTGTTCTACAGAAGCCCTAGGATCTGGGCAAATGCTTCCTTCCCAGCCTACCTGGGAGCGCAAGGTTTGTTAGCAATGTTTTATCCTCCCAACAGTCATTTTACAGAAAAATTGGATGCTTCTCAATAAAGACAAGACCAAAAAAAAAAAACAGGTGGTAGGGATAGAGAAATGATCTGGAGACAGCAGCAACAAGGAGGAGAGATGTTAAAAAAAATACAGCGCAAAGAATTAAGAATTAAGAATTTCTCCCTTGCTTCTCGTTTCCTGGCATTTTCGTCTCTGAGCTCGTGTATCGCAGAGAAAAGAGACAACTTGCCGCTCAGCCTCGATGCATTAAAAGGCAAAGCTGGAGTCTCCCTGAAAAAAAAAACTAAAAAATATTCCAAGCTCAATCTCTACAAGCTGCCCCCAAATTCAACCAATCTGGCTGAAATTTTTTATGGGGGCTGATTTATTTTCTCTATTTATCTGTTTATTTTGGAAAGTTGCTGGGGAGATTGTGGGAGGGGATTGGATGCTGCATGCAAGAGATAGATAGGATACTTGGAAAAATCAGTTGCGGACTGATAATTATTCTAACTTTTTAATGTCCTTTACAGAAAACAGTGTGGCCTGGTGTGTATTTTACTCGATTGGCTTCATGGAGGGCTCATGCCTCTGACTATATTTGGAAAGGTTTTGATGGGTTTTGTACTGATGCAATCAGGATGCTGACGGCCTGGAAATCATTTTCCTGATGTGGAGATCCAGAGGGTCATGGGCAGGGGATGCCAACAGTTTCGGAGTGACAGAGCTGGGTGGAAGGAAGAAGGAGCAGGGCTGTGAGCCAAGGGCTTTCCAAGCTGCCTTTAAAGTGCCATCGCACTCCGCAGCCCTGCGTGGCAACGTGGCTTTTGGACACCTCAGCTTTCCTCCATGGATCCAGAAGTCCAGCCAGCGTGGCGTTCATCTCTTTCTCATGCTGTCATGGGTAAAAATGACAGCTGGCAGGAGCTACTTTTTACCAAAGCTGCGCCATGGGGCAGTGTCCAGATCAGGGCTGTTGGCATCCTCTTTGTGTCCCTCAGCTGCAGGAAGCTGCACCTAGGCTCTTGGCTGATTTCCTGACTGATGGTCAGAGACGAGTTGATTTGTTGGGGCTTTATTTTTTTTTTTTTTTTTTCCTACAGTCATCACGTCTTTTCCCAGCGCAGGGTTTGCTCAAGCCATCCTGCTGTGAGGTAGATTGCTGCTTTCAACAAGGCGCAGGTGTACAGGCTCCAGCATGGCCGGGAAGGGTCAGAAGGAGGTAGAGAGGTGTTAGCCTTCTGGAGACAGGGCTTTGGGTACAAGTACACTCGTGCAGACGAGGCATGCAAAACTTTCTGCAGGAAAACTGCTTGCATTTAACTCTTAGGTGCTGCTCTCCTTCAAGAGAACCTGGGAAAGGGGTGCAGGGATTTGGAGAGCTCAGGTCTCAGAGGATGCAGCTCCCACCTTCCGCACACCAGTGACACAACCATGGGGACACTCTCCCATACAGGCTGGCAGTAAATTCACCATAACAATGCTTAATGTGGAGCTGATGTCGTAGTGGGGTAGGCACAGCCGGGTGGCTGTGGTGGCGGCTGTGACAGTGTGAAGGCTGCTGTGTTACAGCTGCTCTGTGTTGCAGAGTGCTTGCTGTCAAGTGATGGAAAGATAATTCCCCACGGAAAGTCTCTTTTTGCGTGGCCACTCCTTCCTCGTGAGCCCAACCTTTCCTGCCCAAGCCCTGTAACGAAGGCAGCCAGCCTAGAGGTGGTTTTTCAGCGCTCTGAACAGCGATGCTGCTACCAGCCTGTTGCAAACGGCTGCGAACTTCATCACACAAAGGTGCAGGAAAGCAGCAGGAAGGGTCTAAAAGTGGATACGGCCCGGGTGCCATGCCCAGATGGGAGTGGGACTTTTGGGAGGCTGCTGCAAAGGAAAAGCTGTGTGTTGCTGAAGCGCGGAGCAGCTTTCAGGCTGGCTTTGCTCACAGCACGCAGCCAGCCTGGAGGAGAGCTCCTTCAGCCTGGAGGAGCTCGTGGCAGAGCAGAGGCTAAAAGGCTGCTCTCTCCCCATCTGGCAGCTCCGGAGCTGGGGGGCCAGAGCACGAGCTGGCAGCAGGAGCTCTCTCCTACCAGCTTGTAAAGCCCAGGACTAGGGGAAAACCTCAAGCTCCCTTCTCCAGACAGAAGGCAAACATCTCTGCAACCCTCTTAGCCTTGCTGCAGGCAAGAACTGGGGTTTTACAGCACTGAAGGCTGGAAGAAAGGCTGGCCAAACGTCCCTTGGCTGGGGTCTGGATCTAAACTGAGCTTGCCTCAAAGGGACCATGCAGCCCCTTGCAGGCTTTCTCTTGTGACTGCAAAAGCAGCTGCTGGCACTTTGGGGAGCTTCTGGGAAGTGAGCTGGGGGCTGGCTCTGCTGGCTAGCTCCAGCTCTACCTGAAAGCCTCCAGGCAGCCAGATCCGGGGGGAAAAAATGAGCTTTGGGTCTGCCCTGTGTTGTAGGGTTGATGCTTACAGGCAGGGCTGTGCTGATCCAGGGTGGTAGCTTGCAGTTCGTCACCACACGTGTACAGCCAGCTCGTGCGTTTGCTTTTCTTGTTGATGGCCTGGCTGGGAAATGCAATTGAGACACCTTAATGAAAAGCTAACAAAGTTGGCTTTGAAGGGAAGGCTGGCATTCTGGTAGCCTTGCTTCTCGTTAGAGAATAATATGAATGATTTGTCTGGGAATATTCCTACTGCTGGGTTTGCAGCAGCCTGCTGACCATGGGCTGAGACCCCATGCAAATGCCAAGCAAGAGCGTCTCCAGGGACCAAGTTGTTTATTTTGGACTGTGCAAATAAAGAAACACTGCTAATTTTACAGCAGCTGCTTCTCAGAGAGATTTGGAGTGTCAGGCTCTGGTTGTGTATGCATAGCCAGTGTGTTGTGACCAAGCATTTTCTAACCCTCCATAATTCCTAAGCCTGCTGCTAATAACGCTGATTATGAATTGGTTCCAGTAGGAAGGGTGGGGGGTACCCGAATTTTTTTGATGACCACACTGCAGAATGTTGGAGAAAGTCCAACATAGGGTTGCTGGATGCTATGGCCACTCAAAGAAGGTTGCCTGCACATTGCCAAGGCTGGTGTGTTTTTCCTTATTAAGCTCCAGCCCTTCTCCACCCATCTGGGCTCTCCAGAAAAGCTCCACGTCTCTTTTCTCCTGCTGTCTCAGGGAAAAATGTTGTTTGTACATGGAGAGCTGCATGGAAAGGCCAGAAAGATGGATTGCTCAGATGCAAGCCTCTAGGCCTTTGTTCCTCCTGTTTAACGAAATATGGGACTTGATTAAAAAAATATATATTTGTGTTAGAATGTTTGAAAGGGAAGAACATGGCAAATAAAGTTCAAGTGACTTATTAATCTGATTTAGTGAGTAGTTTTTTTTCTGGCTGAGACTTCCAGTGCTCAAATCCTTTTAAGACTGCAGAGTTGGTCCAAAGTATGATGAGACTCTTCTATTCTTTATGACCTAAATCAGTGACCCAAAGCATAATATTTTCTCTAGAACCATCTGTTTTCTCCTCTTGCCAAGGGGATTTCACAATGCCTGGTTGCTCTGAATAATTGTACATGTGCAAGGATATGACTTGCCACAGGGAGAAAATTAACTGAACAAGGGCAGGTGGATGCTTTGAGTTTTCTATTGATTGAAACTACTACCCTTTAGAAAGAGAGGGTGAAGAACCACCGAGCTGAGTAATATTTTATGCCCACACTAAATTTTTCTTAAGCCTACATATTTTTGAAATTAATTAATTAATTAAATGCTTAGGAGTTATCTGGGATAAATAGAGTAGATACCAAGCCAGCTTGTGTTTTGACAGCCCCTTTATCAAACATCTCCAAGAGTTGGTTTGAAGCAGAGTGAAACACAGTCGGGATTACAGATGTTGGGTGACTAATTACTGTTTCGGCTAAACTTCAATGACGATAAACGCACATCTGTTTCAACTTAGCTATCTGCAAAATGGCATACAAGGTACTCTTCTTTGTAAACACCATGTTTTCATTTATTTTTTACTTAAGATCTGTAAGCAATGACTAGAGCCTTCATTCTGGGAAGCAGAAGGTGTCTAGGGACTGTGACTTGGGGAGCAATGTTTGGGGTTTCTGACTCCAGCAGCAAGAGCTTCTCGTAGCATTAGCAGGATTTCCAATGCGAAAAATTCCTGTATTCTAAATTGAGTTTCATACAGGAGACACGCTTTTTCTTGTTCATCTTATCTGTTCTTATCACCCAGCTCTCTGAATTGCTCACTTCCTGCTCGGTGTATCTTTTGCCTTACTTAATTAGAAAATTGGGAGGGGGCTGCGGCACAGAACAACAATTCCCAGTGAGGAGATGCCATTTACATATAACTGTCTTAATATATTTTCAGTATTATTCTTCCCTCCCAATAATCCCACTACAGCATTCTTCAATAAAAGCAAATCGAGCGGAGGGCGTTCATCCATCGTTACAACATCTCTTTAAGGAGTAGATCCCGTAACGTGGGTGCAAGATGGTACTCACTCCTTCAGACACTTCTTCCTTTGCACACAGCCTGTCCCTGCATAACGAACCCCTGCCCTGATGAGGAGGGGTGATTTCTGCATCATAAGGAGAGGGGCGGTGGTGATCAGGCGCTCCTTTTTGAGGAGGCGTTGGTGTGTCCCTGTTGGAGGGTAAATGCTTCTCCCTGGGAACGACTGGCTGTACGCTTGCAGTCAGCAGTGCTGGCTGTGTAGCAAGCCTGGTTCCCTGCTGTGCTGAGAAACAAGACCTCTTTGAGAAGGAAGAGGGAAGGTGAGCTTTGCCATCCCGCTGGGGTCACATCTAAGCACAGGTGACAGCTGGGACGCTGTCACTGGATGCAGCCTTTAGCACAGATGGGCTGGTCTGCAGCTCCAAGCGTGTGCAGACAAGCATCTGGCACTAAGGGACAGTTATGGCACTGAGGGACAGGGCTTAGTGATGGGACTCCATAGGTCAGGCTGGTGGCTGAACTTGATGATCCTGAAGGCCATTTCCAATCCAGATGATTCTGTGATCTCTTGGGCCTGGCACTGTGTTTACTGGAGAGCAGGCAGATGGCAAATGGTGGGGCAAGACCTTCCAGGTATTACAGAGATGTTGCCTCTGCTTCCTGCTCATGTCCTCATCTCTGGCATGGACCTGAGAATATTACCCCTCTCTTAAAAGCTGATATGTTTCATGACTAGGCTCTTCTTGGTTTTGTTTCTGGGGTGTTTTTTTCTTTTTATGAGCAAAACCTGTTCAGCCTTCTGTAGGCTTCAGCAAGGTAAAGGTATCAATATGCTCGTTTTCCTCTCTTCATAGAAACGTTTTTAAGTACTATGTGATTAAATTAACTTGGAATGGAGAAATGTAGTATGGCAAAGGCTCTCCTTGAGGAGAAAATATAGCTTTAATAACTAGGAATCTGGCTTTTATTGCCTAGTAAAATTGAGAATTTAATACTGAGCATGCTCAGGTTTTTGCACTAAGCATCTCTATGTAATTTAAGGCATCTGCTCTGTAGGTTTATGCACTGTTAACTAACTGCAAACCTCTTTAACAGCTCCCCGACACTGCTGGAAAATCCTGAGGCAGGACAAGGGCAAGTACTGCTGTCATGCCTGATGACTGATGTTGTAAATGGAGTGAGAAAGGCCCTTGCAGGGGGAGCCAGCAAAGCTGACCTAGTGGGAAAAGAGCGTAGGGACAGGCTTCCTCTCAAAGCATGCCAAGAGAGCCATGCTTGGATGCATATGGGGTTCTTTCCAGTTTTGGGAAGGTGCAAAGTGATGCGCTGTGGAAGAAATGGCTCCAAAATCATTAATTAAAGACTGCCCTTCTGGTGCGCCATATGACCGAGGTACCATTAAGAGCATGGTTTTGCCAAGGCTTGAGCTTGCTTTGTGCAGATATGGAGTAGATGCTAGGGAAGGACTGTGAGCAAGAAAAGGCTATAAAATATGTCCTTTACAGCGAACAAAAATATTCCAAAAAATGATCACAGGATAGTAGATTTCCCTGTCCCCTCCTGCTCTTACCCTGAATTCCAATGCGTGAGTGCTCAATCATTTTGAAATGTGAAACACTTCTGCCAGCCATGAAGCAAAATAACGGGTTTTAATTAGATGAGAAACAAGAAAACACAACTGAAGATAAAAACTTTCAGCAACGAGAGAGAAAATAGCATTAAACATCCATGTAGCTGAAAGGGGTAGGTGCTAGCCCACTGGTAGCATCTGATTCAGTCCTTGCTCAGATAGCCGAACTAAAGATTTGTACGTGGAAAGCTGCAGTGGTCATAACACGGTTACGGCTCACTAGATGGGTCTTCTTGAGTAACAGGGTAATTTGATTATACATTTGGGAAAGGTGGGAAATAAATTGGATGGAAAGGAAGATCTGTTGTCTCTGGCTAGCCTCAGTGCATCTTTCCTTTTTTCTCTGCAGGTTGAGGACGTTTGGGACCTGCTCGGTGGAAACGGCCATGTCGCAAGCAACTCACCCACCCACCTTTCTGGTGAATTTCCAACTCCTGAGCGTTGTGGTGGTGCTGCTCGTCCATGCAGATGGCATATATGCAGAAAGCCCCAGTGAAGTGCCTGCGAACAAGTCTGAGGAGTGCACGGGCTCATACATCTGCAAAAAGGGTGTGATTTTACCAATATGGGAACCACAAGACCCCTCGTTCGGTGACAAAATAGCTCGGGCAACAGTGTATTTTGTAGCGATGGTGTACATGTTCCTGGGAGTATCCATCATAGCTGACCGCTTCATGTCCTCCATCGAAGTCATTACATCCCAAGAGCGGGAAATAACCATCAAGAAGCCCAACGGCGAGACCAGCAAAACCACAGTGAGGATCTGGAATGAGACCGTTTCCAACCTCACATTGATGGCCTTGGGCTCATCCGCTCCCGAGATCCTTCTGTCCGTTATCGAAGTGTGTGGTCACGGCTTCACAGCAGGGGACTTGGGGCCAAGCACAATTGTTGGAAGTGCTGCGTTTAACATGTTTGTCATCATTGCAATCTGTGTTTATGTTGTTCCTGATGGAGAGATAAGGAAGATCAAGCACTTGCGAGTGTTTTTTGTTACAGCGGCCTGGAGCATCTTTGCCTACACTTGGCTTTATATTATTTTATCTGTGTCTTCTCCTGGTGTTGTGGAGGTTTGGGAAGGCTTGCTCACCTTCTTCTTCTTCCCTATCTGTGTGGTGTTTGCCTGGATAGCTGACAGGAGACTTTTATTTTACAAGTATGTATACAAGAAATATCGAGCTGGCAAGCAGAGAGGTATGATTATTGAGCATGAGGGTGACCGGCCCTCCTCCAAAGCTGATATTGAGATGGACGGAAAGGTTGCTAATTCTCACGTGGAGAACTTTTTGGATGGGACACTGGTGTTGGAGGTGGATGAAAAAGACCAGGATGATGAGGAAGCCAGGAGAGAAATGGCTCGGATCCTGAAGGAGCTGAAACAAAAACACCCCGACAAAGAAATTGAGCAGCTTATAGAGTTGGCCAACTACCAGGTCCTAAGTCAGCAGCAGAAGAGCAGGGCCTTTTACCGCATCCAGGCCACTCGGCTCATGACAGGAGCTGGCAACATCTTGAAGAGACATGCTGCAGACCAGGCCCGCAAAGCCGTCAGCATGCATGAGGTCAACAGTGAGGTGGCAGAAAACGATCCCATCAGCAAGCTCTACTTTGAGCAGGGTACCTACCAGTGTCTGGAGAACTGTGGCACTGTCGCCCTGACCATCATTCGCCGGGGCGGCGACTTGACGAACACGGTGTACGTTGACTTCCGGACAGAGGATGGGACGGCCAATGCTGGCTCTGACTATGAATTCACTGAAGGGACAGTGGTCTTCAAGCCTGGAGAGACCCAGAAGGAGATCCGTGTTGGCATAATCGATGATGACATATTCGAGGAGGATGAGAATTTCCTGGTCCATCTCAGCAATGTCCGCGTGAGCACTGAGGCCTCAGATGAGGGCATTCTTGAGGCCACTCGTGTCTCAACGCTTGCCTGCCTGGGCTCACCATCTACTGCCACTGTCACCATCTTTGACGATGACCATGCTGGCATCTTCACCTTTGAGGAACCAGTAACACATGTCAGCGAGAGTGTGGGGACCATGGAAGTGAAAGTGTTGCGAACCTCCGGCGCGCGAGGAAATGTTATTGTGCCCTATAAAACCATTGAAGGCTCAGCCAAAGGTGGAGGAGAGGACTTTGAAGACACCTGCGGGGAGCTGGAGTTCCAGAACGATGAGATAGTGTAAGTGAAGGTTTCATTTGTTACTTACAGTCTGTCATTCTCCTGAAATTAAATGCACGTGGCTACCAGAGCTGCACTGGAGGTGTGTGGGTGCCAGTGAGTTGCAGCAAGCTGTGAATGGTCTTGCGTGCTTTAGGGAGCCTGAAATGCTGTGTTCCTGCCTTGCTAGCACATCAGACAGTGGCAGCTGCTCGGAGGCACTCCACCCTTCCAGCAGCAGGGAGATGGAACTGGTTTGTGAGGCCAGCCTCCCACCTTCTACCCATGAGCCGAGCAGATCTCCGTAGTCTTGGCTCTACAGCATAGGAGAGAACACCACTGAACTCTGTTACCTCCATCCCCAGGCAGTCACCTGTCTAAATCAAGTGTGTGAATTGTGGTAACCACTTCCCTTTGACTGAGCTCACTTGGGACTGGAACACAGTTCGTTCCACTGATACTTGCTTTCAGATGGCTTTGGAGAAAGCACCTCTTCCTTCTCCTTTTCTAAGGGCCTCGGTGACTGTCTAATGCATGCCCTGAAAAACTGTTGTCATGTAGAGAAGTTTCATGGTTAGAATGCAACTGGAGCCATGTCTGTCTGTTTGCAAATAAAAAAATAATAATAATAAAAAAAAAAGGAACCTGAAAGCTGGTGGAGGCTAGTCCTTAGTATTGCTAGGCAGCAGGTGGAAAAACTGTGCTGTATCCTTGTTTATCACATTATATGGAGAATGTCAATCAGCCCAGTAAATCACAGTTGAAAACATCTACACTTGGCTATGTTTTAAATATATTTTCTTGCCCAGTTGTGGCTCTGGGAGAGAAACAGCTGGGACTTGCGTTGCTCCAGCCTCAGGCTCTTCCTACAGTCAAGTCTGTGCCTACAGACCAGGCCCTGCCAACTGTAGACTCAGTAGTAAAAAAAAACTGAGTAGGACTTGGAGCAGTCCCTGATAAAGGGCACTCTGTGTCAAGAGACCTAAAAGGTGGCTTGGCTGTTGCATCTTTTACAGCTGGTCTTTCAGGAGCCAGGGCAGACCAAAGATGGGGGTGGAGAGTGGGCCTTATGTTCTGGCCATTATTCGTACCTGCTCCATGTGTACAGGGAGAAACACAAAACTCCTGGAAGCAGGAAGATGTAATTCTTAGGCAGGGTATTAGACCACTCAGTGCTTCAAATTCTCAGAAATAATTGAGCAAGAACTTCACAGCTCCAGCATTTTGGAGGCCAGAACGTGCATGTTGCTCTTGCTAGGGTCAAGAGCACACGATGTGCTATTATTCCTGGTCTGCACTCCTGAACGATAACTGTAGTAGACAGGAACTCAGTTATTTGATTTGATTTGAATTTTTTTTTCTTTGTGAGGGAAGCAGGAAGGTGTCTGTAGAGATGCAATGAACTAGGCTATAAGGACATCCCCCGAAGGCTCTTTACTTTTTAACCAGGTCACTCGCTGCTAGCAAAACTGGGCTGCCATCAGAAGACCTTGATGTTTGATTTCAGTTCCCCTGAGATGCGGCGTGATTACGTGGCTCTGAGGCAGCACTCAGAGGGGCTTGGGCTTCCCCCTTGTCCTGGAGCCAGCACTCTTGATGAGATATCTCAGATATCTGATGTGGGGCTGGGCTGTGCGGCGGCGCGGCTTTTCCTCTGCCGGCATGGCACCGGGTCCCGCCATGCTGCTGCTGGTGGGCTTTCCTCCACTGAACTCTTTGCTGTCGACGTTTGTCAGCAGCGTAGCAAGCAGGGGGTGTGCTGGAAGTGGGCTGGCCACATCCTGTCAGGGCTGTGCCCTGGCCTCTCGGGGAGTGCTGGTGTGCTCTCCCCGCTGCAAGCCTCTCCCTTCCTTTTCTAACTGGCTATCTGCATGTGCACGCCAAGAGAGATATGGGGAAAACAGCTTTCTTAGAAAACCAAGCGTGGTTTATTGTGTGCAGATGCCAGGGCATTTCCATCATATCTCTATTGTCTTTAAACCATCTTCCCCCAGTACTGCCGGGAGGGAGGGACAGTACATGGGAAGCACCAGTGTGCACCTTAGGACTTGGCAGCCTGGAGCAGAAGAGAGCTCGGTGGATGGAGTGAGAGGAGGTGGCAGCTGCAGGACCATGTGTTTACCAAGGGGCTTGTTCAATTCAGATGGGAGAAGATACACATGTACCTTAGTACTTTGGGAGAAGGATGGCAGTGATTTTACAATTTGCCATCTGCCCACGTGTCCGGCAGGTAGTAGGCATCCATCTAACACATAGCTGCTACAGACCCTGTTCAGGTGTCGGATGGTATGAGCTGACTTGCAGAAGAGTTCCAAGTCCACGTCTGCCTGGGTGCAACTTCTGGACAGCCCTGCAGCACAAAGGCAGCGCGGTCCTGAAGCTGAAGTGCTGCTTAGGGGCATCCTCACTTGCCTCCCTGCAACTGCCTCCTATTCCTGATAGGAACAGAGAAGATGTGCTAGCACAATATGTGAACTATAGAGTTAAAGCCTGTTTGCCACGTCATTGTTAGTGTTGTGCTTCAGCTAAATCTTAGCTATGTAGAATTGTGCAATTCTGCAGCATATTTGACTCAATAAAGTTCTAAAACTTCAATATTTCCCATGCTCTGGTGGCCAAGAGATTGCCTTGCTGCCCTTTCTAAAGGTCTTCAGTGCCTCTTCAGCTCTGCCATTCTAGGCTGTATCGATCAGCTCTATAAAATCGAGCAAGATATGTTTCTCTGGGACTCTAACAATGAAGGTAGGGCAAGTGCAGAAGGACAGAAAGATGAAAGAAAAATGTGTGCAAGTCTCTATTATTAGAGGGCTTGCTTGCTGGTAAGACTCAGGAAAATTAGGAACTGCTGGGAGGGTGCTGATCTTCTGGAGATTTTCCTCCACTTCCTAAAAGGCCCAGTTACATAACATGCTATTTGTTCACAGAGTCCAGAGAGAGTTTCCCCTTTTGCAACCTGTTGATGTCTCCTTTCCCAGAATACACAAAATAGCAATGTAAGTGCTGAAGAGATGTACAAAAAGAGATGTACAGTGGAGAAGCTGTTGGTCTCCCTGTGGAAGACTTTATCCTGACACTTCCCTGTAGCCTCTTGGAGTGATGTTTTTCTGCTCCTCGCTCCTGAAGCACAGCTTGTGTGTTCAATGCGTGCATGTTAACAAGTGAAAGAAACAGCACATAATTGTGTTTTGTAAAAGTATTAGGTGGGTTTGTACAGCAGATCATTCCAAGCTATGTGGGAAAGCTATAGATGTCCAAATTGTGTCTCAGCAAGGCCAGCATCCTGGTGATGCTGCACAGGCACCTGGGGCTCCAAGACATCTACAGGTGCTAAGATGTAAGTTTAGGAGAGACCCTCTCCTCTGGTGCCATCCTTAGCAAGGTGATTCTGTCTTTGCCTTGCATCTCTGTTAATGATTAAAGCTTTCTTGATGAGAAGATGAACTACTAAGATGTGTAGTTACAGGCACTTCCTGCCCACCCATCTGCCCGTAATCACAAAAGAGGTCAGCGGTTCATCTGGCCAGTGTGTTTTTGTCTCCTGTTCAAATGCCAAATAGTTCAAAAGAAGTCCATCCTCCTGTCTGGAAGGAGGAAGCAATCTTTACCCCAGCTGATGGCATCGCTTCTCCTTGCTGTCTTGAAACATCAGGAGGTGCATCTCTTCCAGAGATGACTGCAAAGAAGTATGAAAACTGTGTGTTCTTTCATGGTCAAGAAATAGCAGCTTCCCTCGAGCTGACATCGCAGCTAGAGAGCTATTACAACCTGCACTCTGTATGTCTGCCCCCACACACCACGAGCAGAAAAGTTTTTACTGCATTAAAAAGTCGGTGAGGAAGATGTTATGTAAAATTATATAGCTAACAATTTGTATTGTTACTTCACCTATAAGGTTACACCTGTAAATGCATCATCAATCTTATGTTAATACATCTTGCTGTATTAATACATAAAACACATAGTTTAGCTGTTTTTATACAAGGTGTCTGCTGCAGGCTTAGGGAGTGAAATTCTTGGCCTGTCGTATATGACTCGTCTGAGCCAGCTTTGGCATTTCTCTGGAAGCATAGTTCTAGGAGTCAAATGCTAGCAGTGACACAAACACCAGCTAAACCGTAAGTTTTTTATGGAAAATGTCCCCGGAGATCACATAGCCTCCCTCCCAAGAGCTCTTTAAAAATGTCGATGTCAATAAATATAGATTGTGGCGGGGGGAACCAAGCAGTACTGCTTTTTTAAGTTCCCCTTTTCTTTTCCAGAAGAAGTTGGGTGAGGTATTTCTACAGAAATAGCAAAAAATAAAATCCTGACTCAGCCCTGGGACCTCTCTAGCTCGGTTTTGCATCCACGGCTTGCAGCTTCAAAGGAAAAATGAAACCTCCAGCACAGCCAGCCTTGCATTAGGACTCAGTCGAGGAGAGGGGAGCATCCCAATGTGGCAGAGACTGGTGTAAACTAGGCTGAAGGAGAAGCAAGCAAGCATTCCCCTTTCACCAAGAGCTGGTTGTCCCCTCTCCAAGAGGGAAAGATGCAGCTGTAATGGGGTGCGCTCTCACTTCTATTTCTCCTCTCTGTTCACACAATGTTTAGTCTTTCCTGGACACTCCTAAACCGTCTTAATTGGTCTTAATGTCTTCCACCCATGGGTGTCTCTTTTAAACTGCTGTGCTCTTGTCTCAGTTGCACCCAGGGAAATAAGGCCGCATGGTGGTCACAGGCCTTCCCCTTTCCCCTGCACCCAGCTGCCTGCAAGTGCTTAAAAGCTAATTCTTGGGTACATAACTGAAGAATAACCACAAACGGTGACCCCACGATGTCGTGTTCACTGCTTTGCACCTTATGGATTGATACCTCAATGCAGGAGGAAGAAACCAAACAGGCCTGAAATATTTTCTTCAGGGGGATCGACCTGAATTTTGGCTTCCCATTGTGTTTAGGGCAGTCTGAGCCTTCCAACACCAAGCAGAAAAGCAAAGCAGTTTGGGGCTAGGTTGTTTGGCACGAAAAAAAATAGGAAATTCACTACCACAAGAAGAAAATGTGAGTGCCCACAGTACCTACAGTTTCATCAGTCAGGAAGCCTGGCCTGGTCTGAGGATGGAAAATCCCTGAGGGTGGCAATTCCTCTTACTGTGTCTCGCAGAGAGGATGGAGAAAGAAATGCTGCTTGGGGCCTCAAGGAACAGAGAGATGCTGTCTGCAGCTGAATCCCTGCGATGTACAGGGCTGGGTGCTGGATTTCAGTTTCTCGGATGCCTCAGGAGAACCACTGAAGGTCTGAGCTTGGAAATTGTACGTGCAGTGGTGAGCTTCCAGCTGCACACTGGATGGCCACCTTTAGACCTGGCTTGCACTTGCTATTCTCGTGTGCATGCAAGCTGGCCATGGAGTGATGTGGACACCACATATATATGCACAGGCTGAAAAAAAAAAACATTCCCAGGTCTCAAGCCTGCAATGTACATTCGCAGAACTGTGTTTCTATGTGTCTTATGAGCTGATCTGGTCCTCCCCAGAGTAAAGCCAGTGGGTGTGCTCCTGCGGCAAGTCATCACAGCATTGTAGGACAAGCCCTGCCTGTGGCTTGCCTGGGGAGGGTGAGCGCGGGATGCAGTCTGTGCTGCTTGCCCAAATAAGTCATTTTGCGTGTGCATGAGATCTAGGAACTTGATTTGATGGTGTCCCCTGTGGAGGGGATTAGGCAGCGAGCCTGTGTTACTGGATGAAGCAAGTTGTGCCAGCACGTCACTTGGGGGGACAGGGGGAAAGAGGGGTGAGGACAGGAGTGGTTAGCTCTCGCTGAAGAACTGATACGGTTTTTGTCCTTGAAAAACCAATGTTTCCTTATTTGTAATGAGCTGTTGTTGGCAATTTACCGCTGCCAGCTGCATCTCTGTGGTTGATTAAGGGAGCTTGGATCTTAAATATGTAATAACTCTCTGAAAGCCATTGAGAGGCAGTTATTAGCTTCATCAGGGCTTGCGTACACATCCGCTGTGCTCCTTTATGAAAAGGCTACCTATTAAATGCATTGTAGTAATTTATAAAACGCAGGATCTAGGCTTGTTTTAAGAAATTAAAGCAGCAATCCTACCAAAGCCTGTTGGTGTGGGAAAGAGTTACCCTGGAGAACAGCACAGCTCCTCAGTTCCTTGCTGGGGAGGCGAGACCAGGGGGCAGGAGAAGCCCCGTCCCCCTTTGCAGTCTCCTTTGCTTCCCCGGCACATGCTTGAGCACTGCTGGCAGTGGCACTGCACTAGCTGTGGCATACAGGTCTTATCGACACAGCAGGGATCCATCCCTCTCCTGTGCACACTTGGCAAGTCCTCAAGCAGCGAAAGGTAAATGCAACCCAAAAAAGTGTGCAGGACCCCGACACAAGCACTGAGTTCAAGTTGTTCCCCTGCCTTGGGAATTGGCCTTCTTCCCTCTGACACTTTGCCTCCAGGTCTGACCTCAGCGGATGGCATTTAAGTAGTTTTGTGGGCTTAAAGCAAGACAGAGAGAACAAAAAGCAGACAGCTGACCACATCCAAGCACTTGTGCAGATGGGCAGAGAAGCACCTGCCACCGTCTGAAGCCAAGTGGAGCGGAGAAGCTGGACCTGCAGACAAGCAACCAAGTCAGAAACAGACCCCCAGCCTGGTCTTGCTGAACCACCTTATCTCTACAGCACTCCCAGGTCAGGAGCTTTGATTAAAGGTTGGTCTTTCACAGCCACGGTGTTGGTGAAGGCCATGTGGCCTCGCTGCGCTGGAAGTGGTGGGTATGCTCTCTGCTCTGTCACGGGCATGGTTGCAGTGAAGGTCCCCTCTCCACATCAAACACCATTGAGCCTGAGGGCATCTGGGGAGATATCAAAAAGTCTGCTAATAATGCTTCTGACACTGACATCGGTGGCATTGCGCTGGCTTCCAAGAATGGTGATGCTGGATGCTGGGCGACAACAAATAATAACGGCATTCTCCGCTTTAAAAATATCTTCGTGTAAGGGAAAAAGTATTCCAACTGCTGTGCAAGTGAGAGGGTGACCAGCATGTGCCTCCACTGTCCAGTCCCTATATGGCTCCATTTCCATAGTGTCTGGATGCCTTCCTACACAATCCGAGCGACAATTAAATGCGCCTGGCAGTGGGAAATAGCACTGATGAAGAACCAGGGCACAGACTGGAATCCCCGCAATCGGAGCAAAGCCCTTTCCAGAGGATGTCCTCCCAGTGCAGATGCTCTCAGCCCTTCAGTTTATGCCTGCCCTTTCTCCCCAGCACTTGCCTCTGAGCACACGAGAGATAAGGGCAAGAAATGTGCCTGGAGACTGCAGATGCTGTGCTCCAAGATGCACTGGTTTCATTGGGAATGACGAAGATCTGAGATGAGACATCTTTGGCTCGTGCAGGTGGGGAGCAGGGCTCACCTGGCACCAGAGCCTGCAGAAGACTTTGCATTTGCTTAGTTCAGTAGATCTGCATTCACACTTCAGGCCTGCTTGTTGAAATTTATGTTCCTCCTTAGTGACTGGATGTGTGATGGGACCTAGGGGGATAAGCTATCACTCCTACACAGGGAAAAAATAATATAAACAAAGTCAGTATTAATGGCCCAGGCACAAATGATCCTACCACAGGGGAAAGGGAGGGAAGTGTAACAGGAGATTTACCTGACTCACGAGCTCTCCAGTGACCTGGAACTTGGAAAGAATCATACCAAAAAAATAAAAACCACAGAAAATAGGTCAGCTGAGTAGGGAAGAGTGTAACGGAGCAGCATGGGTGTGTCAGGTCGGAGTCAGGTTGGGCAGGAGCCGGCCAAGAATTAGATGAGAAGATGTCCTGCCCACACCTTAGTGCAGAGGGAGAAGGGGGAGGGAGCTGAACATCACACCCCACTGAGAAGCATAATTCTCCTTGGATGTGCTTCAGTCTGTGCTCATGGAGCCATCAGAAGACAACCTCCAGTAAGCCCACAGGTGGAGGGTGGAGATAATGTAACCCACCTGTCCTCAGAGTGAGTATAGATACATTGAGCCTCCTGGTGGTAGGGGAATGCTCAAGGGGCTCTCAGAGCTGCTTGCAGTCCATTTGGAAGTTTTCCTGGGTGAGAGGTGAGATCTGCGGGCAAGCTCCAGAGCTGCCTTCAGCAGCAGTTCAGCCAGATTATGTCTGCTTCTGTACGTGGAGGAGCTTTGAATAAATCAACACATTTGTAAGTACCTTGAAGATAACGAGGAGATGAATAACAGCCAGCAGAGATTTGTCAAGAACAAATCTTACCAAGCCAACCTAATTCTCTTTTATGCCAGGTTTTTGGGTGCAGGAGAAGCAGCAGTTGTCATGTAACTCAGCTTCAGAAGGGCTTTTCATGTTGCCTAGTTTAGTGCTGCTGGGAGGAAGTGCTGGCTAAATGGGCCACTGGGGTGATGGGGTCAAACCTGTCTGAAAAGAGAAACACAGTACTGGATGGGAGTGAAAAGGCATTTGGCAGGTGCTCATGTTGAACTGGAGCTTGTTGGGAGCAGAAAGTAAAAGTTTGTTGTTGAAGTGTGCAGATAGCATGGACAGGTTGGAAGCATTATCAAAGCCAGCATGGGGATTTAGAGAGATGGGCTGAGAGGAAGCAGGATGCTGTAAAGACAAGTGCTTGTGCAAGAACTGCCCCAAGCACAAATTTAAGTGGGAGGGGAGCAACTGAGGCAGGGGCTGCCATTGTGACCCAGCAGCCAAATCTGAGCTTGCAATGTCATGCTTTTGCAATGAATGAGGCCGACGTCAACCCAGAGATATTCACAAGCTCCAGAAGAAGCTGGGGAGAGTCCAGAGGAAAGTGCAGAAAATGACTGGTGGTCTGAGAAATGTGATCCACAGAGAGAGGCTGCAAGAACTCAGACTGTTTAATTTAGACAGTAGCCTAAGGAAAAGCTAAGCCTTGAGCTATGTAAAGGGCAATCTATGTCTGCAGGGTCTTGAGGCAGCAGTGGAGGCAAGTCAAATTAGACAGGAAGGAATTTCCTCCAAGTACGTATTGGTCCACCCAGGAGTAGCCTGGGGGCGTGGGTAAACTCTGTTTACAGCAGAGGTCAATGTAGAGGCACTGGTTGAAGATTTACTGGAGATGCTCAGTGTGCTGTCTCTTTTAGGACAGCATTGGGTCAGACGAGGTCTTGGGAACTCTCTCTCTCCTGTTTTTCTGTGATAGCCAGGCAAAAGCAACCATGGTGTGAGCTGCACTTCAGGCAGGTGGCTTCTGTCCTGCATGGTCTTCTGCTGCAAACGGGTGGTGGGGTAACATGCAAAGCAACCTACAGATGAAGCAAAGATCGAACACATCCACACACACGCAACCTTCAGAGCTTCCCTGTGGCCACCCCATCTGGGCCCTTTGCTCACAACAACTATCTGGGACAGGGCCGGTACTCGCCTGCCGGCTGTCTCCTTTGCTAATAATTAGTTGCAATCCAGGCTTCCCTGCAGGAGAGCCCCGTCCCCATGGGGGAACAAGCAAGGCTGCATGGATTAAGGAAGCTAATTAGCAGGAAAGAGAGCATTGGTGCTGAAGCCTCAACAGCCAACTTTGAAATCTAGATAAGGGAGCAGTATTTAATTATATACAATTAAAGCACCGCGTGTCAGCCCCCTGAGAACTGGCGGTCTTGGAGAGCCCTCCCGAAGGTGCTAATGAACAGATCTGAAGGTGGTGGTGGTGGATGAGGGGATATGCATTTGAAACTTCACCTGGCAAGCATATCTGATTAGAAGACCTTGGAAAATTCCACTGGGATACCAGCTCCTTATTTCTGTGGTATCCTCCCTCTGCTGGAGCAGGTAATGGGAATCCAATCCCATTGAGGGGTTAAATGGGGGGATTGCTCTGCTCCTCTGACACCTAAACACTGAGTGATGGAAACATGATGAAGAGGAGACAAGGCTATCCTGAAAACATAAGGGAAATTGGAGAAGATCACAGGTATACTTGGCCTGAGGCAGAGAAACAGCCTTTGTGGCCTTTTATCCCAACGCTCAGGAGAAGCCAAACTGCAGGAGACAAAGCTCCTGCCCCTGTGCCTGCCAGACAGGGCCTCCTGGCGTCTCCAGGGAGCACCACACCAATGTTCCCCTTCGCTCCACAGTTCTGCAAGGTTCTTTAAGGTTATTTTCCCACGAGTTTGCTCTAGCCACTAACACAGCTACTTTGCCTTCAGAGCACAAATAGCCCCTGACCTCTGATCCTTTACCTTGCCCCCTCCATGCTAGGAAGGCCGTTTGCTTTCCCTGAAAAGTGCCTGCCTTGTGTTCAGACGCTGGCTGTTGTGCTCTGGGCTAGCAGAGCCAGCAAGCTTTGTGGGCAGCAAGAGCAGCTTTTACCCCAAAGGTGCTTCTGGGTATTAGTGTAGTAAAAAAAAAAAAGATGAGGAAGGAAAGCTTGGATGGATCTGTATCATCTGACAGAGAACTGCAGAGCTACCTGAAGCTTTCTAAAAATCCTCTCCCTCAGCAACTATGTACAAACCCTTAAGAAAGGCTTTAGCTCAGCCTTGGGTGTGAAAGGAGGTGGTGCTTGTTTTAATTAGCAAATATGAAGTGCCTGAAGGCAGTAGGTTTGAAAAGCACAAGCAAAAGCCTCGAGCTCCCTTTCCTGCATCCTTGTCTCCTGGTATTCCCCTCTCTGGCCTGCTCTTTGTCTCCAGCTTCTTCCAGGTCCATGTGCAGAACCTGTGGGTCACATTTGCAAGGCTGTCACAGACAGCTTCCCTGGTGGTTCGGTTGCTTAAATCTCGCAAGAGCTGCAAGCGATGCCAATGCCATGAGGTTTATTTTATTTGTCTGAGTGTTTCTGGTGATGTTTTCCTTTGCAGTGCCAAGAGCTAAACCCTCAGGGGGTTCTTCACTCATTGTGTTTTAGGTGAAAATTAAATTTCTTGTTGAATTCCAGAGCTCCCAGAGTTGGGGTTTTAAGAAAAATGCTGAATAGAATCCAGAGAGCCCTGTCTGGCCCTTGCTGTGCCGGGGGAGAATTCGCTGTGTTTCCTGGGGGAGAATTGTTCTCTATTCTCCACCCTGCAGAGCTGAAAGGGAAGGTGAGAGGCTCCTCAGTGCCAGTTTTCCTGGGCCTAGAATGAATGAGTGCCTTGGTCTCTTGCGAATATACAAACAGATTTCTACAAAGCGCTTGCTAATGAACTGAAACAGCAGTTTGTCCTTTCAGTGATTTGCAGGGAGTCAGTAAAAGACTCAACCTGGGGAGCTCGTTACGCTGCTGAAGCAGTGCATTTTTAGTGGAGATCCTGGGATGCTGTTGGAGAGGTTTGGCAGCACAGGGAGGAGACCTGTGAGAGCAGACATCGATCGCCTCCATGCCAGGCTGTGCTGATGAGGGCGGCTTTGATTCTCAGCCCTGATCATTGTAATATCATGGCCAGGCTAATTGCATGCTGGGACCATCTACAGCCGGGTCTCGGGTGCAAATTGGAGGAGAGGAGAGTCCATCAACAGGGTGAAGGCAGCACCACTGCAGCCTACCTGGACCCTTTGCCATGCGCGTGGTACAAAACAGAGACCTGGAAAATACGTGATAAAAAAGGAAAAATCACATTTGCATGAGTGCTTCCCCCCAGCTGCGAGTGAGTGCTTGCAGAGCTGCAATATGTTTGGGTTCATGTCCAAAAGCCCCTTGTCCCACTGAAGCCGAGAGCAAGGATGGGCTGCTGGTGTTAGCGATAGCTACTTGCGAAAAGTTGCTGGGCTCTTGCTACAGTATGAGTTTGACATCCATGTCTTAAATTCACTGAGTTCGGTATTGCACAAGTTTCAGCTTCAGTGTGTTTGCAGGGAGAGCCCTGGCTTGGCACTAGGCAGCCACGGTAAAAGCAATAAGGAAAAGAGAATTCTTCGCGCCTTGCCAAGAAAAATCACCATCAAGGCCAACTTGATTTCAAATGGTGCATGGAAAAGAGAGAGCTAAAGTGGTTTGAACTGTCCTGTTATTGATCAGCATTTTGGTGCCAAGGTAGCCACACTTTGTGTGAGTGGCTATATCCATGTACCCATAAGAGACAGAAAGGAGAAAGGTAACGTGAAAAGCTCCATATTTACGATTGTGTCAATGCCTTCTGTCCCAGCTAGAGCAGAAGTTTAAAATTACTTTGCTGTGAATCAGGGAAAAATACTGATTTTTGTGAATAGTATTTACCTAGGGAAGAAAGCTTTACTTTTGAGGAAAGTTGCAAGTGCATAAATTAGTTTGGCAGTCTGAAGAAATTGACTGAAGTAAGAGTTGTGATTTTTTTTTTTTTAATTTATTGCTTCACAGAAAATTCAAGTTACGGCTTGAACCAAACTTTCATTCGTTGACTCTGGACACTTAAGTGGGGTCTGAATTTCAGGCAAATGTGTTTTGTTTTGTTTTTTTTTTTTTAAATAAATAAATAAACATGGCAGAAGTCAAAGCAATAACACTTCGGGATCTCAATGTCTCCGAAAAAAAAAAAAACAGGTTGAAAAGGTATATATTATGTCGTGCAGCTTGTGCAACAGCTCCTTGCAAGCAGTGAGTTGCTTCTAGCACCCTCATTATGTGACAGAAAATCCTGCAAAGGAGTGTGGAGGAGTTGCAGAGCTGCTTTGCACCCGGAGCTGAGCGTGGTAGTGATGTCCACCAGCAGCTGTGGGGAGTAGGGAACAGAGCCCTTTGGATTGTGGCATGAGCTTTACTCGTTTATCTCTTCTTGAGCCTCGGCACATGTACTAATTAGAGGGGAACTGGTGAGCTCTGCTAACGCATTTGAATGCGGGTAGCTTTAGGCTTGCATTTGGATCATTAAAAATGAAGCAAAAATGATGTTCTCTTTGCACCAGCTGCTGTGATCAGGGGCCTTGATTTGGCAGCAGTTAGCTCCCCAGCACAACGGCACTAATGACTGCTAACAGGGAAAGAGATGTGTGGCATTAATGCAGTAGGGTGGTGTGGGCCCACTGCTTGAAAAGGGCATGCAGAGACTGACTGGGTTGTGAGCTTTCCCCTTGCCCGTGGGTTTTCTTTTCTCTGATTGCCAGGCCCGGTAAACCCCCCAGGGAAGCCCACCTCATGTCTCCTGAGGATCTTCTCTGCCTGCTGGTATGTCCAAGCAGCCCAAGTGACACCTGAGTGAGGTTTAATTCTTCACGGTGGGATCTGGCTGCAGGCAGGCTGTGTTGAGATGGAGGCCATCAGTTTTTAAAAGCCAGTGACAACCTGTGAAGGAAGGCTTCATCTCACAGCTGATCTAAACTATGAGCACGACACAGCTACGTATGTGGAGGCTGCTCGAGGTGGGCTGCACAGGTCATTTCGGTTATGTCCCTGGGGGACAGACATTGTACAGGCGTGTTGTTTTTCAATCCTACAACAGCTAGGCCTGGGGAAATGTTTGACTGTGGGTTTTTCCTCAGAAGTTCCTTGCTGCAATTTCTCCTCTCAGTGAAAATGAGGAAAATTGGAAACTTATCACAGACGCTCCCTTGTTTTTCATTTTAAAAAAATCTAGAAAAAGAGGAATCACAGAGATTTTACAGGGGTATTTGGTTTCTTTTTAGAGAAGACACCTGGGGCAAAATAAAATATCATTCTTGCCTACTCCTGTTCTCAGAGGCAGAAACCCACATTGCAACACGGATACCAGCGACTTGTAGGAATTTCCTGAGCTGGGCAGGCTCTGTGCCAGGGTCCCGCTGTAGAGGTGAAGTCACATCAGCTGCGGTTCAAATGTGATGGAGGAGGAGGTATGAGTTATGTCAGAGCTTTCATTATCTAATTCCTCATTGTCAACCACCTTCTCTCATCTCCGTACGTAATTGATGTGGTGGCAAATAGTTCTTGCCTTCTGGAAGCTGGCTGCCTTTTGAAATGCTCTCACCAGAGATGTGTTTTTTTCAGGCTTGTACTTCTTCTTCCTCATTATCTTGTCAGCTGGGAGCAGAGTGGAGGAAGGAGAACATATCAGCAGGGGAACGGGAGCCTGCTTGCTCTTTGCCCTCTACATGGAGGTGCCAGGGTTTCGGGAGCAGCTCCTGGCAGGTGGATGGAGAATTCCCATCCCTGGCAGAAGAGGTGTGAGGGTGGTGCAGCCTGGCAGGGGGCAGCCAGCTCAGCGACTACTGGGGCTGGAAATGCCTTCAAGCAGGAAGGCTTGTGGCTCATCTTGTGGCTGTTCTCGTTTGTAGGCTTCACGGCTGCTCCTTCAGCAAAGGAGCTGTTTGGAAATCTCAAAGCTATCGGCTGCAGACAAAGGCAGCTCATTTTTTAAACTCTAGTTGAGTATAAAAGAAGAAAGCCTTTTTTTTTTTTTTCCTGTAGCTAAACCCCTGGGTTTTATCTGCTGAAATTTCAGAGAGAAAATCCAACAGCTACTAATCCAACTGGTGGCCAGAGGTAACCAGGCTTCTGAGGAGGGCAGAAAAGATCACATCTGACAGCAAAATGGCTCTGGAGCAAGTGGGGAAGCAGGGAAGGGTCAGCAGGCATCAGGGTGTCACCACACCATAACCCTGTTTTTGCTCCTCTGGGGTTGGAAAACACTATTCTGCCTTCTTCCGAGTCACCTCTTTCCTTTCCTCCTATTGACCTCGTGTCCAAACCCAGCTTCCCCTCTGTCCCCTCCACCCTCATTTCCCCTGCTCATTTTCAGAGTTTCATGGCCTTGTGCCCCTCCCAGGTCCTGGAGAAGCAGGGTAAGGTGAGGGGGGAGCTGCCAAACTATAAGCTCCCATCTGCAAACCTGTGGATACATAGAAGATGGGTATTTTTAGCAGCGAAGAGAAGTGACTTGCAGACAGTCTGTCTCGAGGTGAAGCGGAGATGCCAGCACTTGAAGGCTGTGCACCCTGACCAGGTGGTTTCCTGGAAGATCTGCTGCGAGGTGCCAGGATAAATGCAGAACCCAGCAAGCAGGGGACCTCACAGGGACACTGTCATACTGCAGGAGCTGGGAGCAGCCCGGGGCCACTGTCAGGTGCTTTGCACCCTGCATGACCCCTCTATAGTATCCTGGGGAGGATGTAAGGGGCTGCCCCAAAGCTCCACTCTCATGCTCAGAACTAGACAAAAAGCAGCATATCAGAATTACTGTCTTCACCTTCTTCATCATCTCAAGATGTTTCTGTGGCCAAATATGCACTGTGATGCAGCCCACATAATCATTACCAGCAAAAGCTGTGGTGGTGTATTTTTATTTGTTTATTGTTATTTTAAACTGCAGCTCTCAAGCCAGCCTCTTCTTCCTCGTCGTCACTGCAAAGAGGCTCGTCGTGTTTGATGGTTGCTTCTGCCCTGTGAGCTCGCTGTTTGCTGTGGCAAAGCCAGTTGACTTTAGCGGCACTTTGGCATTGATTGAGATCAAAACCTGGGTGGTTGGTGGTTTTGTGACTGCTCTGCTGAGATGCAGCATGAGTTACAGAAAGAGAAACAAAAGAGGGCTTGTGTTTAAATAGAAACGGTTCTCGTGGTTTTGTCACCGCATATGGCAGGACATATGCAGAAATGAATTTGCTGCTGTTTGCCCGGTAACAATAAGCAGGTTGAGGCAGCATGTTAGGTCTCAGAAAAGGAAGTGTGCATTTTCTTTTATGACCTCTGTTTGTTTTAGAAATTCAGATGTTCACTGCTGTTTTCTTGAAACAGAGTTACACGAAGTTAATTGGTAGCAGGGGAGGCATCCAGCCGCGGTGAAAAAGAAGCAGCCTGCCCCGGCAGGATTGGAGTTCATCTGCCTGTCAGGCTGCCTTATGGGACACCTTGTGCAGACTGATGTCTCAATGAGAACCAAGTGTCATGGGCTCCAGCTCCAGACGAATGCACGCTGGCAAGCCCACTTGACCGGTTTACCATTAACGTTATGGGTGAGCTGTTGGAAGCCTACACAGAGTGGACTGAGAGCAGGGGCGCCTGCTCTTCGCTTCTGAGCATGAAACCATCTCTGTGATGGAGTGCATGGGCTCAGCAGCGTGACAGGGAAAGCTGCTGATATCTCAGGCCGAAGCTAATGATTCTTCAAGGGCTATGGACCCGTTCTCTTCCCCCATATCTGCCATGCTGGTTTTGAAGCCCATGTATCTGCAGTCCTACCTGAGCATGCGTCCCTACCCTGTGGTTCACCCAAGAGGTGATGGCCTTGCCCTCCCACTGGCACAGCAAAGCCAGAATCAGCACCTCTTTCAGTGTCACACTAAACCTGAAAGCTGGGAGGTAGGCAAAAATTTGCCAGCCAGAGGGAGGACAAAGCTACATCTGGGGTGTTACGTTAGCAAACCCTCAGCTAGGAGCAGAGGAGGGCAGCAAGAAACACCTCCATCCTGTTTCTGCAAGCCTGAGCACCAGAAAAAAAAACAACACCACTCCTTGCCAGTGAGCATCATGCAAAATGCCCTGCCTCTGCTCAGCGGTGCTGTACTTCCAGAGCCCCGTGGGTCACCCGATGACTTTGCAATAGTTAATAGAGCTTTATAATTCAGGATGGCATGAGGCAGGGGGGCGTCTCTGTGCATTTCCAGGCACTGTTGCAGATGTGGTGGTGAGCGTGGCACGCTGAGACATCCATGGGAAAGCAGAGCTCTTCGCGCGCGCCGCGTGGCAATCATGCCTCAAAGCTGATTGACGATGCAGGCTTGTTAATTTTAACAGAGGTTAATGGATCTCATTGCTAGGAACTTAGCATCCTTTTCTTTGACCATATATAGCCAAGGTATCAACTTACAGGCCTGGGGATTTCAGCTTTCTGTTTAGATTTTAGATGAAAGGCTGCAGTTGGAAGTGATCATTATAAATATTTCCCACTATCTGGTAGCAGGCTAACTTCAGCCCCTTCTAAGGAATTCACTGGCATTGTCTTTTACAACCGCTGCCCCTGGCAAAGGGCGTTCGAGGGGAGTGTGCCTTGGAGCTGCCTAACCCCACGGTGCGCTGGAGGGATGGGGGCTGAGGCCCCGCATGGCCGTGGAGGACCTCTAACCCCTGTGCAGTGCCGCAGCTCTGTTGCTTTGCTGTGGGACTGCTGCTAGGGCAACGCACGCGTCTGGCATCACGCGCTCTGGCAGCACTCAAGAGCCAAAGAGACCATCAGCAGCGCTGCGAGGCTCTCTGCAAGCACCAGGAGAGGGGAAGCCACTGGGATCCAAAATCCTGGGCTTGTGAAGGAGATAGACGCACGCGATGAAAAGGGCCACCTGCATCCTCCTCTGGTTTCTCCCGGAGCTGGGGATGGATGCTGTCCATGCGATGGGAATCCAGGGATTCATGGCCACTCCACACAGAAGGGCTAAAAAAAAAATATAACCGCAGCAAAATCAGTTAGAAATCCTGACTCCCGGGGCCTCTGGAAATTTGTGCCACAGAAATGCTGTACTCTTGTGCAATTTAGTGTCTCTGAAGAAGAATAAATCTGCTTTCAAAAAAATCCATCTGCATATTGCATGTATTTATAGTTTGCTGCAAGCCTTTCCAGTGAGAACTTTTAGAATTTATTTTAAATTAAAGTGACTAGCGTGACATACCACTACTTAGCCTTTTAACAAAAACATTTTAGTCTTATAAATACAGTTGCTATTATTAAACTCCAGGGAAAGCCAGCAAGCTGCTCCAAATAACATCCTTCTGGTTGCCTGCCTGAGCTCTTCTGATGCGCAGAACCAAGGCATTTGAACACCTTGTTGGAGGCCAGGATCGTATTTTCTGCTTCCATGATGGCTGTTGAAGCTTGTTTAAAACTTTTTTTTTTCAATTTCCATTGCGTTATTCCTTATATTGTTTTTCTCCTAGTGGCACTTTCTGGCCTTCTGCCAGGAGGCAGCCAGAGACCTGTCTGTAAGTCAGCTGCTGGGACTGACTCTGAGGATGGCAGACATTATTGTCTGGGTTAGTCAAAGGTGGGGTAATTTCCACGCTTTTCCATGCCTGTAGAATGACATTTTAGGAAATCTCGGTCCCTTTGTTCTGTCTGTGTCCGTGGTTTTCAGAAATGCCCAACAGGAGCAGGTTTTGGTACTCCAGTGTAAATAAAACCAAACAAGGTGCCCTCAGAACAGGGGACAGATTTTGACCTGTGATCAGCAAGACACAGGGAGGTCCTCCTTTTCGGGGACCTCCCTTCCTGGGTGATGGGGCAGAGAGTACCCTCAGCAAGCCTGCAGATGGCACAGGACTGGGGGGACTGGCTGATATATCAGGGCGTTGTGCTGGCATCCAGAGGGAGCTCAACAGGCCAGAGAGTTGGGCTGACAGGACCCTCATGAAGTTCAACAAGGAGGAGAAGTGCAAGGCCCTGCACCTACGAAGGAACAACCCCGGGCAGCAGGATGGGCTTTGGCACCCAGCTGGAGAGCGGCTGGGCAGAGAATGGTCTGGGAGTCTGAACACGAGGCAGTGGTGTGCCCTGGCTGCAAAAAAAGGCTGACAGCTTCCTGGGCTGCCAGCAGGTGGAGGGAGCTGATGCTTCACTTCTGCTCAGCACTGGTTAGGCCACACCTAGAGTGCTGGGCCCAGGCCTGCACTTCCTAGTACAAGGGAGACCTGGACATACTGGGAAGAGTCCAATGTAGGGCTACCAAGTGATGAAGAGGCTGGAGCACCTCTCCTATGGGGGGAGCCTGAATGAGCTGGGGCTGTTCAGCCTGGAGAAAAGTAGGCCTGGGGGGATCTCAGCAGTGTGTATAAATCCCTGAAGGCAGGGTGCAAAGAGGACAGAGCCAGGCTCTGTGCAGTGTTGCCCAGTGCCAGAACAAGAGGCAGTGGGCACAAATGGGAACACAGGAGGTTCCCCCTGACCATCAGGAAGCTCTTCTTCACTGTGTGGGTGACGGAGCCCTGGCACAGGGTGCCCACAGAGGCTGTGAGGTCTCCTCCTTGGGGATTTGGATGTGATCCTGGGCAAACAGCTCTGGGTGGCCCTGCTTGAGCAGGGGGTACACCAGATGGCCCCAGAGGTCCCTTCCCAACTCAGCTATTCTGGGATTCTCCAATTCCAAGGAACCAAGAGGTTAAAAGGCAGAGAGCCAACAGCTTGGGTTAATCCCATCTCTTAAACATTGATGTTTGCCCAGTTTGTTCCAAAACCAGAGCTGAGCAGCTCTTCCTCGTGCAGCCTTTAAGTCTGTGTGGCTGCTAAGAGAGGGAGGAGGCAATAAATCACTTCAGCCAAAGGCATGGACCCATCCAGTCACTTAATTAACGAGGGGCTTTCTCCTTATTTGTAACCTCCTTTCAGAGCAAATGAGTGTGACTGGTAATGAAAGGAAACATATGCAATAGTTTAAAAATAGATGTCAGGGTAGTGAGGAAAATCATTGCCCTGCTGTGTGTAGCTCAAGACAGCATTCAGCATATCCTGTTTGCCTGATGCTCTGTGAATGGGAATGAACCTGAATGCATGGGGGCTCCTGCCCCGAAAGTGTCCCTCTGTGTGTTGCCTAAACATAAAAACAGATCTTGCCTTCCTGACTTTACGGGGGGGAAATTGAGGCACAGGGATCTGAGACCAGCCC
Organism: Cygnus atratus; assembly: GCF_013377495.2. NCBI lineage: Eukaryota > Metazoa > Chordata > Aves > Anseriformes > Anatidae > Cygnus > Cygnus atratus. The sequence continues at coordinate 108,323,251 of NC_066364.1, forward strand.
ATGGGAAGGTCCTGGTGTGCATCGTTGCTCTAGCTGCCCTGCCAGCTGGGGGGCTTTGGGGTGAGCTCTCTGCCTTTCAGTTCCCCACTAGTGGGGCTGTCAAGCAAGAGGAGAGAAACAGCAGCCATGTCATGCCTCTTTCTGGTCAGCCCATATCTCTTAATGTGCATTATAAAGAAAAAAACAAGGCAGCCTCCAGTCTCAGGAGCTTGGTGACCCCAAATCATGCACCCAGGAGATATGGGGCTTTCCAAAAACTTGTGAATGTTTGTTTGCTGAGCCTCACAAGGATCCATCTTCATCAAGCAGGACAGCTAGGGCACTGGGCAACAGAAACACAGACCACGATGGCCCACAGCAGTGTGGATCCCTGGTGTCCCCTTGCAAAGCCAGGATTTTCTGACAACAGAATCATAGAATGATCTAGGGTAGAGAAGACCTTCAATATCATCAAGTCCAACCATCAACCTGACCCACTGAGTCCCATCACTAAATTATGTCCCTTAGTGCCAGGTCCACACATCTCTTAAATACCTCCAGGGGTAGGGATTCTACCACCTCCCTGGGCAGCCACATGTTGGAAGTAGGAAGCGTTAAGATTTTAGCTTTTATCTTTCTGTCTGGCATGGGACATTAAGAGGTATCAGGAGGCTTCTGTGGAAACCTTTTTGTTTGCTTTGTCCTTATTCCAGGTTTTCCTTTCTTTCTATTTTCCTTCTTAATTCAGAGAGTTTAAAGGACTTGTAAATATTATGCTTTGGAATTAAAAGCAGACAGACTTATTCAGTCATGTTCTGAAAATAGCCAGGAGTTGGCGATTCTGGGGTAGCATCCATCCCTATCTGAGCTCATGCACTTTTCTCCGGTCCTTCCCCAAGTGGCTGTGCCTGCATATAGGATCTGTCCCCAGGCAGGCACTCACCTGCTGCTCCTCTTGACATACATAACAGTGCCTGGCACTGGTACTGCCAGAACGATCAGGTCAATTCCATGTGCAAACCGGAAAAAAAAGCAAACACTCAAGCACGTATGGGGGAAAAAATTAGTTAATCTCTGTGACAATTACTTTATTATTGTTTTCTAGCCCTGGAGGTTTTGTGATGGTTCATGAGATAAGAAAAGTCTTTTTGCCGTATATGCAGCATTTAGTAATCTGCCTAGTAATTGCATTGGTTGTAAAGACGGTGTGCTAATAAGCATGTGTGCAGCTGGGATGCAAAAACCAGAGCTAATCCAGCTGGGGGTGCCAAGCAATAGGCAGTGCAGAAGTAATGATTATTAATAGTGTGTGTTGACTTAGGCTGATAATGCCCCAGAGCCTTCATTCTCCGTATCTCACGAGCGGTAAATGGATGCTTGGTGCAGAAGACAAATAGCATGTAACTAGGAAACTGCCCACCACTAGACTTCCTTCGTATATTTATATAAGGTAGTGTGTCCTGAGAGGCACAAGTTCACCAGGGTGGAGGCTTTGGGATGTATTTGGAGCTGAGGGCCACCAAAATACCGGGGCAGGGGATGGCACCCTGCTTCTAATGATTTTCGTTGCACAAAGGACTGTGGAACTGTGTTCGGACGTGATAAATGTAGACACAATGCAATGTGTGGGCAGGAGCAAGGCAGGTTGCGTATGGGGAGGGCTCTTGTCTGAGTTAATTATTCCCAGAACCAGAAATAATTAGTGCTGAGCCCTATTTTTGGAAGCAAATACAAGATGAGCTAGAGAAATATTAAACAGGCAAAATTATTATGCAGTCTGAAGGATAGAGCTGGTTGAAAAGGGAGACAAGAAAACTGAAAAAATACAGAACCTCACAGTGTGGGGGAAAAAAAAAAAAAAAAAGCTAGATTAACCCAGGAAAAATTCCTAAACCAACCCAAAACCTAGATACTTCACATTTTCACTTTCTGGCTATTATTCCATCTTGCCAGACAGGATGATCGGTGACTGTCGAAGTCACAGGGAAGATTGGGGAAAATATTCTTTGCTCTTTTTATTTATTTATTTATTATTATTCTAATTCTTTCTTAAACTTTTCTCATTTTCTAAACTTCATCTGTTCCAAAATTCCTTGGGTTTGTGGGAAGAAATTTCTGATATGGCAAATGTAAAGTAAAACCATGGCTGTTGTAACTTTATACAGTTTCAGAATTTCTTCAGCTTTAGAAGGTCTCTAGCTATAAGAAGTGAGAGAGTAGTTTTTCCCTTTTTTTCCCTCCGTTATTGACAGTTTTAAAAATGGAAATAAATGGAATAAAACTGGAAATAAAAGAAATGGGTAAGAAAGAGAAACAATGAGGACTTAAAGCAATGGAATAGGAAGCTAAAATTTGATTCTTAAACATTTTATTTTGAGGATGGTGACGGCTTGAAATTTTCAGCTAAGAATTGCAAGATAACTTCCATGGGGGAAAAAAAAAAAAGGTTTTAACGAGACATTTTTGGACAGCTCTGATAGTAACCTTATTCCTATGAAGAAAATTGTGGACATTTAGAGGAAATAATGAATTTTTCCCTAAGCCAGAGCAGCAAGTGGATTTGACACAAATGCAGTGATCTACTCTGCCTTGCTTAAGGATCCAAGATCTCTTAGATTCAAGAGGAAAGCTGGGAAAAACTCCCTCCATAAGGGCAATTAGTACTTCGGAGAGAATATTTAGAGCCAGAACTGTCACAAGCAAAGGTATCTGATTGTAGGGCACTACTTCTCAGATCACAGGAGCTGATACCGCAGTTGATAAAAGCAAGCAGCTGAAACATGAACTCTGGTATGTAGACAACTGGCCTTATTGCTCTCTTGTTCCGGGTTTGTTGCTTAGGGGACTTGGGCCTCTCTTGACCATAATATTAGGTTGTTATCAACAACAAGTTCTCACCTTGTCCTGGAGCTTGTTCCCCTTACTGTAGGGTGGACCTCCTCATTGCCACAGCCTGGTTAGGGTTGGGGTGAAGGCCACATAGGAAGCATTCCCCACCACCTAGGCAAAACTAGCTATGGCATAGCCCTTGTACTCTGTTCTACACATTGCTGTGGTAGCAGCTGAGCCAAACATCTTGTCCCCTCCTTTCACCCAGGAAGGAGCAGCTTAGGCTCCTTCCGCAGATGCCCTAGGCCAGACTGGCGTCTCCATCACCACTCGTGCAGCTGTGCCAGAGGTGTCCACGGCACAGCAGCAAGTTGTGTAGATGACCCATTAGCTCATGCCAGCCCTGCTCCAGGCCATAGCAATGCAGAGACATGGGTTATGCTGGAGAGAGCTGCTTTGTCTTCCTTGCTTGGACCCAAGAGAAGAGAAACATCCTCGCTGAGATGTTTCTAGGATGGGAAACGAGGAGGGAATCACATTTGCAGGCCCATCTCAGAGCACACAGATGTTCAGATGGAGTGATACACAAGGGATAAATACGACCCTCACTTTCAGACTTGTCTGGGCTGTCTTTGTATGTCTTCCCCACACCAGACAAACTGTTTTTGAGACAAGACTGGCCGGACCGAGGGCCTTGGCAGCTGGGATCTCACAAACCTTGTCTGTACAAGATGGAGAACACAACCACAGACCACCACGAATGACTGGGCCTCTTCCATTTGATATTCAATACGAACTGACTAAAATCTTGTGTGTAAATTGAGCACAGCAGTGAGTAGCTAGAACTGCAGCTGTAATGGTGGAAGGAAGTGATTTTTTTGTTACTTAGACTTATGAATATGTCTCCCAGATCACATGCGTGCCCATGGACAATGGAAGTGAGGGACCATTTGGGGAGCTAGCAAACAACTGCACTCCTCTGAGAAACCTTCATATTTGAGGATAGGGGATTTTACCTGTGAGCCTGCATACTTGGTCAAGCATCCATGGGGTTTCTGTCATGGGAGGCCCTAGGAAGATGCATCATTGGTTTTCACAAGTTGAAAACAACCAAAATCGCTTTTGTTGCCGAGTAAGTGGTTTGGATCTCATTTTCCCACTGCATATTGTACCTTGCAGACTAAAAAAGACATGAGAAATAGAAGTGACTGATTTTTCCATTCCTTAAGCTGCCTCCACGTGGGTTGATTGCTCAGGGGATTTCAAGGCAGACTGAAACACAGACAAATGCTGGCTTCATGTACACTCTTAAATATTGCTGTGTTTTGAATTTTGTTAGAAACTTGGCAGACTTTTGCTCGAGCTCTAACTTCCTTTTCTGCCTTCAGTTTATCAGCTGCCATAATTTCAGATGCACAACCACAGCGTGCAACCATTTAGCTCAGCACGCATGAGCAAGGGAAGCACTCTAAGAACATATCTGGTTAAAGTACTCGTCATATTAGTAGCTGGCAGCCAGGGCAAATTAGACCCAAATTGGTACATTGCACAACTGAGGAAACTCATTCTCCGGTATGTCTTATGCCATCAATCCTACTGTGCTTGGACAGGAAGCTTAACTGCTCGGGAAAAGGCCAGGATCTTCTCTCACTTGTATTCTCTGAGCTCTGCCCAAGGAGACCTTGGGTGCATATATACTCAAGGGCATATGTATTCAAGGCAGAGGGTGTAATAAAATAGTGCCTCTGTCAGAATGTAAATTCAGCCTTGTGATCTTTCTGAGCTGACTGCAGCCCTAAATCCTGCCGATGAGGCAGCCATAATTCCTTTTGCAAGGTGCCGAAGACAGATGTGCAAATCCTAGTCCAGCATGGAAAATAGGTGTTTTTCCATTGCTCTAAAGAAGATTTTGACTTGTGAAACTAGAGTTCTTCACTTGGTTTTGCTGCAGCATGTCCTGTTCAGGGTCAAAAATGTGGGATGTCAGATATTGCTGGTTCTGGCCGTAAACACCCCTGCATTGGACAATTAGGTCTCACAAACCTTTGGGGATGGGGAAAAAACAAGCAAGGTGTGGAGAAGAGATGGGTGCAAACCAGTTGTGCAAGGGAATCGGTCCCTTGTGAGCAGCACCAGCCCTCAGCACTTTGATGACCTAAAGGCAGGATGGAAAAAAAAAAAAGGCTGACTGATAACTGATGAAGCTATTAATGTGACGGGATGGTTTTTTGAGCATGGTCCAGACCACAGCATGTTTGGGAGTCATTGGCAGCTTGCCATCTGCAAGGGAGATATTCGCGGTCTCCCTCAGTGCAAGAGGGAGAAATTCCCTGTTTGCTTTTTTGCTTCCCACACAAACAGATCCAGCTGGTGTTCAGACTCCAGCTGGGGAGAGTTTGGGATGCACCTCTCTGAAGCAGCTTGGTTTTCTATGGGAAAGAGAGCTTTGACCACCATAACTTCTAGTGCTGTGAAGTATCCTTGCCTTGAACTCCCTCCAGCACAGAGCATGCACCACTGCCTTCTGAGTGCAGCAAGGCTCCAGGAAAGGCTGGGAATCAGGGTATGTGTGACTGGTGACCGGGGGGACACAATGGGCATCCCATCCTGAAGAGGTCCTGCAGGCTGGAAGAAGTGTTCATTACCAACTGTAGCAAAAGCTTGTTTCTTCTGCAGCACCACAAGGGGTGTGCTAAGTGGAGCAAGAAGCTGTGCAACCCGCTGTAACGTCCCAAGCCATCAGCATGGAGTCACCGCCTGGGGACTTGTTGCAGCCATGAGAACGGGCAGTCCTGCTGACCCTGTGGCCACGCCAGCATCAGCCTTGCAGGCAGGACGAAACCTTCCAGGAGGACAAAGCCTTCCAGGAGGGTGGTGTCGGTTTGCTCCTAGTCTGGCAGGTTCTGTCTTGGACTCTTGTGAAGCCTGATTTCTCCACGACCTTGGCAGCTTCCTGTGCCATACCTGAAGCAGCTAGTATCCTGCATCCCCCTGCACCCCCCGCTGTTCCTGATGGCAAGGCATCCAGATGGAGGAGAAATATGTTAGCCCACTGTTATCTTGACCACTGGTGTTGGTCAGCTGCTGGCACCTTCCAAGGAAGAAGGCAAGAGCAAGCCTGTGGGTGCCAGGGCAAACAGAGATCACCCAAAAGGTGGGGACACAGTTGTGCTCCAGGGACCTGCAGCACACACCTGCCTCAAGGAAAGCGAGGGCTTTTCATTCATGCTCGTTCCCTTGCTCTGCTTTCCTTTATTTCACCCTGCTAATTGCTCTGCCACAGCACGTTATTATCCTGGTTTATCACCCAGCTGGTGGAAGCTGGGACAGCCTCCCAACCTGCCTCAGAGAGGAGTTACTCCAGAGCAAACCAGGCAATGTCTCGGAGAATAAACTAAGAAATAAAGAGAGCTGGAGAGCCTGACATGTTTGGGGTTTGATGGTGCAGGATTAGGAAGAGCCCATGTGCCCCTGCCTCCCTTGCTGCTGGGACTGCCTCGAAGCTGAGAGCCCGCTGTTGTAGTGCCAGAAAGCAGACCCTAGAAAGGAGGTCTCCTTGCAGCCTGCCCCCCCACGCTTCATTCCTGAAAAATTAAAGCAAGTTCTGGGAAAGCAGCCGGGTGCTGGAGACCTTGGGAGATGTGGCTCAGAATGGAAATGCCTTGGCTTTTTGGTCTTTGAGTCACACACACATCCCAGCCATGGCACCCCCGGGAAAGCCCCAGCTCCCCTGGTGAGCTCCACGCATCTGTACGTTTTGCTGCAAATGCAATTCATTAATTAGGGCTGCCTTGATGAGCAAGGTCTGGGGGTGGCTGCACTCCGCTCGGTGTCTCTGTGTCTCAGACTGCGAGGGAGCAGGTGCCTGAGACTTAATGCACATGTGGGGCAGATCCTGCATGTGCAGCAGAAGTTTCCACGTAGCAAGCAAACATTTCAAAGATGCTGACCCAAATCCCACAGGAGAACAAGGCAAGATTTTTGTTGGCTTATCTGTGTTTCTGCATAATTCATGCAATTCAAAGTAGGGAGTAGGTTATGTGGGGACCCGTCTGCGACTGTGGCTCTTTCAAGATAAACCAGAGTGGAGATAGCCTGGGGAAAAATCCTGGGAGATGAGAGAAGCCGGGTGGACAGCCAGGGAGGCTCTGCTGAGGAAGCAGCATGGGTGGACTGGGGGTGGTGGCTGCATGGGGTCAGAGGAGGGGGTGCTTGCAGCTTCGGCACCCCACAGCACATGGGTTCACCCAGGGCCTTGTCACACCACAGGACAAGTGCAGGAGCCCCTCTGCAGATATTTTGTTCCCTGAATTTCAACAGCATTGCACAGGATGTAAATCAACACGGCTTTCCAAGGCGTAGGGCAGCGCCTCAGGCTGAGTCTGTCTTTGAATTTGGGGGCATAACTATTCACAGTTGTGTGACCATTCAGGGTCCTGCACATCTGCGCATATCTAATGCTCCCCAGTGATAGGCATGTAAAATAACTCCTCTCTTTCAGGAGTGAGTGAAAATTTTGCCTTGTGTCACCAGGTTTTAGCAGCTATTCTCATCCTTTTATCTGCGTCCCTTGAGACATGAGGAGCAGGGATGGCTCCGTACAGATGCGCTGCGGCACAAGCACAGGAATGAAATGATCCATCCAGTGTGTGATTGAGAGGCCCGGCTGGCTTACTCACCAAGCCCCTCGTAAACCACTTGGTAGACTTCTGCTGCTGGTTTTGGGGGTTAACCACACATTTTTTAGTCATGAGGAGGCGCAGCCTCTGCAGGGTGTTTGGGGGCAGTTTGATTTCATGTGTTTTCTGGAGCTGTGGTTTCTATTTGCACATCAACAAGTGTAAGCCTGCATGTTCAGGAAGAGCTTAGAGGACGAGGACAGCCGCCGTGCTGGTCTGAAGCAGCGTGACCCAGCCTGGCCACAGCCCCGGGCCCCGCTGCATGGCCGTGACCTACATACACCCGCGCCAGCGGTGGATGTATTCCCAGACTTTTTAAAAGAGTTTGTTCCTCTTGGCCTTGTTGGGAGGAGCGAGTGAGGGTTTTTTGGGGCCAGGCTCAGTGCGTCTTGTCTTAGAGGCACTCCTTAGTATGCGCTTTTTGCTGTGTAAATGATAAATAGCAAGTGTAATATTAAACAGCCTGTGCGCTTACCAAGCCTCGTTGAGCACGTGAGACCTGAAGAGCGTGAAGGCCGTTTGCCTTTAAAGCCACACAGAATTTCTGGTGTGCCACTCTCCTTTGATGGGGGGAAGAAGCGAGGTTCACTCCCTTGCTATTCCCTCTGCTCCTCCTGCCACACCTCGCTGGATCCTCTCTTGCACTGGACACCATCCTTTCTGTGACCTGGAGCTCCTCCTTGCACCACGACCACCACCATCTTCTCCTCCTTCAGCAGCCTACACAGGGACAGCTCAGGGCATGGCTCTGCAGGACCCTGGCCATGGGCACGGGCACAAAGAAAACACTGAAAACATGGAAATGACAAGCATGCAGAGCTCAGCAGAGCTGAGACCAAGTTGCTTTCTGGCAGGGGACCTAGCAGGATGCATAACAAGGACAATGGAGGCACTGTCAGTTCGGTGGGTGACACCCGTTCGGCTAGCTCAGACTGCGTGCCCATGCATGGGTGCGAACGTAGGCAAGGAAGGGGGCAACAGGACGATGCAGTTGGCTTTTCCATCTCTGCTTTCTGCGATTCGATGGCCATCGATCATTTTGGAGAGCTAATCGTGTTACTCCGCGGTTCCAGGTGAATATGGAGCGGGCGCGATCCCCGGGGATCTGACACGCTGCAAAGCAGGCATCCGTCTGCCAGGGTGTTATCGCATTAGCTAAGCATTTCTGTTTCTGTTGATGCATGCTCTGCTCTTGCATTGCTGCTGACAGCGCGTGGAGTAACACGCAGCAGCGGTGAGGCGAGGCCGGGCAGCCTGATTCAATTTCGTTGTTTGCTTGTGGAAGATTCATGGGAGATAGAGGGAGGGGAAAAGTCCAGATGAAGATGAAAAATGACATTGCAGATAAAGGCTACTGATGAATATACAGAGCTGGTCTTTAAATCAGTCTTCAGAGCCTGAAAGCAACACACACTCTCACAAACGCAAAGCCCAGGCTGCACATAATGGATTTTGAGAAAATGAGCCCTCGGCTCCCTCCTCCCAGCTTTACTTTTTAGAGAATGCCTTTCCTTCATTTTGGAAATGATTGCATTATCTCAAACTGCTTGTAAATCTTGTTAGCCAAGTAATATAGTTTGGACTAAATGTCTGTTCCTACATGGGCCCCGGGGGAATATGGAAAATAACTAACGCAGGCCTTTGTGAACTCCCACCATCTCTGCAAAGGAGACTCTTTTTTTTTTTTTTTCTGATTAACCTCAGTTCTTTCTTTGGTGAGGCAGAAAGAGAAGCAGCAAGATTAATGAAAATTGTTTCATTAAAGCCAGTGGTTTCTAGCTGTGTGTGCAGCCTTGCCACTGAACTCCTCACCAAACACAGAATTAATCAAACTGGAGCGCAGGCACTTAGCTACCCTGCGTGCATGTACACACACGTGTGCGTGTGTACAACAAGGCACCTGCACCAGATGCATTTGCAATTGAAAGGAGTGGAGGAACAGAGACAACATGTTAATTTTCCTATTTATTATTTATGCATTTGAGAGTTTGCACCAGCAAAGCTCGGAGAGCTGCGACTGATGAGTTAATTGGACACCACAGCAGCATCGCTGGAAGAAACTGCAAGCCCGAGGACAGAAATAGCAGCTGGGGCTCTAGGAGAGCGTGTCCGATGCGTGTTGATGTGCTTAGGGATGCAAAGTTATAGCTGATGCTCCTGCCCCAAAGGGAGGAGAGGCAGGGGGCGTCCCTGGGCCCCCCAACCTGCACAGGGACATGTTACAGGCATTATTTCTTCCCCAGTGGGGTGGCTGGACTGGAATGGCTATGCCCAAGCCCTGGATGCCCTTGTTCTGTACCAGGCAAAACTCAGTTTTTCTTGCTGGGAAACCCTGAGCCAGCTGTGGTGTCTGTTGTTCTTTCTGCAAGCACTTACAGGACTTTGTAGCAAGGGGGTAGTGTGGCTGGGTGTCTAATGATGCTTCTGTGGCATGAGAGGAAAATATAGATGTATCCAAGGGCAGATGGAGCTAAGAAATGAAGCTATTTTACTCTGGAAACACTTCCCCACTACGGCAAACTGTTTCTTCAGGCTCTGAACCTGCTGGACATGGGTGTGAGCAGGTTTAGAGAGCACTTTCCCATAGGAAAGGCCAGGAAGACATGACCTCTGTAAGCATGCCACGGGCTGCCTGCTTGCCCTCCGCAGCTTGCAAGTAATTTCTTTTCTGAACCAATCGCTTCTGGCTGAAATGCCCAGCCATGAAGCACAAGGTTGAGAGCAGTCAATCCAGCAAGGGAGGACAGGGAAATAGGGCTGCCGTAGGATAAAAACCACCGATGGTCAAAATCCTATCCACTGGGAGCCAGGGGAAACCCTCCTCAGAGGGTTATGCTGAGTCTTACATGGACCAGAGAAAGCAAATTCAGTCATTCCCCTTATCCAGCAAATTCAACACTTCTTTTTTTTTCTGTCTGCAGACATGGCAATTTTTTTTTCTTAATTATTCGCATGGATTTACAAATTTCAATCAGCATCTGGATTCCTCAGGCTTTTCTTAGAACAAATTCAACTGTTGGCCACTGGGGTTAGATCAGCCTCTGCTAAATGAGCAGAGGAATTCCTCCTTACTCTGTGTACAGTCTGCCAGGTGAGTTTCCCAGACCTTGGCTTGCTTTCAGTTTTTATTGGGCACCCCAACAGCCATGCTTTTTTCTAAACTTGCATTTAAAGTAACTTCATTTTCCACCTAAACATCTAATTCTTTGTTTAATCCTACTAATCTGCTGACCTCAAAAATACTTTGTCAGTTATTGCCACACTTTTTCATGCTTTGAGTAAGAATAGAAAAATCCTTTTGTTGCTCTTAAATCCATTGCTTTTTAATTTTTCCAGGAGATCACTTGCTCTCCTGTTAAGGAAGGATAAATGAGAAGTGTCAGGCAGACCTTTTATATATTGCTTTATCTTTAAGCTAAACAAATCCACTCTGTGCAGCCTGTCTTCCTATGGAAATGTCTACACCCCTTAATTAGCTGTCACCCTGGTACCGCTGTTGTCCCTTTTTGGGTCAGAATGACAGAAAGTGAATATGTGCCCTCCCTGCAGATTTACCAAATGGCATCATGCTGGTTTGATGTTATTTTTTTCAATCCACCGTTTCCATGTCCAAGGGTTTCTTTTCAGAGAGGAGATCTTCACTGGGCTGACTGCTTTTCACTAGCAGTTGCAGCTTATTTGCAATGTAGAGCATGAAGGTGCAGGGTTTTTTTGTTTTGTTTTGTTTTGTTTTGTTCCATCAGTGTGTGCATTGCTTTGCATTAATTTCTGCAGACTTTGTCTTTCCACTTCCTTGCCCTTTGTGGGTACCTTTGAAGATTCTCACAGTCTTCTCTGACCTTAAGTCAAATCTGCATATATATGTATATATGCATGTGTATGTATACATACATGTATATGGAGGGATGGGCATGTGTATATGTTTTGTTCTGTTTTTTTCTCAAAATTTAAAAAAATTTATGAAGCCCTGTATATCCTCCTATGCAACTGTATGGCACCGTGCTGTTGAGCATGTCCTCCTGAAAACTGACCATTTGTTCTTCCTCCTTGTTTTCCACTTCCAAGCTATTTTTGAAGCCTTGACCTCTCTCAGATCTCTTTAACTATTGATCACTGGCTGTCATTGCCACCATGTCGTGAGGCCTGGACCAGGTTGAAGCTGTTTGAACCACACACCAGATAGTGCTGCCACAGAGTGCTCTTAGATGTTTATCCTCAAATTTCCTGCTCTGACACCAGACGCCTCCAGTGATGGCTCACCCTCTCTCAAAACTTAATCCAGTTACTGCACAAAGCCACTTTGTACATTGAAAAAGCAATTGTTAGAAATTGTTGTGCAGGGAGGCAGGAGAGGAAGCCAAAACATCTAAGGCCTGATATCGCTGTGCCAGATTGCTCATGAAGCTAAGCAGACCCAGGGCTCAAGGTTGCACCATCGTCTGCCCATCCATCCCACAGGTCAGCTGCCCAGCTTGATGCACTGGGCAAGTCTTAGCCTTGAGGCCACGTTTTCCAAAACCCAAATAAGCAAACGTGCAAGCAGATCCAACTCCCCTCTGGTAACCCTCCCGGGAGCAAAGAGCCAGCTTTTTTCAGGGTGTAAACCATTGCTGCCCGCTGAAGCCAGTTAAGCTGTTGATGGGCCAGCTCTTACTTTTCCAGGTGGACCATGAAATGGTTCCACCACTGCAGATCCAGATAGCCTCCCTCAGCAAAGGAGGGTAGACAGCATCTTTCAGAGTCCTTAGGGAGGCCAGAAACAGAACCAGCAAGTTTTACGTGATGCAGCAGAGATGGCAGGCCACTGTTATACAACCTGAATTAAGATGAGTGGTAGCCCCTTCAGTGAACCCGATGAGGGCTACTGCCTTTGCTCGCCTTGTGTTGTAGCCTTTCAGCTTTAGACTCACCTCGAGAGGGTCCAGGTTCCTTCATGTTATGAAGATTTCACAAAAAGTTTAAGCTAGCTTCATGTTCAGTGAGTCTCTTTGTGACAAATTATCTGATGACAAGGCAAGGGGGGGAGTGTTTTGCTCTAGCAAGGGCTGGTATCTCATTCAGCACGAGGAGCTGCTCTCTTAATGGTTCTGTAAATAAAAATCTGCTTTATGCTGCGAGAAATGGAGTGTATCATGCATGCTGTCACTGAGCCATTCTGAAACAATGTTAAATAGTGTAAAGGGGAAAGAGAACATAAAAACAGACTATGAGCTTTTTTTATCCCAAAGCAGCATTGCAGTGTGTGTGCTGGGGGTGGAATTCAGAATTTCTGCATTTTAGTATAGTCACAGTTCCCTTCAAACTGGGAGGCCAGTCCCACTGAAAAGCACTAGGTATTCAGTGAAGCATTCACTTCAGGAAGCAGAAATTCTGGCAGCATCCTAAAGTGAGCTGGGCTGGTCAAGCCATGTATAGAAATGACATAGGAAAGGGACAGTGCAGTCTGCAGACAAATGAAGTCTGGAGACAGCTCTGCATGTAAAGTGATCCTGTTACAAGCACCCTCCAGCCCTGCCTGCCAGAGCTGCATTTACTTTCTCCGTTGGGTGGCAGGCAGTTTTCCAGCTGCTCCCACAGGTCCCTGTCTCAGCAGGTCTAAAAAGAAAATAAGAACCCCTCTGTGTTTCTCTTGTGGGCACATAGGTGATGCTGCTTCGCAGGACCATAGGGATTTTGCCTTTGAGGGGTGACTAAGGCATCTGGATTAGATACAAAGTCTATATAAATCCTCACTTTCAGGGCAAAGTCCTGAGGCTATGTATTTCAAAGGGTGGTGGAGGCAGGTGTATTTTATGCTAGCACGTGGTCTAGCTTTTTGTGTTTTTCTTGACGATTTAGGAGGTGAAACAATTCAAGAGTTTAAATGGCTTTGAAGCCCCAATCTCCACAAGTTGCCACCAGAGTATAGATATGTGCATACATATACATTGTTCTAAGGGCTGCAATGAGTGCTTGTGTTAGCATCCTGAGCAAGGGGACTCAATTAACCTTGGCCAACATCACTGGACAAATTTACCAAGGTCCATTCCTTTTTTAATCATCCTGCCAACTTCTCCAGCTGGGAGAGTGATGAAAGGCTTCATCTGCTGCCACAAGGCTAGGAGAATAAGGAGAAATATGGAGGTGTTCCTACAGGGAAGTCTCACACAGCAGCTGCTTTAGTGAGGCTGAAGCAAAAGCGACTCCTAGCAGACAATGTGACAGCTCTGATCTATCGTGCAAAAATGAGGGTGCAAAACCCTGGCAAAGGGTCCTTCTCCTGCATGGTGGTGTGGCCTTTTGCATGTCCATACCTCCATGCGGAAGCTATGCTCTCACCTCTTTACCCAAGCACTGTAAACAGCTCTGTAAAACTGCACATGAACTCTTCAGCCGTCCTCAGGAGTCCTGGCTTGACCACATCAGGGAGCAGGACCACATTCCTGACCGATGCATGACTTTTCTTTCAGTGTCAGTAAGGCAGTGGGACTGCTAGCATCAACACTAGCACTTGGAAATCTCCTGTGGCTTAAGATCTGAGACGTCTGGTCTGAATTGTACTGAAATAAAGGACATTAAAAAACAGGAGGGGGAAACTTGGCCAAGATCCCTATGTGCCTCTATGTTTGTGTGAGTGCACATGCCGACAAAAAAGGAAAGAAAAAAAAGGAAAAAAAAATACTTGGGTATGATTCACCCAAATATTGTGTGGGGGAATCATTTTCCACCAAGGAGATAATTGCTAATTACATGAGTATGAAGCAATTTGATTTGCAAAGTTTTGTTCTTTGCAGCCTAAGAAACCTAATTTTGCAGGAACTGAGGTTATGGGTGTTTAGGCAATGGAGGTATTGTTGTATGTGTCAGAGCCCTGAGTTTAAGTTTTCAGGAAAGCTGCTGCTCTTCAAAATAACTTAGCTTTATTTATTAGCTCAAAACTTTCCCAGAGCAAATGACAAATAAAGCCTGTGGTATTTTTCCAGGGCTTATTTTGAGATAAAAGTTATCTGGTATAAAGGGCTCCTCTGGCAGCTGGACAAGAAGACCATAAATCAGTGTTGGGGAGGGGGCAGAGCTGTCCGACAGATGCAGGATGTGCCGAAGGGTTTCTTTGCTCCAGACAAGCTGGGGGTGACGTGGTACAGAGGTGAGGGCAGCTCCCTCCAAGCCCTGCTGTGGCCTACCCGCCTTCTCTGGCCTGGGGGCATTGTACCTTGCGAGGCCTTTCACACTCACAGCTTGTATGAAGCCCCAGCCCCTTTAACTTCTCCAGACGGTGTGTTGAGATGTCACAGAATCATAGGATGGCTTGGGTTGGAAGGGACCTTACAGATCATAAAGTTTCCACCCCCCTGCCATGGGCAGGGACACCTTCCACTAGACCAGGGTGCTCAAAGTCCCATTCAACCTGTTCAGCCTGACCAGTGTCATAGTGAAAAATTTCTACCTTATACCTAAACCTACCCTCTTTTAGTTTAAAACTCTTACCCCTTGTCCTATCAGTACACTCCCCAATAAGGAGTCCCTCCCCAGCTTTTCATGCAGGCCCCCTTTAGGCACTGGAAGGCCACTATGAGGTCTCCCCAGGGCCTTCTGTTCTCCAGGCAGAACATCCTCAGCTCTCTCAGCTGTCTCTCTGCACGTGGATTTTGCACCCTTCAAGCACCTGGACTGAACTCCCCATGTTTTACATAGAATTGTTATCCTTCAAGTGCTTCTTCCCATCTTCATAGCGGGCTACGTTTCCCAAGGATACAAGGCCAGATTTTGTGCAGAGCTAAACCAGGCTGAATACAGAGCTGACGTGTTTGTGGAAGTGTAGATGAACTGGATTTAGATCAGCAGAGCTCAACTCACAAAAAAATAGAGGAAATTCTTCAAGATAGATTTTAAATGTTGCCAGATCTTTACAAGGCACTGCTTTCAATCTGTCTTCCTAACTTTCCCCCTAAAATGCTGCTGGTTGAACAGAGTGGTCCACTTTGTCTCCTAGCCCTGCAGCTCAGGTTTGCAGCTGCAGCCATGGGAGGGTCTCGTGTGGTTTTGTCACCCTCCTGCACCAGGGTGTCATCTTTACTGTGGGTGATTGTAGAAACAACGAAGCACAGAATCATCTAGGCTGAAAAACACCTTCAAGATCTTCAAGTCCAACCACAAACCTCACCCATCAAGTCCCATCACTAAACCATGTCCCATAGTGCCACATCCACACATCCCTTAAATACCTCCAGTGATGAGGACTCCACCACTTCCTTGGGCAGCCCCTTTCAATGCTTGACCACCCTCTCCGTGAAGAAATTCTTCCCAGTGTCCAATCTAGACCTCCCCTGATGCAACTTGAGACCATTTCCTCTCATCCTATTACTTGTCACCTGAGAAAAGATGCTGTTGGTGTTCCTGTGAGCTGGTTCTGCAGGCAGCTGAGCACATGGAGCTGCAGCCCACCGCAGCAAGGAGCTGCAGGAGGAAGGTAACCTTCCTGAGAGCTGGCTTTCACAGCTCAGGGTGGGAATACCAACTCAAGCAGACCTGGTTCTGCAAGAAAATTCCTGGGTCCAAGTGTTCCTTAACAGGACAGCTGGTTTGGTGATAAGAGCTGTAATTAGGGACTCTTCTGTATTGGCCATTGGGGCTGTTAGGTTGTACCTGGTTCACACCTTCAGTTTTTCTGCAAGTGTGTGAAACTTGGTTATGTTTTAAGAAAAATGTAGACTTTACCATAGCCTCCAAGCTCAAGGAGACCATACCTTTGGGTATCATCACCTAGCACCACACAGAGTCCTGCAAACAAAATCCTGAAAAAAAAAAAATTCCTGTGCTCAGCACCAACACTTGCAACTTGTGACAGTCTACAGGTAATTTTTCAGTGGTCTGTGAAGATCATTCTGTGAGGACAGGAAGCTTGAATCCACCCCGTGAGGGTCAAAAATTTAATTGAAGTTTGAAGCTGCCTGCCTTAGAGGAAAAAAGAAAATGTGATATTGGCTGCTAATGTTGCACAAGAGGCCATCAGCTGGTCCAGGTGCCTTACAGTTCTGTCATCCTGCCTTGGGGGGATGTGATGAGAAGCTCTAGGCTCAGTGCTGTGCTTATGCCTTATTTCCTTCATCACTGAGGCATTGTCTGCTCCATCTTTTTTGTTCTCCTTGGGTTTTGCTTTTTTTTTTCCTTTTTTTTTTCCTCCTGTCCTGTGCATTTCTATTCACATCTCAGGGCAGCTGCAGCATCCTGGCTTATTGCAGTTGCATGTCTGTGTATCATCCACACTTGATCTCCTCACAGTTGAAGAAGCTTTTCAAAATAAAAAATCACTCCCTCGCAAGCACCTCATGGATGAAATATGCATTCCTTGGTAAAATATTAATACAAATCTCTTCCACACAGGCATAGCCCATGAAGATGTCTTTAAAACACACAGGGAGGCATGGATGCAATATTTACAATCTTGAGCAAAGCAATTTATATCTGCCTGAGCTCCCTGGTGTTATTGGAGCTTTTTTTTTTTTTTTTTTTTTTTTTTTACTGGAGTGTATCAGAACAAATTAATCAACATTTCCCTTCCTAACTATATGCAAATGGGCTTCTGAAGTTTCTGGCTGTAGGTTGTAGCACTAATTGCTCACTGGACTCATCCAAGCGGCTTGGATTTGATAAGCCAGAGAAAACCCCAGACACTTGAGTGAATTTCTAATGCAAACTGACCAGCCCATTTCCCCTTCTGCAATTATTAAAGGTCAACACAAAATGAACCAGAGAGGCAGAGGGATCTGGTCACCTTTTGCTTTGATGCTGGGCTCTCCTTTCTCTTCATGGAGCTGGGCATGGTGGGGGGCACAGGGAACAGGAGTGAACTGCCCCAATCTCTGCTTGTACCCCCTTTTACTCCAGTACGAAGTACAAACAGTATTTGACAGTATAAATTCTGTCAAATTAACAGAAGGCTTACAAAGCCCTGAGCCTGCACAGGGCTTCCTGATGGTGTGACCTTTGGCATTTCAGAGCCAGGCTGTACCAGGGTTTGAGATCATCCCCTCTTGCTGCCATGCCAGCTTGCTCCTCACCTTAGCGCGGAGCCCTTGGGTATTTCAGCTCTGCCTAAACCATCACCAAAATTGGAGTTGCGTGGCACCATTGCAGCTAGTTCTGGCTCCCAGGACTTGAACAGTGACGACTTTTCCTGGTGGGGTTGTTTGGTGGCACCTGCCACAGCTTGGGTGAGCAGGGTCTGGTTCTTTAGTTTTAAGACATGCCGTGTCTCATTGGCCAGCCCTGATCAGATGGAGCTGCTGAGCTCCCACGTCTCAGCAGCCTGGAGTGACCCAGGAATGCACGAAGCTGTGAGGTGGCATCTCACAAACCAGGTCTGAAGTCAGAGCAAACCTGGATTGTGGCCATCACGTCAGATCAGCACTTCTGCAGGTGGAGAGCGGCTGGGATTGCACCGGAGCAGGTGGCACTGCCTGCTTAGCCCTCTGGGGACAGAGGCTGCAGAAGTCCTGCCGTAGCTGTAAAGCCATCAGCACAAAACAAGCTGCTTTAGAGAGGTTCAGAGCCTGCCGATTGCTGCTGGGAAAACTCAGCCCTTGTGCACACAGCATTTTCCAGCAGGAAGTGCTACACTCTTTGCACAAAAACCAGGCAGGTGGTTTACAATTTGTCACCGTAAATGGTGACATAAATCCTGGTGTGGGGCCTGGGAGCGAGGTTCTCTGGAGGAGCTCAGCAGCTCTGTTGTGGGAAAGGCAGCACACAGTGAACACAGGCAGGTGGAGCCTTTCTGACCTTGGAGTAACGCCCCCCTCAAGCCAAAGGCAGGACATCAGGGCACAGCTGAGCACCGGGAGAGGTTATTGCTGTCTGGGTGAAACAGGGTGGAAGTATTTATTACAGATAAGGGCTCTGCATGGTGCAGCAAATGATCCTGCAGCACTGAATGTACAGCACAGCAGTGCAGCTCTTCAGAAACAACCACAGAAAACCTCTGATGGAGGAAATTGCCTTTTTCTGTGTGTGCTGCCTGCCATTGAAACTGCAGTTCTGACTGTGTCCATGTAACATGCCAAACCCTCTTTACCACTATTGCTGACATCCCCCTTAACTGCTGGGGATGCCAGGATGGGGGTCCAGGGCTGGCTGCATGGACTGAGAGAGCAGAGACGTGGCTCAGGGGCTGCTGGAAGTCCTCAGAGCTTCTGAGAGGCATCGATAGGACAAGCGTCGCTGATGTGCCTCTGCAGATCCAGCTGGGCACTGCAGTGTTACGCTGTTAGCAGGGTTATTTTGGAAGCCTTGAGTAATGTATCAATGTGAATAATGCAATGTACTGCCCCCTGAAACCCATCGGGGGGGGGGGCAAGATCCCTGTGCAGGATGCCCAAGCTCAGTGATGATCAGGAGAATCAAGAGGTTGAGCAACTTGGTGAATTATTTATCCGTTATTCATTTATCCGATGTGCATATAATGCTGTACAGCAAGTGAGCAAGTGCAAAATTAAAAACCAAAATGATGGATGCTGCCTTATGAAGGGCTCTTCATCTCTACTCTTGAGACTCATTCAGCTTTAAATATTGATGGCGGACCTTCTGTTGGCAAACAAATATAGTGTAAACCCATCCTCCTCGGCTTGCTGGCACTGTTCAGGAGGCAGAGGGTTTGTGCAGTTACAGCCTCATGGGCCTGTACTATCTGGGCTGAAAACAGGGCTTATATACCCTTTAATTACTTCCAGAAGCTAGTCAATTAATCTGTGCTTGAGGACTTGCCTACCTGGCAATGCAACATCAACGAGGTGCGGTCTTTAATATGCTGATCCTTACAGCATCCCTCAGAAGCCGTCAGGAATTCGGGAAGGGGGTTGTGTGTAAAGAGCTGGGCTTTGTCCTCGCCTCAGCAGCTCCTCTGGGACCGAGGTGGCATATGGATGGCCCAGAGGAGCAGCCAACAAAAGGCATGCTGGAAACATCTCTGTCGTCTCTCCTGGGCCATAGGCACGCAGAGAGGTGCCTCTCTGGAGACAGTGTCCTTGCACAACTCCCAGGCTAGCGTCGCCGTGTGCTGCAGTGTGACTCCCACATGGCACGCTGGGCTGCTCCTGCCTGCTCTGGCAACATGCATTTCAGGGCTTTCAGGCCAGCAATACACAGCAGGTTTTCATCCCTCCCATGCCAGAGAGGGTGACGTTGGCTGCAACGTCCAGCCTTACTTTCGTTTAGCTTGTGATGATGCATTTCTCAGAGCTGGGACTGCACACGGAGTTTGAAGGGCAGGGTGCAAGGTTCAGTGCTGCCTGTAAAGCCGTGGTGTTTTTCAAAACCACTCATCCATGGTAAGCAGGGAGATAGCTGAGGCAGGACAGGCTGCTAGCAGTAATTTGAGGGGGCTGTGCCCAACATGGGGTGACATTGGCCTTGCTTGGTTGCTCCATCCATCTTCAGGCTCATCCCTGTGCCATCAGGAGCGTGGTTTGTCACCCCTTGAGGCCCTTTTGAACCAACTGGGAGGGCAAATCTGGCAGCCTGGTTAAAAAGGTTAAACCCCCTAAACCTGGTTAAAAGGCTAAACCCCTAAACAGCAGGGTTTAGGTGGGAGGATGCATTGGCCACTGTAGGGAGCCTGCTCTGCTGGTAACATCTCCTTCCATCGCAGCAGTGAGCCTTTTTCAACAGTGAGCCGTAACTCAGAGCAAGCAGGTAAGAACAACTGTTTCCCAGCGTGGAAGTCAGCTTTCAGCTGCCTTTACACATCATGCACTTATCTACCGGCTTGTCAGCTCCTTGTCGCTGCGTCCTCAGCAGCTTTAGGATATGTGAGCCTTCAAAGCCTGAGAAACAAATGCCATCAGCCCCTCTCTTCCCCACTCTCTGGAAGAAAGACCTGATATTCTTTTCATATTTCAAACGCCCAAGACAAGTATCTTAAACATGGAGCAAGGCCAGTCCAATTACTTCTCTTGGTCCCATGCCCAGGGTTTATTCCGTGAAACATCTTAGTGACAAATGTTCTCATTGCGAGAAACTTTCTAGTACTTTTTTCCATTTCTTGATGCAATATAAACTTTTGCCAGAAGCTGCCCAGAACCAAGGTGTAATTCTGATCCATCCAGACCTCTGAAAAGTGCAGCTGGAAAATATCTCAGTGAGGTGATAATCGCTACAGCCTTGAGAAATAGTTCTGTATAAATGAACTCAGTGATTTCTGTTATGGGAATAAATTCCCCTTGGAGATATTATGTCCTTGTCCTCCTTTAATCTTTTCCCTGTGATTTCCAGACCAGCACCCTAAGACCAAATCAGGCTGTGTTGCTCATTTTCAGTCCATTCCAGGCACAGATTGATTGCAGATACCCGCTTGGCTTACTTCACCTCCTCTTTCCAAATCCTAGCTGTATGATAGCGTTAAGCTAAACCGCTGCCAACCCAAGCGCAGCAGACCAACTTCAATTCCAAAAGGAAAGGATCCTGGTAGTGATTCAGGCCTAGGCCCTTGCCTTGTGTAAAATCAGTGCCTGTCCGCTGAGCATGATGAATTTGGACATTTTACACTGGCAGAGAGCTGACCTGTGGGTTATCGCTCGCATGCATGTTGTTTCCATGGAAGAAACCAGCAGACAGCGATGCGTTTTGGAGGGGAGAGGAGTACGGCAGTGCCAGACCCCTGGCACGGCATGTCAGGGCAGTGAGGGGCAGCTGGCAGAGCGCCCTGGCCGCTTCGCCCTGGCCATGCCTCGCGTCTCGACGTCAGGGCTTATTATTCAGCACAGGGCTCTGCACAGACAGCTCACCACTTCTGGCTGCTCAGCCAAATTAATAGTGCTGAGTGGGAACAAGGCGTACTGGCGAGCTTCCTGGGGACCAGGCGGATCGCCACTGCCCCCCAACATGTCGCTTGGGGCTTTCTCATCCACATCACTGCCCTCCAGCTATTTCTAGGCACAGCAAGCACCAAAATGCTCTTTTTGTTGTTGTTGTTATTTCAGCAGCAGTCACTCTCTATGCATAGCGCAGGGCAAACCCCGAGTCTGTGTCCAGTGGCTTGACCATGCGGTGCTTTCCTTTGGGCAGCATGGGACTGAATGGATGCAGGGGCCCAGGGGGCTGGCAGGACAGAAAATGAGCAATATCCGGGACAAAGTAATCACTTCCAGAGCCCTGTGTGATATGTAACAACCCGACATACCAGCAGGCAGTTTGTCAATGCTTTCTCTTTCATTTCCCCAGTGGAGCCCCATGTGTTGCATGTGGTTTTTCCTGCTGAAGTTGCTGCATCTTCCCTCCCCATGACTCCTGTGAGAGCTCACTAGAAAGCCTGGTATATTGGCCGTCCAAAGGAGCAAACAAAATGGGAATTGCCATTGTAAAACACCTGGCAGTTTGCTGGGGGCTCTGTTTGGTCATTAAAGCACTCATGCTATCAGGGCAGCTCCCACCACTTCTGCCCTAGCAGAAGGTGAACAATATCCCCTTCAGCTTGCACACCCACCATGGCAATGGGATTCTCCTCAGACTGAACTCAGTAGGTGAAATTCAAAGTGTAATGTTGAAATTTTTAACAAAATGCTCTCGTTATCCTAAATAGAAAAAATGTTTGATTCCAAACCATTTTTCATAGTAACATTAGACAAGAGTGGCTTGTTCTAAACGTGTCACTTTCAACAAAACCAGCATCTTTATGGCTGAAAGGAAATACTTTGAGAATAAATCTTTGTGCCAGTACTAGTGATAAGTCTTTCATTTCATGCTCTAATTGAACATTGGCTTTACAACTTAAAAGCAATCATCCTAAATTGCCTTTTGCTAATGTTAATGCTTCAGACAAAGGGTAACAGCCAGATTAGAGGTTCATATATTATTCAGGCAAATCTGGGTTCTTCATACATCACTTTTTAAAAGAAAATTAATTTTTCCATGTGTCAAAAATGAAAATAGCAATAATGGATGATACACTTACATCATCCTGCATTGCTCAGATTGGCAAGAACATTGCCTCTGAACAAAGTAAGGCTTGGCCAGTGCAGACGCCCTCATGCCTACCCGACGGCTGGGCAATGAGTGTGCATTCTCCAAAACGCCACCACCTGTGACCCCTGCCCCTGCTTCCTCTGGAGAGACCAACTCAAGTCCTTTGCCCCAGCTAGCAACATCATCACCATCTATTTGATAGCTGTCATCCCTTTCTCTTCCTTGCTCAGTGGCTCACTCTGTGGCTCAGCAATGACTCGCCCCTTGATCCGAGCTGAGAGCGGAGCTGTCTGTTCTTCCTGGAAGACATCCCCAAGGCTTCCCTCTCCCCAATTTGCTCCCCATCTCAAACACGTTGTGCCTCCCTGGTCCTATAGAACACACTCCTATAGGCCCCCTGTCTGCATGCCCCCAGCCCCAGGGTGAAGGCAGGTTTGCACGGCAGCCCTGGTGCCGCTGTGCTTCCTGCTTTTTTGGCTGTGCCTTGGGAATCCCGCTCTTTCCCAGGACCATGCTGAAAGTGGTGTATTTTTAGTTCTCCGTGCCGCGGCCGTGTGCCAGGTTTGTGGCCCTGGTAACGCTGGTGACAAATAAAGGTCCCCTCAAGCTGCTGGGGGAGTGGATGCAGTGGGTGACGGAGTGCACCACGTCCAAGCTGTGCCATCCCAGGGCTGCTCAAGCCCACGGACTCTGTCCATCCTTCCCAGATGTGCCAACAGCTGCCCAGCAGATTGACGGCTCCTTGGTCTGAGCAGAAGGTCCTAAGATCTGCAGAAGACACAAATAGCAATCCAGTTTAGAAAAAAATAAATTAAAAAAAAAAGTAGCTAAGTAGCTGCAGCTAGGAGCTGTGCCTGGCACTGGGGAGTGTGGCCCCCCAGAGAAGCACTGCCATGAGCAGGCACTTCCAGGAGGGAGCAGTCCTTGCCCTCGGTGGGAGCAAAGGACACAGGCAGCTCTCCAGGCCCTTTGTTGCAGGAGCTGAGGCTCCGAGGAGAGCCAAGAGGGAAGGCTGTGCAGCTGGAGGCTTTCTTCTCGAGATGGAGACGGTTGGACGAGCAGGGAGCAACGAGAGGCTGCAGCCCCCGGGAGCTCGCTGTGCACAGAGACGAGCCTGGTGGAGGATTTCTCCTTGCAGACAGAGGGCAGCTGCTACCGACAGGGAGGAAATGGGCACACAGGAAATCCAGGGCACGTTTAGGCTCTGAGGGCCAAATCCCAACTGGCCATACTGCTGTCTGCCTTCTGTACTCATCCCAAGGAAGCCATCAGTGTAAATGTGCAGTAGCTCAGAAATTCAAAGCAATATCTGTGGTCTTATATAGCCCAGAGGTCCCCAGGCACTTCACAAAGCCTTTCATATCATGCTGTTATACAGACAGGGGAAACTGAGGCAGGAAAAGGTGAAGGTAGAGGCAGTGTGTGCTGGGTCACACCACAGGGATGCATTTTCCAGCATCTGGCTTGCCGTCGGAGCGCTGCCCCATGACTTTGTGCATACGGAGGAACACTTGGGTTTTATCTGCTTTAGGTGATTTACTCTGCAGTTGTCAGTCTCCTGTTAAAAGTGGTATGGTTCGAAAGCACCTCTTGTTAATAGCTTGTTAGCAGGATCGGTGCCGCTGTGTACAAGCTGTATCGCCTTGATCCCATCTGTCTTGGGAAGCGTAGTCTGGAGGAGAGCGAGGATGGAGCCCAGGAGGGAGACCTGGGCACCCCCCGGTTGCACTGCGACCGTCTCTAATTCATCTCCGCTCAGAGGAGCACTTAGAAATGTCACCGGGGAGCTGCAGCAGCCGTGATTGATCGCGTCTCCGCTGCACACTGACAGTGGACAGCAACTTCAGCAAGAGGAGACCTTGGCTCCTGAGCCTCCCCTTGAAGTGCGGGAATGAATTATGCAAACTAATCCGTCCCTTGGCTCCTCCGACAGCTCCTGCTGCTTTCCTGAGGTCTCCCGCCTTTACTTCTTTATCTCTGAGTGGTTTCAGAGGCATGGAGGCAAGGCATCCTTTTGTCTGGTGCTCACATGTGAACACCCGTGGAGTGTGGGGCGATTCATCACCTCTTGTAGGATGTTGTCCAAAATCAGAGGATGAATTACTAAGCCAGAGCCTGATGCAAGTGTAGTTCCCTATGCATGCAGCTTCTCTGTGCAGCACAGCTGCCATCACACCACTGAGAGCACAGTGCGATGTTGTAAGGGTGCTTGCTTGAGCACGTGAGCACGTGAGAAGGCTGCAGGGTCAGGAGGATGGGGAAGGCGCCACGTCTCTGCATGGTCCCACCACCTCCCACCCCGGTACCCTGCTGCTGAGCACCACTTTGGCAACCAAAGCATTCAAATACCCACGGCTTGCTCGTGCTGGGATCTTCCAACAAGCCAACTGACCCCACAGAGTTGGGTTTGGGCTGGCATTCTCTAGAGTAGCCTATTTAGGGCTCATGTGTTGGAGATGCAGAACTGGAATTTCTCCCCGTGCATCAGCCGTCTGGAGTGCTAAGTCTTCTGCACGTGAGCTAATGAAATCCCGTGTGACTAGCGTTTGTGGTTTGCCACTGTTTGCAGAAGAAAATAATAGCTAGCTTAAATACCTATTAGTCACCCACAGCTCTGCATGTCTGCACCATGCATTTAGAAAGCAGATGCAATTTAGCCGGCCATGGGATTTTTTGAAAGTCTTTTAAATGTGCACTTGTGAAAAATCAGCTGTTAAGTATGGGAGATGTGATGCAGTTCGGCAGCTCTCGCCAGTTAAAAAGCCAATGGCCAAAGCCGTTCCTAAAGTGCTCACAGGCATCAGGAATATTTCCTGGGGGAGTTCAGAGCCCAGCTGAATACAAGCTTCAGGAAACAGATGCAAAACGCTGTGTGTAGTTTTATAGGGCTTTTTTTTTTTTTTTTTTTTTTTTTAATGCTGGTTTTCTCTTGCTGGTCCAGGCAGGTTACTTAAAAATTTGCCCAGTGTGCATGGATCTCCCACTTCCCTGGTGTTGCTTCGTGCTGCTTTGCCGGTGAAAGCATCTCCCTCTGAGCTAGGGAGCACATTCCTTTGCATGTGAGGGGAAGCAGAAGGCAGAAAGACAGACATGTACCTCCTCATGCTCCTCGTCCTCGCCTGAAGCACCAGCGTGGTATGCAGGAGCTTTGGGGCTGGGGTGTATTGAAAACTAGTGTGAGGCTGATTTCACCTGGCTGGTCCCACGTAGCACTGGCCTGCAGAGCAAAGGATGCCCTTGTTGCTGAGATCTAGGGAAAGCTGCAACTAATGGGTATCGATCAGAGGAGAAAAGACATCTGTGGGCACAAATTTATGCGCAATCTTGAAAGAAGTATGTTCCCTAAACGGGGAACAGTGTGAATAATTAGGCTTTGAGACAAATGCTAATCAGCATTACATTTTGCCTCTGAGTCTCCAGACAGAGTGTTTAATCTCTGGAATTAAATATTTCCCTGGTGAGAAGTTAGACAACTCCAAGAGACTCCTGTTTGAAAAATTAGGCCTGGTGTACATTGCTTTTAGATCTCTCTGATTGTGCAGAGTTCAGTCTGTCCAGAAGCTGGCCAGCCTCTGAACATCTTGAACTTTATGTCTCTGAGCAAGACATAAAAACATTAATTCCTCCCTATTTTTATTGAGAGACCAACAGAGAAACATTTATTAATCAAAGGCGACCAAAGACTGCTTTCAATCAGATGTAAAGGCACAGCATTTTCCATACGAGAGCTGTGACACAAACATTTTCTTGCGGTGAAATATTTTATTCAAGATTAAAGCTCAGATATTTATTACCTAGAAAAGTATCTCCCACAAGTCGCATCTCTGTTCTTTTTTTTTCTTCTTCTTTTTTTTCCCCTTTTTTTTCCTTTTGTAGTCCCTGGGGTCCCTTGGCATTAAGAACAGGAGCTGAGCCATAGGAAAAAGGATGGATTTAGGGAGACACGAGTTGGACATTTGACAACTGTAGGCCCAGGCAGTTGATGAATCAATAACTGGTATCCATCCCAGCTTTTGTTCTCACTGGTGATGTCTGTTTTAAAGCAGTCTCAGATGGATTAACCTTATGTTATACTGTCTGGGCTTGCTTCTGAGAGTCTCAGATATGTCCTAGATGATGTGCATGCATGCACACACATCTATATGGGGACATACATGAGCACCCTGAGCTAGCTTTGGGGTTGGGTTTGAGGAGGGCATGGACCCTGCTCACCTAAACCCTTTACAACAGTGCATTTGTGACCAGACTTCAAGAGAGTGTGTATGCACTTTCCCAAACCCCATCGGCCCAGATAGGTGTAGAAATGTATGTGTTAGTGGAGAAATACCATCTGAATGAAGCCACTGCTTCACAAAAAAAGCAAGAAGGAAAATTGTGCATTGCTAATTTAAAATAAAAATAATTTTTTTGAAAAAAAAGGAAAAGAAATCTGTATGTGCATTTAAAAAGTGTAAGGAAGGAAGAGAGGTATTTGTTCCTCTTAGGAATAAGAGTTCTGGTGTTACGGTACTTATTTTGGAAATTTCATGACAGTGATTTCATCCTTTGTAGCCACTTGTGGCTCAGTACATTTTTACCATGGTTGCCAAGTAACAATCACTAAGCATTTTTGTGTGTCGATCAGCAAAGGAGAGTGGAGGGAAGGGATAAAATCTATTTTCAGAGGCATAATCACTGGCAGCTCTTTGTAGGTTAACGGTTAAGTTCGCGCAGCAGTGACGGTATTTGGTTGAAGGCCTTAGGATTTACAAACAGGAAAACAAAGCAAAGAGACTAAAGAGGTTTTCGATTGTTGTTATTACTCTTTCAGAATGGAGTGGCTTATAAGCGATTAAGCAGGCATTAACTTAGCTGGACGTCAAGTCCCACATGCAACAGGCGCATGATAATCCCTCCTTGAGCCCCAGGTTTCGCTGTGCCAAACCTCCTGGCACCCAGCTTCAGCCCCGTTTTGCTGACAGGGCTGCTGACAGCAGATGTAAGTGGAGAAGAGGCTTCTCTCACTGCAAAAAGCATTAAAAATATGAGGAAAATATATGGTGAGAATATGAGATCTGGTGAAAAGTCACTCCATGAATTCTCCCAGCACGGCAGAAGCAGTTTGTAGCATAAACATCCTCCAGGGCACCTCAAGGTCACCCACGTCTTTCTGAAGGTGTCATGCCATGGATGGAGTTGCCGAGTCTTTCTGCAGTTAGGTGATGGAGCTGAACCCCATCTGCCTGGAAAAACTGTGACAAGCTGTGTGACACCAATGGGAGTCCCACAGTTCGCCCTCGTCGTGGGGAAAGGCATTTGGATTTCATGGTTTGGGCCAGAAGGCCAAATAGCTTTGTGATCTGCTGGGCTCTTGGACCGGCGTGTGTTTAAACAGGGAGATAAGGACATCTTGATTTAGGCTACCAATCCCACCCTGTATCTGGTGGCAGTCGATGCCAGCACTGGTGGGCTGAGCCGGGGATGGAGCTGAGCCTCGCTGGTGACCACAGTTCTCAGCAAGGCGAGGCCAGCCGTGTCCACATGTGAGATGTGGGCTGAGTGCTATGGCTCATCAGCGAGTTAAAGCAGGCAGCTTCCTGGAAACTGCGATGGAGATAAGGCTTAACGCTCGCATCTGCACAACCAGGCCGCATCTGGGTTCCGGGAAATATTGACCTTTAATAAATGTTCATCTCTCACCTTCTGACTGAAAAGATAAAAAAGAAATCCCCATTGAATTGCAGAATAATGTTTCTCCTTCTTCTTATAAAATCCAGTGGTTAGAAAGGAGCAGCTCTTTGTCTGGCAGGATTCCTAGCTCACGTTCAAGGGATTTGAGGTGGGGGAGTTGAGTGTGGTTCCTTTTCTACAAAAAAGAAAAAAATTGACTTCCAGATCAAAACTTAATCATCCTCTTCTGATGGCCAGAGATCTGGGAAACAATAGAGCCAGAGCACTAATAACCACCTCTGTGTTTAAAGACTCCGTCTTCCTCTGAGGACCATAACTGGGGGGAAAAACCCGTGACATATTTTCCAGAGCCTTGCCTGGCTGCTGTCACGGAGCAGGAGAGATAAGGAGTCCTGAAGGATCTCCGTTTCGAAACATGAGCTCAGTGCTGGTTTTCACACCTCCATATCAGCCAGGTTCTGCCTTCTTCATACCTTGCCTATCTGGGAAGAGGTATGTGGCACTGCTGCCCTGGAGGTGTCGAGAGAAAGGCAGACGGGGCCATATCTGCTTGGCTTTGACCCAGCGGGACACAAGTTTTCCAGCAGATCTGGACATCCTGACGCACAAGCAACCCTCCCTGTGCCACCGTCTGGCTGGGACGTTTCAGCCAGCACCTACCAGCGCTGCTGCTCAGTCACATCCAACGTGGCTGAGCCGTTTCTGACACCTGGCCAACTTGGCCCCCTTCCCCTCTCAGCCTGAGTGATTTTTAGAGAATCAGAGAATCACAGAATGATCCAGGCTGGAAACAACCTTCAAGATCATCGAGTCCAACCATCAACATGACCTACCGAGTCCCATCACTAAACCATGTCCCTCGGTGCCACATCGGCATGTCTGGGATGGGGATTCCACCACTAACCTAGGCAGCCCCTTCCAATGCCTGACCACCCTCTCTGTGAAGAAATTCTTCCTAAATTTGGACCAAACATCCTGATCTCAAGTATTTGGAGGGATTTGTGTGCTTGAAGCTGGTTTTGCTGGGAAGGAGCCCTCAGCTGCTGAGAGGCAGCTCCTGGGGATCCTGTGCTCCAGTGCTTGGAGGCCCCCCTATGGATCAAAATTCATCCGAAAGCGGGCATGATGTGGAAAGGGTGAAAGACCAGTACCATGGGCATATTGGAGTAACAGATACAGGGCCACTTGTGTCAAACCAGTTTCTGAGTCAAACCACACTGGAGGGGCTCGCAAGCAGAGGGTGCCGGGCAGCCCATGGTCAGACTAATTTTTGAAGCTAAAATTAGCAGCAGAGTGGATTCAGCCCATGGTTAATCTGGGTTTGTTAGGGCCAGGCATCCAAGTCCAGTTCTGTACTTTCGTTAAAAAGGCTGCATTATTTACAGAGCTGCCGAACTGGCCAGTTGCCCACTGGGGTGACACCGGCCACCAGGCACTGGGCCAGTTTGACTGGGTGACTTCAGTATCCTCCTTCAAAGGCTGTACTGAGATTGTTGGCCTAACTCATCCTCCTGAGACCTCACACGGTGGGTCACGAGCAGAGCTGGGATTTCTCTGCTGAATATCTCAGCCTCAGGATCACGAACGTCCACTTCTGTCTTACAGAAGCTCAGACGCAGCAGGCTTCCCCGGGAGTTTTCTCGGTGGGTCAGAACCTCTCATCCTCTGTCTTGACCCAACAGTTAACCTTTAAAAGGTGAATCAAACAGGTTTTGAGAGGTTCAGGGAGGAAAACCAGCCATTCTGCAAGAGCTGGCATGAGCAGGTCCTGGTTTGCTACTCGGCTGATCGAAAAGGCTTAGTTTGCCCACACGGGACACCAGGCATGACCCTGCTGCAGAAAGAGCTACACATGGAATTTGCATGTGGTTAAGTACCAGAAAGCCCACTGGCAGGGTAAAATGATGGGTCAGAAGGAGAAGCTGCTGTTTAACTGCCTGTCCCAGCTGTGCCAGTTCAATCTTCACAGCATCTGACCTCCCGATAGCCTGAACAGTGTCCCTACAGGCGTCTGTATCTCTGGTGACAGAGGGGAGCTGCTGAGAGCAAGCCCCTCAGTTTTGGCAGGTATGGGATGAGTCCTGTTCCTCAGTACCTCCAGCCTCTGCTTGCAGGAGTGACCTTCAAGATGCTGGTGATCCCTGAAGTAAAAAAAAAATGCATGGACAGCATGGAGCATCATGCTTGGGTGGGGTGGCGCAGTGTCTTGGTGGCCCCAGGCTGGCAGCCTGGCTTGCCCTGGCTATCTGAGCAGCAACATTGCACCACTGCTGATGCTGTGGCTGGCTCCAAACTGTGAGTGAGGTTGCTTGGCTGGCCCACAGTCAGCTTATTAAAATGGTATTTTCCGCACATTTGTGCAGCGATTAGGGATGAAACGCAAATCACATGCAAATCGGTGCAAAGCTCTGCTGTGCACAGTCAGCTCTGAAGTCAGGGACTTTTCTTTTCTGAGGCATTCAGGCTCTTTCTGTGCTCGTGTGGAGGAACAGGATGAACCTGCCTGAGCTGCAAGCATGCAGCTGAACCCCACAGCACAGAGAGAGTGCCCTCTGCGAGGGCAAAATCCGCCTGGAAGCACACGCTGCCCAGCATCAGTTTGAGCTGCAGTGATACATGGAATCCAGCCCATGCAAAGATCTTTGTTAAATAAACAGCTAGAAACAACACGAACAAGCCTTTCACATAGCTCGCTTCCCAGCCTTGTTCCTTTTGTTTACCAGGGACTGTCTGGAGCCCAGTTTGTGGAATAGCCTGTCACACTGCAAATCAAAATGCCATCATGGTTGCTGGATATAGCAGCAAAATATGTTTCCCTGAGTATCAGATCTGGAAAGAAGGTCTATAAACACAATGAAAGCAAGAAAACAAATTCCCAAACCCTTGCCACAAAGAATAATTGCAAATATATATGAATGTATATTTTTAACTTGGCTTCTGTTCCTCTTTGGCTTGCAGATCCATAGCGCTGCTTCAGCCTGAAACGCAGTGAGGCCGTGTTTCCTCACTTCCAGGCAGCTTCACGGGGATGGCAGGGCCAAGACAAATAAATAAATAAGGGCTCGCAGAGTGAAATACTATATTTAATAAGGCTGACGAGTCCTCCTGAAACCCAGTTGTGAAAACTTTAAAAAGTGTCTGTTTCCTGTAGCTATCAACATGCTAGAAAAAGGGAAGCCCTGTGGGCCAGTCAAATATTTCCCAACGGCTCCAGTGAGTTTCACAGCTGGTCTTGATTTGCCTGGATATTGCTAATTTTCCTAACACTCGTTACAGCCCTGGGATGGAAATCCTGTATCCCCTGAGATCACGTGAAGGCAGTCAGGGCTGTAGCAGCCAGGCACTGCTGTGCCTGCATGGGCACTGCAATTCGGGCTAGGACCTCATCTGGATCAGCAGCCAAAGCCCTAAACTAAGGGGTGTGCTCACATCCAGCTTTGAGCATCCCCCCTTCCTTATGGAAAACCCCACTGAGCTTCTCCTTCTACTCCAGAGAAAATCACTATCTGAGAGAGCGGCAGGCAGCAGGCAGGGAGCCGGTGCGAGCGCTCGGTGACAAAGCAGCCATCCCGAAATTACTCATCCTGATTAGCTCTTGGCTTGAGGAAACGAGGCTGAGCTCATGAATAATAGAGTGAACAACAGAGGCCTAATAAAGGACAAAATTCATGGTGGATATAGCTCCATCACGTCAGCAAACAGGTTTCCGCTGCTTGCGGCATCACCCTCTCAATGCGAGCCAGCATCGAGGCTGCGGCAGCTTTGCCTACGTGCCTCTGGGCTCTGTGTGTGTGTGTGCAAGTGCCTATTAAATATACATGGCCCTGCTATTTGTGGGGCACCATATGTGTACCAGGGACGTAACCCGGCTGGCTGGAGATGGGGTTTGTTCTCGGCTGCGCTGGCAGGGCCCCTTGCACATCAGTTGTCGTCCACTTGGAATAAATACACCTTGGGCATTTCTGCTTTCAGACTTTCTGGGAGCCTGGAAGCATGCTTTTCTGAAGCCTGTCTGCTAGGTTTTGGACATGAAGCTGTTTATTTGAGGCATAGAAATGGAAAATCTCTTCTTCACAATTCACCCTGGAATTTTCCTGCAAAGATCAGTGAAAGCAATCATTAACACAGGGCATCATTTACAGCTCTGTGCAAAATAATCCTCCAAGCTCTCCAGCAGCTATGAATTGGAAAACAATAAGGACGATTACTAAGGATTCTTTTAAAAAAAAAAAATTGTGTTCTTTGATACATGCTGGGGCTGGAGACTGCAGGCACGTGGCCAGAAACCCCAACCGTGCTTGGGCCCTGCTGCAATGATTGTTGTTAGGGCTTAAATTAACCTTAAACACCTAAATAGCTTTATAAAGGTGATCTCCACTGAGAAAATAGAGCTGCAGGTGTGTGTGGCTATTAAAGGATCCATACCAAGCTGTAACAAATAAACATGTACACGGTCAGTCTGGGATCCTGATATTCAGTCAAAAAGCAGGTATCAAGATGAGGTGGTGTGAATTGGTGTGAATGCAAGTGCCATCACCAGCACGCCACCACTTCTGGTGCCAAAAGCAATTAATGATAGCTTTGTTTCTCCTTGCCTTGGTCCCAGGCTTTGCACTGGGAGGACTCTGGGCGGCCACCCCCTTGGCCTCCCTCCTGCCCTCCTTCCACCCAACAGCTTCCAAACCATCCCTGTGGTTCCCAGCTGGCCCAGGCTAGGTAGATGCTCCCAAGGACACTCCTTAGGGATGTTTCTGCCTTAAATGCCTCAAGGTCTTCTTCTTTTAAATTGACCAGGTGTTCCCTGGGGCCCTCCCAAAGGCAGCAGGTTCCTTCTGTAGCACCACTCCACCTGCAGCCACCCAGCGTGATGAGCCCTCTTCTGCCAGGGGCAGGTTGGAGCACGGTCCTACTCCTGGCTTTCACAGAGTTGAGCTTAGGATCAGGACAGACAAAAAAAAAAAAAGAGAGTTAGAAACGGAGAGCTGGTCACGGTCAGAGCTCCTCAGCAGCATCCAGGCACAGGGAAAGCCCTGCTGAGGGCACAGCGTCTGCAACATCAGGTTGGCACCGGGAGAGGATGGAGCGTTTCCAGAGCAGATGAAATCTTCCAAGACCTTGAGCTGCCAGTTCGAAGGAGCCTACGCATTTTGCAAGTTTTTTGAGTCTTAGAACTTGGTCTAATTTAAGCAAATTTTTATGGGATTGGCACATCCTAAGCACTGGAGAGATCCTTCTGCTAAGTTTCATTCTCTGCAGCAAAGCATAAGGAAGAGAGAATTACTCAGCATGGTGTTTGGGGAAAAAAAAATAAGAATCATGGGCAACGCAGCATACTTTTTCCCTAAACCGAGTCTTTGGCGGATGAACCACTAAGCCAGATGGTGGGGGCTTCTTGTAACTCTCTCAGCAATGGCCACCCCACATGGAAAGTTTCCATCTCAATAGCTAAAGTCTGGCAAAGTTTCTGTGGAAAGTCCTGGGCAAGTTTAACGACAGGCGCTTTGACATGCTCTGCCTTTAATTCAAAGCCCTGAGGGCATCAGTAATCCAGATGAGCACGTGTGAGATACACGGATCAGCTGGAGAAACAGCATCTGGGAACTGTTCCCTTCCTGATGTCTGAGGCAGGGGATCACAGCGGGATGGAAACCAGCTCCTGGGCTCTGGTGTTTGTGTGGG
Source organism: Cygnus atratus (assembly GCF_013377495.2). Lineage (NCBI taxonomy): Eukaryota > Metazoa > Chordata > Aves > Anseriformes > Anatidae > Cygnus > Cygnus atratus. The sequence continues at coordinate 108,357,024 of NC_066364.1, forward strand.
AATCGCCGCTCCCACGTAATGTCGGCAGTTTCCAGCTGGAGCTGGGGTCTGTGATGTGGGGCTTGGAGGAGCCCTGCCTTCGCACAAAGCGTGGTGGGCCTTTGGTTGTCACAGGAGCAAATCCAGCACGTGTGCCTCCACAGGGCTCTGCAGTAGGATTTTACATCCAGCATTTTATACATCCATCAGCTCTCTGGACATATAGATGGGGACTGGAGGTGGAGAGATGGCCATGAAGGGGAGTCTTTTTAGCACCAGATACGGCTGGATTTAACCTGCTCCCACAGTGAGGCCTCCTCCGAGGGCCTCAACAAACAGGTCTCAGCTAATGGCACCGAATGATGCCTCCTGCTGCCACGATTGCTCTAAACGGCCCTGACACACAGCTGAGGCCTCTGTGGGCAAGGACTTTTCTGTATCGCCATTTTTAGGTGTTCCTTGCCTCTTTCACACATGCTGAAATGTGGACTTTTCCCCCCAGTAAGAGCCGCTGGCTGAGGTCAGGCCCGTCGCAGCGTGCAGCAGCAAGCTGTCACAGAGCACTCAAGTGCTTCCCCACGCTCACGTTCCTCTTGGCCACTCCGTTCCTCTTATTTTAGCTTTGTTTAAACAATCTCCTTGGTAACAGGAGGGAGAAGCAGAATTTTTTCGTTCTCCTCCCGGGGCTGGTTTCCTGCCTATCTCAGCACCGGGAGGAAGCACGAAAGCTCTCCTGAACAAACGTCCTCATTAGCAAACACATGTTTGCATCTGTGCTCCCACCACAGGTTTTAACCCTGTGTATCTTTGGGGATTTCAGGAGTACCTGGTGTCTCTTTCAAAGTGTTTCTATACCCAGAGTTTTGGTGTAGAGGGCTGTATTTCACAATTTAATTTATCTGGCAGCAAATCAACAGCGTGTTGGTCAGTGAGTGGTAAGTGAAATTGTCCACATGCCCCCGACCTCGAGTCCAAGAAGACCGTGAGGGTCCTCTGCTCTTCTTGGGACAGCTTCATAAAGGTCCCTGTAAGGAGATCAGCATCAATTCTTAGCAGCTCCCAAAGTCCTGAAAATGTTTAAAAAGGCTGGGAAGCGATGGCGTTGCATGGCACCAGGGTGTAGCTCACCGGCTGGGTTCTGGTCTTAAGAAATGAGTATCCCTGATGCTTTGAGCCTGCACAACAGCAGCATCCCATATGCTTCATGTTTTTTATAGCCAGGTAGCACCCTGGTGCTGGTCCAGCACAGGTGACTTGCCCGAGGGAGGCTGGAGCAGGAGGGCACTCTGCAGCCAGCCACTTAAATTGCTAAAATGTGAGCATTGCGCCGGAACATCCCTTGACAGATGATTACTTACAACTTCTCCTAATAAAAGTTCAATGTGACACTTAGTGACAAGCTAATAAAAGATCAAAAGGCTCTTCCGTAGCTTAGGAGCCTATTAGCATCTGCAGGGCCCCAGCAGGAAGAGGAGGCAGGGTGTGTGCTGTGTGCTGCATTTGCAGATACAGATCACATCTGCGCACACGTGCACACACGACTGGTCAAGGCAGATGTTGTTTTGCTCGGCACTTTGACTGCAGTTTTGCATGTGTGTGCACATGCATGTGTGTTTTGCTAAGTTTGAAACATTGTCAAGAGCAGCAGAGCACGCCAGTGTGAGCAGCACAGCAGAAAACATTTCGGCTACAGGGACTTTCCAAGGCTCGAAGCCAGTCACTTGATCCCTAGACAAAAGACAATAAAAGTAGTGATGGTGAAGTGCTTTTTTTCTGTGGAGGCTCTGATCCTACATTTGAGTCTCCATTCCAAGATTCTGGGGGAGTGTCTCAACCTCCCATCTTGAAAAGAAGGGGCTGATTTTTGGGGCTGGCCACCAGATGCATCTCTCTGACTCAGTGCGGAGGTAAAATGAGGCTGGACACTGCTCCTGAAAGGCAGCTTGCACATTCAGTATGGATGTTTTTCCTCCGAATTTCTGCAGCGTGCCCTCTGCTGTCACCGAGCATCCCTGCGTCCTCCCAGCACCCTTCCTATATAGAGGGAAGGGCAGGGAGCAGTCAAGACCCCCTATTGTAGCATCTTCCCAAACAACAAGGGAGAGCCTCCCTTGATCTGAAACCCATGCTGGGGGAGATTGAAATACGCCTTCCTTTGGAGGCATTGGAGCAGCTGATGCCATGGCACAGCAGATGTATCCCAGACTTCCTTCAATCCTGATTCCTGATGCTGAAGCCACACTGCTAGGTTTCACATGCTGCCCTCTCTTTTGTCTACTCAGCTTAAACTCAGCAAAGTTTGCTAAATAATTTACAAGGCTGCAGAAACATCCCCTCTGCTGGCAGTTGCTTATTGAAATTCATTTTGGGACGTGCCAAAGCCGTTTCAATAAGAGTGATGTGTTCTGTTTGAGGAGCATTGTCATGGCAACTATGTCAGGTGCACACAGAGAAGGGCAACTCGTACTTATTGGAAAGGTTGGAGCAATTATTCTCATAAAAGGGAACCTGTCTGTGAAGAAAAGCCATGTGCATATTTGGGTGCAGGGAGAAGTGGGAAGCAATTGTATGAGTTTCCAGTTGTTTTCCCTTGGGGAAGATGTGTATGAAAACAACCAAGTAGATGGGCAGAGGAAGAGCAGAAATACCAGATTTTGGCTCCAGACTCTGCAGCTTCTTAGTAATGGCATTTGCAATGGTTTATATGCAGGAAGAGTCTTAGGCTGGGAAGAGTCCCGGGCACTAAACCCCTTGCTTGCAGCACAGGCTGAATTTTTTGGGACTAACGGCAGTTTTGTGTGAAGCCATGGGATGAGTTATTTCTACTCCGTCAGCTTTCCCAGGCGCCTTAAGCAATTGCTGCTGGGGTGGTTTTGATCAAATTCACATCAAATGTGTTTTCCTTCCTAGTCATTGCTTGCATTGCACTGTTTATGCATGTTGTCCTTGGAGATCCAGACACTGACCTAGACTTAATGACTCCTGTTTGATCCCCCCGCGATCCTGCCTCCAGCAGGCACTTGGTAAGCTCTCAGTGGTGGGTCACCAACCTGGATGTGCAGGGCAATGGGACTGGGGGGAGAACAGCAAACACTGGTTTGTCCTGGTGTTACCGTATCCAGAGCCAAGGGACGGTCACACCTTCAGCTGTCCTGGGATGGGGAAACCTTTAAGCATGACCAAGGGCTCAGGTCCTGTTTTGGGGCACCTTGAGAGAATGTCATGCATTTTTGGCCAGCCAGCCCCCTGTGCAATGTGACATTGGCAGATGAGTGAAGGCGTGTATTAGCCGGAGTGCAAAATTCACATGAAGATTAGAGCAAACATCAGGGATTCCCCAGAAAAGCAGAATCTCTGGTCTGAAAAATCCTGCCCAACACAGCCTTCCTAAGAAGAGCGTCAAGCAGCATTCAGTCTAGCATGTGAAATATCTTACCTGGTGATTGTTGCTCCTGAAAAGTCTTTTCTGAGGCACTGAGCATCAGCTGTGCTTGTCATCTCCCAGCTATTCAAACAGCAACAGCCCTCAGTCCTGCTGCCTCTGCAAACCACCACACACATCTTGCTTCTCCACAAGGCCAAGGAGGAGCGTGCTGGATAGATGAGGCTTTTCCAGAGCTCTCCTGGTAGCGATGCTCTGAAGCAAGACAAAGTTATGTATTTGAGCCATGTGTTGTCATTTAAACTTAATGCATCCTGAGGCCAGAGGAGCAGTTGTTTCATGCTGCCACGGAGATGACAGCATGGCCCTGTGCTCTTACAAAGATTGATTCAGCAAGACTGATTTCTCTGAGAAAGAAGGAGAGGGCAACCAAGAAAATAAAAGCAGCCAAGTTAATTTTGGCTCCAGTGGTGGAGAGAGAAGGACAATTTCCCCTCCCTTCCCAGTTTGCACTGCCCAGGCTGGTGTGCTCCCTGTTTTGGCAGGCACTAGGCTGTACAGCCCCATTCAGATTTGGGCTGCTGGGCCAGCAAACTGAGCTGCCGCATCAGATCTGCTTACATTTACCCTTCCTAAAGCATGTGTCAGGCTTAGCTTCAGGCAGGTTTTCCTTTGCCCTCCATGTCATGTTGGCAGCATGCTTTAGGCAAAATTTTCATCAAGCACAGACATTTAACGTCAGCAAGCCTGGGACCTGCAAACGTTCCTTTATGGGTGACTCATGGGGCATCTTACAAGCATGGGACCCCATCAGCACGGGGTTAAGGATGGCCAACACCACTGTCTCTCCTCGTGCTCCCATTTCCATTTGACCATCATGTTCAGTCCATGGAGTCAGTAGTGCCAATTTATTCTCTATGGTGGATTAATTAACCAACTGCAAGGAAGTACATGTCACGCTGATAACCACCTGCAAACTTTGCACACTGGAGCTCCTATATTCGATAGTCAAGCCTGTACCAAGCCAGGAACCCTTTCTGGTTCCCACAGCTCAGCCATTCAGTGTCTGTCCCCAGCATCTGCAGCAGAGCAATGGCATCATCGATACGCCAAGGTGCTTTTTGCACCACCTGGACAGGTGCAGCTATAGGGAGAAGGATCGGGCTGATCCATTGACTCCCAATAGTGGAGCTGCAGGGACAGCCCCTGCCTCCAGCTCTGATCATACCCCAGCTCATACTCAAAACCACTGAGAATACTTCAGGAAAAAATAAATAAATAAACAAATAAATAAATAAATAAAAATCCCATTTGACATGCAGGAGCTGAAATACCCCATGTGTGTGCTCTGTGAGTTGCCAGGGGGCAGAGGGCTCAGGGAATCTCACCCACCCTCTCCTAGCATTTGTGTTTGCAAGAACCCTAGGGTCTGTCCCTTGGGAGGTCAGGGCCATCATGCTGCTGGGACACCAAGCTGCTGAGCCTCCGCATGCCCACAGCACGTCATGTTTCTGAGCCTTTGCTGGTGGTGGAGGTTTGGTCTTCCCTTCTGCTTGTGCTTGGGGGTGTTGGGATGGCTCCCCCTGTCTTTTAATGGATTTTAACAGTTATGCATCCGGAGAAGAGGCTGAACCTGATCTCTCTGAGTCACAGGATCACCCAGAAGACATTTTATGGCCTTCATGCAGCCTGAACCGCTGGCTGGGAGCTGGCAGGGAAATGAGACCCCCCCAGAGGGGACGTCTCCAGCCTGTTGGCATGAGTGGAGCCAAGATTGAGCCCCCTGACCATTGTGTCTTTCCACACAGGCCCATTGCCTGCTACAGCTGCCGTCCCCATACCCTTGGCTGGTAAAGACCTCCAGAGAGCGTGAGGGAGAAGCAGAAATCTTAATGAACCCTCTCCTCTCTCAGAGCCCATTGTTTAACAGATAAAACTGCGCGTGACAAGGTCGTCTGCACAATCTGGCCCATGTTTGTGCATTTTCTGTCCCCGAGGAGGGAGTGACCCTGTGCTGGCAGGGCAGGCATCATGTTGCCCTCCCGCACATCCCCCTGCCAGGCGCACATCACCTGCAGCCGGTATGAGGGCTCCCACCACTGTCACCTCCTTGCTATCAGGTGCAATTTTCTTGTCAACTGGTCTAAGAAAAACCTCGTCTCCTCCTTTTCCTTCCCAGCAACAAGACAACTTCCCTCCTCAAGTAGCTGTCAGAAATTTGAGCAATGAAGCTGCTAAGTGCATAAAAGCACTCCCCAGTGCCCGGGTCTGAAGAGCTGCGTGCTGCAGAGACAGGCACAGGAGCAACTAGTATTTTTTTTTTGCGTCTCTAACAGCAGGAACAGGGCCTTGAGTCCCCACAGCCTCTGGGGAGACAAGAGCTCCCAAAGGAGGTGAGGACAGGTGAGATGAAGAGCCAAGCCTGGAGAAGGTGGAGATGGGAGGAGAAAGAGCCGCTTGCTCTTGGCAGCTGTCTCCAGCCATGCCCTGGGATTCACACCCAACACCTTCTTGTGGCTTAGGTTCACTTGGCCTTGGCCACTGGTTCTGGAGGTGCCCAGTTCTGGTGTCCCCAGCCCCATGGTCATCTCTCATGGCAGGCTTTAACTGGGGCTAATTAAGTGACTGGCTGACAAGCAGATGTATGAGAAATCAATGTGGCAGCTTTCTGCAGGAGTCTGAGAACACACGCTGGAATGGGCAGCACCAGCAAATGTGCTTCTGAAATGTCATCTCCAGAACATGCAGACCTCCTGGTTATTCTCTGGCTGCAGTCGCTGACCCACCAGCATGGGAAGTGCTTGGTTGTAGGGGGGGGGTCAGGATTTAGGACATCACAGGACTTAGGCAACAGGACTTCTCTCCCAGCTGTCTGCACTGGATATTGTAATTATGAATCTGGAGTTGAAAGTCCTGTGTGCTACACACTTAGCTCTCCTGGGTGATCAGTGGAACTTGTTTGGGTGACAAGCTGCATAAGAGCATTATTCCCTGCATTGATTCAGGAATAAGTGTCTGCCTGTCCCGGCAGTAAGAGCATGCTATGGGCAACCTACTTACTGACTGCTGCAGCAGTAGGTTGTTGTGTGTTTAGAGACGTTGATTTTCATGGCCCGCTGGGCACACCTTCACTAGCTGCATGCAGTACTTGGTTATTTCAGCTCCAGCTCCTGTGTGATCTGGGCACGGTGACGTTGTGCAGTGATGAAAACCATCTTTCACAAAATGTCTGGGTAGGTTGTCACCAGTCACTCCTGGTGCTGCCTGAGCCCACAAGAGAGCAAAGGCTGGCAGAGGTGTCTCTTGACCTTCCCAGGGTTGTGTCCAGAAAGTGTGGGTAGGCTGGCATGCTTGCACCACGTACACATCACCCCACGAGACCAGCTATTTGCTGCCCGTGACACCGAGCTGGCATTAGCAAGCACATTGCTCTCCCAGGCACCTGGGATACTGCAAATGCCAGAAGTTTACCCAAGCTCAGAGCGAAATGCGAGAAACCTGCAGAGCATGGCTAAATACATAGAAACCTGGGCTGGCTGGAAACCCTGAGACGCAGATATCTGGGGGCTGGGAGAGAGTTGGTTAGAAATATTGTCTGCATGCCTGTCCTGCTCATACATCCTCCTACAGGCAGGTGCTCTTGGCAGTGGTCAGAGGAGACTGTGCCGGGTGGCCCTCGGGTCCCCTCAGGCAAGTGGCTGTTCCCTCGCTGCGCCATCTTTGGAGCATCGCCCACCAAAGGGATTTCTCCATAGGTTCTAGAAGCCAAAGGTTGTGTGAGGATGCTCTGCAGAAAGATCTTTACACTTAAGTGAAATGGCATAGTTCGAAATGAAAACTATAACCCCGATGAAGATTGTGGGGCTTGGAGCAAGGGCAGGAGTTTGTACGCCATGTTCAGGAAGATCCCCTTCTTTCCCTTGCTGCTGGGTGTCGGCGAAAGGAAAAGAGCTGGAGCTGCAATTCTGCAAGATTTGTTTTATTCTTTGATTGCTGGTACATGGAAATGAGCTGAAACTCATTCCCTCAGCAATTGCCTTGGCTACGGACTCAGGGACGAGCAGTTTCTGGTACAGAAATGCAGACAGTTGGCTGGTTTTTCCTTGGCAACACTTTGCCCAACTTTTTGTCAGTGTGAGCACAGAGCGGGGGGGCGCCTGGAGCCAGGTGGTTCCCATGGGTGGTTGGCAGCGCTGAGTGGAGTCACCAAGCACATTCCCCCAGTATTTCATCCACCCTGCCTGGACACAGGCAGGAGGAGAGTCCACGCACTAAATGTCCCTGACACATTGTGGCACCAGCTGGGCTGATGCCAGCGCTTTCTTTTACCAGCAAGAATGCATTGCTGCTCAGAGCAATTGCCCCATACAACTAAATTAGAGAACAAAGCTGGGTAAGGCAATAGTTCGTCTCCTGCTAAGGACCCAAGACCTAAGCTGGTTGTTGAGAAAGTCTTGCTGTGCAGTGGTGGGGGATTCAGGGTGCTCTACAGGACCCAGCAGGCAAAAGTCAGTGCAGTGGAGATCAGGCGTGCTCTAAGAATAAGCTGTGTTATTTCCACGTGCTTGTTTTTCAGACAGATGTGGTCTCCAACACCATCAGAAGGAAATCCTTTTCTCTGGGATTGCAGCATCATCCCAGGGACACATTTGCCTCAGCAATTTTTGCTGATTGGAAATTCATCTGGGGAGCAGACTTGCTGTTTTTTTCCTCCCACCCTTTGTCCCAGCAGCCTTGTCACAGCAAAAAACAGCAGTGTTCATGTCTACCCAACACAGAGCACTCGCTTGCACCCTGGGAAGACCACCTGGAGAGCTGCATTACAGCAGCACCTGCTGGCAGTGGCTCTTTCAGTCCTGAGGCCCCATTGTTCTGGTCCTGTTTGTGTTGAGTCTAAGCATCAGGAGCTGCTTTTTTATTTTATGGGCACCCAGGGTTCTTCTTGTAAGAGAGGATTATTGTGTGGAGCTTAGAAATGCCGCACACAGGAAGCCAGAGCACGCCCATAGGCAGTTTACATCTTGATTCCTCTGCTGCCCTCAGTATTGCTGAACGCAGCTTTTTTTAATTAATTTTCCTGAGAAGGGCTTTTTTTTCATACGTGGAGGGGATGTGCAGGATACAATTTAATGGGATTTGTCAGGAAAATTATTGATTTGGTTAGTAATATTTCTGAAATCGTGCCATTCTGTTAATACTGTCGGGTCCTCTGATAGCTTGGCTGTGAGCATTTTTGCATCCTTCATTAGTTTTTTAATACGCAATAATTTCACCTAACTCATCAGTGCAAAGCAAGATCGGCTGCGTGCTCTGTACCCATTTTTCCTATGTACAAAACCGTTGCAGCAATAATTACCAACAGAAGAAATTATTACAGATATTCATTATAAAATGCAATTACACTGAGCTGTGCTGTATTGTTACACTCTTCACAGCCATCGCTCGCTCTTGAGTAAACGGTTTCATTATAAGCATGAAGGGCAAACTTAATACACTTCTGACTCATAGTGAACTGCACAAGAAATCATCCTGGCTGTTCCTCCGAGTGCTTGGCGGTGTTTGCTCCGAATGAGAGTAAAATGTCATCTCTGCTGCCAAATACTTGTCGGTGCACAGAGGGGCTCTGCCATGCAGCATGCAGAGGAGCCAGGGATGGGACCACAGCATCCCTTGCCAGTCGGAGCCTGCGAAGCCCAAAGGGAGCAGCCGACAGTCATGTTGTGCGTGGATGTGTGGTGTCGGGATGAGGCAGAGCCCCCTGCAGGGGCTGGTTTAAGTGGGAGCAAGTCGTCGAGGGGCTGCGTTGCACCCTGGGTTTTGGGAGGCACCCTGACCCCACGGTCCGTGCTCGTTCTCTCGGCCTCTTGGCTCCTGCCCTTTGCTTTCGGCTGTGCTGCCCCTCCGGCTGTGCTACCAAACCCACTGTTTTCTCTCCGCAGCCACCTTCTCCTGGCATTTCCACCCTCCTCCTCCTCTCCCTGTCTCCCTCCTCCCTCTTCCCCCCTTACTCTTGAATCTCTATTTCTTCTTCTCTGTTCCAGCAAAACGATATCAATCAAGGTGATAGATGATGAGGAGTATGAGAAAAACAAGACCTTCTACCTAGAGATCGGGGAGCCCCGGCTGGTGGAGATGAGTGAGAAGAAAGGTGGGGGACGTGCTCCGGGGCTGAGCCCAGCCTGTGTGTCCCTGTCTGGCTCACTCATGCCTGGCACCTGCAACACCGAGCTCACATCCCCAGCGCCTGCGGGAAAGGGCAGGAGCAGGGGCCCCCTGAAGCCCCCAGGCCTGCCGGTGGGGATGCTCCTGCCCTTCCCCGTCCGCCACAGGGTGATGTGCAGCCGCTTCCCTCCCTCCCCGACCATCTCGGCACCACGGCGGACGTGAACTGCATGCGCGTGCGATGCCAATCATGTGTTTGCCTTTGTCTTGTGTTCCCACAGGAAATTCATTACCCTTAGAATACTTGACCGTGAGGAGTATGAGAAAGAGTGCAGTTTCTTCCTTGTGCTTGGGGACCCGGTGTGGCTACGACGAGGAGTGAAAGGTGTGAGAGTAACACCAGACCAGCTCTCGAGACGCTGCCGTCCGCTTTTCTCTGTGTCTCCCTACTCTCACACTCCTTTCTCCTCGCGCTCTGGCTCCCGGCCGTTTTGCCCTCCCTCCTTCGAAGCTTGGCCCCTTGCAGCTTTTTGCTCTGTTTTTCTTTTCTCTTTTGTTTCGGGGGGACCCCGTCTCACTCACGAGGGCCCCCCTGGAGGACCCAGGCAGGGAACGATGAGCATCGCCAGCCCCTAGGGATATTTTCAGCACACCTGCCTGCCACACCGCAGCCGCAGCTTCATTCAATCTCATAGAAAATTCAGTCTCCAGAAGCAAGCGACACTGCATCATTTTTATCAGAAGATAAAATAGCCTCTGCTTGAGGTAAAATGCCTGGCCAGAGCAGTAATTTTAGCCTTTATTTTTAGCCTTAATTTTTAGCCTTTCTTATGCTGGCACTAGGATCTGGAAATAGCTGAGAATCACGGCACAAGCAGGTAATGCCGTAAGATGCAATCAATCCAGTAGAAATCAGGTTACACTCAAATAAAGTTTCATGGCTCTGCACTGGATAATAGCTTCTCATAGGAATAATAAAAACAATTTCCTCTTTCATCACATAAAATAAAAACATTTCTAAACTAACTGCAAGCCTTCCCAAAAAGACACGGCTCACTTAGTTTTCCAAGATTTTTTTTTTTTTTTCCCCAGGAAATTAACTAAAAATTAATGGCAACAGCTAATCCTGTGCCCTATTGGTGGCCGAGCAAGAAGCGGTTTTAGAGCTACTTAAGATAATTAGTTGCCCTACAACGACCCCTTATTAAAGCCTTTGTAACAAATTGGTAGCAGCATTTGTTCTGGCTTTCTCATTTCTGGGACAAAAGCTCTCCTTTCAGCAGACATGGGGCTGGCACATACTACTTGTTCAGGGCAGAGAGGGTCCCCAGCAGTCCCCATGCTGACCAGGGAGGTGCCACTATATTTCAGCCTCAAATCATATCCAGCAGCAATGCCACATACATTCCCCTTCAGAACAGGTGCCATGCAGGTCAGCTGCACCTTCACCTTTATCAGGTTTCCTGATGGTTTTTGTGACTTGCTGGGTTATATGAATAGCTAGCAGGAGCCAGGCTTGAAAGAAAGAGAGAAAGAGAGAGAGAAAGAGAGAAAGAAAGAGAGAGAGAGAGAGAGAGAAAGAAAGAAAGAAAGAAAGAAAGAAAGAGAAAGAAAGGAAGGAAGGGAGAAAGAGAGAGAGAAAGAGAGAAAGAAAGAAAGAAACAGAGAAAGAGAGAAAGAGAGAGAAAGAGAGAGAGAGAGAGAGAGAAAGAGAGAGAGAAAGAGAGAGAGAAAGAGGGAGAGAGAGAGAGAAAGAGAAAGAAAGAAAGAAAGAAAGAAAGAAAAAGAAAGAGAAAGAAAGAAAGAAGGAAAGAAAGAAAGAAAGAAAGAAAGAAGAAAGTTTCTCACCCTCCTGGTCACAAAGATATTGCAAACTCAGTAGCTGGAAGGCAAGTCAGTATTTTAAAGGATGCTATTTCTGCCTTGGCCATGCTGGGGCTTTTTGTGTGTTTGCCTTTTTTTTTTTTTAGCTAGTTTTTTTGGCTTGATTTTTCACAAGAGGCAGCAAAGTGGGGCGAGCTGCATGCTCGGCACCCTGTAGATGGGAGCATCCCTGAAATGTCACCCTTGGGCCACATAGCCAAGGTGAGGTCTGTGCCTCAGGGGCCAGAGACCCACCATGCACCAAGGGAGAACCTTTTTCTTTTGTTTCAGACACCTAAAATGCTGAGTGACCAGATCTCTGAGCCAAACCTTGCCCCAGACTTTTCTTCTCTCATTGCATATGTCAGAAATGCAGCCTCCGAGTGTAGTTCTTGCTCCCCAGTAGGCGGCTGGAGGAGGTCAAAGCCAGTAGCCACTGCACGTGGGATGTATTGTGTCCTCCCCCGAGGCAGAACTGCCCCCGAGACCAATGGAAGATCTTGCACATATGATTCAAAGGGGAAAAATGAATTTTTGGAGTGTGCCTTTTAACTCATATCCACCCCATGTTTGCAATCATTTTTATTTTAAATCTACAGTCCCATGAAATGTTTCTGTTCCTTTATTTTTAGTGCATCACTCTCAACACTAATGGTGTCCTGCAGCTTTACAGATCTGAAATCTCTGCCCTGGGATCTGGAGTCTTTCTGTGGATATCCCTTTTGATTTCATTATTCATTTACTTTTCTTCTTCTGTGTTTGTCTCTGTCTGTCTCCTTCACAGCCCTGTTGTTGAATGAGCTTGGTAAGCGCGCATTCCTTTTTCTTTTCCATTTTTCCAGTTTGTCTACATATTTTTGGAAGACGATTGATTTTGTTTGACATTTTTCTTTGCTCCAATGTTCTCTTTTAGGGCGGTCAGCACTATTTAAGTAAGCTCAGGTATCTGATGCCCCAACAGCCCTCGGATTAAAACCCCAAAGTCATTACTGTTAATGAGCAGTAACCCGCTGTGGCAAGGAGCGTTTTTTCGGGAGTGTCGTTGTTACAGCCATAACAAACCCACTGACACGCCGGGTTACAAAACCATGCTGTGCAGATTAACCCATCGCCTCTTACACTGGCATGGCAAAAAGAGGACAGGCTAGTGACTTAGAGGTGGGACAGATGGCCAACCCAACTGGAAGAGGTGGTGCAAGTGGTGTCTCCAGACTTGGGGCGTTTAGAGTCCACCCAGCCTCTGTGTTTTCAGGCCGGGGAGGGAAGCAGAGCACCCTCAACCTCCAGGTGGGCTCTGCAGCCTATGTTAGGTGCCGGGGGGGTGGCAGATGCGGCTTGGAGAGCTCATATTTGGGCAGGGTGTCCCCACGCCATCCCCAGGGTGCAGGTCAGGGACTGGCCCCCAGCCCCAAGTGGGGCAGGCAAGGACTCTCATGTCCCTGGGGGCTTCGGGGGGGCTGCTGTGATGATGCTAACCCTCTCTTTCTCTCTTTCTCTCTCTCTTTTTCTCTCATTTTTGGTTTCATCTAGGTGGCTTCACCATCACAGGTATGGATCTCTGCTATCCCCTTGCCCACCCCCACCACCCCTTCTCCTCTTAATGGCCGTATGCTCATCCTGCTCTTTCCTCTCTCTCGGTTTCCTCTTTGCTTTTGTTCCTCCCTGGAGGGAAACTCTGGAAGGGTAAGCAGGCGGCAGGGCCGCCCTTGCTGACACCGCATCCTCTCACAGCACACCCAGCCTGCCACACACCCATCATGGCCACTGCCCTCGGCAGGGCATGGCAGCCATGACACAGCCTGATGGGACGCAGAGCAGCCCCTCAGGAGTGCTGCAAATGATCCTTGAGGCTGACAAGGCTCTGACCGTGAGGCTGGGCCCTTCGAGCCGCTCCCTGTGGTGGTGACAACTCTTCGGGCAGGGGGGCAGCCGGGCAGGAGCCACGCTAACCCCGTGTGCAGTAGGATGTAGAGTTTACTAATGGCACAACGTGGGTGTGCATGGGGTGTGCAGTGCCTCCTGCTGATCTCCTGCTGGTCGCTGTGATAGGAAGACCCATCTTCAGGAAGGTCCAGGCTAGAGAGCGTCCTCTTCCCTGCACCGTGGTCACCATCCGAGGTACCCGCAGCGTGGCACCCATGGGCCGTGGCGGTCTAACACGGACTGACTGGCGTGTTTACGTACTGACCCGGGCAAATTAACTCCTCTCTCCAGCAAATCCAGCCCCTCTCAGCCCCGATGGCCTTCTGCTCGTCCCCAAGGGTGGGCTGGCAGGGAGCAACGTGGGGGTGTGCACAGAAGGTGACAAAATGTCCCCCCACCCTGAGGTTGCGCATGCATTGGTGGAAGTGCAAAGCAACTCCATGGCTCTTGTAGTCCTGCCATTGCCTCCTCTCTCAGGGTTTGGGGCCAAGCCATGCCCTGGGTTTGGCCCCTCACACAGTGCTGGCTGTGCTTTTTCCTCCAACCCCAAGCTCTCCAGCTGCCAGCCTGCTCCCCACAAGGTAAAGCCCTGCTCAGGAGGGTCTCATCCCCTCCTCAGCCCTGGGGCTGCTGACAGCTCTCTCTGCTTGTAATGGGGTGATGGAAATGTCCTAACCACACCTGGCTGCAGAACTGGAGGGCTGGGAATTGGAGCAGCCTTAGTGGTGGTCTGTTCCCCCCAAGGAACTCTGTGGGAGAGGCAGCAGAAAACAGGGATACTCCCCAGCCCTGAGGGTGAATTAGACTCTTCCTGAGGTTGGACGAGTTGCAGACCTCTTTTGCCAGCATTCCCCAGCAAAACCACCTTGTCTATCACTCCATGACCTCCTTCTGCTCTGCTCTGTCGCTCGTGCTCCTACCTGGAGGCTTCCTGACCTCCCCCTCCGATGGGAAGCCAACTCCAGAGAGTGACCGGCCGGACCTGGCTCACAGGTGGGCTCTTTGCTTTACAGAGGAGAACGAGGAGAAGCAGCCACTGACCAGCAAGGAGGAGGAAGAGCGACGAATTGCGGAGATGGGGCGCCCAGTCCTGGGGGAGCACACCAAGCTCGAAGTCATCATTGAGGAATCCTATGAGTTCAAGGTACCACCCACATCCCTATCCTTCTTTTCCTCTGGTTGGGGACCCACCTTTTGCACAACATTGGCCAACACACGCTAATGGCATCGCAGCAAAGTGAGGCAGCTGCTGGCATCACAAGGTCTCAGACCATTGCCTGTGGTTATTACACAAGCACATCAACCAGGTGAGCCTGAGAGCTCACTGGACTCCAAAATGCTGCACGTTACTTTCAGATATAACCTTGCTATCACAGCGATGCTTTATAGTTTACATAAAGGCAGTTTTGAGTGAGCCCTGACCCTGGGACTCCTATGGCAAAGCTCTTATACCCTAAATGCAAGCAATCATTGTCGCTTTGTGGTGAATCCTGCCCAGGAGCATCCCCTGCCCGCTGCAGCCACAGTGCTTTCCCCACTAGCACTGAGCTTCAGCTCCTGAGCAGAGCCTTGCTCAAGTCCCAGTTATTTACAATGCTTTGAAGCAGCCCAGTAAAATTCCTCCCAAGGCATTGTGAACAGGAGCTGCGGCACCTCAGTGTTATTTGCTGTTAAACCTCCACCGAGACCACTCAAACTCCCATCATGAGCAGGTTTCAAAAGGCCTTTTTGAGTGGCAATGAGAGGAATTGGAAATACTTACATTTGCTTTCACTGCTGGGACGCTTGACCTCAGCTTAGCATCTGCTAAGCTTTTTCCATAAGCGTACAGCTGTAAGCACCAGTGCCAGTGGGTTTTAGCCCAGTGCCTCCAGTCCGATAGCCCCTAATTCTCTCTTCTGCGTCTCCATCTGCAGAACACAGTGGACAAGCTCATTAAGAAGACGAACCTGGCCCTGGTGGTTGGCACAAACAGCTGGAGGGAGCAGTTTATTGAGGCTATTACTGTCAGTGCGGGTGAGTTTAGACTGCTGCTCCAGGTGAATTACGATCAACCTTGCTCGTGTCTCGGCTTGGCCATACCAGTAATACAGATCGTAGTGAGGCAGCAGGAGGAAAAACAGGCGGTGGAGTTATTTACAGCATCTGCATAAATAAGACAGATGATTAAATCTTTTCGTGAGATCACCTTGTCTGATGCGTGGGAAACCTCCTGCAGTAAGTGTGTAGCACCCAGCAGAGAAACACTCTGGGTGCTACCAGATGGCAGAGGGGAAAATTCATTTCAGTGGGAGAGATCTGGGGGGAAATAGCAGTGTTTCAAGTCAGAACAGCACGGAAGGTGCTGGTGGGAAGTGGCAGTGCTCGCCCTCTCTGGTGCTCCCTGCAGTGGGGACAGTGCTAGGGTGAGGGTGCCCAACCCTGAAGACAGTCACTGTGTCCCGCCTCAGATAGCCAAAATTTGCCCTTGACCCCTTGTGTTCAGGACAGCAATGCTCCTGCTCTTCCAGCCCTCTGTGGTTATGGTTCAGCAGTAGATTATGGCTCAGCTGTCCAGTAGCTGCAGCAGCACATCCTATCTGTGCTCATATCAGATCATACCAGATCATATCTCCCCTCTCCTGAAGAACTGCCTTTCCCTCAGAAATACCCTCCTGTACTGCTCTCACAGGGACCAGTGCCACGTTTACCATTATGCCCAGTATAGGATATATTAGCACTCCCATTTCTGTTGTAGGTAAAATAAGGTCTGTCACAGATGTGGTTTTAACAGCTGGAGATGTTATAACTCACTGGCTGGATGTTACAGCCTTACAGTTCAACCTGGGCCCTGCATCTGCAAGCATTAGGGCAAAATCAACCAGCCTAGATTAAATTACTGGAGAAGGCAGTCAGAGCCCACCCAGCTAATTTTGCATTGAAATGCATGAGGGAACACTCACACTTCCTACCTCGAGCTCCTCTGTACATGGCAACCCCTACCCAGTACAAGTTAATTACAAGTGATGGCTGTACCATTTACCCTTTGCATCTGAAAACGAGGACAGGACATCGCGCAGCAGCTATGCCCTCAAATTGCCATCCCTCTTTTTGTAGCATAGTTATTCTTAGAGCCTCCAGCCAAGAGCCTCCCATTATTTCGGATACAGCATGAACATATCAAGCAAGACAATCCTCGCTGCAGGTTTTATAGCTAATAAAATAATCTATGCCAGAATCAATTATTTAATTGGATCCCATATTAAAGCAAAGATAATCACTGGTACTTGGATCTCATCTCTGTGAAGTATGTAAAAGACTGCAGTTACATGAAAGCCCCGTCACCACTACTCCTTGAATATACAACTACCATCAGTGCTAATAGGATGATTAACAGACATTTAATAAATGTGGCATAATTCAGTGGGCGTGAGCTGTCCCTTGCAGCTGGGGAAGATGAGTTTGTCTCTGAGCTCTGAACCTAAGTTTTTGCTAGGATTTAGCTCCTCAAGCAAGAACTTGCAGTTTGTGAGCTTGTACCTGAATGGGTCACAGCCCAACTTTGCTCTGCATTTCAATTCACCTTAACAGTATCTGGCCAGCTCTTGGAAAGAGGGCCATTATTCCTGCTTAACGAAATGATGGACAGATGTGGATGAGCGTTATGACAGTGGTGCTCATGTTCATTTTTCAGTCCATTTTATCATCTCCGTAAAGATCTAGATCCGCAACAGTCCTGCTGCCAAGTAGCTTGGGAAGAGGATTAAAATACCTGCCTCAAAATTACAGTGTCAGCACAGTGTTTCCTGCCAGTACCAGCCTTTGTGCAAAAAGCAAAAGTCCAGCCTAGGCTTCCCAGGCTGAAAAAAATGTTCCTTATCTCCACCACAATGCACAGGAACGGGGCATTTATATCTGCCAAAATAATAATACCATGCTTCCGATTAGCTACTGTTTCTGCCATAATGAGTGCAATGCCTTAAAGCCAACCAACACATCATTTTCCATCAAGTTATTGTACAGACACCAAGTTTCCCACTGCCTCTATCCTACGTCTTGATCTGCAAAGGCTCTTCAAAGCCAAACGATACGTGTGCAACATTGCACTCCAGCAGGGTGCCGAGTAGGACTTTCCCAAGGTTTATTCCTGTAGCTTTATTTAGCCAAATGTTGAAAACACACAAAGGTGGAAATGTCCACCACCCAGGGTAGGTGTCCGAAGGCTTCACCACTCTCCTGGAGGAGACATTTTCTCTGGCTCCGTACCTACCCTCTCCCCTGCAGCTGGATCTCTGCTGAGAGCCCCCAGGATGCCAGCAAAGTTTACATGCGCTGGAGCTGGACCAAACCAAGCGCAGGTTGGCTCCCTTTACAGGTTACCAACACTCTCGTGAAGGACTGGACTATCTGAGGGGTCCCTGGGCTTTTTCCTTTTCTTGCTTCCATATGCTGTGGGAGCCACGAAGGTGCTGGGGGGCCACGAAGGGCTGAAACTTCAGTGCTCAGGGTTTGGCCACCTTCTGAGGAAGTAAGCCATGTCTTGGTCCCCCATTTGGCTTTTCATCGCCACCTTTGCATCAAGGCAGAAACCAGTTGTTGTTATGAGCAATAACGAAGCAAGCAGCACTCGAGCAGCTTTCCCCAGTAGCTCCATTGTCATGGCATGGAGCCCCCATTTAAATGTGGAGTTAATTGACACCTACGGATTGGACATGGCATACAGCAAGACCACTTGTTCTCCCTGAGGGAGACTTTATACATTTTGTTATCCAATTAAACATCTGCGCTGTGGGGGAGGATGTGAAAAGGAAAGTAGCCCTTTCTGTAGACTTTTCGGAAAGTAGCCCTTCTGGGGAAAGGGCTACTGAGCAGGGGCCGAGTCTCAGAAAGCATCTGGTGGTCAAACCCAGGCAGAGGTGCTGGCATGAGGCTTTGTGTTTTCTAACATGCAGGTCAGTTTTCAAGACTGATGCCTCTGGAGGGTCTCTGTACAACAGAGAGGAGCCAGGAAAGGTCCTTGTGCCCCCTTGTTCTTTGCCCAGAAAATGAGATATTTGGAAGTCAAGGTTTTCCAGGGCCCGAGTCATGAGAGGTGATGTTTGGGGGCTGCAGGAAGCACAAAGGTTTTGCCAAATTGAATGAGCAACTAACTGGGCACTGGTGGTTTTCTCCAGGGGAAGACGACGACGACGATGAATGTGGGGAGGAGAAGCTGCCCTCCTGCTTTGACTATGTGATGCACTTTCTGACCGTCTTCTGGAAGGTCCTTTTTGCCTTCGTGCCCCCAACAGACTACTGGAATGGCTGGGCTTGCTTCGTCGTCTCCATCCTCATGATCGGCATCCTGACAGCTTTCATCGGCGACCTGGCGTCCCACTTCGGCTGCACCATTGGCTTGAAGGACTCGGTCACTGCCGTCGTGTTTGTCGCGCTGGGGACATCAGTGCCAGGTAAGGGCAATGGCAGTTTATTGTAAAGGCCCATCTCTGCCCAGACTGTGCTGTATCTATTTCTGTGGACAGCCTCCGTGGCATTTGCTCTCAGTGTAGGAAATGAGTCTTTGATTAAAATGCTACCTGTGTTGGCACTTTCTGAAAGTCTTCTCCTTTGACATTGTCTCCCAGGTCAGGTAAGTGCCTGTTCATACTCAGGGTGCTCTACTCAGCACAGGCACCTCTGTATGAGTCCAGATTTAGCTTTGGTTCAGGTGGATCGAGATGCTATTGAGCCAGGGAAGCTGCTAGAAATGCCACTTGTGAAGCTGCTGGAAGGCCGTGACCCTGCAGATATTTGGAGATTTGTCTATGAACAAATGGCCACCAAGCTTCAGAAGACAGCAAAGACTGAAGACCGACCAGGGAGAGTAAAAACATGAGTTTCCATTGCCACATATTACTGTGCTGACCAGGCACGGTCTAGATCCTGGAGATGGGGCTGCAACCCAACCTGACCACCTCCTGCTTCAGTCACACGTTTTCTCACCAGTCCCAAACCTCCAGTGGTCAGCACTTGGGTGCGCAAAGACCTTGAAACTGTCCTAATGCTATCAGAGCCCAAAAAGGAACAACAGAACCAAAAGGGAGAACAGATTCGGGCAGAAGAAGGAGTATTTTTTAGATTTCTGGCACTAGAACTTTTAGGTGCAAGTTTTGTAGCACTGTCTCATACCCTTGACAGCCAAAGTCTTCCCTTCTGTTTTTGTTGACAAAAGTTGACATTTCAGGAAACATTTAAGAGAAAAAGAGAATATCTTTTTGGGATATATTTGTCTACTCCTTTTTCAACTGGCAGACACTCACAGATGGTGTGGTGTTATCTGGGCACTATCTGAGCTGCTGGGCTTGGATGTAAAGCCAACACTTCCTTACGGCACAGGACAGCATCGTGCTGGTCAACTAGCCACAAGATCTGCAGAGTAAAAGGCCAGGCATGTTTTTATCACAGAGTTTTATTTTTGTTGCTGGTCTTGAAGCTGATGGAGCACCTGGGCAAGTATGCATGTATCTGCCTGTATTTTCTCCCCTGTTAAATGGGTGAAAGTTGAGCACTTGTTTCCCAGAATGTCAGGGTCTTCAAAGGACACTGGGCTTTAGTGAGGCAAAAAGCATTGGTGAGAAATCATTAAAGCAAACACAGAAATGAAAATACAAAATTTAAGCAGACCTGAGAGATGGAGACAGACCATTCTAGCTCCCACAAAACTCTCCCAATCTTTTGACTTCTTGGATAAGTCAGCATATTAGTGGATGTGGGGAAGGGGCCAATACACTGTAGTACTGGGAAGAGCTGTCTCCAGCTTGAAGCACCATGGGAATCTGTGAGCCATACTGGGGGAAGCCCCATATAACTGGACTTTGAGATTTCCCTCCTAAGCATTTCTGGACCTTGACTGTCCTTTCTCAGGAATGCCTGTAGGCAGGTCCATACCTTTACCAAATGTCTTCACTCCCCCAGTGACGCTTTTGACTTCTGTCCCCACGCTGCCCACCACCATCCCTCCTTACCTGCCTGTTCCCTGAGGGTTTCTCTCTGCCTTCCCTTTGCAGACACATTTGCCAGCAAAGTAGCAGCGACACAGGACCAGTACGCGGACGCCTCCATCGGGAATGTCACCGGGAGCAATGCCGTGAACGTTTTCTTGGGCATCGGGGTGGCCTGGTCCATCGCGGCCATCTACCACGCGGCACACGGACAAGCCTTCGAAGTCTCGCCCGGCACCCTGGCCTTCTCCGTCACCCTCTTCACCATTTTTGCTTTTATCAGTGTGGGTGTGTTGCTCTATCGGCGGAGACCCGAAATTGGAGGTGAGCTGGGCGGGCCGCGGACTTCCAAGCTGCTCACATCCTCACTCTTTATCCTCCTGTGGCTCTTGTACATATTCTTCTCATCTCTGGAAGCCTACTGCCACATAAAGGGCTTCTAAAGGAACAATCAGAGATAGTAAATATATATATATCTATATGTATCTATATAGAGCAATATATAGGTATAGATATAGATATAACGCTGTGTATAATGAACAGAGAAAGAATAAAAGAGATTTGCCATGTTCACACACCTGCTGATGGAAAGCGGCTTTGGAGCGTCCTTTGAACTAGGAGGGACCCCAAAGCCGGCCGGACCCCCTTCCCAGGGGTCCCCTCTTTGCAACTCTACCAGCGAGAGCAGCCGGCAGCGACCGAGCCCTGTCCCATCACTCTCACCGCCCCCCCAGGAGGATGGATGCGAAGGCGACCGGGGCGCGTTGGCACAGGGAAGGCCGGAGTGGCTGGTGAGAAACGGAGCCGGTGGGCAAGGGAAGGAGAGGCGAGTGAGGGTCCTGACCTCCGAGCATCCTCCATCCGCCTTCGCCACTTGGGAACGTCCCCTCTGGCCCTGTCAGAAAGAAGCGAGAGACCAGACTGAAGAAAAAGGGGAAACTGGGAGCTTTCTAAGGATAGAACACAACCATTTTCGTCATTCGATTTTTTTTTTCATTTTGATGTGTGTATAATTAGCATTTCCCCTCCCTTCCCCCCCCCCCATTTTCTCCTTTTCCCCCACCCTCCGTGCTTTGGGGACGCAGCCTTGTGTCCAGTGTCCTACGCTGAGGTCCCACAGCGCCCGTCCTCTGCCCAGCCCATCACCCCCACCTTGTCCACCCCCCGGGCATGCTGTCGTGGTACTAGTAACATTTTGCATGAATGAAACGAACCCTACCTGTATATAGCATCCTATAGTGATAGTCCTTCCAGCCATGTGGGTTGAGCATTGCAGATACAAGTGTTTCCTTTTCACCTGGTTTTATTTATTTTAGGTAGTTTAGTTTCTCCCATAGTTTTTTTGTTGTTGGTTGTTAGTTTTTTTTTTTGGTTGTTTGTTTCCTCTTCACGGGGAGGGAGGGGGAAAAGAGGGAAAGCTTTCACTATTCACTGCTCCGCGCACGGGTCCCTGAGAAGCAATAACAGCCACGTGGGTGTTTCTGTGTCCTCGGGGGCCAAGAGACAGCCCCTGTTTCTGAGTGCTAAGCCATCGGGATCAGTCCTCAGGGCTGCTCCTTCCCCACAGCCATTTGGAGGCAGGACAGTTTGGTGTGAGAGCTGAAGGGCCATAATGAGGTCTCCCACAACTCTGAAGGTAGCCATGAAGCATTCCCTGAGGAAAAAGGACACGTTTGCACCGCCAGCAGTGCTTAGCACTAGGCATTGCCTCTGGGATTGATCATTCAGCACGCAGCGAGGGTGAGCTCGGTGCCGAGCAGGGCACAGCCCTGGCACAGAGATGAGGTGGGACCGGTGGCCTTGGCCAGGGTGACAGAGAGGAGGCAGAGCAAAGGGAATGCATCCAGCAGGGCATCTCCCCTCCGAAACCAATGGGAAGGGTGAGATGGGGCAGGTGTCGCTCAGCACCACCCTGTCTTTCCAGGATAAGGTTGTGCATGGTGTTGATGGGTGTCTTCTCACCCCACACCACCCACCTGGTGGCCCAGCCAGGCAAACCCCCAGCCTGCACGTCACTGG
This sequence comes from Cygnus atratus, assembly GCF_013377495.2. Lineage (NCBI taxonomy): Eukaryota > Metazoa > Chordata > Aves > Anseriformes > Anatidae > Cygnus > Cygnus atratus. The sequence goes on from NC_066364.1 coordinate 108,379,311, forward strand.
CGAGCTCCTCCGACCCGGCTGAGAAGCACCTCTGTACCTCAACCGGTTGGCTGGGGTATCTGTACTCATTTTGAACAAGCTGTGGAAACTTCAATTAACCTGTTGTAAGATTTTCTCCAAGAGTCTAAAGATATATTTTTTTTCCTTGTCAAAGCTTTTTTTTTTTCATTTTTGAAAGGTTCTTGGGGTTTTCTTTTGGGTTTCTCATTGTTTTGGGGGAGGAATTGAACACAAATGCAGGTTGTTCAGGTCTGCAATTACCTTTATGTACAATGATTTCATTTTCATTTGTTTGGCTTCATTGATTTTTCTTTGTGTGTATTGCCCACCACTATAGGCAGTGAGTCCACTAATTGTGATGATCCTTATCAATGGTACACGATGCACAGACAAATAAAGTTTGTAATGATTCCTCATGGATCCAGTAGTGCTCCTGCATATTCTCTATGGAAAACCCTCCCCTTCCCACTCCTTGTCTCCCTTTATGTTGCACCCATCTCTTATTTATTCATCGCTTTGCCTTCGTTGTGTTTCTGCTGCTGATGGGGGTGTCGGGGCCTCCACGCACACCTTCCTGCCCCACCTCACAGCTTTCCTCTTGCTCCATCGCCGTCGAGCTCAGCGTGCTGGGGTGCAGCGGCGGCTCTCAGAGGGACACAGGAAATCGCCCAAGGACAAAACTTGCAAGTGAAGCCCTTTGGGGGCCAGATGCTGCTCCTGTGCTGAGCGCCCCATCAGTGTTGGTTTGCCCCAGACTCAGGGAGAGTCATGCAGCTGCCTGCGAGGACCTTAGCAGCCCTTTTTGCCCGTGCTCCCCAGTTGCACAGAACTGCTCCTGTTTGCTGTTCATCCAGCCTCGTGGTTCAGCTGGCAGGGCCCCTCCAGGCAGCGCACACATGCGGAGGGCTCCACAGAGGGACGCTCAAAGCTGCAAAGAGCCCAGGTCCCCTCCGCACCTTTAAAATGTGTCCCTTTGCAGGGGACCAGGCTTAGGTCCACAGCTCCTGGGGCGCCGGCAGGCTCAGGATGGGGCTGCACAGACAGTGAGGCCGGCAGCAGCAGCAGCGCCTGGCTTTGGAGCTCCAAAGCAGGTAAATGATGTTCCCCCACAGCCGGAGGATTTCATGCAATCACTGGGCAGCACGAGCCTGGCCTTTTCCCCAAAAATAAACTAGGCTGCTTTTTGCCATCCGAGCCACTGACCCTCCTCTCCCTGCCAGCACTCAGCATCCTCCAGGATGAGTGCAGCTCAGCCGTCAGCCTTTGTCAAGCCCCAGCCAAGCGCAGTCGGTCACGCCCGTGTGCTCCTCCCAGGCAGTGAATTGTGAGAGCGAAGCAGTTCTCCTGATCCAGTAATTACATCTTCCGAAAGGTGATGCTGGTATTTCACTCTCATCATCCTTTTGCTTCTCCAGGATGAATCACAGTCACCGAAGTCATTAACAAGTCAAACGGGACGCGTGTAGCGGCGTGGTTTAACAGGCGGTAAATAAGCGTTCTGCTCAGAGAGCTTTCCAGCGGGAATGATGGAGTACTGCTTGCTTAGGACAAGGCCTAAATCACACGGTTAACACCAGCCTTGTTTGTGCAATTATTCTCCGCCAACCCCATGCTTTTGGCATCTGCAATGAGCTTATGCAAAGAGTGACACCCGTTTGCCCGTAAACTGCACTCCTCCTCGAGACGCACGGACTCTGGAGGTCCCTGGTGCCAGCATTTGTGGGTTTTTCTCCCCGTTTTCATCACTTCCTTCAAGGACAAGAGGGCAGAGGCGGGCTTTGTACCCTTTCTGGTAGCCACGTGCCTCAGATATGTCAGAAGTCTGGATGCGGTCTGTAAACTTGCCGTGCTATTTCTGCCGTGGGTGGGGAGGAGAGGAGCAGAGGCTGTGTGTTATTGTTAGGGTTATTTTTAAGTGCTCGGGTAAGAACTGTGCGCAGCAGTGTTGGGGACCATATCCATACCTAGGGAGGAGCTGCCTTACCAAGGGGGAACAGCCAGAAAGCGTCGGTGTGCCAGGGGCAGAGAGAAGAGGGAAAAGTTCATGCCAGAGGGTGTTACTCCGGGAGAAGCCTTTGCATTGTTTTTCCATAGGCTTTGGCACCCGCGCCATCCGGGGAAGCGTTTGCAGAGCACCAGGAACCCCTCTGGCCTCTCCCGATGACCGACCACACGCACACGCACAGCTGCAGGAAAGCCTGTTTATCTTGTAAAAACTTGACTTGCGCAGGAAAGCATCCAGAGGCATCTGTATTCTCGCAAAATGCCCCGGGGGACAATAAATACAGCCGGATTCCTCACCTTTTAAGGACTTGAGCCTCCCTCCTTTTGGAAGCCGAGGTGCCGAGAGCCTCTCGCCAGCCAGCGACAGCCCTCGTGCGGAGGGACAGGAAAGCTGCCAAGGCGGGTGCTGCCAGTGGGATGTCCAGCATCGGGGAGCACGGGGACAGGGGGAGCACCAGGGGGTCTCACCCAGAACTGGAAACCCCATTTTAGGTGCTGCCACGGCACGCATCCCCACCTCGACTGCTGTGGCTATGGGTGCATGTCTTGGTGCAGCTGGTGGTGGGAAGCAGTATCAGCACCACAACCCCAGCACCTCGGAGTCGAGGCCGTGCAAGCAAAGGAACCTGCAAGTTCCCAGGTCAAGGAGGAGAGAGGATGGGCATGCTGAGCCCTTCCTGCTCATTCTTATTGCCCTGCTCTCCCTCATTCACAAAGTCTGGAAGATTAAACATTTCTGCTGAATTTCCACCGTTATCAAGGCCCGTGGACATTCTAGTTCCCCTAAACCCAAGCCTGGCTCTACACTTCAGAGCAAACTAACTGCTTTAACGCGGGGTTCGAGACCCATCTCAACTCCTTTACCTCAAAACAGTGCCTGTTCTCAGTGCTCTAAAAAAATATTTACCCCATTAAAGTGGGCAGAGTTTGATTAAGACCCAGCCCAGCTGCGTAGTGATGGCATGAGGATGTTCTAAGGAGGGCACAGGCAGGAGACAACATCCTTCTTGCTGTGAAACCTTCAGATGCAAGGACTTGGGATGCTTAACCACACTTAGAGCTCCTAAACCCTTGCAGGGCACAGATGACAACCATGGGGCTCTCTCCCTGCACCCCTTGACCTCTCTGTAGAGGCTGGATTTATTTCCTCTTTATTTCTAGTTCCAAGCCCACGTCCCTGGCTGCTATCAGCCATATTCAGGGGTAATAACGAAAGCCTTTGGAAACTGGTGGCTTTGTGACTCCTAAGGATCCAGGAAGGTGTGCGACTGGATTGCTCCTTGCCTTCAGCTCTAGCCCTGTGCGTTGGCTTGGTCTCGCTGAGCAAAGAGAGCTGCAATTAGATGCCCCGTGGCTGGACTCCCCCCAAGCAGAAGGAGATGAACGGGCACCTGTTGTGCCTTCATTTGTTGGCTCCGTGTGGCTCCCCTTGTCTGCCCAGCTCGTGAGCAAACATGCTCGCAGAGCGAGCCGGGCGGGAGCACTGCTCATCCTGCTCTTCATCGGGAAGCAGGCACAGCTTCCAGCAGCTCCAGAGAGCAAAAGGCTATGATAATGCTTTGACATGATAGCTGCTGCGTTAGCGAGAAAGAAAACTCTGTATTTTTTCCCTGATGACAACTCTGCTTCTGACAAGGCTTGTTCAGCTCTTCCGTTTTTATTTATTTTTTTCCACAATGCATTAAGACCTCAGCTGTTAAGCAGGAGGCTCAGCTCTGCAGATAACCCAGCTTTCATGACTGTCTGTTGAGGACGTGGCTCAGCAATCTGGCAAAACAGTTTTGTTTGTGGATGGATGGGAGAAGTTGCTGAATTCTCCTAAGTGTCCTAGCTCTAGCGTGCTGCTACGTGGAGGTGAAAGCCACAAAATACCAGGTTTGGTAGGACATAGCCCTCTGCTTCCCGGGTCTTTGTGCCAAAGAGATGTGGCATGAGGTGTGCTGTCAAAACCAGGACTTCCCGATGGGCACCTTCATACCTCCCACGGCCCATGGGTTGCCTGGAGAGGTCCCTGGTGCTCACCAGGCCCAAATACTGCTCTTAGCCAAGCAAGAAGAGGGTACGGAGTTTTGCTGTCTCCAGACAGCGATCCCTGCAGGCAGAGCCAAGGGTGAGGCCTGGGCTCCCCGTGTGAGCACCAGCCCTGATTTCAGCCGGAGAGGCCTGGAAGGAATGACCGTAATGTTCTGACAAAGTGGAAAACGAGACAGGAACTAGGCAAAAAGCAGCTGTAGGAGGAATTTAGGAGTGATTTTCCCCTGTAATGGAGTGGCCCGGTTATCTCGATGCTCGAGCGACCACTCCAGCTCTCAAAAGCCATTCCGCACACTTGAAGCATGGGGAAAGCAAAGCAATGTCTCCTCTTTTTGGAGCAGAAAACAGCCTCTTGCCACGAGCCTGCAGAGGACACAGAGGTGCAGCCCTCTTGGCCAAGGCCCAGCCAAGCCAGCAGCTTCTCTGTCCCGCTCTCCGTTCCACCAGCGAGGCGGGCTCGGGCCTCCCATCAGGGCAGGAGATAAAGCTCAGAGAGACTTTGTGGCCCTAAAAAGCCAGGGGAAGGGCTGATGCACCCTGTGAGGTGGGCGCTTTCCTGCTCTCCCGTGACAGCCGCCCAGCACCCCCGGAGCTCCCTGCTGTCCCTGGGGGCCGACGGCTCCCCCCCCCCAGCTCGCGCTTCCAGCCTCCCTCCCCACCATCTCTCTTCCTCTTCCTTGTGAGCTCAACGGCACAATGCAGCTACACTCTTTGAAAAGCCATACTATTTGTTGGTACGACTCTTTTATGACTGTCGATTTATATATATTTGTTGATAAAAGAGGCCATCTTGGGAGACGCTCGTAGTCGACTGGGAAATAATCACCCGGTGCTGTATATTCTGTACATGCTGTATAAACAAAAAATCAAAGTATTTAAACCTAAATGTTCGTGGAGAAGGGGTTGGGGGGGAAGGTCGGGACCGGGCCACCCGGCATCCCAGGGGGTGAGCGGGGACATGGGGACTGGGACCTGGCATCAAAACCGGGGCAGGGCCCAAACTGGGGCCTTCAGCACCACTGCCATCCCCGTTCACGACCAGTGCTCGGCTACCCGGAGGCGTGAGCTCCAAAAACCCACTCCCTGCTGCCTTCAAGACCATCGGAGGCGGCCGTGGTAGCCCAAAAAGTCATGCTAAGCTCATCTATTTTTATATATTCGTGGTGTTTTCCTATTGATAGAGAGTAGTGAACGAGTAACCCCGTAGCTGAAAGTGAAATGTTCCAAGTAACTATACGACTGCAGAAAATGTTTGTAATAATAATTTATTTGAAATATTCTGCCAAAGATAGCTCTCTAATGACTTGTAAAATGTCGTTTCTCTCTTTTTGCTCTGAATGTCATTGTGAAAGCACCTTTCTCCCCGCTCTCTTTTGAAGATTTGCTTTTTTTTGTATATTTAAGGGCAACGAAAGACGCCAATGATTTTTTTTAATTATTTTATTTTAACCGGAGCAGTAAATGGAGTAGCAGGGAGGCGCAGGATCACTTTTTAGCGGTCAGGTGAAGAACAGGACCCAGCGGAGGAGAGCGAGATCAGGGCCCCCTAAAAGCCATTCCCCGAGAATCCCGAAATCAACCCCAAAATCCCAGGAGGGGATTCCCAGGGGAGCCCCAGCCACTGCAGGACACGGGCAGATGGTCTTTACCAGGGAGAAGCTGCCCAGACAGGTCTGTTCAGAAATTACAGATTTTTTTATTTCGATTATTGTTTTTGTGTAGGGAAAAGTCTTATTTCCCTTCTTCATAGTTTCCTCTTGAAAGAAATTTTTAACACTGGGAGAAAAAAAAAAAAAGGCATTATCTTTAGTGATCCCTACACCTGTTGCACTGGAAATCCCTCCTCGGCCGCATCTTTTAGGCTCCACCACATCAGAGAGACTATGGGCTCAGGTTTCTGTTGTTTGGTCATTTGGGTGTGGGGTTTTTTGTTTTATTATATTTTTTTTTGCTTCTGAGCAGATCCATGGTTTCTTATATTTCTTGGTGGTAAAGAGCCAGAGGAATCGACTGGTAATAAGGAAACGGGATGCAGGCTGTGGGCGCCGGAAGGCAGGGATGTTGCAGGAGCCAAGGCGCGGGATAAAGCCCCAGGCATAGTCCGCAGCTGTGGGAGCCATGAGTTTTTGGCTCCTGCGTGCAAAGCGCTCCCCTGAAGCCAGGGTTATGCAGCCACGGCATCCCAGAGACAGGCGAGCGAGGCAGGGATGGCAACCATGAGAAGAATTGGGTTTCTGATCACTGTGCATTTTGTTAATTAGTGAATTCAAATAGTTTTATTTTTACCAAAAAAAAAAAAAGGAAAAAAAAAAAGAAACCAGATAATCTTTATTCCAGTAAAGACAACTGTTGACATATATATATATTATTTGAATGGTTTATATCCTGTTGCTCTAACTGCATAAAATGGGAACCTGTTGCAAGGTGTGTCATTCCAATGTACAAAATAAATGACTTTTCCCTGCATGCTGCCTGGGTATGTTGTGATTTGACTTACGAGTTACATTTGAATCGCCTTATTCAAGAGGTTGTATGTTACCTAACTGGGGAATGACCTGGCACTGTTCATCACATTACGTGTGTACTTGATGCTGTGTTGTGTCGAATCCAGACGAGCTGTCTGTCATCCGTGTACTTCGTGGGAGACCTTTTATCTTGTTAAACTGTGCTATGTAAACCTCTCATTGCCTGAAATAGTCAGAGTTGTATAAATCAGTGTCCTCAGCTGTTTTCCTAATTTTATCACATTTCCTAACACAAAATATAGATGTTTGTAAATTCTTCATTCATTTTGTCTATTTTTATGTACGAGGCCTGTTTAATCTGGCAGAGCAGCGAGGTGAGGCAGAGCCCGACACTCACTCGGGCTCGGTTACGTTTCCACCCCCCAGCAAACCCCAGCAGCCGATTTGCAGCCGCTGCAGCTGGAATTAGGGACAGACATTTGATGCCCTTATCACTTCTAGCTCGGATGGGCTGCCGGGTTTTTATTTCCATTTCCTGGGTGTTGGGAACTAAAAGGTTCCCTGCCCCATCTGGAAACGGGCCTCGCATCTTTTCTTCCCTCCCACACCCTGCAGTTCTGGCAGGCTTCGGGTTTGGAGGATGCTGGAGATGAAGCAGGATGGGATGGGGTGGCACAGGGAGGGGTCATCAGAGAGACAACAGTGTGTAGCACCCTGGATAAGACCCAAAAGAGGAGTGATGAAAACAGGCATGCCTTTCTTTAAAAAAATATATTTTTTTTAATTGCATTGTTTCAAAATGCAATTTTAAAAAACAATTTAAAATGCCATTTAAAAATGCAGTTTAAAAAAATGACACAAAAATGCAATTTAAGAAATGCAATTTTAAAAATGCACTTTAAAAAAAGCAATTAAAATGCAATTTTAAAAAGCAATTAAAAATGTAATTTTAAAAGCAATTAAAAATGTAATTAAAAACAAAAATGCGATTTAAAAATGATATTAAAACCAAAAGATGCAATTTTAAAGATGCAATTTAAAAAAACAAATAGGCAACTTAAAAAACGCAATTTAAAAAGGCGATTTAAAAAAGCAAAAGAATGTGATTTTTAAAATGCAATTAAAAAAGAATACAACTTAAAAATACAATTTAAAAACAAAGGAATGCGATTTTTAAAATGTAATTAAAAAACAAAGTTCGATTTTAAAAATGCAATTAAAAAATGCAGTTTAAAAACGAAATAATGCAATTTTTAAAATGCAATTAAAAATTCCATTTTAAAAAATGCAATTAAAAATGGGATTTTAAAATGCAATTTTAAAAAAAAAACAGTCAACACACAACATCATGCCAAGTCTCCATCCCCCCAGCTCGGGAACCCCCGGGGCGCTCCCAGGGCGTCCCCGGCGCGCGCGCGCGCCTGGGCGGTCCCCGCGGGGGGGTGGGGGGGCGTGTCCCCCGGCGGCCCCGCCCCCTCGGTCACCTCCCATTGGCTGCGGGCCGGCGCGGCTTTCCCGCGCGCGCGCCGCGGCGGCATGGCGGGGGAGCGGGCGGTGGGGCTGGTGCGGGAGCTGCAGCGCGCCGCGGGCGGGCACCTGCCGCCGTTCCGGGTGAGCGGGGACGGGGGGAACGGGAGGGACCGGGGCCGGGACCGGGACGGGGTCCCCCGGGGCTCGTCCTCACCGAGTGCCTCCCGTGCTGCAGGCGGAGGAGCTGCGGCAGGCGCTGGAGGAGATGCGGGCGCTGTACGAGCGGAACCAGGCGGACGTGTGAGTGCCGCGGGGGGCTTCAGGGGGTCCCGTCGTGCCCCGTCCCGTCCCGTCCCGTCCCGTCCCGCTGTAACGCGGCTCTTCTCCCAGGTCCGAAGCGAAGTCGGGCCGGACGGACCTGATTTTCCTCATCCGGTTTCGCCACTGCTGCCTGCTGAGGAACCAGCGCTGCGTCGTGGCCTACCTGTGAGTACCCTGGGGGGTACGGAGGGGGGGTGCTGGGGACCCCAACCCGAGCGACCTGCCCTCGGTTCCTCTGTCCGGCCAACGGGGCTGCCTCTGTTCCCTGCTGGCATCACCAAAAACCAGAAGGAAGACCGCTTGCTCCTGCGCTTTAAAAGTTTTAATTAACAAAGAGGCCAAAAATCCCATCCTTTTAACAAAAATAACATCCTTTAGAGGGATTAAGGTAGGGTAACCGGAGCCTTTGCCCTCTGCTCTGAGGGCAGACCCGGGTATGGTGAAGGTGCTGGTTGTACCCCTCATTTCTTGCCCCAGGTACGACCGGTTGCTGCGGATCCGAGCGCTCAGGTGGGAGTATGGCAGCATCCTGCCGAACGCCATCCAGTTCCACATGTCAGCTGAGGAAGTGAGTCTGCCTCGTCTTGCACCGTTCCCCTCCTTCCACTTACTCTCCCCAGTGGATTATTTAGTACAGTCAAAAATGGATGACCTTCCCCCCTCCCTGCTAACACCATGAGACACTTCATGTGCTTTTCTGTAAATGTCCATCTCTTTCTTCATGTTCTAAGGGTGCAATCCTGAATGTACAATGAGTACAGGTAATGCCTGACGACTTAAAGGATCGTGTGGCCTTCATTAGATCCCACTCACAGCCTGCAGAACTCTGGTCTCTACATGCTGTTCTCATATTCTCTCTCTGGACTGAAGTACAGAGCTCCTAATGGTGTTCTCTGCATGTGTGCTAGCCTGAATCCAGATTGCTCTGTGTCCAGGACAGTTATTCCCTTCAGAAGAACTTGCATTCACTGGTGGCTGCCACGAACAGAGGTCTGACAGCACAAACAAACTGCATCTCGCTCATCAGGCACCTGCCTTTCAGCATGAGCTTCGTGGCTTTGCCTGAGGGACTGCTGTTGATGTCTGCAGGTGGAGTGGTTCAATCGGTACAAAAAGTCCCTGGCTACCTACATGAGGTCAGTAGGAGGAGAGGAGGGGCTGGACCTTACGCAGGACATAAAACCTCCTAAGAGCCTGTACATCGAAGTAAGTGGAAGAGTGGTGATTTCTGTCTGTGAACAAACATTTTTTGCCCAGCTGTCTCTTCTTTTTCAGAAAATTTTACCTCCCTCCCTGTTAGGAAGTTCTTTGAGTAAAGCCTTCCAGGGCACCAAAGCTTCCACAAGCTCTTATGCTTTCCTGTTTACACTCTTCCTGCCCGTATTTTACTTCTTCACGTACTGAGGGCTCAAATTATGTTGAAACATGAATTACTGGTCTGCAGGGAATTGGTGTGGTAGGGGTGAGGGGTCTGAACCACAGTAAAAAGTTTTTAAGTATTTATTTTGCAGAAACTTAACTCTTCCTTTCAAAGAACTCTTTGGATTGATTAGAAACCTTGTTCCTACATTACGGGTTGTTAATTAGGTGAGGTTTATTGTTATTTTAAATGGACTTTGATAGATGAGACTATAAATAATTTTACACAGCTGATGCAACCATCCAAGAGCATGTGAAAAATTGTACCAGTCAGTAGCTGAAGCGCTCTGTTCCTTTACTCTCTTAGAAAGAACGCGTGGTGGCAATCAGCCTGCTCTTTAAGACCGTTTCAGTGTTAACAGACTGGCATTTCCTGCTGTGTGTGGGGAGGGTCTCCTGAAAATGCTGCTGCTGTTCTGCAGGGCTGGTCTTCCTCTAGTCTCTGGAGGGCTGGGTCTGCTCACTGGTGCTTCTTGCTCCGGGCAAAGGCAGGAAGAGAACATCGGGTAGAGCCCCCAGGCTGCAGGATCAGTCTGGTTCTGCATTTCCAGGTTGGCTCTATATGAGGCTCCAGCAGATGGGTAGGAATGTGTCCATACTTGGACTTCTGGAGCATGTGGTTTAAGTCAGCAGTACTGCCTGATATTTTCTAGGGGAGGTCTGTTGATCCAGAGACTGCTGCCCTTCTGCGTTGCAGGTGCGGTGCTTAAGGGACTATGGAGAATTTGAGATCGAAGATGGAACCACGGTCCTGTTGAAGAAGAATAGCCAGGTACTCGTAACAAGAGCTTGCAGTCCAAACCCCTTTCCTGTTCTTTTCCTTCCCTTTCACTCCCATGATGTGCCCAAGGCCCGCGGTTCAGCCCTGCCTGATCTGGCACCCCTGGATTTCAGGGAAAAACTTGTCTGTGTTTCCATGCAGCACTTTTTGCCCCGCTGGAAATGCGAGCAGTTAATCAGACAAGGAGTCTTGGAGCACATCCTGTCGTAAGCGTGCAGGACAGGAGGGACAGCCTTTGCCTGATGCCCTGTGCATAATGGAGAGCGAACCCTGGTGCGTGCAGGACTTCAGCCACCTCAGCATCTCTGCATGGAGCACCCTGCAGCTCCGTGCAACAGCTATTACTGCCTGACGTGAAGACCAGCTCCAAGTTTATAAAGTGTGCAAACCATACTGGCCAGCGCTGCGTGACCAAAGGGTGCATACTGGTAATGTAGCAAGCCTAGGAATCCTGCCATTGTATCCAAGCCCCACAGCTACCTGCAGGTTCTGTGAATGCTGTTGGGCTTGGAGCAGCTCTTTGTTCACCCTGTGCCTTCATGAGAAAGAGACTGACCAGCTGGGCTGTGGAAGCTGGGAGAACACCACAGCTGCAAAATAAAGAACTGCTTCAGCCTTCAGTTTGCATAGTTCAAGAGTCAATGTTCTGTTCATTAAACACTCTCTGACCTGGATCTCTGGTCCAACCCATCTTGTCCTGGCAGGGTGACGCTTCACTGGTTATTTAGGTGTCTCTGAACTCTTCCACACGTCAAGTTAGGCTGAAAGAGCTTTCCAGGACTAGACACAGCTTTGTCTGCCATCAGAGGCCTATAAATGTGCTTTCTTAAGGTGCTGAGTGAACGAGCACTGCTGACTGTGCCTCTTTCTCTATGGGGTCACCTTCCCCAGCACCCTGGTTTGGTAGGGCTTAGGGACTACTTGGAGGAAGAGGGGTGGAAGAGGGAGCGGAGGGTTTTAAGGATTTTTGTAAGCACCGAAACAGCAAGACTACAGAGCTGTTCTCCCTATAGTTTTCATAATGGAACTGCTCAGTTTTGAGTATTGGCCCAGATAACACTTCTGAAAACATAAGTTCTGTGTAAGATCACAGGTTTCCCTAGCCTTAGGGAAGAATGCAGGTAGAGGATAAAGCATTCAGGCCGTTTTTGCGCTGCTCTCCCAGCCTCAGCCAAGGAACATCCAAGCTAACCCTGGCTTGTTTCGCCACCCTGCATGGACTTCCCTCCTTGCCATCATGCAGCTTCCCTGGGAGCCCCTAGAATCAGAGCTGCCCCGAGGCAAAGCAGGAGGAAGCTCAGCTGTCCTCCACCATGGCAGGAAGAGCACCCCTAAACCAGAGGCCTCAGTCAGCCTCCAGCCCTCTCCTTCCATCGTCCCTGTCCTGTCCCCCATGGCCAGGGGCTGCCCTGCCAAGCTGGGAATTACAGGCAGTAGCTGAGTTTTAGTTCATGGCCAATTTATCCCCTTTTGTTCTTATGCCAACAACAGCCTGATATTTAAGCCTTCTGTCTTGTAGTGACTTAGCCTCTGCTTTACTACCCTGAGGCAGTTAGGCTTGTTTCTCCTGCAGTAGTCACCACAGCCCCCCTACCGTAACCCCAGTAACTTTCACAGCAGCGATAGCCCCCACCTAAACACCCTTGGCCCTGCACAAAGCACGGCAGGGATGTAATGGCAATGATGCATCCTCCATGCAGAGGGTAACACCCCATGCCAATCTATAAACCTGGTATTTGCTCATGTGAGTGCTTGGCTTTGTGGCCTTTGTGACAGTTTATTTTGGCAAGAGCAGTACTCAGTGCTAGTGCGTGAAGACTAAGAAGGAAGGCAAGGTGCTGCACTTCACTTACCCTGCCTCCTGGTCTCCTTTTTGAGGAAGCGCAGTAAGGATGGCTTGCTGAAGTACAGTGCTGCACCGGGGACACAAGCACCACCCCCAGCCTTGGAGGCTCAAATCAAGAGAAGCCCCTCTGGCCTACTCACCACAGAGGCGATGTTGGTTTGGATCCTAGGCTCAGGCTTTCGGAAGCTTCAGGCTCCGTCTCGTAGAGCCCAAGAGGAACTGTAAGGAATAAAAGAGTTCAGCATCAGTTACAAGAGGTTCCTGAAATTCAGAGCAGGCAAGATAGCAGGAGCTGCTGCTACTATTGCACACGTTTAGTGCCACGATGCAGCTTTCCTGCTCAGAGTGAGCCAGATTCAGGAACCTGCAGCTCTCCTGCCCTGGCTTTCCACCTGTAACAGGGTGGCCCCAACAACAACTCTCTGCAGAGGAGCAATTCAACTATCCGCAGGACCAATTTCCTTGAAGGACTCTGGTCTCTCAATTTTCTACTTTCTACCCAGGAAAATTCTGGTAAGATCAGAGAGGACAAAGCTGATTTCCCAACCCAGCCAGATCTCTCCTTCCACACCTACCTGACAAGTCCCGGCCAGGTTCAGCAGCACGGCTGCCACAGCAGGCACCTCATTACACACTCAAAGACGCCGGTGTGATTTTTCCAATGAGCTGCTTCAGGGCCGATGCCTGCTCCTCCAACACCTGGTTCTTCTCCTCGGTGCTTTTCTGCTTCAGCTCTGCCACCTGCAGGGCCACTGCAAACCCCCTGTTCTCCTTACGGAGGTCTTCCATCAGCAGTTTGTTCCTGGAGAGCTGGGCCTGCAGCAAGGACAGGAAGCTTTAAGGTTCAGCGTGCCCTCAGAGGGCTCCCAGCCCAGCAGGGACACGCAGCACCAGCCCCTCCTGCACCCACCTGTGCATCCTTGAGGTGAGCTGCCCTGTCTGCCAGCACGGCTTCAGCGCTCCTCAGCTCACGCTCCAGCCCCTCCGCCTGCTCCATGGCCACCTGCAGCAGACGCTCGTGTTCCTCCTGCAGCAGGCAACGAAGCCTAACGTCGGGCTGTGCCAGCACCCACCTGGCCCCCAGCACCCCCAGACCACACAGATCTTCACACTCTTCTCTTCGAGGTTGGTACTAGATGATCTTTAAGGTCCCTTCCAACCCAAGCCATTCTATGCAGCGTGATTGTGGGATCAGCAGAAGACATTCAGGATGCAAGAGCAGTGGGGGAGTGCCTAAAGCCCACAACCTTCCCTCGGTCAGCACCAACCTATTTCAAGACAAGACACAGCTTTCCCAGCAATGTTTTCTATTAAAGAGAAAAAAATAAGCCAATGGTCTTCCTTCTCACAGCTGTGCCCAGAAAAACCCAGGGAGAAACATAATTAAATTTCCCTGGATGCAGTTGCTGTGTCCACTTGTTTTAATCCCTTAGGTTATGATTTGTTCCATCTGTGCCCAGGTCAGTCTGACTGAATCACAGTGTCCTGAAACAGAGGATGAACAAGCAAAACCCCAACACCTTGTTGACCCAATGCCCTACAGATAGAGCCACCCCACTCTGTGCAGGCTACATCTCCACGCAGAGGGCTCAAGTTCTCTTTCCCAGGCCTGAGCCAGCACAGGGTCTCCCTGGATGGCTCCTGCCCCGCTAAGGGGCAAGGTATCTGGCCTGCGGTAGGTAGATTGGGGTGGGGAGGGCTCCTCTTCAAGCACAGGCTGGTGACTGGGTTCACAAGGAAGTAAAATTGCAGCTGGAATATGAAGATCAAGTACATTTCCTATGGGGGCTCTTGATGTGCAGCATCTTCCACCCAAACCTCTGCTGACCCCAACCACCTTCCAGGCTGGCAGTGCTCCCTCTGGCACCCTTGACTGAGCTCCTACAAGTCCCTGCTTACCTGCGTCCTGACCAGCTGCCTGTGTGCCTGCTCAGCCTGCCGATGGAGGTTTTCCTGGAGCCGCTGAGCCCTGCACTGTTCCTCCCTCAAGCTGGTTTGCAGCTGCTCAAACTGTTTCTTTGGCACCATGTTGTTCATCTGGGCCTTGGCCTGCTGCAGCTGCAGCGCATGCCGAGTCTGGGCCAGGCTCAGGCTTGCTTTGGCTTCTAAGAGCTGCAATACAGAAAGGCGGAGAGCTGGTTACAGCTTTGTGCCAGCAGCGGGGCAGCCCCAGGGTGTGCTGCAGGTGAGAGGAGAGGTCAGGCAGCACGCTCAGCCCCTACCCCAGCTCTCGCATCAGCACATCCACAGCAGAGCAGCAGGACCATGGCAGAGGTGCTTGCCAGGCAGCCTACAAAGCCAGGGATGGAGACTGCTGGGAGCTGCAGGAGGACAAGTCCTTTGTCTGCCCCAAAAAGGAAGAGGACAGTCCTTTCTGCCTGGGGAAGGTGCCCAACACGGCCCTGAGCAGGGCAACACCAACACCACAGGGGCCGCTCAGCAGCCTGCCACCCTGTCACTGACCGAGCAGCACCCACCTTCTCCTGCGAGGCCTTGAGCTGCTGCCAAAGCAGTTCCATCTCCATCCAACACGTTGCATGCTGCCGGTGGTGCCCTGGCCTTGCGGCCATCTCCGCTCCTTGCAGCTGCTCAGCTTCCACCAGCCTCTGGCTCTGCAGCTGGGTGGTGGCAGGGCCGGCGCCGTGGCTGGCCTCATGCTCAGGGAGCTCACGGCTCAGCTGACACAGCTTGGTGTTCAGCTGGGAGACCTCTCTTTTGTTCTTCTCACTCTGGAAAACATTCAGGAAAAAAAAATGCACAGATGTTTAGAGTGGGATGAGCACTAACAGAGACTTTACCCGTCCCTACTGGGTCCTCAACCGAGAACCCTGCTATCACTGCAGGACCTTGCATACACCTGGGACATGTGTCCTCATTTCCCAGCCTGACCAAATCCCAGCAGCCGTGTTCAGGAACAGCATTCGTGGTTAAGAAAATCCACGCAGCTGATAACCCTGGAGGAAGCTGCCGGGAAAAGCAGCAAGGGGGACTAGGGTCTGACCATAGAGACGCATAACAGAATATTAAGGTTGGTGTGAACACGGCATGAATGGAAATGTAGGCAACGAGAATGGAACAAGGGCTACAAGAGCAGCCTCCATCAACACCAAAAGAAACCAGCCCCTCGACGTTGTTCCCAGGACACCATTCCCAACAGCCATGCTGGCCCGTGGTCTAACCAAACCACAGCACAAATAACGTGTCAGCAGGAAGCCTGCATCTAACACCAGGGTGGCAATAAATCCCACACACCACCCCTGCTAGCCTCCCAGGAAAAGAGGCAACAGAAACAGCTCTCCTCCAAAAGAGGAAAACCAGACAGCAGGCTTTGAGTCTGTGGCCTAAGGTTTATGGAAGTTGAACTCAGCAAGGGTCAGCAAAGTCCCTCCCTGTTGCAGGTGATGGCCCTGAAGGGTACGAAAGATATTTCCACAAAGCAGACTGCAGTTCTGAGTCACAAGGAATCCCAGGAATGGGAACGAATTTGACAGCCTGCAACCTTTGTCCACGTTGCACACAAGCAATCCTGGCCAGGCCTTTTGCACACACGTGTTCAAGGGCTTGTGAGCATGTGGGTGTGAGACTGGGAGTGAGCAAAATTTCTGGGGGAATATGTAAAAAGGACCTCTCTAGAGGCTTTGTAGTAAATATGACCTTTCTCTTCTGTAAAGGCCTTCACAGACCTTTGTCACACATCTTTTCCCTACTTGAGAAGCTATAAAACGAAGCTGGTTCTGAAAGCAAAACTAGGTTTGGATGTTTGAAGCACGCATTCCCATTCTCCTCCATAGGCAGGTACAGATTTTGCCCTCCTAAACCCTTCAGCCAAGAGTCTGTCAGTCAGTGTTAATGGCTTCTTACCGACTTTATCAACTGTGGTATTTGAGCCAGCTCTTGTACCTCCTCTCTGCCCAACTCACTCACATGTCTCCTGTCAGGGAGAGGGATACGATCAGCTTCAAGCCAGACAGCAACAACCACAGCCCCCATTTCAGAGAGCCACACACCCAGTCTTGCCCTACAAAACGAAACAAAACCAGGCCAAAATGGACGTGGTCCTGAACTGACTGGAGTGGGTTGGGTGCCTCACCCTACTTCAGGGAAAACTGGGGACAACTGAAGTCCTGCAACATTGTCAGAGACCTAAAAATCAGGGGATGAAGTGCAGTGGGAAAGCCAGCTTAATAGACTCTTGAAACCAACCACAATGGAAACCCGGCTCCCTGATTCACAGTTCAGTGGGTGAACCCAGTCCCTATCCCAAGCTTCCTAAGGCAGCAGCAGGCCACTGACCAAAAAGTTCACGTAACTGAGAATCCCACCCTTTCCTCCCTCAGCATACCTCTGTCCCCAGTGCCTTCCCCAAGCCCACCTCTGAACCCTATCCTCTGCCCTGCCTGAGCCTTTGGCCAGGCCTGGCCCAGCACTGGCAGCTTTCACATGGAATAAAGTAGGTGAGAGTGCTGGCTTTTGGAAATGAGCAATCAAAAGGCAGGCTGAGGCAGCAGAAACCTAGTAAATGCACCTGAGTGGCAGTCCCTTTTACAAGCATTAGCTATCCACCCATTTGCCAGCCTCCCGTAGCTGGTTCCTCCCTTACTCATCACGTCTGCTGCCCTTCTCCTTTGCCTCCCTCAGCTCTTGCTGGAGTCTCCCAAGTTGACTTTTCAGCAAGCTGTTCTCCTCCAGCAGCCAGCACAGGTCTCCCCTGCAGGGAAAGAGAGCAGAATGAGAAAATCATGTAAAAATCGTGCAAAGGCCCAGTTTGCTCTTGGCATCCTATGCAGGCTCCCTGCTCTATTCCCATTTGCCTTGCAAGGACATCAAGAACTAAAGAAGTCTGAGAAACATCCATCCAATGGCTCACGCAAAATGTGTAGGGACAATCAAGAGATGTCAGGGGTAGAGAAGGAGCAGGTCTTCAAGGGAAGGGAAATAAAAGGGATTAAGGACACACAGCATCAGAAGACAACAGCTATGAGCCTAAATGCAAGGAAGCCTCACTGCCTTATTGTCCTTCCACTCCTATGGGTACCCCCAGTCTCCCCTGAGGCCACAAATGCTGGCACCTGCTGGAAGGCAGCTCGGCCCTGTGTTAAGCTGTACAGCCCTATCCAACAGCTGCTGCTAACCTCCACATCCCCACAGGATCCCAATTCCTCGGGAGAGAGCACGGGAGAACGGCCTGTCTGCCCCAGCAGCACTGCAGTTTTTGGCACTGCGTGTGGGAGGCAGAGGAGCTGAGTGGGGAAGTTCTCACCCTCTTCTCCAAGCGAGAAGACAAGTGCACTGCGTGGCATTTGCTCCCCCTGACGCTTGGCAGGACGCCCCACACAGCAGCCGCTCTCTGAAGCGGTCTCACATCAGGATTCACGTGCTGTTCTCCCTCTGGCACCTCCACCACCCACGTCCAGCTGCGCAAGGCAGAGGAGACGAGCGCAGCCAGCCACAGCCACGTGAGCACATCCCAGCTCTCTGACCACACTCCCACGGGTAGGAAAGGACGCGCGGGGGACAGCAAGACAGAACGAAGCTGCTGTCAGAGCAGCTCTGTTCTGTCCTGACGCTGTCAGAGTGTCTTGGACCAACACGTTGTTGAGCAGCCCTGCGTTACACAAGGCATCTGCTTTTTTTGCAGCAGCAGCACGAGGTGAGTTGTGCAAACTGCCTTAGCACTCAAACCTGCCACTCTCTCGAGCTTTGGGTTCATTTTCCAGCTAGTACGTGACATTTCTGAGCTGTAGCAGCTCCAGCTTCAGCCTGTTCCTCTCCCTCCTCGGCTCCATTCTGACAGCCTGACTGTCACGTTTCTCCCCGTGCCACTGTGCTTTTCTTTCTCCCAGGGTTTCTTCCTCTTTTTGCCCTCCAGATCACACCTATGTCCTGACATGCTGCTGTGCCTGCTGGGTGAAGGCAAACCTTACTTTGCTCTCTCTGCTTCCTTCCCAAACACAGCCCCTTGTGTACTAAGCTTTTGCTTCTCCACGACAAATGCCTTCAGCTTTGGTTCCAGCTTCTGTTATTCTGTTATTCGGGTTTGTTCCTCTTCTCTGCCACAAACCCTAGTTGAGTCACTCCCCTTCTCCTACACCTACCCCGTATCTCAGCTCCTCTTGCCCTAAAACTGGGCTGGCAAGCTAGCAAAATCCTCCTCTTGTGTGCTGCTGAAGCAGACTCTGGTCCTGGCAAGAGGTCATGAAGAACACAAAGGAACAGTGAGGCAAATGGGGCAAGAGAAAAGGTAGGGGGCAGTCATGGGGTGTGCTGAGAAGCAGGAGGGCACAGGTGTGAACAGTTTCCTGTCCAATTCCTCCACAGTCTCCCCCACGAACCCATTCTGTCCCCTGGGAAGGTTGCAGAATCAAAACCAGAAGCACAGGAAAGGAGGATGATTATTCATTCAGTGACTACCTTATTCTTGCGCAAGCCAATCTATTTTGGCCAAATAAAGAAAATTAAGCCATTTTTTGCTGCTTTTAAGACAGCAGATTGCAATGATCTAGGAAGTAGAGGCAAGTTTGCTGAAGAACAAAGAAAGAGAAAGATCATAAGAAAACACTGGGGAAAAAACTCATTTCCCTCGCTGTTTTGAGATACAGACTTTGAGGGGCACTGGCTCTGACACAAGCTTGTAGAACACAGAGGGAAAAATGAAGACTTGAAATAAAAGTCCTCATGTAAGGGGAGTTTAGACATCTCACTTTGAATTACTGTAGCCCCGCAACAATGCCCAGATTTTCTTCCAAACTGAAGCTCTCCAGCCCCATGAGAAATCTCCCCAGCCCCATTCTGGTACGAGCAGGGGATGCATCCACCCCGGTTTCCCACTTAGACCCAGAAAGAGAACAATACCAGACCTCAGGCCCTCTCTGTCCCTGCACTGCATCCTCAGCTCTTCTCCTTCCCGGTGCAGCTGCTGCCTTGGACAGCGTACATCTTCAGGGAGCTGTGTTCCTCCCCCGGCCTGCTCCATCTCAAGCTCCTCCTCCAGCTCCAGGCTCTGCACACATTTTTGCGCTTTCGGGCCATCAATTACAGCCTCGTACTTTGCAACCGTTTCTTCCAGGTCTCTTTTCTGGCCTTCCACCTTGCTCATCTCAGCCTTGAAGCTTTTTTTGCTGTCCTTCTTCTCTCTTTCAAAGTTCTTCCTCATTAACTCAATTTCCTTCTCGTAATAGCTTACCTGTTGGAGAGACAAAATTTGGGGTAATAGCACCGTCCTCCTGAGAGCCCCCCCTCTCCTCCAACAGCTCAAATTCAGACAGATCTAGTGGTTTCTGGTCCCTACTGAACTTAGCACGATAACCAGTCTCACACAGCAGCCCTCAGCGGGTCCCAGCTTCCCCAGCAGCCAGCACTGCTCCCCGTTCTCCTTGTTTGCAGCACTGGGACCCTGGAGAGAAGGGGGCATCATCATCTGCAGCCCCTCCATCCTTCCTCCACCCTGCAGAGCAGTTCTTTGCCCAAGAGGTGGCAGTGAGGAGCTGCTGCTCCCACAGCTCCCAGGTGGATGCAAGGTGACAGAGGAGACATCCACAGAGCCTTTGCCAGCCAGCGAGGGCTCGACATCTTCCTACCAGCTAAAATGGGCAGGGGAAGACAGGCGTTCCCCCTCCATTCACCAAGCAGTCGTGCTGAGAAGTCAGACATCTGCTCCCATAGCTCTCACCTTGGTTTGCAGCTGCACTTTCAGGTCCTGCAGCTGCTCTCGAAGCTGCTCCACTGTGAGTGACGTCTCTGTGCACGCAGAATTGGGAACCAGTGGGCTGGGAGAGAGGCACACTGGGAGAGAGAAGCCCTATGAGGACAGGTTTGCAGACAGGACTGGATCCACTGCTCCTGTGCTTGATGCTTGGGATGGCCACAGACCCCTGGCAGTGCTGGAGTCTGGGCCTCTGGCTCTCCAGTCCCACCTCCTGCTCAGAGAAGGACTATCACCAAAGCTAGATCAGGATGGCTGCAGCTTCATCCAGACAGATCCCAACAACCCCAAATGACACAGGTCCCCCTTCTATGTAGAAACCAGTCCCAGTCCCGTAAGGGCTACATCACCCCTCTGTGCAAGAAGTTTTTTTTCCTAATGCTCAACCTGAGCCTCCCAACCCCCAGTCTATTTCTCCTTTATTATATTACCTCCTCACGGTCCTCTACAGTGAAAATCTGCCTGTTCACAGCCAGCTGCCTAGTCCACAAGGCACCGTCACCGGCTCACGTGTTGGAAGAGCCTCCTTCCCTCCACCTCTCCTTCCTCACCATCCATCACTCCCTTCTTTCCTCCCAAGGCTGCCCAGCGCCAAAAACAGGAGGAGCAGCAGCTCTGGCACAACCAACCACTCCACACTCCCGTGAAAGCCCCGCCACCAGAAAACCTTGCTCTTGTCAAGATGGAGATGCAACAAACCCTCCTGCATTTTACCTGCAGCTGGCAGCCCTCGCTCGGCCCTGCTCTCCTGCTGTAGCTGAAGACGCAGTGCTTCCAGCTCCCTCCGCAGCACGCCGTTCTGGTCCCACAGCACCTGAGGTAGAGACTGGTTATGGTACAGCTGTGCAGCTTTCCAGGGCTGCGAGTGGCCAAGAGGCCACGGCTCCCAGCAGCTGGGAGCACCTGGGGTCTCTCACAGCAGGAAGGGCAGAGCTCCCCCTTGTCACCACGGTCAGAGAATGAGGCAGGGGGATTTTCTTCCTCTCCAAACAGGCAGAGATGAGAGATTTTGGAAGAGCCAGAGAAGAAACGAAAGCCACGCAGGGCCCGCAAGGGAATGTTTCCTGGTTGCAGCAGGAACAAAATGAGGTGAGAGGGTGCTGATCTCATGGGAAGCACGGCATGGGGCATGTCCCGCTGCCTGCTTAGGGCAGAGAGCTCTCAAATTCCTGTGCTGGCCTCTATCCAGTCTCAGTGTCAACATCACCCCACAGCAAGGAGTCCCAGAGCTGAACACCACGCTGTGCAATGAGCCAGTTCCACGCGGATATCTGGAGCTGGGCACCTGCTTGTCTCACTTCACACTCCAAACACTGCACTGGAAGTCACAGCATACAAGGAATCCTGCCTCCCTCCGCACCATCCACTTTGAGTGGGCGTCAAATTATATCCCATGTGCTGCCCCATCCAGAAAACTGATGGGCTGCAAGAGACTAAGGGACTTCCACGGATCCCAATTTAAAAATATACAACCAAGCAGATCTAGATAAAAGCAGAGCCAGTTTGCTTAATCTCCATTCTAAACAAAAGAGCAGACAGGAGGAGGAAGGCTGCCAGCATTCAGCAAAGGGAAAGGAGAAACCCAAGAGGGTGCTTTCACGTGGGCAGATGAAGCCCAAAGGCTTCATCTCCATCCAGCAGCACCTGCGTGAACCACCCTGGGGCAGCACAGCTGCAGGAACAATTCCAGCATCAAGCATCTCCAACCCTCTGGTGCCACCTGGAGCACTGCTGCGTTGGATAGTGCTCCAGCATGTTTGCCTTTAATTACAGCTTCAGGAGGGGCTGTCTGCTGAATCCATCAAAGGGCTTTGCTGCAACTGCACAGATCTCAGCCCCTGCTGCAGTGACTTGATAAGCCACCATCTCTGCTTGGTAGCGGTCCCCAGTCACACACAGCACTTGGAAACCAGGACGACGCAGTAAGTGCTGCACTATGCACGCTCAGGAGCCAATGCGGAGAGCACCCAGCAACTCACAACATGCAAGAGGCTGTGCTCACATTCCAGAGTGCCCAAAGCTCTGGTCACAGCGCCATGCAGGAGGTGCAACGAGCACAACACCAATGCCAGAACCACGCACGCACCAGGTACCTGGACAGCCTCACCTTGACTCTCTAGCAGAGTCCAGCAGCAAGGAGTTTTGTGGGGGTTGTCAAGTGGGGACCAGAGAGAGGAAGGGGAAAAAACAAAAAAGAAGAATTTAGCCGACAGCATGCCTTCCAGAGGAGCCCAGCCTCCTCCTTGTACTCAAGGGGAAATGCCTTGCAACAGAGCACAGAGCGGTCTGGAGCTACACGGTCCCCAGACAAAACAGCCCATGGCTAGAGAAAAGTGGGAATTTACAGCCCAACCCCACTCCCCTCTCCCACTACCCCAGCAGAGGAACCAATCCACAGATCACAAGCGGTGGGACAAGGCATCAGCCTTCTTTACCAGGGGCACAGCCGCGTCCTGCCTCCTGCCAAAAGGTGCTGAGCAAGGCCAGAGGGACCCCCCCACCTCCACGCTCTGATCACAGCTGCCCCACTCCTCTGCCCCAGCCCCACAGACGTGCAGATGACAGCTGTATTTTCACAGCAGCTCTGCTGGAGAGCTGCCCACCCGTACCTGGCACTGCCGCTCGTATTCCAGCACAATCTCCGCAAAGCACTCGCTTTGGGTCAGGAGCTCTGGGCTGTGGGGCTCCACCAGCTCCAGCTGCACAAGCACAAGGAACACTTCCCATCAAGGAAATTAGCATCTCTACAAATGGAGAGCCAAAAGCTCTACAAAATCACTGGAGTGATGGTGCTAAACCCTCAGATTCAGGAGAAGGGTTCCTACTGACACCTATAGGATGGGTCAAATGCGGAAGGAGGGGGAAAAGTATTTTTCTTCATGTCAGAGATACCAAACTACAGGCAGGCTGACTTCCCCAAACTGGCTCCTGAGAACACAGACTCATTTTTTTCCCCAGATCCATTTCACCAGGTTCCTTGCTGCAGTGGAACCCTTTACTACCAATTCTAACTAAGAAGTAACCCTTTACTTCAATACTTGTGAAAAAGAAAGCTTTTCTTTTCTTAAAAAGAAACTCTAAAAGTCCTCACTTAAAAAATTTAGATTTGTCTAATTTTCTACACTTGCAAACTTTCTTCCTTCTTTTTCTTTCAGACTTTATAAGGTGTAAATTAAAAGCCGGTATTTTTTTTCTTTTCAGGCTGTCATTAATGTGCAAAAAGAATTCAAGGGGAGAGAGGAACCCACAACTGAGATGTAATATACAAAATTTCAAAGGAAAGGGTCAATCTTTTGATGAGTTCCTAAAAAGATCCTACTTAACCACAGTACAGAAAGAAAGGCTACCTTGTCCTTCACAACAAGGTTGAGCTCTTTCTGCAGCTCCAGCACCAGCTTCTCAGAGGCCACCAGTTTCTCAGTCATCTCCGTGACCTTGTTTTGCAGCTGTGTGTTCTCCTGCAGACAAAAAGGAGAAGATTCTCTTGATGTTGTGGGTCCTCACATCGCAGGATAGGTTCCAGGATGGGTTCATAAGTCATGGGCCTGCAACAGGGAGCTGTAAAACACTGGCACATCAGCACACTGAACACAGCACAGCTGGCAAGAGACCCTGCTTTGGACAGCACGGTGCTGATACACACCATGTGTGCTGGGGTTTGCCTTGTCTCTCCAAAGGCCAGATGCAGGAGTAGGTTTTGCAGAATAATATCTAGATGGCCCTGCAGGCTTGTCTCTGCCGTTGCTTCACAAACCTATGGCTTCCCTCGCAGCCAACAAGTGTCAGGTCCTGAGCTATCTCTGTCTGCATGAGTACGTTGAACTGCACTGGGAACATCCCAAGCACAGGGACACGTTTGTCTCTGTTCCTGTCATGGTCCCTGGCACAATTTTAGCCTCAGCCATCAGCTGTTCAGGTGCTGATGAGGGCCAAATCATTCCCAACGAAAACACAAGGGTTCAATAACGTTACAGCAAGGGAACAAGCTCTGTATTTTAATTCAATGTGATGTATGTGGCTAATTATTTTTTCTCCATAAAACTCCTGCCATTCCCACCAAAAGCACGACAAACTATCTGTCTTAATCACCGCCTCTACTTTGCCTCCTCCTCTAGAGTGAGGACATTTCATCCAGGGCAGTTTTACTCACCCTCATCATGAGGTTCAGTCGTCCATGCAGGCTGGCCTCTTTGCCCCGGAGGAACTGTGTATCAGCCTCCAGCTTTGCTCGATGGTTGACTGCTTGCTGCAAAAGCAGCTCCTTTGCCTCCATTTCAGTTTGAACATCCCTGGAGCAGACAAGCAACGTGACCGAAGCACATTCACAGATTACCATGAGGTCCAGGCATCCCTGCTCACCCCACAAAAAGCAGAAGACAAGAACTTGTTTGGGGAGGGATGTTGGAACCGTAAGTGACGTGCACATAGCATAAGGGGTCTTCAGGGACTTCTCTGCCACTGATACAACAGCCAAGCAAGTGAGGTATTCAGAAAGGAAAACTGGGACAGGAGAAAGAGACTGTGGGCACCCACATTTTCCCTGCCCAAACAAAAGAGCCCCTCCTACTTGAGCTTGCTCTGGCTGTGCTCGAGGGCGACGTACTGCTCGTTCAACTCCCTGCCAAGCTGCAGGCAGCGTCTCTCCGCTTTCTCCAGATCCAGCCTTGCTTTGTCCCTCTCCCTGCAGATCTGCTTCACCTGGATCCTGCAGGCACAGCGAGCAACGCATTCAGAGACACCCCACGCACCTCACACAAGGGCCCTCTTCACAGCAGCCTCCCTTACCTGAGGCACTGGAGTTTGTATGCGTAGGAGGTGACAGCTGCATGCTGAAGCCCACTCCTGGGGACCATGAGTGCACTGCCCAAGGCTGTGGGCACCTCTGCCAGGCTCCTCTGCTCCTCTGGGCTGCTGCTTGGCCTCTGAAAGAAAAACACAGATCGGAGTTGCTCTCCTCCCTCTTCCAACACTTCTACTGTTACACCAGCTGACCACTCTCCAGTGTTAGAGACACTCCCCATATCACAACAAACGGGCTTTGAACATGCAGTATCAGAAAGGCCAACAAAAGTTATATAGCATGCAGTGGTATGTTGAAAACTGTCAGACAGGGACTGCCAGACAACACTGTGTTTGGCCTAGAAGTTAAAATGGAGCTGAGATCATCTTGGCCCTCCCTGACTCAAAGGTGAGATTCAGCCACGCTGACTCAAAGAGCAGAACCTGATTGCCAGAAAGCCAAAACGGGGCTGGTAACATCTCCAAGAGCACCAATTTCATTCCAGGTTTGGAGGAGGCCTTTCCTCTTCCACCTTAGTGCATTAAAACAGTTACTTCAAAAGCATTTGCAACTGCGTTGTTAATCCTTGGGATAAAAGCACCAAGAAGAAGAAATATATCAAACATGGAAAAGATGAATGAAATTCACTCCATATGCTAAAAGGGTGACAACCTCAGTCACAAGTGGTACAGAGATGTCAGAGCTTCTGAAGCCAGTGTTACAACTGGGGTAACTTTTCCCTTCTGCTAGGATAGCATCTCTCTCCCCCCTGTAGAAAGACCAGAGTTGAGAGCTCTGTTGTTCAGCTTTATTGTCCCACTCCACCTGCACAGGTGAAAGCAGCTCCCAAGGGGGCCATTCAGCCACCATGCAGCGGGTGAAGCCCAGACCATCCCCAAAAAATGACCAACACGTAGAAAACTCCCCAAGTCGCCACCTTCAACTAACGACTATTAAACCACTCCATTTTGAAACGAAACATCTCGGCCTGAACTGCTCTCAGCAGGACCCGTTCTGTAGGATTGAATTTTGTGGGGAAACAGAGAAACCCTTCTAGGTGCGATGGCTGGATTTGTGCCTGCAAGATGTTGTACAGATGTGAAACGGAAACGAAGCGCCCTGTGTAAGGAACTGGCCACGACTTACGGATCCAGGACTAAGGGGAAGCACCCGGGGGGAGCTGCAGGTGAGGGCGACCGGTGGGATCCCTGCCAGAAGAAACCTTTCTGACTTCCTTCGTCCTACAGAGTACCAACAGCCGCGATGCTGGCGTACCGTGTGGCTGGGCCACCTGTGCTGCCTTGAAGCCTCCGATTTCCTAAAAAACGAGGGTGGGAGAAGAGGCACAGGAGAGTGAAGCAGCCCCTTTAAACACCAACACCCCCCATTATTATCATTTTTTACAGCACAAACACAACACGATTTCAAAACCTCCCCCGACACAGCTTCATCCCGCTCCCTCGCGCCCTACCGCCGCTCACCACACGGATCAGCGCCAAATCCCGGCGGAAAAAGGACAAAAAAAAAAGGTGCGGGGGAGGACAGAAAATGTCCGACGGGAGCTGAGGGCGAGGAACTGCATCCCCCACACCCTCACCCACCGCCCGCCCTCACTTCCCTCACCGCGCATGCGCACTCCCCCCCCCGGCTCCCCCAACCCCGCCCCTGCGCATGCGCGCTCCGCGCAGCGGCCTGGTCTCTCGTGTGAGGCGGCGGCGGGAGAGGCCGCGGCCATGTCGGGCTCGGCGGGCTCCGGCGGCGGCAGCGGCTCGGCGAGGAAGCGGCTGATGAAGGAGGAGGACATGACCAAGGTGGAGTTCGAGACGAGCGAGGAGGTGGACGTGACGCCCACCTTCGACACCATGGGGCTGCGGGAGGACCTGCTGCGGGGCATCTACGCCTACGGTGAGGGGGGGAGGGGAGGGGAGGGGAGGGGAAGGGAAAGGAACTGGGGGAATGGGGGTGTTTGTGTGTGCGTGGTGGGGCCGCGGGCACGCGCCCTTAACGGCTGTTCCCACAGGGTTTGAGAAGCCGTCGGCCATCCAGCAGAGAGCCATCAAGCAGATCATCAAGGGCCGGGACGTGATCGCACAGTACGTGGCCGCTCGTTGTCTGCAAGGCCGGAGGAGGGGATGAATATGCAGGAGGAAAGCTGGTGTTTCTCTCTGGTGGCAAAAAAAGGATGTGGTTCCTATTGGGAAAAGTCTTTTGGGGTCGCTAGTGGGAATTGGTAGCCTTCTGGGTTGTGTTAGCTTAGCTGATCCCAGGGAGACACCTTACAGCGGCCTTCCAGTACCTAAAGGAGTCTACAGGAAAGTTGGGAGGGACGCTTTGTCAGGGAGTGGAGTAATAGGACAAGGGGTAATGGTTTTAAACTAAGAGAGGATATGTTCAGATTGGATATTAGGAAAAAAATCTTCACTGTGAGGGTGGTGAGGCACAGCAACACCTTGCCAGAGAAGCTGTGGATGCCCTATCCCAGAAGGTGTTCAAGGCCAGGTTGGATGGGGCTTTGGGCAGCCTGGTCTGGTGGGAGGTGTCCCTGCCCATGGAGGGGGGAGTGGAACCAGATGATCTTTAAGGTCCCATCCAACTCAAGCCACTGTTGGATTCTGTGATCTAACATTTCCTTTAAAAAACAAACAAACAAAAATCTTCTGAGACAGATTGCAGAAAGCTGAAGTACTGATCTGATAAAGAGTAACCACGCCAGAGCCGGGGACCCTGTAATAGACAGTGCTTTGTCCCTGGTACTACAGTCTTTAAAGCTGTGTGTCTGCAAACCACGCTGTGATCATAACAAAGATTTGTGGGATACGCTGTTGGCAATATTCGCTTGTTTTCAGCAAATGAATGGCAGTTCTTAGGGCAGAGAGGTGGAATATATTGAGATTGCCTGCATTGTTTATCCAGAAATGGAGAGCGTTCACCAAACATCTGTTTCTCAGGTCACAGTCCGGAACAGGAAAAACAGCAACGTTCTCCATCTCCGTTCTGCAGTGCTTGGATATACAGGTAACTTCACAGCACGTGCTGAAAGTTTGTTTGTTGTTTTTTAATCGTTAGATTCGTTACCATAAAAGCCTCTGTTTGTTAGGGTGAACAAATGAAGCTTTACATTGAACTCTTAATTATGGGCAGTGAAATTGAGGCAAAATTCTTTCTGAAAATTTCATCGGTTTAGCTGTTAAACCCACCTTGACGAAATACATTCAGAAAAAAATCTTACAAAGTTGGATTTAATAGCTGACCTCATTCATACAATTTTATTTTTGTTGTTAGAGGGCTAAGTTAATCTCCCAGCAGGCAGATTTGCCCTCAGCAGTCCTAACAGCATCGCTGACCCATCTGAACAGCTGCATACGTTGCACAGAATCAAACGCAGACTTCTGACTGACAAACGTTTGCTTGTGTTCTACTCAGGGGTACCGTGTCCATCTAATGGTTTTTGAAATATCCACTTGAGTGTGCAGATGATGAGTAAAACGATTTTCTGTGGGCTGTTACTCCTTTAAGTAAAGCCTTGATTGCCATTCACCCGTCACTGCCTGGGGCTGTAAAAATAAATGTTGCATGTTCTGAATGAAAAGGTCAGCTTTTTGCTTTGTTTCTGTAAAGTACTCACAGCAATTTTCAAATCCAACACTTCAAAACATTATTTTTGTGCAGCGCAAGGTTTTTATCTGAACTGGAAATATGAAATTTTGGTCACTTAAGTTTCTTTCTAGTCTTCTGTAAGATGAGTGCACACTTCTGCATTTTCAGAAATTAGGTAGAAAAGCAAGCTGTCAAATGAAGAACCACCCAAAAACAGACTTGTCAGAAGTAATTTAATGTAAGAGGCTGTTACTGTGTGAATGCTCTGTGTGGGAGCAGCTTTCTAGCTGCACTGACCCTTGCAAACCCTAGGTTTTAGCACAAAATCTTACGATTAATCCTTCAAGTGTGACGTTTCAGAGTGCCGCAGGATCTGTTGCACGTTACGCTTGGATGATATCTGCCACGTGACTAACTGCCACAATTGCCTGTTCTTGTCAGGTTCGTGAGACCCAGGCCCTGATCTTAGCACCAACTCGGGAGCTGGCTGTACAGATTCAGAAGGTAGGAGCATCTCAATTGCCATCCATAAAGCATTTAGAAGGCCTGCTGCCAATTCCCAGGTGTTTCCCAGCAGAGCTAGAAGTGCAGCTTCTGCTTTTTCTTTCTGAAAGTGTTTACGTGTTTTCCTGAAAGGAATAAGAAATCCTGATAAAGGACTGTTTTTCCAATCCACATTATATCCATTCTTGGTTCCGTGACCATGCTGGTTAGCAGTCTAAGGTTTTACACGGTAGTAAAACCGTGTAAGGAAAAAATCAGGTAGGAAACCTGAATTTTTAAGGACAGTACTTTTTTAAAACAGTCATCATCCCTGGAGACTGAGTGTTTGAAAGCCTGCCATTGAGGAGATTTGGGTACCAACTAAAAAAAAAAGTCTATTTTTATTGAGCTTACATCTGAAAAAAATACTGTACGGCCATGCAGACCTACAGCTCTTTGCGGATAACAAATCTCATGAGAGCTCAGTTGGTTAATCCATTCTTCTGTGTCAAAACAGGGTCTTCTTGCTCTGGGAGACTACATGAACGTCCAGTGTCACGCCTGCATTGGAGGCACCAACGTGGGGGAAGATATTCGAAAGCTGGATTATGGGCAGCACGTTGTAGCTGGCACTCCAGGCCGGGTGTTCGGTAAGGAGCTCTACGAGGCTGCATCCCTCTGGGTTCAGACGAGTTGAGCCATGGGAACACCGTGCAGATTTTGTGCGCTTAAATTTGAGATAACGTGAGCACTGCATTTATTGTGACACCATTAATTTAAAGTGTGCTGAATTACAACAAGGTGTGAATTTACTGGAACAATATCTGAAATTAGAGAAATCAGTGGGGATTTTCTCTGTTTATATTTTGCATTTCATTGTTGAAATGGTTCTTTACTCTTCTTTTTCATGCTTCTGGGTAATTTTTAACAAGGAAGATACTGCAATCCCAGGAAATAGTTCATAGTCTTAGAGGAGAGAGGAGCTAGGTCTGTTTGAATGTCAGAATTAGGCCCATATTTTCTGTGTACTGGCCACCCCTAGCTCTTTCTTAAATCAGGTGTACACACAACTGTACTTTGTAGTTTCACAACAGAGATTTTTATATTTACTGTTAATGGTGATTACCACAGGGATAGTGTTAGCCTTCAAGCTCACATCTGCTGGATCTCTGAGAAACAGGTGTCACTTTCTTAAGTGAGCACCTGTCACTGGGAGAACACAGAGCTCATCTTCCTTAAGTGCAAGAAAAAAAGAAAAACAATTTGGTGGCTGCCAAACTGTTGGCTTCAAACAGCACACTTTAGAGCAGACGCTTCTTTATGGCAGTATTAAGGAGTTGCACAAAGCCATGTGCTCCTTCAAGCAGGAGGCAGATTTGCCCACTCTGCTGACAGAAATTTCAGGTAGCACTTTGCATTTCACATCCAGCTGCAGTTGCTGTGGGAGACTGCTTCGCCTGCATGCAGTTACCAAATAGCCTCCCGCAGGTCAGATTCTGAGAGCTTCCCTGCGATCCGTGCTCCCTTAGCTGAATGGCAGAGACATGCCCCTGGTTGCAGGGCTTGCAGTGGCCCTTGGGTGTGCTTTTTTCCATCACCAAACACCAGTCTCTGTTGGCAACAGGGGAAGTGCCTGTCCTTCCTCGAGCGAAATGCACTGACAGGCTGGGAGCAGCGTAGGCTCGCTTGCTTTCAGAGCCTTTTCACCTTACAAAGTGAAATCTTACAGATATGATTCGGCGTCGAAGTTTAAGGACTCGAGCCATCAAAATGCTGGTGTTGGATGAAGCAGATGAAATGCTCAATAAAGGTAAAGTACTTCTTTCTGCTCAACTCTCTGAGATTCCACTATGTCCCAGTTGTTAGTTCCGCTTCTTGAAAACAACTGTTTTTGCCAAAGCTAGGCAATTACAGTTACATTACAGGCTGTAACAAGCTACTTAATGTGCCTTGTCTAATTCAGTTGTCGTGTCCTTTTCAGTAGTTATAAGTTCTTGAGTGCTGCCCTTTGTGCTGTACTGCACAATGCAGCCATGTCAGGGTGGGTGTGGGTGAACTGGGGAGAGGTGAGTGACGGGTGATACGCTGGCTGTGAGTACTGACTTGTTCGCTGTTCTTATAGCACAGGCCCAACGCTGAATTTCAGCTCAAGCTGTGAAAAAAGAGAACATTCAGGAGAAAGATACGCTAAGTGTCCTGTGCTACTTGATTTGCTTTTGCAGGTTTTAAGGAGCAGATTTATGATGTGTACAGATACTTGCCTCCAGCTACGCAGGTGGTTCTGATCAGCGCCACTTTGCCTCACGAAATTCTGGAGATGACCAACAAATTCATGACCGACCCCATTCGCATCTTGGTCAAACGGTGAGTTTTCTTGGAACATGAGGAAGACAGCTGTTCTTCTGACCAGTACAGTTTGATTAGGTATTTGCGGATGTCCACATGCCCCACTTTCAAACGGCAGCAGACTCATCTGTCTGACTTAATCCTCGTCCAATTCTGTTTGCTGCTGCTCAGCCTGACTCCTGTGCTCCTCCAGAGGCATCTTCCATTAATTTGCTATCATATAGTATGCTAAAGCTGACTGATCCTGAAGGCTCTGGAGGTAGAGCTTAGATCTGGCATTGCCACAAATCTGTATGTACTGGAACTCACCAAGAATCAAGAGGAGTAAGTAGGCAGCCTGGCTAGGAGGGCCTTCCTCTTGTCTGATCTCTTACAGTGTCCCACTTACCTTTGTTCAAGTCCCTTTTGCTAAGATGTTTGAATGTAAAAAACTATGAGAACAGAAATGTTTCCCTTTGAAGCCGTCTAAAGCAGAGAGGGTGCTCAAGTTCATGTCTCTGTTGCACAGGTAATGTTTGAGGCCTTTCTTAGAGCAGACTTCTCCAGGGACTGCGTAGAATAGAGTGGACTTTTGGTGCAGACCCAGCAACCCACTACACCCAGGGCAGAGATGTGAGCTCTGCTGAACCACAGCCAACCCTTCTACCTGTAGTGTCTGTATTCACCTACTTGTGGCATGTTACAGCTCTTCTTCTTCCCTACAGTGATGAGTTGACCCTTGAAGGAATCAAACAGTTCTTCGTGGCTGTGGAGAGGGAGGAATGGAAGTTTGACACCTTGTGCGATCTCTACGACACGCTCACCATCACCCAGGCTGTCATCTTCTGTAACACCAAGAGAAAGGTACGGTAGCCACCAGATGGATATGTTATTTCACTCACAGAGAGTCTCCTCTAAGAGAGTGACTCCAAGGAGAACGCTGGGACAAACCCAGCTAAAAGGCCTAGTTGTTTCCCCTGTTGGGAATCGTTCAGTAAGAACAGAGGTTAAACGTGTCTTTAGGATGTGCCTAATGTAAGCGACAGGTTACAGGCAGACCTGATGTAGTTGGTAGGAGCTGCCTTTTTGGACTAGCAGAACTGATTGGGTAAGAACGTACTCATTGTAATTGTTTGTAAGCCCTAAAACAAAACCACCCTTTTTGAATAAATGTCCTTAATTCCTTTCCTTTGGGAGTTTGTGGAACCCTGTCATATAGCTGATGCTCTGTAAGGACTGTTTACTTCCTTTAGCTCCCTAATGCTTGTTAAAGTGTCTCTCAGTCCTTACCAGCATCTGTGTTCAAACATTCTCCAAGCCCAGCTAGCGTATTTGGCTGCCATGAGTAAATAGCTAAGCCAGGCTGCTTGGCTGTACCCACAGGTAGACTGGCTCACAGAGAAGATGAGAGAAGCCAACTTCACAGTTTCATCCATGCATGGGGACATGCCACAGAAGGAGAGAGAATCCATCATGAAAGAGTTCAGATCTGGTGCAAGGTAAATTCCTTAAACAGTCCTTACATCATTGCTACCTCAGGTCAGGATTTCTTCTCATGTCTCACAGGCTTCTAAGACTTGTTCCTTTAAAACCTTTCTCTCAGGGCCTTGTTCCTAGTCTAGCCTAAAATCAGAAGAACTCTGATTCCCATCCATCTTCTTACAGTATCTCAGAGGTGGGAGATCATCACCTGCCAAGGAGGAATGCTCTGAATTGTAGGCACAGAATTAACCTCTTCAGCAAGATAAAGAGGCTGGGAGTTGCTGCATTTAAATAAATCAAGGAAGAAAGATAGATGAAAGCTGGCTCTGCACTGTCTCTCCCCTGAAGGCTGGCAATTCTGCATGGGACAGCAGACTTGTGGATGCTGCCAGTGTGCTGTGGGGAGGGTAGGGGAGGCCCAGTGCTGGAAAGACAACTCACCTCACACACCTTCAGAGGGGTGGAACAGCAGTAATTGTCCCCTTCTCTTTGCAGCCGAGTCCTTATTTCAACAGATGTTTGGGCTAGAGGCTTGGATGTGCCTCAGGTGTCCCTGATTATTAATTACGACTTGCCCAACAACAGAGAACTCTACATACACAGGTAAGCCTGGTGTTCACATCAGGGAATGCAGCTGGGCTACTCTTCCCCACAGTGGCTCCAGTCTCTTTCCTTCCACCTCCACAGAATTGGCCGCTCAGGCAGATATGGGCGAAAAGGTGTAGCTATCAACTTCGTGAAGAACGACGACATCCGCATCCTGCGAGACATCGAGCAGTACTACTCCACCCAGATAGACGAGATGCCCATGAACGGTGAGCGTGGGCCTGCCCCGGGGAGGCTGCTGCCCTTCTCTGCTGGGGAGCTGGTGCACTGCAGCTGGAAGAAGGGACAGAAGCTTCGTTTTGCCACGTGCCTCATTCCCAACTACACGCCCTTTTCTCCCCCTAGAAAATCTGGGAAAATCTGGGTGCACTTTACTGCTGGGCTGTTGCTTTCAGTCCACTCAATGCATACTTACATTTTCTTACTCTCTCTCTCGTTTCAGTTGCTGATCTTATCTGAAGGTCCACGTTCATCAGGGAGTGGTACTCATCAAACCGTTTGTTAGCCTCCATAATTATGTTTTGGACCCACCTCCTTTTCCTCATACTGCTGGTCATATGTTCCTGAGTTGGGTTGCAGTCAGGAACTTGTGTAAATAATGTCTTTACTCCTGCCCATGTTTTTCAATAAAAAAAAAAGGAAGTTTTACCATAATCTGTGCCTGATTACTTTAACCTAAGACAGTAACAGGCAGGAAGCTTCTAGATACTGCCACAATAGGCTAGCACAATCAAAAAAGCACTGGACACCAAGGATATCTAGATTCAGAAAATACAGGGCTTCCTGTTCAACCTCTTAACACTTGCTGTGCTAGCAGATAGATAGACTTTTTAGATTTTAACTTATTCTTGCCTCTCAAGGGATCAGCCTTACACAGGAAAAGCTTATGGCAAGTGACTTGTTCCTAAGCTGCTTTACGAAAACTGAGTTAAATGACAGGAACCTAGCTTGTATGACCTTCCAGAGTGTTTTGGTTTTTTTTAAATACATTATTCTGGATGAGTATTTTCCCCTCACAAGGAACCTAGGGACTTCAGCAGAAGTTTGTAAAGCTGAGTTTCTGTTTAACTTGATGCCAGCTGGGAATGTGTTCACATTCTAACCACATCAGAATAACCACTAACATTCATACTTTTCCTGAAGTAATAGAAAATGTCTTATCTTGACACCTTTCTCACAACACCCATGCACTCACCAGCACTGGCCTTTAAGGCACAATCATCTCCAGTAACTGGCCTTCAGGGCCTGTTCTGTCTCCAGTTGCCTCCCACAGAGGGCAGCACCCACACTACAATTGTGTCTCAGTGGGTCCCTACACCTCCCAAGGTGCTTCCAGTCCCTCTAACAGGAGCTCTGGTCCCTGGTTGCCTCAGAACTCCAAGTGCATCCAGCCTGGACTTGGGGCTGCTTCAATAGCTGGCTCCCAGGCCACCTACCTACCTGCTGGCTAACCTGGACCTATATTCTACATTAACACACACCCTGGCTCTACAGCTGCTGGCACTTGCTTGCCATTTACTCCCATCTCTCCACAGCCCCCATGACCCAAGGTCCCACACCAGTTGGCACTCAGGTGTCACCCGAGTCCCCTCACCCAGGAAGCAGGTTAGAAACGGAGTTACAGGAGAGAACAGGTCAGAACACAGCGATCACACAGACCCAAGACAGATGAGCACACTCACCAGCAACCTGCTGACACACAACCAGTACCTTTTATGCCCTTGACCTTTCGTTTCCTGCACTTGTTCCTCCCCAAAATCACCTTGATCTCTCCTTTCTTCCTGCCTTTGGTTCCTCCCACAAATGCCCCACAGCAAGTTCTGCACAGTCCCCAAGTACCCTTCCCTGCACCACTAACCTCCCTCACTCTGAAGTGAGCCCCTACTGTTAACACCATGATTGGTTTCACATCTCTTTGGCCATAGCAGCAGGAGAATCCTGTGCTCTGTGTATGCACGTATGTGTGCAGACAAGCCCCCTAACATTACCAACTAAGCTAAACCTTCAAAATGGGAACTTGCGGCAGTGGGGGAAGGATGACAGTTGTCCCTACTGTTCTCTGTGCCCTTAAGCATTCATTTCATAGCTTCCTGACACAGGGTTCAGAACTCTCCCCTACCCCACTCCCTTACACCATCAGTCCTCTGATACTAAAAGGGTAGAGTAGTCCGGATCAAGTCTTCCAGCCTCACTAGGGTCACCCCCTGGGCAGGGTTCTGCTCTCACCATCACTGCAGG
Organism: Cygnus atratus; assembly: GCF_013377495.2. Classification (NCBI taxonomy): domain Eukaryota; kingdom Metazoa; phylum Chordata; class Aves; order Anseriformes; family Anatidae; genus Cygnus; species Cygnus atratus. The sequence goes on from NC_066364.1 coordinate 108,414,864, forward strand.
ACACAGCGCAGCCTCACAGCTGACAAACTTCTTGCATTCTCCACGAAGGTAGAGGGCTAGCATGGCACTCCAAGGCACCTACACGACTCCTCAGTCTTTTGACTAATAAGGAAAAGAGATTCAGCACCAAAGTGTTAGATTGTTTAAATAACAGTATTTAATCTGTACAGTTTTAAAGATACCATAAAATGCAACATTCCTACCTCATCTTCAGCATCATTCACCTGGAGCTGAGCCCTAATCTCTGGAAAACAGGTAACAATCACCACTCCCTAGAAGCTCCTTAGGGTACAAAAGTCACAGTGCAATTGCTTTAGTTCTAAACAGATGATTTCCCTCCCTGATGAGAGGGGAGCCTGATGAAGCTCAAACATTGATGGAAATTTTTACTACTTGGGAATGAAGAAAAAAATGAAATACAAGCTATTGCACACAGTCATTTCCAGCTGAAACTACAGCAGTAAACTCTTTAGCTGCCCTTATACTCCACACATCTGAAAACGCCTTAATTGATGCTTAGTCAAGAGTGAAAACAGATCCTGTAACAAGATTTCAGAATGATACAATTGTCGGAGGGCAGAAGCTGACAAAACTCCACAAGTCAAGAAGCGTGCTTTAGAAGAGCAGAAAGTTTTCCTAAACAGGGAGGGGATATGAGCTAGACAAATGTCATCTTTCAGAGACAAGCATGAGAGAAACATCAGCTTCAATAGAAAGCTATGAAGTACAATAGACAATTTGTTTACATAATTGTCAGGATAAGTATTTGACATAGTTTATGTAGTAGAATACATACTTAAACATCTTTTAAAAATAAGCACAAATTTAATTTCATATATACACAACTGATTTTAATCATGTACTGAAAATAAATTACAGGAAATAACTTTAAAATGCAACAGAGGACAAGAGTTTCACAACAAACATTCCCACTGATTTTCCCAAGGGGGTGAGAGATTGCAGTGCTCAAGGCAGGTAAATATCACAAATATATCAAAAAACTTCAAATTGTTGATGCATTCACACATTTACATGAGCCACAAACATTCCTTTACAGGGACTGCACTTAGCTACCACAGAACCAGGTTTTGCCATAAACTACAAAACTTTGATACAAAATTGTATTTATATATTTATATTTCATGTACATGCCCTATCTGTGATTTCTTAAAAAATAAAAACTAAACACACTGTACAGACAATCCTAACTCATTGCTTGGTAGCTGTAGGCAACGTTTTTGGATGGAATTTCTCCCCCAGTAGAATTAATGGCAATATTATATACATGAAGGCTAAACTGCAGAAAAAGACAGCTCAGTTCTGATATGCACCTCCCTCGGGACCAGGTCTGCAAGTTCAAGGCAAGACACCATACGTTCTGACCCACCGCCTCCCTTACCAGGTACTTCTGCCATCCGCGGTGTGAGGAACCAATACATGCATTTGTGTAACACTGGTACAAAAGGCAGTAAAGCAAGATACATACTGCAACGGAGTGGCTCTAATGGCTTCACCAACTCGATACACAGAACAACTCCTGCCTTAGAGGTGACACGGGGATGTCGCAGAGCTAGATACATCTGGTGACAGCACCCTTCAGGCGGGTCTGATTGCTACTTCCCTGAAATTACCTCCTGCAGAGGACAGGCTCCCCACTGTAAGCCAGAAACTGCATCAACTCAAACGCAGGGGGAAAAATGCCTCCCCCACACACTCCCCAAAACGCACACATGCACAGTTCACCAGGACTATACTTAAAAACACGCACCCCTCCCTCCCACCCCAGCGGTCTCCATGGCACCAGTTTGTCTCAGAAGCAGAGCACTGACAAACTTACTCTCCCCAGGTGATGGCAGCGATCTGTGAAGCCAGTCACACTAAACTACTTCTACAGTTGATTGTAAACTTTGGTTTATTTTTTTTTTTTATTGAGTTCTCATGGTACAGCAAGCATGTCTAAGATGAGAGGGCAGAGTTGAAGAGGAGATGAACTGTCAGTCTGTCTTTAGTCTGGCATGGTGAGACACCTGCTCGGTCAGGCCTGCTTTGATAGAGTTTTTAACAGACTGTCTCATATGATCCTCCACCAAATTATCACTCATGGGCTTCAACACCTGTGGAATGAGAAACGTGCAAAGAAACAAAAAAATGAGGTAACCAAGGAAAAGAAAATAAGCGCATACAAAAAGATGAGACTTGAAATAATGAAAAAACTTGGAATGCTGAAGTCTGAAACAAACTGGCATGAACTGAAAGAGAAATGAGTTTTGCTGCTACAGTAATGAGGTTAAATCAGCCACATGCTATAAACACAAGTGATATCCCTCCTATACAGCAGTATTTCTCTGAATTCAAACCACTTTATAGTTCCTAGAAGATGGATGTGCAATTCCATACCCTATATGCAGCATCAGTCTGGTATGGTTACAGCATTTATGCAGACCGGCCCAGACGGTCCAGCTTATTGTCCTATATGTTTAAGTGTGAACACTTCAGATACAGAAAGAAAGTTAAAAATACTGGCTAGTTTTTCTTCTTGTTATTGTTGGATGAGAGTCGCTGTCGCGGCACTGATGTAAGAGCACGGCGAATCGTTCGGCATCTAAGGACTTCAAAGAGTTTGGAAAACACCTAAAACATGAATTGAGCTGTTAGGGAAACTGGCTCTTAGAAAGCAGCAGAAAAAGGCAATCAAGTTCAGAAAAAAAAGATCGCCAGTAACTTCTTACCTTCCTGGGATTCCTCTGAAGCATGGAAGGAAAAGAAAGAAAAATCAATAGCAAGAACAATAATACAAGAGACTCGGACCAGAATCTGTAGCTACTTTGCCCCGTTATCAGTGTCGTGCAACTGTAACAATACCATCAGCAAGCTCTTTTGGAGACCCCCTTCTTCTGGCCCATAAGCAGCAAGCTCCTGATGCCATAAACCAAGCTCTCCCCATCCTCAGGGAAGGCCAGAAATCAAATCAAACCCTACATGCTCCAGGTATCCTATGGCAGTAGTGCTATCACAGTGAGCACTACACATCCAGCTGACACCTTCTGCTTTTCTTGCAGTGCTCTTCAACCCCGAGCTGCAAAGCAAGAAGCTACGGTGGTAAAGAAGAGCCTCAATTTTAACCACTAGTCAAGGCCTGCAACTCAAATTTCTTATTATGAAATCCACTTTTTCCTCTCCAGTTACTTCACATGGCAATTCATAACCTTACACAATCGTTCATGGACAGGTTTAGTGTACCACTGCCCACAATTCGCCTGGAACAAAGTCACTTTTCAGATGTAGAAGACTGCAGCAGTTTAGAAGTCTCCGGTTAGTTATTTGCTTATACCTTGTAGAAGCAATTTGAGTGAAAAAAAATGAAAAGCTACTCAGAAGAGTTGGTCAGGAGTTCTCCGCACTGGCTGTACTAGGACAGCTATGTCAACTGGATTCAGGCGAAATCTTTGTACAGAGGCCTTTGGTTCTCTCACACTGAAGTCTTCTCGTTCTTTCAGGGATTAGTCTGTCTGGCATGTATTTCTTGTAACAGCAGTTGCACCAACTGTGTTACTTGAAGGGTCACAGACTACACAAGTCTTCCTGGAGGAAGAAACTTGCTGTACATCCTCTTGTAGCAGTTACTGCATGTTAGTCTGGTTACTCATCAGCCAGTTTTCTTCAAGGTCTAATTAGTCCTCCAGTGTCACACCATCAGGTGAGGTGAGGGAGGGCAGTGTTTCCACCTTCCACATTTCTTGAAATATTTTACACACCACATCCATAGCGCAAGTTTGCCACTTTAAACTTACCTTTAAAAGCACAACTCTCTGCTCCAAGAAGTAGTAAGATTTTTAACAAGTCCCTCCACTCTTACCATCCAAGCACCTAGTAAAGCCTTTATGTAACACATACATACATATTTAAATAAGATTCCTGGTTTAATGTTCCTTGTGTGGGGCAACACTTACTGCAGAGTGGTTATACTTCTGACCTGATTTTCCCTACAGTAGAACTAGTTCTCCCTTCAGTCTAGACCAGCTTTTTACTCACAACACTGAGCAGAAACTATTTGATATGTTTGTTCAAGGAAAGATTTTTCATGAAAACAAATACCAACCTGTTCCCATATAGCTTCAGCGATCTGATCAATGGCTGTTCCAACTTCTCTGAATTCCCCAGAGTACTTAACGTATGCCCAAGTACAAAAGGATATAAGAGCTATCCCCAGCACGAGATTACACAGGGTAGCTATGGAGTTCATACCAAGGAACCCAGTCAGTCCTGAGGTTATATACATGGCAAACATGACTGCAAATAGAGTGGCAGGGGTACGAGCAGCGTAAAAGATGTTTTTGCCATCGTTGTGCTTCACAAAGTTTGCATAGATCTCGTCGATTTCCGTCTCAAGTTGTTCCTGGTAGCGCCGACAGAACTCCTCCCCTCCCATCTTCTTCACCGAGCAGAACTGCCTGACAGCCGACTCTCTGTAATCCTGGTGCTTCCGCTCAAGGTCCGCTGGGGCAATGTAAGGCTTATCTCCTCCACAAATCTGTAGGAACAATCAGAGGTGGTGTCAGTGCATCCCAAATATCTTGTGCTGTACTGAAAACAAACCTGCCCACCTCTCAAGCCAGCAGACTACCTCCTGCAACTTTCTTGGCTCTCTAAGGTCCAGAGTCCCATCCCAAGTGAAGCAGCCAAACGTTCTGTGCATCATGGCCCAGCAAGACCCTTATCTGTCTGCTCATATACAAAGCCATAGCATATGACAGAACTAATACTTTCAGTCCTTCCCTTTGGGCAAGCCCAGTAGAGGACATCAGCCACAACATATTCTCCTGTTATGAAAAGGTGAAATAAGGAACACCAGAAGGCAGACAAAGCTGGGCTTGAGGAAGGTTAGATAGCACTCTGAAGCCCTCCCCTCAGCTTTTTACACCACGTCACCCACCTCAGTGAGAGGTTCACTGCTGAACTTGGACACCAATGAGGTAGATTTTGCACACTCAGCAACTTCCTGCTTATTGCTGCCACTTGCAGGTCCCAGGGAACTTACCAGGTGATAAACAAGAACTAGCTGCTGACACCTTTAGCCTGTTCTTCCCTAGACTGTCCTCTAGGCTTGATTCAGATCAACTTGTGAGAGAATGTTTCTGCTGAAGGGAAGAAACCATGGACTCAGATACCTGTGATGTGGACACCCACCGTCTTCCTCTCCCTAAATCAGCATGGGTATGAAAATGGTTAGACTCCAATGACGGACTTCTCTGTAACACTGATGTCTGACCTCTTACGGACTATGATTGGTGATTACCTAGGCCAAAGGTCCGAACTGCTCAGATCAGCTCCAACTCAGAGTCTGACTGTAAGGGTCCATGTCTGAAGACTGAAGATTCTTTCCACATGATGTCACACTACAGCCTTTTCTCTCCTGCCACAAGGCAGTGCTTGTCACCTTCAGTCTTGAGCACAACACCTTTAACCTCCTCCTGCTGCTTTCCCTTCAGCAGGGCACAGGGAAGATCACTTTCTCCGAGTACAGCATACCCTTTCTGCCTCACAAGATGCATGGCTTCACTGACTAGCTTCTTCAAAGCAATGGGATCCCGACACCATCACCCCATCTGCTGTCCCTTGATCAAGTTTAACAAGCACCTGTCTGATTTTTCCTTATTACAGTTCTCTGTACCTGGCAAAACTCCCTGGAAAACAGGTCTCTCAACCTCCAAAACTGTTTTTGCACATTGCCCAGAGCACTGAAACACTAGGAGCTTCTGATGCATCAAGACCACCGCTTGCCATACAAATACTATCACTGTTCTCATGCTCTGTGCGCCTGCACCTGTTGTTCCTTACATTTAAGGTCATCAGGGGAACAGTATTTTGTTTATGCACACTCAGCAGAAGAGGGCTTTTGTTCACGAGTAGAACTCAGACAGTACAGTAAGAAATATCCATATATAATCCAGTCTTAAGTGCTGTTCCTAGAACAGAACTTTCAAAGTCGTGTCACATTAAGAACATTGAGACATCTGGCGAAAAGTTGATTTAAGACATTTGTGTTTTTATCTACACTACACTCTACAGTGACACAAAAATATACACAATACTGGGAAAAATTACTATGGAAACAAAGTCTGTTTGAGAGCACATCTGTTTCTGTTTATCCCTCACCCCAAGTAAGAAGCCTTATGAGTACAGTATCTCAACAGCCAGTAAAGAGTCAAGGTAGGAAAAGATTTGTCTTTCTTTTTTAATATAAGCAACCCATTAGTTATTTCAAGAGATTTTCCAAAAATGGAAACAAATGAAGGAATCCCTCTACGCCAGCACTATCAAGACAGCCTGCTAACAACTGAAGCTGGCTAGCATGCCACTAGCATTAAGTCTTAATCTAACTTCAAAACTGAAAGCTACTTCAGTGATTAAGACCAGAATTAGCCCGGTTAATGGGGAGTTCTGTTTGTGGCATATCACCCATGTGATTACACATTTAAACCCACTGGTCCTGTTGTAGAGTTTCTAAATAAGCATAGTCTTGTTAAGCTTTGCAAGACATGCAACTGTTTCCAGAATTTGCCATGGTAAAACACTGCTAACACCATGAAGTTGAAGGATGAAGTCCATCCAGACATTCAGCTTGGAGTGGTGTAAGTCACTACCTTTAAGAGAAGAAGCGAGTAGGAAATCGCATACTTTTTTTCCAGACAAGATAGTTTTTGGATTAAAGGTTTTCTTTTTTTTTAATTTATTAAAAAAGGATTTTAATCCACACATTTGACAGCTAATGAATAACTACTATTCAAAAGTGTGAAACCATTCTAGAACTCTACCCTTGGGTCTACCCTGACCCACCACGCATCTCCTCACCTGTCTGCACATTTCACATTATAGGATTTTTAAGATCAGCAGCAGGAATTAGCAGGTGGTATATTAAACTCCCATTCCCACACCTCCCCACCAATTTCCATCTCAAAGAATCCTGGATTTGCTGCATCAGACATCTAACCCCAGTGCAGGGGACAGAAAACAAGTCCTGGACCCTAAGCTACTTTTCCCCATTAATATTCTCACAGCCTACACCGAACAACACTAAAACTGAAGGCCCATATTTGCATGCAAACAGTTAAAAAGTTGTGTTATCATACCTGCTCCATGCCTTTACTGTACAAGTCTTTTGCTCCTGCCACAGCAGCAAGATTGTTCGCCTCAGCTGTTGCCTAGAAAACATTGAGCACCACGTTATCACTACAGCATCACCAGCAAGTTACACACTTGTAGTTACACTGCCCAACATACCCCACCAACCACCAAGGACTACCAAGGACTGAGATTGCCAAGAAAATGCCCCACATGAACAAAGGAAGGTTAATGATAGATACTAAAACAGAGTGACTAGAAGAAAGGGGTTTTTCGGCTTTCTAGTACAGCTGCAGACAAAATTCCATGTGCTTGTACAGGCTTGTCATCATGAGCAATCTCTTCTGAGTGTTCTACTGTTAAAAAGCAAGTAAGGATCTCTAAACTACTAAATGTTAATCCTGATACATTACTACCTGTGAAGAAAGAAGCAAGCCAATATTCCTGCATTATGTGCAGTTTTGGTGTCAGAATTTGTAAGCACTTAAGGCAACTTTCAACCTGTTTTGTGTGAAGGACAGTTATTCCAGCTCATCCTGCAAGATAGCATCTTCTGTATCTCACAGCCACATCTATGGCATGTTTATTAGAAGAAATGATAGCAGCCTTTGTTTCACTGTGACAAGTTTTCTGAACCATCCCTCCTGCCAACATCTAAAGAATTGGATCATTGACTCTGTTCCGGGTGTTTATTTGTCCTTCTTATCTTAATGAAGTGACACAGGAATCTTAATTTTAAAAAGTCTTACAAATATGAAATGGCTAAAACCAGCCCCAGAGTCCATACTTGGATGAAAACTCTTCAACCCAAGCAATGTGTAAAGCTCTGTGTTGAACCTTTACAATCAGTTAGTGTTCAGATCATTTTTAGTTTCATTTCTGGGTTGATCCAGAGAAGGTGTAAAAAAGATACAGGCCTTAACTCAGCGTAGTTATCCAACCTAACAACCCACATGCGATAAAGGAGCCCAACACTGAGACATTACTTTAAGCTCTTTCCTTTCTGTCTGCTGCATCTGATACTAAAAGCCCTGTGAATAAAGTCTGAAAGATACAGACAAAAGAGCAAGTTACAGGAAACATGCTTGAAATTGAAGGAGTTAAAAAGAAAGCAATCATTTATACCCCCTGCTCCATTTGGTAGATGGGATTGAGGAAAGAAATGTGTGCCCAGGCTATACAGCTCAGTCTGCTTGCAAAGCGCACAGCTCCTTCAAGAGCTACAGCTCTGTGTGGGAGCTGCAGACTCCCAGCATACATGACCTTCAACTGCACAGGACTTATGAAATACACATTTTCTATCAGGTTATTTGAAAGAAAAGAAAATACCTGCAGCATAGACTTCGGATGAGGTAGCTCCTCTCCTTGATATATTTTAATGTAAGCCTAAATGGAATAAATAAAAAAAGAGGTTTCTTTTTCCTAAGCATTTAGGATTGAGGAGAGGGAGAGAAAAGGGATAATATAAAGATAGAGCGCTCATAAGTCATTACTTTGTAATAATGGTAAGTATTCAATGAAGCAAGTTTCCCCACACATACAGGTCTGGCATTCACCCATTTACCCCCAGTGTTTTAACTCCTTTACTTTGGGAAAGTAAAAAGTACTTTTCTTATTAATCTCCAGTTTTAGTAAATAGAAGCAATACTTTAACAAAGCATTTCAATTAACATCCTTTTATCAGTATGAAAATAAGTAGTTCATCCCTCTATCAAAGTGGTTCTTTTTCAATAGCTGCTGACAGGCTTTCTTTCTGTGCAAGCACCAATAAGCCACTGAGTTTGGTCTGTGCATGTTTTTACTTTTAGACTTTCTTCCACTTCAAAATACAAGTTTCCATGCCTTCCATAAGTAAGGTCTGTGCACTTGAGGCTGGGGCCTGGCAGAGTTGTGGAGTACCTTGAGGAGAGACAGCCACTATCTCAAAAAGCAACAGGTATGGCAAGAGGCTTCTGCTCCCTCAAATGCATTAGAAGGTCTTTGCTAGGCAGGGAGCCCTCTTCCAAAACCATGAAGACAACTTGCACAGGCTTTCTGGCAAGAGGTCTGTCCAAACAGCCCCAAAGCATAATTTATTTCCCCATGCCTTGTTTCCCTTGGAATGCATACGGTGCTGAACTGCCAAAATACCACTGGAAGCCAAGCAGGCAGGCTGTCCCTCTGTTCCCCACCCTGCCAATCCTCGGGTGCTTTCTTTCACTGTGGTTTCACAAGGCTGGAAGAGAACATCCTTCATGCATCTCCTCCAGCCCACACAATGGCCCGTGCCCTAGAGCACAGTTCTTGGGACAGATGAAACCAACAAAGCCATGCCATGAATAGCCCCAAAGAGGCTGGGCAGTTATTCTTCTCCACGCTACTACTGCTCTCCCCCCAGCTTGTCTACAGTCCTCTGTCCTGAAGATTTTCTCCCTAAAGGAGACAAGAACAAGGTCATCAGGGTCCCTATGTGACTTCTGCTCTAGGTGGTAGGACAACCTACAAAAACGGTTATACAGGACTCTGCTCCCAGGACACCCTCCTTGACTCTGTAGCTATTTCCTCTGAGTAAAAGCCCTCCAGTTTCCAACTCAGGCTTCACGATCTCAGCTTTAGATCCACAGTGTGACAGGGAGCAGTTCTCTTCAGTTACGCAACTACCGAGTTCCCACAGCACCCTACTTAGCAGATTCCAGACCAGCTACTGCAACGTGAATCAGGCAGCTTTTCAATAGCTGAGATGTCACACTCAGTTTTAGGGTGCACTCCTTTCCAAACTGCTGTTGAACATGCACTCCCTGCACCATATGGGATCGAGTCTTACTACAGAAGAAAATGGAACAAGAAGTGATATACAGCCATGTAAATACAGAGACTGAGCATATGAGCTCCAGAGATGATTTTATCCTTGTCAGAGCAGCCATGACTTCTGCATCCCACATCATGTCTTTCCCTTGCAAAATAAAGTAACCTTTTATAAGTGTTAGAGTTCTGGTCTCAGATTCACCCCTTGCATAACTACTTTCATAACATCAGCTCTGTCCTGCCTTCAACATGCACGCTCAAAAGTAGCGATGCAAAATTAATGCCTTGAGGAATGCTACTTTCTCATACAGAGCCAACTGTTTAAGCCATTCCAATTCAAAAAAAAGGCTACACATCAGACCAATTCCTGGTGATGTAGGGATTATGTTATCACATTACTGCTGGTGTCACCATGATACCAAAACAGCTCAGGAGTTTAACAGCTGCAGGTATCCACAAATATTTTACAGCATAAACTGTTGTTACACATACAAGTGTTTAAAAAGCATCTTCCTTACAAGTAAAAAAAAAACTGGAAGGGGAAAAAAATATCTGAAGTTTTTACTGCATATCTAGAAGCTTAAGGGCTGCTTTACTATCTGTATACAAAAACCTCTTAAAAAAGCAAAACCAGAATTTCAAAACAGTATAAAAATCTCTAATAGAGCTTGAAGCATTTTTAGCTTATTTACAAACTAAAAAAAAAGCACTATTTTGCCAATAGTAGTCTGTTAAGAGCTGCACTGTTAGGAAGCTGTGTACCAGTTCTGGAAACAGTAATGAAATGAAAATAAAAGTGAGCTGATCAGTGAATGTCAGCCTAGATACCTTTATCTTCTCTGGGAAGAACATGCCCTAAAATTAGAATACTTTCTTTTAAGCCATTAGCAAAAATAATTAGCATAAGTTTGCTTACCTTGAAGTATTCTACAAGATCTCTACAGGTCACCTTGGATCCACTAATCTCTTTTTCTACCAAGTTTTCAGGGGCAAGCAGTAATGGTACCAAATTCCGCAGTTCTTTCTTAAAATCCTCGTCTATATCTAGTAAAATTCAATCCGTTTCAGAAAACAGTGGTTAGTATTTAATCTTATGTTTCCCAAAGGAACACTGATAACCCATAACCCCTCAAAATACCATCACAAGTCTTAACTGCATTTTTTAAATATTTAAAGGCTTAAATACATACTATAGCTTCAGTAAGTTCTATTTACTCTTGAAATATTAAATTCAAACTGAAAGAACAGGACCCTGTAGTCCTTGTAGTACTCAAAGTGCGTTTTCCCTATTACACCAACATCTTACACAAACCCACAGATCTGTCCCATAGAACTTGTCAGTGGGAAAACTACTACTGCAAAAATCTTGTTTTCAGCCTTTGCCATTCTGATATATTCCCTCTGTTGGGGGAAAAGCAGTAATTGGAAGAATCCTAACTGCTTCTCAATTTGTGGTGGCAGAAGCCTACAGTTATTTTACAGTCATTCTAGTTTTTGACCTTCGCTTTTGAGAGTTGTTACAGAAAAGCCTTTCAAGAAAAAAAAAAAGGAAAGTCTACATTTTATGAAAGCTCACCTCTGAAACCTTTATTTTTCTTTAGAATCCTTATTATATGACCTCTAGGGATGTCTCAAGTTAATCAAGATTACAATCAACATCCAGATAAAGATATCCATTCAATTTTACCTTTAAACCAAGAACACACAATACACATTTCTAGATTCTATCATTTCACCTTTTAGCCCTACACTTTTCTAATCAACCATTTCAATGGCCAACTATTTCAGTGCTTAACTTCCATGATAAAAAGAAAATGAATTCAGTGATCTGAATCAAGAAACACAATGGAAAGCTTCCTACCATTCAACCTCCCATCGAAATTTGGATTTGTTGCAACTTTAAGACCAGGGTGGGGCAACAGGAAACAGCCAAGGTTACTGAAACAGGAGTGAATATGCTTCCTTACATTCTGTAACTCTTCATGTTGGTTTTGCTTTACCTGAAGAGAAAAAAGCTGTAAGAGCTGCTAATACACATTTTCAGTACCTGAAGATTAAACACCAGTTTAAAAGCAATAAGAGCACAAGCGTGTTTAGACTTATTTCTGAACCTAAAGATGTCAAAGATGTAGAGAACCCAAGAACCATGCATAAGTGGAACACCACAAACAAATTTTAAGAGCTAGATCATTGTGCATTAATATCTTTACAATAAGGTGTCACTTAAGTCAGATCAGAGTAGGACTACTGGAAATAACGTACCTGCAATCTTTTCTCAAGGAACTTTTTTCCTCCTTCCAAACCATATGCATGTTCATACGGGTAACTCCAATCTCTAATTAAGAACATCAGTGTCTGTAAAAGGAAGAACAACAGGGGTGAACGGTTTGCATCATTCCTAAAAAATCAAGAACTATCACATGTGGTTATTTGAAATTTTAAAAGATTCTAAACTTGGCTGTTCTAAATTAAGCAGCCTTGTAGTTTTGTGGTGCAAGTGGTTGCTAGTTTAAGAAAATACACCAATATACACAACTGCAACTCACTCCTTATCTGAAAGGAAGTATTCAGCATCTCAAAAAGATGTTCCCTGTTCCATGCGTTTGCCTTTTACTACCCCAGAAGGATTACATGTCGTTGTTTCCTCCTGTCAGCTGAAGACAGAGAACAAATCTTGACATTAATCTTATATGAGATGAGGTGCTTGATGAAGACATCATCGTGCCTGGGCCAATCACAAGAACATAAGGGACTCACATTTGCAGGCTGAATATTCTAGAGACACAAGAGTCTTAAAAACTCACTGCTGGTAGCATTATAGGTTAAGAAGGATCATCTGATAATTCAGGGTTGGAGAAGTCTCAGTCCTTGTCTCCACTAAGCGGAAGAAGCCTCAAACCCTCCTCTAGCCTAGGAAATAGTCAGGAGATGCTAGCAATTTTGAAAAATTCAGATACTGAAGCCATTAATGTTTCAAATAATGAAAACGCAATGTCCCTCAATTTCTTCAAGGCCGTATGACCTATATTCAGAACCATGCACCAGCAAAGACCAACCACACCTCAAGAAGAAATGAGTAGGAAGGAAACATGAACCCTCTTTCTCCTTAAGGTCAGTGCATCACTTGGCACTTCCTTTCCTTTATGCTTAAACCTCAGGCACAAAGCTATACTTGCCTAAAATATGATTGTCTTCAGCATTCTTCCACTGTTTTTGCCAAGAAACATGGTGACAGGGAAGGAAAACCAGTCTTGTAAAGAACAGACTGGCTTCAGCCCAACTAATTTCTCTTCGTGAATTATCCTGAGATAATTTTCTACACGTTCAATTGCTTAGACACATTTAACACGCATAATTACCTGAAACGGCTTTTGGTATATTTCTTCCATAGCTAGTCTTCCATATTCTGTAAACAACTGAGAGAAAGAAGAGTGTAAGAGTGACACACAGAAAACGGTCTTCTACTGTAACAATCCTTTATGTCACTAGAAAATAATGCATTCAATCTTAAGTTGTATTATGGATTTAGAACGGTCAGTGCAGCTCAAGAATGAGTACACCAATCTTCAGTAAAATTCAGGGAGGAGACAATTTCCACTGGTTTCACATTGCCACTCCAGAACTGTCACTACACCGTGGCTCTAAGTTGGTGGCCTGTGGGCTATTCTCAGAGGAAAGCTGACTGTGTCTCTCAGCCAGGCAGTTTCCAACACTCGTCACCCTAGGCTAAGGAGGTATGCCTAACACTTGCCCCCTTACTTCCCACAAAAAATTTATTCCCGGAAATCTCAAGGAACTTGGCTTGCATTTGAATGCCTAGGACCTCAGCTCTAGCCAAGTTCAGCAGCTCCCCAGATCTCTACTTCAGCCTGTGACCTTAACTCATAATTGTTCTCTCTCTTCAGCAGAAAAAAGCGCTAGCTGTCTTTGCCTGGTTGCTTTCACCATCTTTAATGCTAAAAGCAGCATTCTTCCTCACTGGACTAAGTGGGCCAGCAAACCCATGAGAACAAAAATCACATGCTGGCTGTTTCAGCCAAGTTTAATACTGTCAGGTGAGGGTACCTCACTAGTCCCTTTATAAAGTTTGGAGAGTGAGATGAAGGAAGCCCTCTAGAACAAGGCAACTGTTCCTTTGCTTTAAAGCTAATCCCTCGGACACCTCAGAAAAAAGTCCGTGGCTGAAAGGACAATTTCCCCTGTGTCAGTCACAAGAGTATCTGAAAACTTACAAGACTAATTTGACACAAGTGAACTTCCGAGCCCTTGTCACCCTGAGCATGAAGAAGCTCTGAAGAGCTCGAACACCCACATGAGTGGCTTGTTCCTGAGACCCTGACTTACCCCCCCACTCCATTCCCTCCTGCACACAAAAAAAAAACGCAGCCAAAGAGTAAGAGTATTTCAGAACAACATCTCCTCCCCTCAGTCCATGATTCTTTGTCCCCATCTTCACTGGGCAGGGAACGCAAGCATTTACTTGTATTTATTGCCCTTCTCCTCCCTTTCTTCCCTCAAATCCCATCTACTATAAAAGAACGGGAACACTCTATTCAGACTGCACTGAGATTATCAAAGGACCAGAGCGATCAGCAAAGTCTGGCTTTCAAATAATTTACTAAACCTTTTTTTTTTGGTGTTTGCTTTTCCTGTGGGTTTTGTTTGGTTTTGGTCCAGCGATACAATTCTGTTAACTGAGAACAGCATCACAAGATTATGTTGAGTTAGTGTATTTCTACTTCCAGTATTGGCAGCCAGTCTTTCGCAGCACTGAACAAGACAGAAGTCCTTTCAATGAGAAGACATGTAAAACAGTTTTAAGCTGTGACGAGGTCATGGCCTGAGCACAGGCAGATATTTGTTAAAACACAAGCTAGCCTTTGAAGCCACAGATTTTAACTTAAGGAGATAAGGCTCTTACACCATTCATATGAAGCCAGAATTCAGTGGCCTTTGATCACAGTGTTCCATTTGAGGATGAAAACTCCACAGTAGTGAGAGGACAACTCCTTCCTGCTTTTGTTTCTAGGCAAAAATTGGACTGTAGAAGTTTTTCAGATGAAAAACTAGAGAAGGTTTCTTTCCGAGTAGAAGATATTCTTCCTGCCCTGATCCAAGCTCCCAAATTTCAGTAGAAAATAGTTATGAAACAGTATCCATTTTCTTATGTTCGGGAAAAAGAAGAAACATGGGAAGCTTCTTAAGTGCTTTCATAAATCATTTCCCATTCTAACCTTTTCAGGAATTTTGGGACTTCTTACATAGACACCAGCCTTTCTTATGTACAGACCAGACTTTAGAAAGTTAAGATTTCACCAAATCAGGAGCTTATGCTATTTTACATCTACACTAGCACAGAGGAAGCATCACAGCATCATGGAGTTGATGCAAATAACGTTTTAATAGGCAGAACTAGTTTTAGTATCAGGTCAGCTTTCATGTTTTATATAAAGTAGGAAGCTGCTCTCAAATCACAGTTACATTAGTAGTAAAATCAAGAACAATTTCCAGACTGTTAATTCAGAAACAGCTTAATATAAATTCAGCATATTCTTACCTGCAAGTGCTGAAGGTCATCTTCCTGAATATTCTGGGACAAGTTGTATACCTGTAAGAGACAGTAAAGGAATTAAAATGTAATTTGAAACCATTATCTTCATGCAGCCTTTGTTAGGCATCTTGAGTATTTTTTTAACCACCTCCAGAAATGTCTAACTACCTGAAAGCCAGCCTCTAGAACAGTATCAAAGAATGCATCTCAAAAAAGTCACTCCCTATACCAAGTAGTAGGGACAAAAATCACTGCTGACCACCCTAACCCTTCCCAGATCATCTTTCCAAGGAAGCAAGCCATAAAGAAATCTAGTAAGAACGCTGAATGCTTCCAATTATCACATGGGTGTGAGAGAGGAGGACTGAGAAGGGCATACCCATCTGTCATCCTCAAGTTTAAGTGCTTCAGGACTCAGTGATTTAGCAGCATCACCTCTGACACGGAAACAGCTGAGCAGTTAGTTCACCAGTTTTTTGCTTCCAAAATCTTCCTGGAGAAGTTCGGCTTTCTCCAGGGTGCTCACAACTGCTTTAATAAGTTCAACCAATACTGAACAGCAGTAAACTCAAAGATATATCAATAATCCACAGTTTGTCCTAACCACAGGAACAACAAGGGCTGGGGGACAGAGACAAGGCAGAGGCAGTATTCTAAATACTGAAACATCAAAGTTAACAGGAGTATGTCTGAACAAGGTCACTTGACATCCCTTAAAAACCTGCTTACTTCTGGCACGTTAAGACACAAGCCTAAAAGGAGTTCTGGGCATAGCACAAGAGAATTGTCAGAAATTTAACCATAGCAGCAGAGGTACATTTAACAGATCAGTGTAGTTTCACCCTGAGTTATGTCATCTAAAGTCTTAAAGGTTCTGTACTACGTTAGTATGGATGCAGTTGCTACTTTGACATTTTTGTTTGGAATTCCCCAGTTCAGTCAGCAATTTAAACCAGCATAGCCTTGAATGACCTTGATTCCAGAGAGAAACTTACCTATATAACACTGAAAACTGGGACACTAAATATGAAGTCTTCAGTAATAGCTGGAGGAACATATGCAGGTGAACTTTCTAAACATGGCTAGAGAGAGACTCGTTGCATACTTGGGCAAGAGGGTTCCTATAGCTGTCATTATTTGTCAGCACAGGTATTCTCACCTGGACAGAACTCGTCATGGTGCTCAGAGCAAAAACCGTTGCACAGTCTTTGATAGTGGATTGGCTATCAAAGGCACCTTGGGTATCCATGAGTAGTACAGCAACCTAGAGATTTTTGAAGAGCAGCAATAGTTAACCAAATTGTTACACTTTCAAACTCCAGGTCATTGGGTTAAATTCTGTTTCAAGTAGAGCATCTCTCTGCTTCCATACCTATTTATTAAACCTCAGCCAGCTCCCTACACACACATTTATGCACACCTACAGATTAGTAAGCAGCAATACAAAGCCATATCATCAGCCTTATGTCCTTGGCCTTGCTACACTAGTTACCCTCTCCCACAGAAATAGCATCCCTGAGCTCAACAAGGCACAGAGCACAGTAGAAGGTAGCTCTTACTCACTGGAGGAACTTCAGTCTCAGCTCTAATAAGCTATACCGGATTGCTAGCTAAGTATGAGATGGTTGCTTTAAAATGTGTCTTAAATAATTATTTCCAAAAAAAAAAAGCAATGACACTGACCATCTGCTAGAACCACACAGAAATGAAGCGATCTTGATATGAATCTATCTGTCCAATTGCCATCTTTGGAATCTACTACAATTCCATTCTCTTTCAGTTAGAGATGATTGATAAGCAAGAACAAGTGAGTGATTTTATTTTCTCGAAAGCACAAACAGATCCTCACAACTTAACTGTTTTTTAGCCAGAGAACTGTTTGGTTAGGTATAAAATATGATAAAACCTTCTGCAGGTCTCTAAACCACTAGCTGGTTAAGATCAGTGTCCCATATTAACCATCAGATGTTCCCTTTTCACCTCAGCAATGCAAAGACTATGGAAGTTAAATAATCGAGAGCTTACAGTTCAGGAGAACACAAATAGCTGAGAATACAGCACTTGTATTACAGAGCAAACGTTTACTGATAACATTAGAAGTTGTTACAGCATGAAAATAAACACCCAAAATCAAACTATGCAGTTAGATTGACTTAGAGTTAAAAGCTTCAACAGTTTTGATAAGCACAGAGTTTGTGCCATTTACCCCACTGTTAGACATGCTTTTTCTTTTTGTGGACTACCTGTTAAACTACACAGCAGGACCAGCTTAACGACACCAAAACTGTTTATTATACTTACAGCCATGTGCTGCATTTCGCTAGAACAGAATTACAAGCTAGAGCACATACTCAATCCCAAAACCAACACTGTTTGTTAGAACTGTTCTTATCACAACGTTTGTCTATACATGGTATTTATAGCCAACGCAGTTCTAAAACATCCACAGGAAAACCCACCCATAAGCCTAGACAAAGTAGACTTTGCCAAAATAAAGTAATCTCAGAATGGGACTATTGTTGGAGACTGAATCTTTTAAATCAGCAGGAAGACTCATACCTGCACTGATATAAGGTTTCCAAACATATTACACAGCTACTGAACGCGTAGGAAAGCATCTTTGAACGGCTTCCATTAAAACCATGGCATTAAAGCTATTCACCCAGAGGCAAAAAAATCACCACATACACCTATTTAAATCAAGCACTTACCTTTGTTCCATTGGGTTTATCAATTACAAACACTTCGCTCCAAATCTGAATGCCAGTGGTTTCCCGTTCACATCCACCTCTCCATGTAAACCCAGTTAAAGGCTCACTGTTTCCACCTATCCAGCACGGAGAAGTCTACAAAACAAGAAGAAAAACTTATTAAATACCAAGGAGGAGATTTTCTATGCTACATTTTAGCAGACTTCCATAGCATTCCTGCATTTTCCTCCAAGCTGATTGACAACACTACATAAAGTATTAAAAACAACAGTGCTACTCTGCTGTACGTTGCGGATGATCCGCAAGGAAGTTTTGTGTTGGAGTCTACTGTATTTCAGCAGTTGCACAACTCTTCAGCCTCTGAAGAGTACACGTGAACAGCATTCAGGTCTCAAGCACTCTGTGAGAACAGCTCAGTTTTGTCCATCAGTTCTACTCCATGTGACCCATGAACTTCTCTTCAAAACAGTGTAAGGAAGATAATTTCACAGAATCAGAATTGTTGGGGTTGGAAGGGACCTCCAGAGATCATCAGGTCCAACTCCCCTGCCAAAGCAGGTTCCCTAGAGCAAACTGCCCAGATAGACATCCAGATGGGTCTTGAGTATCTCCAGAGAAGAAGACTCCACAACCTCCCTGGGCAGCCTGTTCCAGTGCTGTCACCCTCACTGTGAAGAAGTTTATTATTAAGTTTATTTATATGAAGCTTATTTATTAATAGCTTAGCTGGTTTTGTAGTTAAAAACTCCACAAGGAACAAAAAACTAATCTTGACTTAATCCCTTCCCTCTCACGAAAAGGTCAATTGCTGAAACTAAGCAAGCATCTAAACCCCCAGACTAACAGAGACCAGCACAAGACTCACGCTGCCAGCCTGCAGAAGCCAAAGAGAATAGGCAAGGACCAGACAATCCATAATCTATACTTCAGAAAAAGTATTTTGTCTGTGACTAAGTGATTAGGATTCAAGGAAGAAGATCAAGTTGAGAGTTTGGTACACATTAGTCAACACACCATACACATTACAAGTTTATGGGCAAGTCACCCACTTTGGGAAAGGCTGTCAGAGCCAAGTACAGTCTGCAGCTAACAGTTCCAGCCAGTGGTACTGGAACGAGGTCTTCAGTCCTCAAGGACAGGCAACGCATGGAGCAGTGGCTCACACAAGATCCCAGACATTATATGAACAGATATAACCCAGAAATGCAGTTTATGTGCTGTGGAAGTAAGGAGCACGAACAGGCACTCTGGGGAACTTTCACTGTGATGTGTCTGTATATAGACGCACAGACACTGAAATCCTGGAAAAGTGGTAGACAGACAAAAGCTTAAGTAAAGAGGGGGCTTAGGGCAAAGCCTTTATTTTACAGGCTAGAGCACAGCATGCTGACAGAAGAACGGAAACACTCTTAAAGAATTTGCCCCTGACCACCCAGAGAAGATTACCAGCCAGGGAAGTGTGCTTTTAAAGGAGGTCAAAGGGGAGACTTCTCCGTACACTAGGCTGTAATATCTAACTTGCTAACTCTACACTGGAAGTTTTCAGAAGAGCCCAAAACAGACCTCTTCGCATCTCGGAGAGCAGCATGTGGCACCCAGGTGGCACCCAGGGGCTGCACAGAACAGAAATACTTACTGTAAGTGAAACCGCTTATTTCAAAAACGGAGGGAGGGGAGGAATGATAACTGCGTACACTCTTCATGCCCAGCAACATTATTTTCTGCAGAGCTAGCCTATGCTAAGAGGAGAAAGTCAATTAAGCAGTTCTGCATTAGCATACTCCCAAACTAAGTGCACACCATTCAGCTTTGCTACTTGGATGAAACATGGCAAAGGTGAAAAATAAGATGAGCAGAAACAAAATACAGAAGATGGGCACAGGCATCCAAATGAAGAGAGGCACAGCTCCTTACAGGCAGTTTTTCTATTTTATGCACATAAGCCTTCACCAGTGAAAATAAACACAACCTGAACAGTGTTCCCTTGAAGTAGTTTGTTGTTTGGTGTTTTTTTTTGGTTGTTGTTTTTGTTTTTTTGTTTGGTTTTTTTTGTGTTTTTTGTTGTTGTTATTTTGTTTTGGGGGGTGGGGGGGTGTTTGTTGTTGGTTTTGGTTTTTAAATCATCCAAAGAGATGTTTACTTATCCACTGACCACTGCAGAAAGTGAAGCTCCAAGACTGCTCTGGGCTTCAGAACACTCCAAGATCCAGTTCTGCAATGCTGAATCAGATCTCACAGGTATACAGTAGTGGACTGTTTTTCATTTTTTCAGAAGAAACTGTTAAATGTATTCAACAATATGATCCCAACAATATGATCCATTCTTAATTTACAGAAGAGGAAGAATATTTTTGGAAGAATACTTTTTCCAAATTTGGTCCAGAAATGTATTACCCTCACTTGAAGCTCAGACCAAAAATATGGTGTCTTAATACGCACAAGTTCAGCCCAAGCTGCTTCATTCTGTGGATTATGCAGTTAAGCCTGTCTCTGACTCTGAGCTTTGCATCACACTGAAGTATTCCTATTACATTCTCTTTCCTTTCCAGGGAACTCAGTGCTTTAAACTCCATCCATTAAGTTGGCTTAAAAGACATTCAAGAGATGGGAGAAGTGAAACAGAAGGCTTTGTTCCTAAAGGAAATCAAGCTTTAAGTTGCACTATAATTCCGTATCATAGCCCCTTTAAATATTCCATACTAAGGAAGTGACCAAGGCAGCTTTATTTGCATAGTGCCATCAATATGCAGTGCATCTAGAAAGGTCACACCCCTGTAAGAAAAAGCTTTCAATCTAAATTTACTCGTGTCTCTGCACCTAACTCTTAATAAGGTTCACAATGCAACAGAGATCACAGGATCCTTGCAGCAGCTTTGCTGAGCACACAACTGCTGCTATTTTGTGGCAGATTATTCTGTCCCATTTCAAATAATGAATCGTAACACTAAGTATCACTGCTTGAAATGAGATGCCACCCTTCTCCCTGAAGAAACTGACCAGCTTGAGCCATTTCAAAATCCTACCTTTGACTTCAACTGGCACAAGAACGGTAACTTTTCACATGACCCCTAGCTTTTGGGGTAAGACAAGAAAATAGGACTCTGATATATCTTGGCAAGTGTTTCACCACAGACTTTAACATCAACGGGACAGAATAGCCCAGAATCGCTTGATCAGTGTATGAAATGAACATGGATGCATTGGTATTTTGTGCAAGGGCCAACATTTACTACACAGTAAATACATACTTTAATTAAGCCTGAAGACAAAGAGATCAGACTTAAAAATACAAAACTATACCAAGGCCTCCCC
Organism: Cygnus atratus; assembly: GCF_013377495.2. Taxonomy (NCBI): domain Eukaryota; kingdom Metazoa; phylum Chordata; class Aves; order Anseriformes; family Anatidae; genus Cygnus; species Cygnus atratus. The sequence continues at coordinate 108,436,344 of NC_066364.1, forward strand.
AACTGTACTCAACCTTGCATAAACATAGAGGACACCGTTTGACTTAATAAAATCCAGCAGGGATCAAAAGAAGAGGCGTTGCACTCATCATCTCTCATCCTCAACTCCTATCACTCAGTCTGCAGCGGCTCTGATGTTTGTCACGCTTTCCCTAAGCCAGTTTACGTCACTGAGCTGGCAGGAAAACAATTCAGCAAAGTACAGCGTCTCTGAGGCATCAGCGAGTAGGATCAGCCCAGCTAAGGGCCTGCAAGCATTGTAGCTTGAGAACACAAACGCCTGGCCAGAAGCACATGGAGAGCAAGCAGCAGCAGAAGGGGAGCCTTTTAGGCAAGTGATGTTGTTACACTAGATAGCTGAGCTTGAATTCTTCAGATAGTGAAACAAATGGTATTTTGAAGGACACCTATAGAAAACTGAGAAATGTGACTGTACAGTGCAGTGAACAGAGGCACATTATTAAACAAGGCTGAAAGTGTCCCAATCCATTTTGCTCTCTGAACTTGTTTTGCAATCTGTAAGTTAGAGCGTTTGCTTAAAGACCAGGCCTATTTTTGGAAAGAACTAGCACCGCTCTACTTAATACCCATTTAGCTCAAACTGCTATACTTCTTCGAAGTTTTTGTTTGGTTTTGTTGTTTTTGCTGTAATACAAACAGGACGCTACAGAGTTTATACACGCACAAAAGGTGATCCACTGAATAGCCATATCAATGAAATGTTTATTTCTCCCTAGTTTCAAGAAGTTGGGAGCGCCAGCTTGCTACTCTGTATTCCTCCTACCAACATCCTCAGTGGCTTTCTTACAGAGCTCTTGGCAGACCAGTGAGAAGAATTCAATAGCAAGCACTACTTGGAGTGAGAGAAAGGAAGTCCTCATCTGCCAGCTACCAGCGGCTTCTTTACAATATTCCCATATTTCCTGTAACTGCAGGGTTCATCTTGATTTCTTCTTAAGCCAGCTAGCACAAAAGCAAAATAGATGCAATCGTGGTTAATTTCTGCTACCGTGAATTCCAACTCCAAACAACCATGACCAAAAAGGAATCCATTCTGTTCCTTAAGAGTTCCAAAAGCAGTAAGATACTGAACTGTTAATATTCATTGTGCAGATTAAAAGAAACGCAGCACAACCCATGACAGGAAAGTCCTATACCATCTTCTCCCTAACAGCCAATAATTCAAAGTATAGTAGAGACAAAACAACAGCAGCCAAAAACTACAAACTAAGAAGGAATTAAGTTTCAGATTAGGCATTCATTAACCCATGACTTAAAAGGATCTAAGAAATTCTTGGACTAGGTTCAGAGACACATTCCAAGCAGGAATTGGAGACTTTCTCCCTTTTGTCGTATTTCGGTATCTCAGTAAACACAATTAGTCCTCCAGGAGCTACCTGACAAGATTGTTTTTGCAGCAATCGATAATCTAATGCTACAACTTGACTGCAGGAGGCCAAGTCAAAGCAAGATCCTTCCAGGCCACCACCTGGGTAAGGCCTTACTCAACCCTCAGCTAGAAGGCCCTCCTTGAATGCTCTCCTTATTCAAGTTCTTCTCAAATCCACTTATATCAGGACATCAATAATTTACTTCATAGCTGCAGCAAATGTATGTTATACAATTGTCACTTAAGTACACTTCATGGAGTAGTAGTATACTTCGGGAGAGTAAGCCAGCTGCTGTAAGAAAAAAATGACCTATTTCTGCTCAAGTCAACAAATACAAAGGTGAACAACTAAAACACCAAACTATTTTTTCCTGCAGGGAGAAGTCCAAATTACTCACCCTGTTATACATGTATCTAAGCATGAAGTCCAGCAGAAAAGATTTTCCTTTGCGGAAAGCTCCTGCTACAGACACAACTACTATGTTAAGATCTTTGATGTGCTCCTGAAGCAAGATTTTTTCCAATGCTTCTTCATCTAATTCAAAGTTATGGTCATCTTCATGAGCAAGAACAATCTGGATGGGGCGCGGCTTCTCCAAATCCACCTCGTCATCCGAGTCTGGCAGGGCATCTGAGTCGGGTAGAGCATCCTCCTCTTCTTCCTCCTCATAATGCTTACCTGCAAATTGACAGGTTACAGTACGTTAGTAAGTCAGAGATTAGGACACTAGACATTTTTGTGAAGTGAAAACTCAAGCTGGGCTTGATGATGTTGTTGGGAACGCATGTGTGCAGACAAGATCAACAGCCGTTCCCTGTCCATTTTCAAACCTGGCATGTCGTCTACATTTCAGATTTCAGCATTCCCCAAGTTTTAACAAATCACAAAAGAAAATTGGTTTTATAGCATCAAAAGCAATTTAAGGCTTCTTAAGAATAACTTGCATTAAAAACCTACAAGCCTTTTCTCTCATCTGGAAAAAAAATAGTTGAAGTAAGCTTTCTTGTCCTCTTTGGAACAGCGTAGAGGAAGGTGGTCATCTATAATTGTGAAAAAACAATGTTTTCTGTCAGTTTTGGTAGCCAACGTGTACAAACAAGACCACTGATCTAGTATGTTACCCCAGCACTACATCAGCGAAAGACTAAACTCCTTTCTAATTCCAACTCATTACACCTGTTTCAATTCTCAAATACAATGCAGACTTCAGAGTGACTGTTCACTGCCTGCAAGAGGAAAAAAGCTTGTTTGCACATGTAAGGCCTAACATTTTGGGGATTAAAAAAAAACAAGCACTGAAGCAGTTTCTGGCTTCATACTTTTTCTATGACACATTATTAAACATGATTCAGTAAGAGTAAGTACCAAGTGTTCCAAAACAGAGTTGAGAATATTAGGAGCTTGTTTTTTAGTCTTTCAGGTCAACCCTTCAGCATCCATTCTTTCAGTAGCTGAAAGAACTCAGGTCAGATTTCATTACTGATGAATGATGAACTAAAAACAACGCAACCCTACAGACATATATCACAATAGTAACAGTATTTTAATCTTTCTGACTTCCAGAAGTCAGGAGTTACTAGGTTAGAGGCCTTTAAAAAGTATAACCACACAAAAGTGTAACCTAGTCTCTCCTCCTGTCCAAGTACCACAATAACAAAGATTGTCCCAGAGAAAAAAAAAGGAACTCCACCACTGGCCTGATCCCAGTTTTCCTGTTGAGCTTCTGGAAGGGTTCTTGTGTGTACAGAATTGCCTCAAAACTCAGATTTATAGCTTGCCATATTCTGTGAGAAGTCCATGTGCACAAACCTTACTGAGGCATCTTCCTAACAGTTACTCATCTGGGAGCATCACTGTCTGAGTTTCAGTCCGCCGGACTGCTCGTCACGCCAACGTTTACAAGCATCACTTCTGCCAAGAGAATGAAGCAGCCATCTCCAGTTGCACAATGTACACAGGTGTGTTACACGGCCCCATGCTTCCTGCAGGAGCAGCATCTTCTTGCACTATGTGCCACAAGGCACCGCGGAGCCCACCGTGGTTGGATTCATCCATGGCAGAGACCCTGTCAGTGCGAACAGGACCTGCGCCAAATCATTCCTGCCAGATCTTGCATCCAAGGATCCCATCCTCAGCAAGGCTTACGAACAGGACTCTAACACACTGTTTTGTGGATGTAATGAGACATTTGAGTCATTATCAGGGACTTGAAAGATTGGTAACACGGTGACCCTGGAGTTTTTCCAAAAGCTGTCTCTTTAGACAGTTCTGACAGCATTTCACTTTCTTGCAAATCAGAGGGGACACTTCCAATCATCATGTTTGTGCTGCTTCAAAGGCCAGCAGCACTAAATCTTTTTTAAAAATATGCATGTATTGGTTTGAATATATAAAGCTAGTGGAGAACTTGGTTTGAACAGGAAGTAAGCTGGAGTGTAAACCCTAAGGAGCTAGAACCACACACTAGCATTATCCAAGTGGGTGTGCAAAACGGCTCCAAGCATCAGCCTCACTCAGCCTGGCTGACAAAGCAGGCCAAAAAAATTACACCAGCATGTCTGACAAATGGAAGGAATAACTTTAAGAGCAGCTGTCAGCAGGACATCAAGCTACACAAACTACATTGATACAGTACTGGTTGCCATTTCAGAAGAAAAAAAGATCTCACCTTCAGCTAACACTTTTCTATTCTCAGAAATTAAACAAGCCCTCTTTTGAAAAAAAAAAAAGTTTACAAAGCAGGATTTGCCCCACATAGAAAGCATTCTTTGTAAGCCAGAAGATATGAGGCCCCAGTGAGGCATGAAGATTTTGACAGTAAAGAAAGCCTTTGGCATCACAGCTTAGAAACAAAGGGAATACTTCTATTAATAAAAAACATTAAATAGCTCCAAGAAGAGACTTTTGAATTGTAGCAAAGTACACGCACCTCTGCTTCTATGTATTCCCCAGACAAGTTCAACTTGGTTACTTAAAACAGCCTTATATTCTTTTATTTAAATGTGTATTTCACTGATAGCACTAAGGCATCAAGTTCGTAAACTAAGGTAAACTGTAAAATAATCCAAAGCAGCATCTGCAACTTCTCTGAATTGCAGCCAGACATTAACCACCTCTTCCTACCTGGAAATCATCAGACCCTTAGCAGACCTCAAAGCATGAACTTTAGCAACACCCTTTTGCCAACACACAAGGCTCTTCACGTCAAGATATTTTCCAGACAAACAAGTAGTGTGATCATTTATCATTAGCTATTTCTAAACAAGCAGATTCTCCCTATCACAACCTGATAGTACTATCAAGAGCTTGCACAGGATACGTCCATCGGAAGTCCACATCTTGTTAACAGTCTTCTGCACCCCTGCAGCTTATATAACTCAGAGGGGACAAAAGATTCATCTCCATCCCTGTTCAATTCCTTTTATATTTCACCCACCGGCAAAAACTTGAAAGTAAAGTCCAATACATTGAGTCGCGGGGAGAGAGGGTTGATTTGGGGTCTTTTTTGTTTTTGTTTGGCTGGTGGATTTGTGTTGTATTAGGCTGGCTAGTCCAAAACAAAACCATCTGACAGCTCCCAACCTGCCTACAGAAAACACTATCGTAGACATGAATCAAGCACTTTGAGGTTGGAGAACCACAGCGTTGACAGCTGTAAAGGAAACTCGATCCATCCAGAAGAGCTGGTTTCCTAACTTCATCCTCGAGTGGCACAGAACACCCTTCCCTTCAAGAGATTTTGGATGAGTTAGTAATCACTAGGACAGATATTACACAAGGATATAACACATGTTAACTGTGGAACAAGCACTAATGCTTGTCCCAGCAACGCTGTCATTGTATGCTAACCTGTCACCGGCTCCAAGGCAGGCATCATAGCCTTTTTGGCTCTTCATACACCTTCTGGCAGCTTACCCTGTTACTCTGGCTAGTTGCTGTGTCAGAGAGCACTGGAATATGCTGGAAGGCTTTCTAGAAGGCTTCAGTGTCCTGGGCAGAGGGATCACATTCCATTTCCAAGAAGTACTTCCAGAGCAGTGTCTCAAACAATGATCAGGACAAGCAGTCCCACTTCGTCTTTTTTTTTTTTTTTGCAAAAGCATTATAACAAGCCTGTATGTAGTTCATATTAAAAAAAAAGCTCACAGCACTGTCAAGGAGCTGATGAAATTCAGAACACTCTTATTGACCTACTCCTTACAGTTAGTTAGGGGTGGTTTTTTTGTAGTTTTTCCTCTCCTTCCTCACCTGCCCCAGCAGTCATAGCACACTACTACAAATACAGAATTTAAGTGGATTTGTCCTAAAGCCCCATCTAAGGGCCACATGCTGCTCTAGGTTCTTCCAACAGTCCAGTCCCAGCAAATCAAGTGTAAGAAAAATGTGGACTACCCACAGAAGAAGCGGCTTTGCAGCATGATCACCCCTACACCGGAGTGTTTCTAGCCAACTGGACGGTACTTTGGATTTGCACAGCTCCCTCCCTGTACAGGTCTCCATGACAACACATCCAGTAAAGCTCAAGAGGCAACCACAGCAGCACAATTCTGTCGCCTTGGGTGGAATTTTTGTTTGCTTTGCTGTTGGCGTTTTTTGTTTTGGAAGACTTAACACTTTGGGAAAGTCCAGTTCCATTCCAGGACTGGGGTTACAGCCCCAGCACCTCCACTCATGAGGACTTGGAGAATGGTTGTTCCAGGGGTATGGCACAGAGCTGGTCCCCATGCTGTTGGAAATGCCCCTGTGCACAGGAGACTGGGCCTCAGGCTTTCAGTATGCACAGAAAAGCTCTCATCTGTCAGAACACGTGGCGTTAGAGCTTGTGGAGCAGCATAGCAGACGCAGAAAGCCATGGCTATGTTTTTTTTACAAGCTGTACAGCTGCCCTTTGAGACTTGTGCACTACTGAACGAGCGCACTTCGGACTGCACTCACATACCCTGCTCCAGCCAAAGCTAATGCAGGAAGACCATTGACTGGACTCACCCTGAAGTCTGCCACCCGTTCAGTCCTCATCACTCCTTACTCTGTTTCAGCCTCTTCCAGCCTGAATCCTTCAGTTTAAGTTTAGAGCCTCTGCACAATTTCAGCAGTGTGTAATCGCTTCCTGAGCCAGGCGAGCAGGCTAGGAGACGCAGGAGAAGCAAAACCATACAGCAAGGCACAGAAGACGACAGATGTGAGTGGAAGCAAATCCAGCCTCAGGAAGAAACCGCTGGCCAGCTTCCCCAAAAGCTCTGCACTCCATCAGCAACTGCTACAGAAGGCCTGCTGCTGACACTCATCGGCTAAGTGTCCAGAACAAGCAGCATTTGTTGAAACGCTAAGCCAGATTTTGAGAACAGTAACTGCTTGTGTAGGTACAGGGAATATTTTATCTGAACAAACCCAACTAAATAATCCGTTTCTTAAAGTAAGAGGTAAAACGAACCAAAGCTAATTCCTGCTTCCCCTACGGGCACAAATAGCAGCTGATGACCTATTTGCCCTGCAGCGTAACAACATGGGAGTGAGAGCAGTCAGCTCGACTTGCATGCTATGAAATAAAAGAGAGAGAACCTGCTTTAAATGCAAGTTTCTCCCCCAACCACATTCATTGAAACCAAATACCGACATAGCTACCTTCAAGTTTCAACCCAAATATAGCCTGAGCTGGTTAAACACCTCATTCACATTCCTTCATAAGAGGAAAGACACACACTAATTGTTAAACTCTGTTTTAAGATACAGTGTGTGTTTCTGATCAACAAGCCCCAAATGCCAACTAGTAATTGCTTCTCTGGACACTGGGGTTGACCCAGACAACTGCACACAGATGCAGCACAACACTGAAGTAAATTTAAGCCACTAAAAGGCAAATGGGATTTAAGACTTGCATTATAAACAGTCAGCTAAAGAAGTCACTTTCATTTAGGGTAGAGGGCTCATCAGTGTTCCTTCCATTTGCTCTGTCACAAGGAGTTAGAAAGACTTTCCCATGTCTTTTTTTTAAGTCTTCAGCTTCGTAGTCTTGATAACCTTGCTTATACAGAAAGCTGCACTTCGCTAGATGTCCATTTGAAATCAGAAGTTCTGGCACTCCTTGCTATGTCAGCACTCGGCATCCCTGAACTCTTTTCCCAATGCTCTACAGAAACAACACATCTGTGTCCTTACAAAGTGACCTAAATCCCCCCAAACACACCCCACTCCACCCACAGTTCAGTCCAGGTCCCCCCACACTTGAATGGGGAAGCAAGCTGAGGCAGACTACACCAACTTTCACCGATCTGGCTTGAAATCCTGCTGTACCTCCACACCCTGAGGGAGTTCACAGCTTCAAGTAAAAGCTTAAAATAAGTTATCGTGAAGAAATCACTGCACCACATTTAAACGCGATGCGTTCTCTCGGAGCTTCACCTAGGAAATCTTCATTAGGCAGAAAGACAAATTATTTAAATGTTTCTCATTTCGATGTAGTGAACCAAGGAGAGTGTAGGCATGTGTGAATTCAATTCCAGAGCATAGAAAAAAATAGGTTAACCTTCAAGCCTTATTTGGACAAGGTAAAAAATCTGGCACATCCAATGTAAAAAAAAAAAATCAGTAGGTTTAAGTCACAAAATTGTCCTCTCCTTTCTCCAGCAGTCCAACTCCATGCAATTAACTCACAGCAAGACCCACATGAAAGTTACGGGGCTGCTGCAGATCTTAATGCATCACTGCTTCCCTATTGCTGCCTAGCAAATACTGCCAAGTAGCTCATTTTAAGGCCAGAAATAATTAAATGTTTTGAATACCTCAGCTATAAATAGGACTGATGAGCTAAGTTCCAAAGACTTATTGGATATCCAAACAAGATTGGCAGAGGAGAAGGGGGGAGAAAGGCACATTTAACTCTCTCTGCTCCTTCAGGGCAACGGGATGTTAAGGGACAGATCTAGAACTGTTACATAAAGTACTAGCAGAAGCAAAAAACCTGAAGCTACAGTTCTGCCAGGAAAGGGGAAAAAAAAGATACTCTGATGACCTAGATACCTACGAAGCATCATAACTGATCAGACAATAGGTCTGTCTACTCCTGAAGTGCTTTAAATTGATTTCTCTGTTGAAGGGTCTGCATGCAGGAGCAGAGAGCTCTCCCACAGCTATGCAAAATACTACGCTGGCATTTTGCATTCTCCATTTAACAGGAGAGAAAGGCTGGAGGGAGGCTTCATTTTAATGAAGAGGTGCAGCAAGTAAGTTAACCTTCAAATTCAGCTGTTTTCAGTAAATGCATACAAGCAAGAGCACGCCGATGAGCAGATGCTAAGACAGAAGCAGCACAAACTCTGACCCAACCTCGGAACGTAAGCAGCAAAAAGAATTATATATAAAAGGACTGCTTTTTCGAAAGCACACCATGAACTTAGAAGGACGTTTCTCCATAGCTACAAGGAAAAACTTGGAGGGTAGAGATAGTGACAAAGCACGCTCCTCATCCTTCCACTCTGCTGAAAAACCACAGCTATTATTAGCATACTCACTGAAGAGCCTAACAGGATCTCTACCCACAATAAGGTTTACCAGTACTTTTCCAGCCCCCTCAAAGAACGCTGCTCTAAAATATGAAGACTAAGGTAGATGGAAGTACTAAAAGGCCTCTTCCTCATCCTTTCTCCCCATGCCCCGAGTTCTTGAGGACAGGAAGCAGAACAGGCCAGATCTGACAGTGCCCTAGATCACCGTGGACTCTAAAAAACACAAAAAGTGAAAGCTCTGTGAAGACCGCAGGCTAACTAGACCCTCGCAGGCCATTACAGATATAAAGCAGGCATACTTCTTGCAGTTCAGAGTACGGTTTTATTTAAGGTCGTTGCTCACCCTAGAAAATCCAGTCAGTATTTTCTAATTGTTTTGGTCCGTAACTGCATTTTATATACTTTGTATGTACTTCCCACACATCAGCAACTAATAACTTAGAGAGTGACCGGCTATCCCAAACCACGGTTTTGGGTGAGAAGAACAGGGAGATAGGAACGAGGTAAGAGATGCCAACCGCAATCATCCCACGTTTGATCTTTAGATTAGTGGCCAGAATAGCTTTAGTCACCCAGCCACATCTGTAATGTGGCCACAGACTCAAGCAAGTGCTGAGTTTTACTATACAGGGAGACATGCTGGAGGGCAAGTTTTTGTATTCACTTCCAGGATAAACAAGCTGTCAGTCAGGAACATCAACAAGTTTAAGAAAAAGAGCAAGTCAGGAGGCTTTTTTTGGATCAGACCATGCTCTGATCTGAAGCCTCCAAGCAAAGTGATCTTCTAGCCTAGCCTTCAGCCTGCATCCAGTTTCCTGCCTCCCCTGAAATACTTGCAGCTTAGACAGCCTCCATCCAGCTTTTCCAGCACTGAACTCCATAATTTTATTAGTTTTCTCGATTTAGTTTCAGAGTGAAGAGCAGTACAGGGAGAGACTGTGTTTCCATTAAGAAACTGCCTTCTCTAGATCACCTACCTAGCAGGGCTGACACAGTAACTACCTTCAGACATCTTCATGGAGTATTTCAATCCCTCCCTCCTCTCTCTCTTCCAAGGAAAATGGTTAACCTGGCAGTGTCACTAACACACACACACTGTGTTTTCCTCGCTCATGCTTCCCTTTCATGTTCACAGCACAGGAAAACACCACATGCAAACAAAAAGAGAGCCCAGAACACCAAGAAGCAAAACAGGAAGAAGCGAAACATACCACACAAATCACATCTCAGGGATAACTGAAACAAAAACAAAGTCACGCCTTGGCGTGTTCCCTTCATCAGGGCTGAAGGAAGAAATTGTTTTCACAGGGCTACAACGTGAGCAGTTTTCCCCGCAGTCCCTGCTGCTAACCACACGCAGAAAGAGCCCTGGGCTGCCCTGTCAGGATCCTGCAACTAACCCACGACACTCAAGGCAACACCTAACCGAGCCCACACCATTCACAACCCCGCACCCGCTCTCCACCATTTCCACGTCTCTGCCAGGCTGAAGTCCCCTGCAAAGACAACAGCCCAAAGTGCATCTTTTCTGCCAACGGGACAGTGCCAGGAACTGCCTCCTCCCTCCCCTGTTGCCTCTCCAAGCCTGCTTCGGCAGCACAGCTGAGGTTTAAGCTCCCCCTCACACAAGGGCTCTCCCACTCCTTCCCATTTCCAGCCCCACGCAGTACCACGCTGCCTTTCCTGCTAATTCTGCAATGCATCCAGCACTGCTGAGAGTCAAGCCAATTAAAAAAAGAACACACACCAGGAGAAAAAGCAATCCAATACGAATCATTTTCTACAAGCTGTATCAGCTCTGTAAGAGTCCAACAAGCACCAGAGGTGAAGACAGGCAAAGTGGAGCTACGCAGCTGCGTTATCTGACCCCAGGGCATAGGGTAAGTTCATCTGTACTGCTGAACAGCACACGACTGCTGCCCTCTGCGTTGGCACCACTGTCCCAGGTCCAGGCACAAACTTATCTTGAGCAAACAAACGCAAGGTGATGTAGGGTGCACCCCGCAGCCTCTGAAACAGCTGTACCAGCACGAACAAGGGGGAGGCACACGATGCTTGACTCAGCACCGGTGCCAAAAGAAACGTTTGGCTTTGTAACTACAAGCTAGGCAAGCTGGGAAGCTTCTCCAGACCCCCCGAACACTCAGTACAGTTAAGAAGTGTGTTCATGTGGACACTGACTGAGCGATATGTGATAACTCTGCAAAGATGGGTAGACAACTGGGCTGTAACTGGATCAGACGGTGTGTTGCCAAGGATTTGTCTAGATGTGAAAGAGCTCAGATTTAGGTAGGGTTAGCCAGCACACTTGTTAACCTTCACTTAACAAGGTCTCCTTCCTCTGCAAACGCAGGTTAACACCAGTTTTAGTTTTGTCAGGAAGGCGGGCTAGGATGAGTAACTGGTGGGAAGACCTTGAGCTTAGTGCAGGCCCTCCTGCACCAGAGGAGAGTTCCCTTCGACACTCCTACTGAATATACCGTACTTATTCAGAGTTCTCTGCTGAGTCCTGGTTTCAAAAAATCACAGCAGTTAATTTGTCACAAGGGCGCTGTAAAACTCTCCCGCTTCAGTAGCTCAGTTCCACGCTACAAGCACCTTTGCATCAGTCCAAAGGGCTCAACACTTACCTAATCTTCTTTAACATCATTCACAGCCCTTGTTAATACTGCAGCCTCAAACAGCATTAATAAAAGTCTTCACTGTTTTTTTTTTTAAACCAACACTTTCCTGGAACTGCAAATGCCATTGTTACCTGTATGCTAACAGGGGCTGACCAGTCAAGCCTTGTGGAGAGTATAGCGCTGAGGAAAAGAGGGAATAATCCCAGATGTAAGGAGCAGACAGAAGGGGACCAGGCTACTACCGGTATTTACTTCAAGCTCTCAATGCCAGCACATCTAGCCAATCTAACTACTTTTCTGCAGGACAGCACATCGTATGCTTAATCTTCAAGTGCTTTAATAGCCACCTTGCAATTGGGTACAGGAAGAAAATACGCAACTGTCTGAAGACCATGTTTAATCCCCCTGCAGCCAACAGGTTTGTCTTTGTAGACCCCATGCAGTGATCTCAGTCTGTGGATTCAAGAAGTCTTTCTTCCCAGTGTATTGAGGATAAATCTTGGGGTTAAGTCCAACTTTACAAGATGAACCCAAACAGAGATAGCGGTGTGCTGCTTTGTAAAGATCACCAAAGCTTAATCTGGTCAGTTCTAGGGCACTACAGAAATGAGAAGTCAACAACAGTTTAGACCAAACAGCTCGGTTTGATATTTGATTAATGAAACGGTGATACGTCTGCAACTCAGAGTACTTACACCGAATGTTATTCTTAGTCTCAGTGTATCACAAGCCAACTTCCAACCTCTTTAAATGTAGTAGCATTTTAAGGGTCTTCCAAATAAGCAGGACTCTTAGTAGCACCTGAAGGTTCCACAAGTAGTTATTCACATCCGCTATTCAAGTGTTCAGAGTGAATAGTGATCATTTTTCTAATGAAAAAAAATGAAGCTAAATAGCAGAAGTTGCTTCTTTTAACGCTCCTATCACCATTATTTTATTTAGAAAGGTTCTTCCCCCTTCTAAATCTCAGAGCAGGATGTATGATAGATTTCCAATAGCCACGTATTTCTACAGCACTATTAGATCTAGAAAATACCCCAGTTCTGTGCCCTAACACCCAAAAGCATTACTTACTGCACTTTTCCAAACAATTTCTGTACTAAGAAGTTTGACACAGTAGCGTTTAGAAACATTTCCTTTTAAGTATTTTGTGCTGCATTCCCGCCCGTATTCCCGTGACAAGCTTAAGACTTCGTTGCTTGGAAGATATGTGATAACCGCCTCAAGGGCAGCTTTCAGCCCATGTTTAGAGTCACACTGCTGTCATTACCAAGAACAATCCCTTGGTATTAGTTTAGAACTACAAAGCATTTAAGAAAACACTCCTCTTAAAATCAATACGACTTCTGAAATGATTTTTCTTGTATCGAGAACCTTTAACGTTGTTTTCTACACCAGTATTTTCACTGCTATTCTATGTCTGTGCAATAGCAGTAAAGGAAGCCAAGCTGCTGCCTCCATGCCCAGCAGTTCAAGTGCTTTGAGTGAATGCTCCTCTCCTGAAATCACTACAGTAATGACTTCCATATTAGGCAGAGGATTTACACACACATTCATTTCTCCCAGTTACTTAAGGTTCCCCACGTAGATCCCAGCACAGAGATCAAGGTAAACAAGCAGCCATAAGCCAAAGCCAGAAGACCCTTACACCTACCTCAGGGGCTGAAAATGCAGAAAGGGTTGAGGAAGGGAGGGAAATAGGACAAAGCATACAAGTTTGCAGGCAGTAGTATCACAGGATGGGGCTTAAAGACATGGTTAAAATAACCACACTTACTCTTCCACTCAGCAGTACCATCCTGTTCGAGAAGATAAGAGGTGAGAACAACTTTTCCAAGCACGCACAATGTACGAGAATTAGTCCTAACACGTCAGTACAAGCAGTTAATATAGTCTCCAACAGGATTCTATACAGTTTTCAAACCAAGGAGAAAAAAGCCTTGTTGTCCTGGAATCATTACACAACATATTGCTCAAGAGACACTTCAAATATTTTACCAATACCCACAAAAACTTACAAATCCAGTATGACTGTATTATGCTCTGACACTAACTACAGACTGGAACCTGATTCTCATCTCACTCAAACAACAACTCGCACAAGACCAAACCAAGTTCTGCCTTCCAGTATCAATTTACTGATAATCATATTCTAAAGCCTATGCCTGTAATCTGTACAACATTTTATTAGTTCAAGTCTTCAACTTTGCCACCTTCCAGGTTTTAGCTTCTATTTCTTCTAAGAGAAACCTGCCAAGGCTTAAGTAGCACCAAAAAAAAAACCACCTTGCCATGCAAAAGTCACTGTCATGTGAGCCCAGAAATACAACCAATTAGTTCATCCTCTACACTGAAAATAAAACAAAATACAACTAGAACAAGAAAAAGTTAGCTATGAACTACATAAACGAGACATCTCCACTCTTAGCAAAAGTCTATCAGAATACCCTTCATACAGCATACAAGCTGTAAATCAGAGGCCCAGTGACTGAGCTGTAAGCTGAGTCCTTTCTCAAAAAGCACTTCGTGCACTCTTACAGCCTTGACAGTTCTTATCCATTCCTGTAGGACGGAGAAGAGCAGGGTGAAAGACTTCTCAAAGTTAGCCTTTCAAGAATCATTTCTGCATTTCATTTTCACATGAACTTCTCTTTTGCATTATATTTGCTAAGAAAATAACACATCATTATTTTAGCCTCTTAGCCCTGCTCATGCATTCACCAAGTCATCCTATAACTCATTTACCTGCATTCAGTCGGGGGAATTTTTGTCAGACCACCCTGGATGCCGCATGGCTCAGTAATGCTATCTTTGGTGTCAACCATTCTGCTTTAAGTTCTTCCAGCCATTAACAGGAGCCAGCTAGTAACCAATATAAAATTAGCATAGCTATTTTTTCCTCTGTTTACTTAATGGGAAAGGGAGAAAAGACTTATTTAGCTTCAGAGATCATACTAAGCACTAAGACCTACTATTCTCACACCAGAATGTGGAACAAACTAGTCTTGTTACCTTAAGGAGTAACAACCCCATGTAGTAGCAGGGGTTTGCAGTAGCTGTCTCCAGGCAAAGCAAATGGATAGCTTCAGGATATGCAAGCACATGAACAACCTGCTACGGAGGCAATTCATTAAGTGAACTTACCATCCATGGTGCTATAATGGCATGCATATGCTCCCTCCCAGAAGGGAAAGTAAGGGTAAGCTCCTTGCTTTGCTGCAGAGTAAGAACTCCAGTCAGACACCAGCAGGTAGTTACTTGCTCAGCATTACTTTATGCTTTAAGTCACCTCACAGCAACTTGTTTGTACAGCTACACAAGATAATGGGCGTGATAACGGGCGTAACCTTCAAGTCAACCAAGAATTACCAGTGGGAGAAGGCAGACAGATCTTCAAATTCCCCAGATTTCATTTCAAGTTTGCTAAGTGGACAGTAAAAAGATTTCGGAAGCTTAAACACCTTCTGAGTTCCTCAGATTTTTACAGTGAACGTGTTTCAAAACACATCTTCAGTATGCACAGAATCTTGCTTTCCTGGAAATGAATACTACACAAAATGTATCAGTATCTTTCTGATATAAACAGAAGTTAGAAGCCAGGCAAGTTAGCCATCAATGCCCTGAGAAAATCAGTTCCTATTACATATTAATTCATTGATAGTAATGACTTGATTACTGTCCTTACTCTAATAGACAGTACTCATTTCATATCGATCATCTCTTTGCAGCTAACCAAAGTAGCAGACATCAATCTTAGTGATGTTTTCACATGTATTTCAAACTTGCTCATGAAACATATGTTTGTTCTGGTGTTCATAACAAACCCCCACCCTGCAAATATATTCAGATGTAAATCAACTTTACAGCACTACAACGTCAAAGTCAGCTCTAGGATAAATTAATATTCTTAATGTCAAGAACAACCTTCAGCAAATAAGTAAAGCTGCTTTCATCTTTCCTCCTGGACAGCTCAACATTAAAGTTCAGGTTGCTAGAAGTGTTTTGAGAAATAGACCCACACGTTTTCCAGTAAGAATAAAGTCTTCAGAACCAACGCATGTAATTACTTCTGAAAGTTTCTAGTTGCTCATGAATGACAAACACAGCAAGCCTATGCAGATACCTATAAAATATTTGTGTCTTGTTCACTTTCCATAGTTGAGATTAAAGACAAAACCTTGAAACACTAACAATTAGTGTAGAAAGTTTGAGATGTTAACACAGGATTTAGCAAAAAGTTGGAAAACAGCACTCAAACTGGCAAGCTGAATATCCCATTGTGGGCACAGCACACAGCAAGAACAAGGAAACAAGTCTAACTTAGAAGTTTAAAACTTCCCATTAGATGACTGCCATATCAGAACCTCAAAAATCATCCCCAGGATGGGGTTTGTTTATAACTACAGTGCAGTAACAAAAAACAACTTCAAACTTTACTGAAAGACAGATTTAAGTGAAACTTGGCAGCTTTCCTTATGAATGTCCTTGGAACAGTTAAAACTTTTTACAGGCTGTGATGAGATGTACAACATTCTACTAATGACAGGCACAAAGTTGAAACAAGTTACAGTGCTGAAATAAAACCTGTGATCTGACTTGTGCTAAAAGACTAACGCACCAACACATGGTTCACTACCAAAGCAAAAACACAAAATCATTTACCTGCACTTCAGTCTGCTCATTACATAGTATCACAGTTGGGCAAACCTCAGAGTTGGAGAGGTTGTGACACTGCCATCAAGAGCTAAGCGCTTTGCTATTGCGGAGAAAAATCCCCATCCCTCCTCCTCTCCAACACACCTGCATTTATCCACAGTCTAGCCAGCTCGAGGTAGTGCTCCTATTCTTATTAGGACACGGAGAGAGCAGAGACACTCGTGTATCATTGTATCTTGCTCCAGTCAGTAGTACTTCGTTAGTCTAGTCAGTAAGCAAATATTAATCACGGATATTTAACTGAAACACGGGAACCACAGTCACCACACGGTTCCTGAGAAGTATCAGCCCCCATACGAGATCTGGCTCACGCACTCCAGCCCACCTGACACAAACAAGAGCAGCCTGGCCTCCTGAACAAGGAGAGGGCACCATATTTAAAGGAATGCTTTCAGGATAGTTCCAGCACTGAACAGCTTAACTTGAACCATTTTAGAAGTGTCTTTAAGTTGCCAGCAAGGGAACAACATGAAAAGGGCAGAATCCAGCTTTCCGCAACCCCTCTGCCTGCTTTCAAAAGATTTCCAGTTGAAACACCGGAGAGCTGTGGCTATTATTTAAGGAGGGATTATAACATCATTAGTGACTTTACTGTAAGCTGGAACAGAACAGCTGTTAAGCAACACTTGGTAATGGTACAAGAGAAATCATAAGCCTCTCCTGTTACATTCCTTTTCTTGCAACTATTCCAGTCTACCACACTCCTTTACTTCATTATACAGAAAGCTCGTCTGCAGGCAAGCACAGATCACCCATAGCTGTACAGGCAGACCCTGTCAATTAAGCTGTTCCATGCCCAAAATACCTAAGCAACTTAATAGTGACACGCTCTTGTTTCCATCACTAATGATGACATAGCTACCTTAAAGGCCATTTATTACAGGTGTGCTCTGGTGCTTACTCTGGCCCTGAGAAAGTTAAGCAATAATCTAACACTTTATCTAAGATTATTAAACCACGTACTGCTGAGAACAGAGAACCACCAAAGAAAATTAAGCAGTACTAACAGTGGAGGGAGGAAAAATAAGAAACCAATACTCAAGCATTATACCCTCAGTTTCATTCTGTTTTAAGTCATTAAAATTGTAGTGCTGCCAAACATACTCAGCCATTTCCACATGCTCAGTAGTTTTTGCCTTTTCCTCCCCATAAGAAAGTCAGCAGAGTAGCTGCTCTGCACCTGCCAGTTTACAGCGCTCTTAGACTACCCAGTTCCTAGCTGGCTCGCAGATGAAGCAATTCAAACCAACAATGCCACATGGCATCTGCTAGCTTTTGTTTAACCATGCCCAGTTCCACCACTCTAACAAATTAAGAGTTGTACAGCGATGTGAAAACAGTTCAACACTAAAACCTGATGCAATTCGGATTGGCGTTTAGACCGGTAGCATCTCTGCAAGCCCTGGGTCCCCCTTAAAATGGAAGTATGGTGGGTACAGTTGTAAAGACGAAGCTTTTGAGCTATCCCGGTAGGATATCCTGGAGAAACGAACTTGTACAACGATGCACATGCAGTTATAAATCTGAAGCGTCTAAACTATGCTGGTAGGATATCCCGGAGAAATGAACTTGTATAGAGGCACTGTGCAAACTCCAGCACGCCCGCGGCCGGACGCCCAGCCGGAGAGCCGTCCCCCCGCCGCAGGAGGCTGCATTCCGGGCACCAGCACCGTGCCAGCTCCGCGGGGAGCCTGCCCGCCGCCTCCTTCCCCGCACCGAGGGAGGCGGCCCGGCGGAAAGCAGCTCCCCGGGGCCTGCCCCCGCTCCCCCAGCGGCACGGAACGAGGTCACCGGCCGCCGGCAAGCGACGAGAGGACCGGAGGACCGCGGCCGCCCCCGCCGCGCAGCGGAGCCCCCCTCCCGCCGCCGCCCCCGCCATTTTGAGGAGGGGGGGGAGAAGAGAAAACCCGGGGCCTCCCCCCGCCGACGGGACCGGGACGCGGCCCCGCGCCGCGCCTCGCCACCGGGAGCCGTGGGGGCGGCCGGGTGCCGTTAGCGGGCGCCTCTCAGCCCGGCGGGGCCGCCGCGGGGGGGCCGCGTTACCTGCCGGCTCGGGCCGTTGGCGGGCCGGACCCCTGCGCCGCGCCGCGTCCCTGGCCGCCATCTTGTGCGGGTTTAAAATTAACTCGCCGTGACGTCAGAGCTTCGCCGCCGAGACCTCGCGCGGCCGCCGGCGGCGCGCTCAAGGCGCGGGCACGCCGGGTCCTAGCGCCTCACCACCGACTGGCGGGGAGGGGCGGCGGCGCATGCGCGGTGCGCGCCGCCCGCTGATGTGAGGGGGCAGCCGTGAAGTACTCCCACGTACTGTCCCCTCAGGCTCTGCCCCAGCAGCCTTTACAGAATCACAGAAGCATCTAGGTTGGAAGAGACCTCCAAGATCACCGAGTCCAACCTCTGACCTAACGCTAACAAGTCCTCCACTAAACCATATCACTAAGCTCTACATCTAAACGTCTCTTAAAGACCTCCAGAGATGGCGACTCAACCACTTCCCTGGGCAGCCCATTCCAACGCCTAACAACCCTTTCAGTAAAGAATTTCTTCCTAATATCCAGCCTAAACCTCCCCAGTGCAACTTTAGCCCATTCCCCCTCATCCTGTCACCAGGCACGTGGGAGAATAGACCAACCCCTACCTCGCTACAGCCTCCTTTAAGGTACCTGTAGATTAATGAAACCCTACAGAAGGGTGTTAGGCCTGTTATTAAAGACCTGAGCACTCCTGCTCGGTCTAAGTGACCGTCACACCATGGCTTCTTTGGCTGGTCAATGTGAAGTGGGAGCAGCTTTGCAGAAAGCTGGCTCGCCACAGCCACGTACCTGCTGCCTCTCTGTGAAAGTCCTGAGTTACACCACCTTAGTCCTGAGGCACAGCTTCCGAGTGACAGAAAACACAAGTTTTAATAGTTTGGCCTAAATGGAGGCGTAAGGAAAAGTCAGATCAAAAGCCAACACACTCTCTGTTGTGGCCCCACAATTCTTTCTAAACCTCCTCCAAATCCCTCTTCTGGTAGCACATTGGGCTTTCATAATGTTGGGATCCATCCCACTCAGTGACAGTCCCTGCCTAAAGGACCTTAACATCCAAAAGAGCCAGCATAACCACAGCAGATAACTGCAGGACGATACAGCAGCCAAACTAATATCATACATTCAGTTATTCCACTTGTAATAGTAAAATATGCAATACTGTAAAACTGTCAAGAAGAATTTTACTGCACTAGACTTAAGTCAGCATAAACAGTAGCAGAATGCCACCCCTTTGTAGAGAAGGGCAGAGAAAAATGTTGCTATTGGCCTCTTGCAGTTTAATACCCCTGCTTATTTGCAGCAGCTCGCAATGGAAAGTGAGTGCGTCACTGCCCGTCCTTCTAGCCTCATCCCAAGTCAACAGGAAAACTTTCCTTGACATCAGAAAGGACCTAGCACACGCTCTACTTTCCTTATTTTAGGAATTTAGGAAAGGAGGAGTTCAGGAATATTTCAGGCATATATAGGAGATCAGGCAATGGAAATACCTTGAGGTGAAAACACATTGAAAGCCAGAAACCCTAGTAACTATGATGAAGTAAAGATTCAGTAGCTCAGTATGAAAACTAAAGAGCTGGGAAGAAAACAACACTAAATAAATTTTCCAGTTCTGTTGCTAGTAAACAACCTTATTTCTGGTCAAGTCTGGAACAGTTTACACAGATAAGCGTTTGAAATACTGCATGTACAGATGGATAGATTTCTACCCCATGCAGTAGGATTTGCTGCTGCTGTAATGTGAGAACAGAAGTCAAGAAGTTAGAGGTCAGAAGGCTCAAACTTAATTCTGTCCTGTTCACATGAAGAAAGGAGATGTTTTCTGAGCTGAGGATTTTCCCCCCAAAACATTAACTCCTGGCTGCAAAGGTCCTCATCTCCACTACGCTCCCAGCTGCTTGCCACTTTCCTCTGAGGCAGGCTAGCAAAGAGTTGGTGTTAGAACTGCATAAGCCAAGCATTGACTTGACACTAAAATAAATACTGGATCAGACTAAGATTTTTCACACTTTTCTGTGTAAACCGCTTCTCTATCTCTGTCTCTAACCTTTGTGATGCCACTGGGTTTGTTTAATGTGACCTTCAGGACAACAAATCAGCGAGCCCAACACCCACCTGAGTCACACTGAATACCACACCGGGGCTGGGGAACAGAGCAGTCTCCCATCCTGAAGGGCTGCGGGTCCTGGGATGAGCTGGAGAGGCCTCTACCAGAGGTACTGCACTTACCAGTGTCTCTCCTCATCTGTTCAGGGCTGTAGAGTCCAAACAAACGACAGGGCCAGTCTCGCTCTTCCCTCCAAGCTGTGCAGGGCTGCAGGGAAAGCTGGGGACAGCCAGCAGTGAGATAAAGGCAGTTCTTCTGGCAAACCCCCCTGTCCTCAGCAATAAGACATCTCTGTGCTAGCTCTGGGAGCAGCCGGGGTGAGCTACTACCCGACCAGACACCGCCGAGGCAGCCACGTCACTCAGCCAAGCCTGAGATTTCCTAACAGTCTCCCATTGAGAAATCCACCCAGCTCTCAGACTTGCTCACAGAGCCAAAAGCATGCCCCTCAGAGCTAGGACAAACCCCACAAGGACTCTCATCTTGCTTTTGCCACTGAGAGTCACCCAGACTAGAGAAGACTCTGTAGCAAACCTTGCTCCCTGCCCACATGCAGAAACACTGTGCTGGGTCCTGCCCAGGCTGGCTGGCATTTGCCTTGCCACCTTTATGAGGACCCCAACCCCACAAACAAGCTTGGTTTCCTGTGCTTTTTTCCCACACTGATGTTCACCACTCCCCACAAGCACCTCTCTCAGATGTGTACATCACACAGGTGATCTCAAACTTGTCACGTCACCAGAGAGTGCTCAGCACAGCCCTGAGCTTGTAGCTACGTGCGTGTTTGCTGTGGTGTGTAGCAAGCACATGACTTAAGGTTTGCCCAGGCAAAGCCAAGGTAGGGCTCAGCACATATCCATACCAGGTTGGATACCTTCAGCTCTGCGTGAGCATAGAAATACAGGACACCACCCCTACCTGGGCAAAGCAGCTTACCTGCAGAGAGCTCTGAGGAAGCAGAGAGGCTGTTGGGAACAAAACAGGAGTTGGGAAGAGGAGGAAAAAACAATTTACCAAATCTCCTGAACCTGCAGCTGTCCTGCATGCTTAAAGGAGACACCGTTTTAGCTGGCAGCAGCACATGTGCTCAAGAGACACAGAGCAGCCCCTCGCATACCACTCATTTATAGCAAGCTGAGTGGGAGACACGTCCCATCTCCCCCAGTGATGACTCAAGAGCTGCTCCTCTGGGGAGGAAGGATGAAATAACGTTGAATTTTAGCTGTTGTCAGAGCAGCTCAGAGCGTGTTGCTAGGCACCAGCTGCAGGAATTGCCTGCAGGTGCTTTCGCACGAGGGGCTGAGCCAGTTTACTGCCCCCCCGACACAAAACTGGGATTGTAGGCTGAGTGCCAACCACCTTTGAAGCGGGGCATAATCCATTCTCAGCCTGAGAGAGTCATTGCACAACCTCCCCAGGATTAAGGGTTTAAATCAAGGGGCTGTGGCGCAGCCAGGGGAAGGGCAGTGGGCAGGCTCCAGAGCAATGCTCTGCATCGTGGTAGTGCTTAGGGAGGCTCTGCTCCCTTCTCTGGGGTGGTAGCAATCCTGCAGGTGCAAGTGGAGAGGAAGTCTTCTCCTCTGTCCTGCCTTGTCTTCCCTTATCAGGGTGATTGAAGTTTTCAGAGGATTGAATAACTAAGAGGTTTACTTCTGCTGGCGGAAATGAAGATCTCTAACCAGCTGAAGCTTTCATGTGCAAACATTTACTCAAACTAACTCCTATCATTTGGCTCTGTATAAACCCGGCGCAATCTCCATCGCGCTGTTATGCAAGAGCATAATGAGATGCGGCCACCTCCAAAGCCTGGGCTCGATACTGACTCTTACAGAGGGTGCAGTGCTGCTAACAGAACACTAACACACCTGCAACCCCCCGGGCTGCCCACTGCCAAAGGAGATGTCTCTGCCTACAGGCAGCGCGCTGCCCCTGGCCTTGCCCAGAGGCTGTGTCTGCCTGCAGGTTTGTGACCTGCCTGGGAGTGGGGAGTGTGTACACACAGGTCAAATGCCAGCATGATGAAACGTTTTTCCACACAAGTTTTAAACTGGTTTGTTTTTTTGTTTGTTTGGGTTTTTTTCACCTGTCCTGGACCTTTCTATGTACCTGGGGGTTCAGGTCGCTTTGGTGGCCTTTCCAATGGCTCCTTGGCCCAGCAAAGCCAACACAAAGACTTATCCACGTGCCTGGACTCTAGCTCCCAAACCTCTTGTCCTAAAAAAAGAGGAATTGCTCCAGCTGTCACTGCAATGCCCATCAAACAGAAATAATCACTGAACCAGTAGGGCCTCCCCCCAGGGCACGGAGCTGTTCTGCTCTGCTGATACAAACAGCGAGGCACTTGGCTCAAGAAAAGGAGAGCCCAGTGGTGGCTACGCGATAGGCGATACCATGCTTCAGTCCACGCTGCTGGTGCTTTTTCAGCATAAAAAGGTCACGTTACCAGAGCCAATTGGGGATGAGGGAAAGTACTGCACCATTGCAGGAGCGTCAGCATCAATTTAGGGTCTCGTTTGGCAAAAATGCTGAGTAGACGTTTTATTATTTAATGTAGTGCAGTGAGACAGATTACTTAGTGTGCTGCCCTTGGAGCTTACCTGATCTTTCACATCACAAGCTAACTCCTCCTCTCCAGGGCAAAGCACCACTGGGTTGTACTGATTTGGGTAAAGCAGTGCAGCTTTACACCCGGGGAGGGTATTTTGCATTGAGCCCTGTGCAGGCAGACCTGGCTCCCGGTTGTTTGCAGGACTGAATATGATTGCCCCGGTGTACAAAGGGTGCTAATTACACAGCAGAGTTTATTTGCATCCTTCACAGCTACGTGACTGGTGCTCTGCTGGGCGAGATTTACAGGTCCCACAAGGAGGCGGGTGGTTCATTCCCAGGGTTTCACATGGTTTCTTCCAGTGCAGGTCCAGACTAGCTACGGGAGAGATGAGTTTTGCTTAAAAGAGGGATTCTGCTGTGAGTTCCCACGGCACAAAAAAAGCTGAGGTGCAGCTCAGCCACAGCCCACCCTGCCCCACCTGGCTTCTCCCCCGAGTGGGAGAAGATTTGGGCTATCATAGGCTGCCTCACCAAGGACACAGGTAGCAAAGCCCAAGCCTCAAAGATGGGGTAGTCATCAGCAGGAGCTTGTGTGAGACCCCGTGGTGGCAGCGCCTGGGTCTCTGGGGATCAGAGCTTCTTCCACCAGCACCGTGGGATTAGGAGGGGAAAGGGCTGGCTCCCACGTTCTGCCCTGAGCCAGGCTTGGATGTGGGGCACAATCCTTAACACAGTGATGAAACTGCCTGGATTCAACCTCTGGCATCAAATCAAAGCCCGGGGCTGAGTCTAGATGTGAAGCACCAGACAGCTCCGCCATCTGCATTCTAGGCCAAGCCTAGGACACAAAGCAGAATGTGCTGCTTAAATCCACCTGGATTAACGTGTGAATTTAAGTAGACCGAATTTACTCTCAGTAAAAACTAGTTTACCCTCTAGAAAATGGCGTTTAGTCTTTCTCCAAGCCCATTTCAATGTACCTGAGCAGGGGGCCTGCACTACGGCCATGGGCAATTGCGATGAAACAGGCAGTCGAGTTTTAGCAGTACCCAGAGGATGGGGTGAGAGCAAGGTCCTGTTGCCTTTGGCTTTATGCCAGTCTGATGCAGAGGTTGTCCTGCCCCAAAACTCCTCTGTAACGCAGGAGAGAGTGGGGAGGGCAGAGCATGGGCAAGGCACAGTCACAGGGGCTGGTACCTACGGGCCCCAGTCCTGCCCGCTGGCTTGCTCCAACACCACCAAAGTGCACGTGTCCTCGCAGAAGAGCACAGTACAAGTTTTTTTGCTGGGGACTGCTCTTTGAGAGTGTGTCTGGGTCCTCCAGGAAGACAACTTTTCCAGAAGTAAAATGGACTCAGGCGCTGTCCTCGCTCTGTGCACCAGGTCAGCCACAAAAGGCCAGTGTGACAGCGGCTTTCATCACATTGAGGTTGTTTGACAAAAGAAGGCTCCAATGGCTTATCACAGGAAAAAAACATAGGAAGATTTGGAAATAATAGTCAGGGGGATGTCATCTATTTTGAGCAGATAGGTAACGTTAGCTTGGGAGAAAGAGAGAAATAAAGAGAGAAGGCATTTTACTCCTTACCTGATTCTCCCCACCCCGGGTAAATGCAGCCTGGCTGTAGTAGAGGGTTAGCTGCCCAAACTCGAATTCATTGGAGATCCCAGGATTAAGTTACAATCATTTGATCTCAGCTTAAACAGTGGATGAGCACCACAAAGGATAGCTTAAAACATTTGGAAAGGTGTTAAAAGAAAAGCAAGCAGGATTAAACAGCAAAATAGCTGCGTTAAGCCAGAACGCCTCCCTGGATCACACGAAACCGGGCACCGAAGAACCTGCCAGCAGAGACAGATGAGCACACAACGTGCCACAGCTTTGCGGCACTTGGGCGGTGAGGAGTGCACCGAAAGGAAAAGCAGGGCAGCCTGCTGTCGGGGCAGGTGAGCTGTGTGTGTGGCACGAGTGATCTGCCCCACAGCAGCCTCCGGGACGGAGCAGAAGGGACCGCAGGGAACCCAGCTCATGACTCCCGTCTGCTTTGTGAGCAGTGCTGTGGGAAGAGAGAGGCACCGGGGCTGCCACCTGGCTGTCACTCCAGGTGAGGGGTGCTTGGCATCGTCCCCAGCCCAACTGCTCCCACATCAGCTTTGGCCTCTGGTTCCTGGGCCAGTTCTCAGCATGGTTGAATCTTCTGGACCTTGGTGCAGGGAGAGGCAGAGCAGGAACAGGCAAAACCAAGAAGCTTGGAGCATCATTCCTCCACCACCCCGACGCTGTTCTGTGCCTGTCAGTGCAGGATTTGGGGGGCACAACACAAGTGAGGGATAACTCGAGCTTCCTTCGTGCCATCCAGTCATCCCCCCACTGTCTCCATTTCCCATCTACCCTCTGAGCTGAAAACAACAAGAACTCACCTTGCCCTGCGCCAGTTTGTTGCGCTCGCGTTGAGCTGCTCTCCCTCACCCTCACAGCCACCTGCCAAATATCCTTATGAGGAAGAAAATAGGCAAAAATAGGCTAACTAGCTGTAAATGCGTGCTAGAGGAAGGCAACCTCAAGGCAGCAAGGCACGGGCTCACAGCATGGCACGGCCACTCCCCAGCTTTGCTCTGGGAGCTTTCCCTGTGCCACCAGCCCAGCCTCTCCCTGGACTTGGCCTCCATTTCCTAGAACAAATCGTCACAGCTCCCTCAAGACACTGCTTGTTTGCAGCCAACATGGATCATCCCTAGCCCTTCCTACAGGGTTCCCGGTGTCCTCCACGTGCCTTTTTCAGCTATTTTGTTCTGCAGCATCTTTGAAATCATTTGTACAGGGCTGTTAACCCAGTCCCAGGTGGGCAGCAGTGCCCAAAATTGGTGACTTGAGAGTGTGACAGTGGCCCAGCCCCTGCGTGCTGGTAAGCAGTGCGTGGGGGGGCTCATCCCCACCCAGAGAAGTTTGCGTCGGGTGGCCCCAGCCCCAGCTTTTGCTTCACCACAGCTTTATGAGATGCAGAGAGCAGCTCCCTGCTGCAAACATCGCGACGCTGGGTTTGCAAAGAGGTCGTGGCATTGTGAGCCTGGTGCGCCCTTCATCAAAAAGCACCTGGCAACAGGGAACCCCAGGGCAGCAGCAAGGACGGGCCTGATCGTGGGATGCCCCAAAGCATGTAACTGCTTTTCCTGCTTCTTGCCCGGTGTATGGCAGTCCCGCAAAGCACAGCCTGTTTTCCAGGCAGCTCTACTGCCAGCTGCAGCCACCTGGCAGGCACAGCGGCCCCGGACGATTATTTAACAGCGGATTGTATAACAGACATTACATTTCTGTCCCTGACCTCAGCCCTGGGACATCTCCCACCCGGAAAACTTCCAGTCTAATCTTTCAGACCTGGGGGGAGCAGCCTTGGGCATCTGACACCATCCCTCAGATGATCGGGGGGGAACTGGCTGGCTCTGGGCTGCCTTGCACACCCCAGATGCACGGGAAGGAGGAGAGGAGGGAACTTAACACCCCACCGCAAGCCCAGGGGTGGAGACTGCTGGTTTAGACCCATCTCATCCTGCAATCAATGAAAACCAGGTTCTTCTAAAGCCTTATTTGAAGAGATGCAACAAGGAGCTTGTTTCTGAGCTCGGCTTCAGCCTGTCCCAGCTCTTGGTGTCTGCAGGCAGCTCCCCACAGGATGAGTATGCAGCAGCCGGGCGGATGGAGAGAACCCACCAGGGCTACCAGGCTGGTCAAGGCCAGGAGTCACCACCTGCAGGGAGCAGTGAAGATATCTGTCTGTTAGTGGAAGGAGAAGGGCTCGCAAGGATTTAGCAAGAGCCCGTGGTTCTTTGGGAGGCAGGTACAGGGAGGATGGGGCCAGTCTTCCCGAGAGGTCAAGACAGCATAACATGAGGTGACAGGCAGAGATTGCAGCCCAGCTGGTTCAGGCAGGGCATTAGGAAAATTTCCCCAGAAGGGTGGCGCAGCCCTGGGACGCGTGCTCAGAGAGGAGGGGTCTCCATCCTCGACATTTTCAAGCCTTAGCTCCCCAAAGCCCCCGCTGCTCTGCCCCAGCCCTGGCGATAGTCCTGCTCTAAGGGTGGGCTGGAGGAGAGACGTCAACAGGCCCCTTCCCACCAGCACTGCTATCAGTACACGATAGAGCAGGTGGCAAACGTACACCAACCGAGCTGAAAACAGCCTCCTGCCTTCAGCCATACACACCAACTTACATCAAACACTGCTCGTACAACCTCCAAAGGTGTACCTGCTCAGGGATGCAGCCCACAGGGGGGTTTGCAGCAGCCAGAGCCTGAGGTTGCAGTTTACGGCAAAACAGCCCCAGGAAAAAAAAAAAAAAGAAAGAAAAAAGGTTCAAAAGGCAAAATCTGTTACATAAAATCCGTGACTCTTTCCACAGCTGGGCAAGGGAGCCAGCTGCTGCAACGTAATTAAGTCCAACCATTAAGCAAGGGGCCTAAAAGGCACGATGCTCTCTGAGGAGCAGGGCACTGCACTACTG
This sequence comes from Cygnus atratus, assembly GCF_013377495.2. Lineage (NCBI taxonomy): Eukaryota > Metazoa > Chordata > Aves > Anseriformes > Anatidae > Cygnus > Cygnus atratus. The sequence goes on from NC_066364.1 coordinate 108,463,759, forward strand.
AGCCTGAGGTCTGTGCCTGTCGGCTCTAGGAGATGCCTAGAGGTAGGCAGCACAAGCCATCCATGCTTTCAAAGAAGTGTGGTGGTTCTTTAACGCAGAAAACTTTTTGGCTGTTTCAAAGCCAAACTGCCCTCTCCCCTTGGGTTAAATCTCAGCTGTCGGAAGCAGCAGCGCCTTGCTAGGAGGGGTTTGATTGTGCAGAGCTGGTTTGTTTCATTTGCAGGCCGCAGGGAACCACTTTGGGGCTGGTCCTTGGATCTTAAAAGCTTCGTGTGCATGCCTGGTGCTTTGCATGGCGAGAAGGTTCAGCGAGTCACAGCTGTCGGAGGGGTCCTGGCACGGGGAAGGTGCAGGACCCGTGCCTCACCCCAGCCAGCAGGACAAATGTCACCATGCTCTGTGCCTGGCCTGACCCCCTGGGGACGGGGCTGCTGGCAGCTTCCCTTCCCCTTTCTGCTCACTCCTGTCCCCAGCAAGACAGCTCCAAAGCACCAGGGCAGCTTGTGCAAGAGGCAACGCAGAGCCTGGAGGTGGAGGACTGCTAGAAATGCCAAACTGAGCTTCCCTCCCCCAAGAGTTACAAAATCCATGGCCAAGGTTAAGCACTGTGAAAGACCTCTGGACTGGGGCTGCCTCTTAAGGAGCACGTGCCCTGGCCTGCAAGGAAGGAGCACAGACAAAAGGAAAACAAAATAAAACACCAAATAAAGCAAATCCAGAAGGAAAGGAGAGCAAGGGAGAGACCAGGCTGAAGGCAGGGAGGGCGATGGCACAACCAGACCAAGGTGCTCAGGTATTCACCACATTACATAGTTGCTGCATGACTAACACCGTTCACCTTCTGAAACCTGTCTGAAGCCAGTTTCTGTTACCTTTAATGAGGACAGAAACCAAAAAGAAGGCAGACACCTTCCCAAAATAACCAACGTGGGTTATGTCACAACCAATTGTTTTCCTTTGGCTATACGCTACCTGGCTCCAATGTTGCAGCTGGCCCTGGTCTTTTCCAGGAGCAAAGACAGCCCAAAGGAAGCCAGGGAAGGGGCCGGAGCTCGACAGCAAACAGCTGCTGAGACCAAGCCCTGGCCAGGCTCCCGCTGTGACCCAAGGCAGCCTCCACCAGCATTCACATTCCTCCCTCGCCAGCCTCTCCCTTCTACAGCCCGTCGTGATGATGCAGCCTAATGCCTCTTTGCATTTATTTAACAAATACTCCTCTGAGGTCCCACGCTATTGCATCTGGTCACTGGATCCTTTTCCATTCTGTCCCCTGGTGGAAGTGAGCCCATTTGTCTTGCATTTGTTCTTCTTAAGGCAGGCTGACGTTTATCCACTTTCACTGAAGCATCAAGGGCATTTGCACACGTCTGGAAGCATATCAGCTCCCTCAAGGAAAAGAGATGAAATATCCTCCCTCGCCTGGTAGATTAAATTGCTTACACAAGTGGAATCAAATCCAGGTTTCTGGGTTATCTAGTGGAGCTCTTTTGCAATGCTGCTTTTTAGGAGAGGGGTTGCAGAGACGTCTTAGCTCACGCCCCAGAGCTGGCAAGGCTGCAGCAGAGATTCAGACATCGAGTTTTCCAACGCGGATGTTTCTGGATAACCCAGGGAGGATTCCCAGGGCGAGGATGGGTTTCTGCAGGAACAACTGCACACACCACCCTCTCCAAAGCGTAGCCGTGATCAGCAACGCGTGGGCTTGCTGCCCTTGGCACACTCCTGCAGTCTCTCTTCGCTCACAGATGTCTCGGCAAACTGCCCCGCACGAGCTGGAGTGGCTGTCCTGGCAAATAACGGAGTCCTGACTCGAGCAGCTGGGAGTTCCTGCACACATCTAGCTTCGTACATCCCTGTGGTGATACAGCACAGGGACTACAGAAGAGCATCCTGTGACCTCGAGCAGCCTACAAGCACAAAGCAAAGGCAGCATAAAAGCTACCCAAGACAGGGCTTGTGTAAGGTGTTACAATCCCCAGCCCAGCCACCAGCCTTTGGCTGCAGATCCCTGCCCACAGCTGAAGTGCTGGGGAGAGCTGTGTGCACGTTCCCCAGCACTGAACTTGGAGCAAAGGGACCCAAATTCCTTGCTGCCACCTGCTGTCCCCTGCCAGCAGGGCAGGGCCCTGCCCCGCTGCCCTCCACAAGGCACCAGAGACCCCAAAGGCTGGCCTGTAGGCCCAGAGACACAAGAACGGGAACTTTCCTTCCTAATCCTCCTGGTCACATGCTCCGAAAGTGCATTTGATGGAGTTGTCAAGTTTGAATCTTGTGTTAAGATTATCACAAAGGTTGCCAGACCTGAAAGAGGCATTTTATTTGCAATTCCTCAGGCAAAGGAGGCTGAGAAGATGCCGTACGTGCATATGTAATTCAGAAGCAACTTCCAGTCATGTAGATGGCACGGGCTGGGCTGTGCCTAGCACATAGGGAATTCAGGATAATACACTGAAAGCCATTTTTGCATTTTCTTTATTAAATATGGTATAATTTATTTGTAGGTAGAACTAGAGGCCCTGAAAGCAGCCAGGAGAAGGGTGAGGCACACAAGTCCGTAATGGGAGGCCCGCAGAGAAGTAGCCACAAAATGTCATTGTAGCAACAGCCCCTCCTCCTTCACTGCCCTCCCTTCCTCACTTCTACCAGGTTCCTGGCAGAAATCAGCAAGTCCTCGCCCACACAGCCCATGCAGGGACAGGTTCAGGCTGCGCCTGCTCCACACACCAGAACGACCAGTCCAGTAGCATTCCCTGAGGTGCCTTGGGCCTCCCTGACCTGAGATAATTGTACTGCCAGGAGGGCAAGCAGCCTGGCTGTGCCTGTGGGGACCAGCGCACTCGTGAAGGTCCAGCAAGCTGCACAGGTGTGCTGAAGGGGCGAGCTGCTCCTTCACTAGCAAACCAGGGAGAACTGGCAGGAAAACTACAGGGATGCCAAAGACCTTGGGACTCCTGTTTTCAAGCCAGGTGAGCCCAAAACTGGCTAAAAAACACACTGAAAAAAATTCAATTTTACAGTAGTCAGTGCTCCAGCCACCCATCTGATCAAAACCCAACTGGCTTTGCTCCAAAATCTTCTCTCCTTTCCATTCCAACAGCACAGACGTGTGTGGCTGTTGTGCACTAACTGCTGGCACAGCCTGGAGCCAGAGGCACGATGGCGTTTCTCTTGGTCAGCTCCCTGCTAGCAGGGCAGATAAGAGCAGTAGTTCCCAGGTGAATGCAGTATCAGCCTCTTGGAAACCCACCGTTTCCTTAGATCTCAGCAGCGAAACTTGCTCTGCCCTTGGAAGGGACACAAAGCAAACACACTTGTTATCAGCTTGGTGTTGGCATTGCATAGCCCCAGCTACAGAGCTGGCTCAGGGTTAGTGGTTGTGTTTTGCTAAACAGACTCCTTGCAGATCTGCAAGGACAGGCGTGGACAAGTTCCTGTGCTACTGGTGAAACTAGGAGCTCTGGGCCATTTGTTGTTATGGCTTTGCTGCGCCCTTTTTGGCTCATGAGCTAACCATCTGGCTGGCAGGCCTCAGCCCAACCCTTGCACATGACTCAAAGCAGGCATGGAAGAGGTTGACGCTGGAACCAAGCCAATACAGGGGTACAGGCAGCCACACTACGACTGGGGAAATGGGAAACATTAACACCTGAGGAGGAGAATAAGAGAAGTAGCCAAAGTGCTTGCAAAATGGCTTAGAAGCAGCTCTGCCTGGCTAGTGACTGCTTCTAAAGCAGTTTACAGGCTAGACCCTCACGAATATTGGTCAGCTGTGAGCAGCGTGTCAGTAATACATCTCCTGCCAAGGCTGTTGTGACAGCAGAGTGCTACAAGCAAGCAGCAACTGTCCCCTTGGAAAACAAAGCCTGACCCCACCCACATATCAGAGATGAAGTCATGCCAGCAGGGTTCCTGCTCCCTGCTCACTGTGAAAGGTTTATCCTTACCGGGATGCTCACTAGAAAGGTCCACAAGGGAGAGTTCTTGGAAAGCTCACTCTGTTTTCAGCAGTGAGAAATGGAGGTTGCGCTGGAGGTCTCAGGACCAGTGCCACTGCTCACTCACTGCCAGTCTAGAAGAATAAGGTTAGCTTTTACTGTCCCTGCATACCCGAATATGCCTGCTCTATTTCCTAAGAAGTTTCAGAATATGCAGAAAGCAAAGACAGATGAACAATCTTTCCTTGAAAGCTTTGGGAGATAAAAAGGAAGAGCTCATTTTTTTTCTTTGTTTGTTTTTTGTAATGACATGGTCATCAAGGATACAGATGGAGGTAAGGGCTGGGGCAGGTGAATGCAACACTCGAGCATGAATAGTTTGTTATGGCCTATGCCAGAAAAGCCATGGGGTCACACTTAACTGTGAACTTGGGGTCCATATCCCAGAAGACATGGGGAAGTATTATCACCTCGTTTGTCTTCATGGAGGGAAACTCATCCTTTCGAATGTTAGGGTAGGTTTTCATTATTATTAGATAAAAGCAAGACTAGAGAGTATGTTATTCTGAAATGCTTTGAAATAAATCAATAGCACAGTCCTAACCTGAAACCCTGTCGTTAGTCCTTATTGCTTCATATTAAGAAAAAAAACACCACACACACAAAAAGGAAGCATTAGAGACACAACAAAAATCTTTTAAAAAGGCAAACAACTTTAGCAATAAAAAGATGAAAAACCTGCACAGAATTATTGGGCAAGATGAACATACTTGAGTATAACTGAAATATTTTGGTTTGAGCTATACCCTTAGAACTCAGGAATTTGTTTTTAATTTTAAAAGCCCCTCCCAAAAGAATAGGTAAGTAAGAAGTGAAAGCTCAGTGAGTGCGACTCCTGCCTTAAACTAGTGAAGAGTTTTAGGTGACCACGTTTCAGCCAGCAGCTACACAGTAACTTCACGACAGATTACCCAGGTCAGTGTCTGACCAGGCTGTTTCTCAGTCTCCTGAAGCCTCTGGTGAGGGTGCTTCTCTGGAGCTCACTGATTTAATCTGATTTAGCAGTTTCAGTGCTGTGCTTAACAGAAGAGAAAATAGAAGCATAATCTATATTACACTCAAATCCCTGCATCAGCACTGTAAATTTAAAAAGGCCAGAAGTTTATACTTAGATTATAGGGAAATCATCAACTAACATGAATTGCGCTTCCTAAAACATCCAAAGCCTGCTGTTTTAAAAGCCTATGGGAGAGAAAATTAGTCCCATAGAGAGGAGTTTTAGTAAGCAAGCACCCCAACTAATAACTTCCAGGGGCTTAATTGGTTGCTACCCACTTCAATTTGAATGGAGCACAAATATTTGCAACCTAATTTTCTTACTAGGTTAAAGAAGGATGAGCTCACTAATGGAGAGAGGAAATTGTGGCAGGAGAAAATACACAGGTAATGGCTTACATGAAATTAAATAATTACATCTTGTACTCTGCAGCAACTGCTAACCTCAGCCATCCCCCATGCTACAAACCCACTGTAGTGTTATGTTCTGAATACTGCTATATGGCCCCTGCCAGGACCAATTTATATTCCTGGGTGCTTTGGAAAAGAGGGTTAATTATCTTGCTTTTTAATGTTTTTTAAACATAGCTGCTGGCTCCCTGTCGCATTTCTGCAGTACTCATTCCCTTGCGTGAAGGCCCATTCAGGCTGCAGCTGCTCTACAAACACCAGAGAAGGAAAAAGTTAAATAAATCATGCCAGAAATTAAGACCTCACATCAGCAGCTGCAACATTCAAAAGGAAGAGCAGAGAACCTATCTAAATTAATGCATGGCTCTAGCCCAGGGAGCCAGCAGTGAAAGGCCAGCACAGGAAGGCTTGGCATAGGACAGACACCAAGGCTTTCTGAACACAAGAAAAGGGACTGAAGTTATTTCCCTTAGAGGAACACAGCCAAAGCACTACTAATCCGGCTATGCTAGGTTCCTCCACATCCTGTGGGAATCACAGTTCATGGAGAAAGAAACCTTTTATTTTTAACGAGGAAAGAGTATTATGCATTAGGAGACTTAAAAGCACACAATATTTCTGTTCCATTAACTTGATTATACAAATGTCTAGGAATGTAAGCTCTTTACCTTTTACAAATCAGCTGCCGGACTTGGGGCCCTCACCATCCCCACTCCCGAACAGCTATTTGTTTCAGCTTACCTTCATCTCAGACTTTGTCCCCTGCCAGCTTTAGCAAAGAACCTGAATGGCACGCTAGAAATAATACCTTGCCACGTGAACACATCTGATCACCCCTCACCACAAGTGCCAGTTTTAATGGTGCAACTGAGAACAAGGTATTATTTTACTAGCGACCTGGCACGTCTAGGGTGAAACAGGTGAGGCAAAAAAAAAAAAAAAAAAAGAAAGCAAATCCCTTGGTTTACAGATGAAGAATGACACCAAGAATTTCTCAGCTCAGCTTTCCTTTGTGAATATTAGCATTTTTCCCAGTCCAGTTGACTCCCAGACAACTTATTAAAGAAGCAGATGGGATGAAGGTAGATTAGTTTAAAACACGTGGTCTTAACAATTAAGAGGAAAAAATGGCATAAGCTAGAAGAAATGAAAGAAGTGCAAATAACCTCACTTCTAAGACAGGATGGCCTTTAAACACATGCAGCCACTTCATGTGGCAGCAGTTTAACATCCACCTCTCATCCTTGCCAGCACCCGAACCAGAAGACAAATGCCAGTCCAGTGAACTATGCTCACCCCTTGTTCCTTTGTGCCTCCTTTCCATGGGTCTCACAGCAGCTGTTGTCTCTTGCTTAGACTGGATTGTCCACACACTCTTGAATTCCACAACAAACCAGGTGAGACAATTTACTTCTAGCATGCTTTTATTCACAGAGGCCTTTCTCAGTCTTGGAACAACGCAACCTACAATATAGAACAGTATTGGCAGAGAACCAACACACCTGAAGCACTCTGGGGAGCACCAGACTGCAGTGGTGATGATAGATTTTTTTCCTTTCTTTGGGACTGTTACTACCAGAGAATCTAAATCAAGATCTGTTTTGTTTAAGACTGACAGATTTTTGCATTTAGCCACATATACAGAGGGCAGCGTCAGCTCCTCTATGACACTACGCCAGGGTTTGGTCAGAGCATCAAACACGACAGCTGCAATATGTAATTACTGCAAGGCAAATCTTACAGCAGGACACTCCTAAGTTACCTTTGAGATTCCAGATCTGTGAAGGTGGAAGGCTCTCAGCTTCAGCACAGCTGCATCTAGTTTAAGGTCGATAATCAGAAGAATTATATTTTCTGCATCAGGAACTCTTAACAGAAAGTGGAGCCCATAACCAGGTTTTATTTTCCCATGCCTCCTTGCACACTATTTCTAGACAAGGCCGTGCCAATGCAAACAAGATTATTTTTAATACCACCTCTGTAATTGCCAAAAGGGAATAAACCAACAGATTGGGTAGACATAAAAAGTTGGAGTATCCAAAAATACCCGAGTAGCTACCGATGTAAGAATACAAGGTATTTTCAAAAGAAGACTCAAGAAAATCCAAAAGATATTTAAACACATCCCAGAAGCGGAAAAAGAAGTGAGCAAGTGTGTTTGTGTTCTCAGACTCCAATGTATTATTTAAAAGAAGAGACTGAATGTCTCCTGCTAAGACATCATAATATTCAAACAAATTCAAGCTCTGTTCACAAGGAAACACACAGCAGGAAAAGGAGCAAGTTGCATTTAATTACAATAGAGGGTTTCAGCCAGTTACAAGCCAGCTTACCCCAAACATCCCCTACTAAAAGACAGAATTAGCAACATCACATCAAGTTGTATCATTCCTTTCATGAAGTAAAACACCCGAACATTTCCTGAATGGTTTCTTTTAAATCTTTTCTTATATCACCCTTGTGATACACACTATCTTGCTGTGGTGGTATAGAAAGTCAAAAAGCAACTCTTCCCAATTCTTGCATGCAAGGGGAAATAAGTACAAAGAAAGATTAGAGTATCATGAGAGAAGATGAACAGATCTCCACTTCAATGTATCATTTACTTCCAATGAAAGGTGATCAATTAGAAAAAATAACCTTTTTTTTTTTTTTTTTAAAACAGTGGAACAGACGTGAATATATTACAGCGTGAATGCAAGCTGCTTGCAAGCAAGAAATATGCATAGCAGCGTTCACTATTTTGCATATATGGCTTATGCAAAAGGGACAGAAAAAACTGCATTGAGAGACCTTAGTACTTTAATTTTAATCTAACAAATACAGTAAGTGGTAGGCTGCCAAATTGCACACAAACGTCACTCCCCTTGGAGCAACTCTTTACCTGCCCCACTGCTTTGGCTCTATTCTAAAGAGCAAGATTACAGGTGAACACAGACCTCGATTTTGAAAGGAGGAGACCAACCTCATTCCTCCCTGAGGACAGCTATCTATTCTTGTGGGCCGAGGAATTGACATCATTTTCTTTTTACAGCCAGAGACCAACAAGGAATTTTTCATGTTCTCGACTTTTACATGAAGAAGATGATTATTTTATGTAGGAAGAAGGTTAAACAATTTCTCAGTCTCTACTCTTTTCTTCCCCGCATGGCACAGGCTACTCATTTTGCAAAACAGGGACTTCCAGTTGGTATCACGCCCTCTCAGGTACACCAAGAACTAGTCTGTTTTCGGTTTGATCTGAGCAGCCACAGGAAAGATGCTGTTCACCTGAGCATCTTAGGCACTGAATGCTGTGATCCACTGAGGATACAGAAACATTAAAGTGCTTTTTTTTCTTTTTCAAACCTGAATGCTCTTAGGGTCACATCCTACATCCCAAACTGGACCAACAGATAACATACTATTTTTAATGCTTAACTGCAAACCACTTGACTTCTGAAACAACATTAATACAAACAGCAATGCAAGTTATGACAGAAGAAACTGGTTTCCACAGAACATTCAAGGTGATGGAAGAGAAATGAATGACTGGGAGAGACGTTTCACAATTAAACCACTAGGCAGCACAGAACACTAGCACCCAGCACTTCTGTTGGCAAGTAGCTGGCTATGGCACATAGCCTTCCAGGCTAGAGTTCTCTGGAAGCAGTTTCTGGGAGAAAAGCACTAAGGCTGAAAGAGCGCTAGCAGTGCCACTACAGTGCAAGTCTGTTTGCCATCTTCCAGACTAGCGGCCGGTATTATTCCAAACCTTATGCAGAAAGAGTTGCCAAAGAGTAGCAGTCCTTCAGTTCCCAGTTCAGATGTATTAGAAGCCTGCTTTGAACTCCTGAAATACTCATTACCTGGAACATGAATAAAATGGAGGCAGACAGGATGAAAATGAATCATAGTTGATGGGAAAACCTGAAGAACAGCTGACATTTCCCCTGGTGTCATTAAGTGTATTTGCCTTGAAATTAAAAACGGGGAAAATCTAGTCTGTATTTAAGAACATGTGCAATGCCCACAGTCTGTAAACATACTGCAACATACTTTCTCAAGGACAAGCATACTGCATTAATATAATTTTGCATAAAGGATGGATACGGATAAAATCCATAAAGACAGAATGAAGGACTTGTGTGGTAAAAGAAAATACCTGATGAAATAACTTATTTTGATCACTAAGAGCGGAACTAAAAGGGGCACTAGACACTTTGCTGCAAATTCAGAAAGGGGAACAAGCACAAGGCCTGGGACAAGAGCTCCCAGACTTACTGCTTGGATTGCTATTTCTGGGGGCTGGGCCCAAACAAGATGCAACTTCAGCTCTAGAAGAGAGAACTGAGGTGCCGAAGTACTGGGACACAAATAAATCATTCTCCCCAAAGTGAAAAATTTCTCATCTCACTAGTTTCACATCACATGATTAGGGTTATATTATCTGAACCCCACAGAGACAACCTCAGTTTAAGTGAGAGGCTAGTCAAGTCTATTCACCCTATAAATCCTTCCATCATTGTTACAAAAGTATAAGATAAATCGGACAAAAGCAAACATTGATGTAAGTATCCAGTGTAAATGAAATCAACAATCCAGGTATGGTGGGGGCTTGCTTTTTGTTTTAACTTTTTCCACCACCTTAATTTCTATTGTAAATAATCTTCTGTTCTCATATATCCAACTTTTACCATTTAATAAGTCATAATAACTACTTAAAAAAAAATTCAAAAAGGATATGTTAAACACCAAGATTTAAATTTAAGTTATGGAAAATGAGGATGAACACACTGATACAAGCTTGCAATTTTAATTTTAAAAAGGCCCCTATGGTGGGACTAGCTATAGATGCCATCATGCTAATGCAAACTGAAAATAGTTTTTTTTTTAAAAAAAAAAACAAAAACACTATAAATAAGTATGAATTCACACCATACACATGTACAATTAATAATTTTCTGTTAGCTTTGTCTGAACTATAAATCAAGTAAGTCCACACTACTAAAAATTCAGTATGTGCAACATTAACCTGATTAAAGCGCTTTATAAATACAAGCTTTTTAGAATTGCAACATACTTCACCACTTAACATACTGAAAAACAAGTTCTACATTTAAAATTCTGATGTAACAGTTCTATCTGCCAATTAAGACTACAAATGGAAAAATACTTGCTAATCTTTAACATTATCAGAAATGCAAATATATTTCAATTTTGGAAGAAAACAATCGACGTTTTAAGGTCTGAATGGTACACTACCTTGTTTACGCTACTGGTGTTTCTTTAGAGATCTGAAGATACTACACTAACGAAAGACAGACTTTGTAGTAAGCTTACAACATGTATTTCTTAGAGGCAAAAAGAAAAAAAACCTGTTTAGTATTTTATGAAGGAACATCCATTTATTATAAAACAAGATAAAAGATATTAGAATTAAGTTGAAACAAGGCAACATTAGAGCAACCACTTTAGAGCTTTGTGAACGAAGTGTAGTTTCAAACTTGCAAATCAAGGTGAATGTAGCTCTTAACATGCAGTCCTCTTCTCTATAAATGCGATGAAGTAGAGAAGCAAAGCTTCAAGGTATACGGGTTAGAGCCATCTGTCAGGAAACAACATGGAACATGCTCAGTAAAGTGCCCTGTGTATGGCTCTCCTGCTGATCAAGGAAATCACCTTGCATAATCTGACAAGTTTACCACTTCTGTAGGTGTAATGCTTCCCCCCAAACCCTCAACAGCCAGCAGACACCAGATGACCTGTAAGTAGGCGTTCTTTATAGTTTACCAGCATTTTTTAGACATAAAAGCAAAGTGATGGATCTGATCACAGGAAATGCAGACAGAATTCCAAATATCATACTATATACAAGAAAGACTTTACCATTATTGCTGTCTGCCTTCCCATCTGAGCTATTTACAAGAGTAGTGTTCAACAGACAATTTCAAAGGCAAATTGAATCAATATTTAACAAAGTCAGGATTTAGAATGTGGCATTTCTATCAGAGACAGAGTGACGCTGGACAGTATTTATGCATGTCTGATGGAAAAAAAAAGAACAGTAGGACACCCAGTACTTCCCAGAAAGCCAAGCATAAGATAATCTCCCTTTACTTGGAAAGGCTGCCAAGACCCACAGCCAGCACACGGTACTCTAAGGTCAAGGAAGATGCATCAGCCAACCTTATTACAGCAAGTCTTAACAAATGGTCCTTATTTTAAAATACTGTCTTTTCCAGCAATAGCTGTATGTGATTACACATTAGGATTTGCTTTTTTTTTTTTTTTATGTTGAAAGAGTAAATTTTTCTGTTGTCTAACATGACTCCAAACTGAGAGATAAATGTGAAGTTGTGAACAGTATGTTATCAAGAGTATCTTAAAGAAAATTCCTGCCCCCGAAATAATTTTATTCCGTTATTGAGAAGGTGCACAAAGGTGGGGGAGATAGGAAAGATTTAAGCTAGTAAAACTTGCCAGGCAGAGACAAATTCTTAACAGCCTGGAGAAGGTAGCTTAAAATAACTTTAGGCACCAAGCTGGATTCAAAGTTATGTTGGTGAACACCTGGAATAATTCCACTTACTCTGGTAAACTGTCTTAATTGTCCAATGCAGATCTGTCCCACTGTGCATTTAATCAGCAGGTGAACTCCCTATCCATTCTTACTGGTTTGGCCTCTTTCTTATTTAATTTGGCCTCCAAGTTTCCGATTTGAAAGAGAACCCACTACAGGAGCACTGAACTCACAGCAGTAAGCTGTGCAACTTCCAAGAATCTTCTATCCAAAGGTATTGCAAATTTCTCTGCACTTACTGAGAAAGGTACAAAAAAGCTTTGGTAAGACACTGTATGTTGGGCTTGATTTTGATTACAGTGGATTTTTCTGCCTTCCTTTTTGTGTCCCGAACTGCTTTATTTTTCCCCAACTTTCTGTAACTTCAAAGTTGCAGAACGTGTTTGGAGTTCTACAGGTTGACTCAAAAGCTAGGAAGAATTAGTGCCGTTTAGATAGAGCTTAAACTACAGATGACTATATACACTGTACTAGATATATTTGTATACTGTAATATATATATACACGTACACGTAAAGCATATATACATGTAATGAAAATAATACCATTTCTAGCTGCAGACTGAGCTGCTAAAGCTTTACTTTATACAAAGACAATATCAACATGAAAGAAAAAAAGTGATAGCAGTAAGATCAGTAAAACTGACTTACTTGGGACTCTTATCTGGTAGTGATTAAGTACAGTGAGAGCTTCAACTGCATCTGTCTTACATTCCCATTCCAACAGACCAGAGAGTGTTTTGGCAGAGGCTGTCAAAACAAGAAACAAAAGAGAGGAGGGGGATCAATAACCTCTTCTTGACAGTGCATGCTGTCATCAAAACTCGAACTCAACCCCTCAAATAGGTCCAAGCTTACTTACGTTTTGGATCGAACACTTTGTATTTAATAAAGCTGAGAACTTCATGATCCTCACATAGCTGTCACAAAAATAGAATAAGATGTAAAACCCCAGAAAAAATGCACATAAACACGTTAGCAAAAATTCTAAGTTCCTGGAACATATACAGAAAGGAAAATACTGACTCTTTATGAGAACTTCCAAGACTTTATGGCAAATGGATATTTAAGAATCACGTTTAGATTGGTAACTCTTTAGAATACCATTCTATAGTCTGCAAAACAAGGCTTCTGTATCCATGTTTTCCCAAACATTTTATAGGCACAGTTTTTAGAATATAGGTATCACTACCACCTCAAATATACATTTAAAAAACAAGCTGTTTTTGACATCTCCACTTCAATACAGTAGCTCAGAAGTTGTACATAAAAGCATATCACTCATGAACCAGAATTAAATTTCAAGATGAAGCCTGAGGCACAAAAAAAAAAATAAATAAAAAAAATCACTGAACTGAAAAAGAATTACCACTGACTCCACTTCAGAGGCCCAGTATTACATATTTTAAGCATCCACTGTTTATTTAGGATGCAACTGTGAAAACTGTTCCATGTGCAAGCTTTTCTCCATTCCAAAACATCCTAGTAGTCATCAGAATAACCATCTCAGGGAGTCAGTAAACCTTTGTGGACTGCAGTCTTAATTTTCATTGTATTTGGCTTTCTTTAACAAGTCTTTTTCTCGCCCTCCACAAAAAATTTACTTCCAAGATTTCGTTTCTCACTTTAAAAAGAGAATAATGCCAGAATAGTAAAAATATAGTGGCTTCTATAGAGAGAGGCTACAAAGCTATGTTAAGAACTAATTATCTCCCAGTTGCTATCCCCAAACTATCCCAGTTATTTCATTTTAAAAGTAGCACACCATAAAGCTAGGATAAGGCCCCCAAGCACTATTTGTCACAGTCATTGCAACTGCCTACCTTCACAAACGTTTCTTCAGTTACGCACAGGGGAACATTATAATAATGCAGCACACAAGAGGGTGGTTGGATGATGTTTTTAGATGCTTGACCAGCACTGGTGAAACGATTATTCTTACTCATTGCAAAATCTTTGTAACTACTCGTGCCATCCTCCAGCTCAAATATCTGGCTTGGAACTACTGAATGCTGCTTGGAAACACTGGGATTTAAGGATACATAGTAAAAGATTTTTAAACAATCAAGACTTGCATACTTTGCATTATTGATCTAGCATTATTGATTATTGATCTAGTCAGAACAGAGCTGACATTTCTTTACAACAATTTGAAATAGAAGAACAAGACAAGTTGGATTTGGTACCTTACTTAATAACTGTAGAAGGGGTGAATAAGACACATTAGTCAATATAGCTTATTAACAACCAATTCATTAGCACCCATATAGTTCATTAGTATGAGTTCACACTGAAATTGACAGCTGTCAAATTCACAAAAATATGTTGGAGTAAAATAATAGTTGTAAATTGGAAATCATAACTCTAACAATGATAAAAGAACAACACAATACCCTGTCTTTGCAACCTCATTACATCTGCCCACTCTCAGACCATTAATCTTATAAAACATTTACCAGACATTAAGTCTCTTTCCAAATAACTTGACATTGTTGAGATGTGTGACAGCTCTTTCTACAGCATACTCATCACCCATTTCAACCAGTGCTGTGCCTGGAATAGTCTTCATAAATTTCACCTAAGATACATAAGGAAAAAAAAAAAGTGACACTGCAATGAACAGCCCCAATTAAGAATTTTACACACTGTCAGGAAATATTTTTAGACCATCCCAGCCAGACTTTCTCCAAAACAACTAAATCTACTGCAGTAGCTTCAAAGCTTCTACCAAATTACGCCTTACCTTCTCAATGTTTCCATACAAGCAGAACAGGTTGAAGACCCTTGAACAGTTCATCTTTAGCTGATGCAATCCACTAACCATGACAACTGACCCAGAAGGATTTCCACCGTGCATGTATGAGGAGGACGCCTGGGGCAATGGATAAGCAACAAGCTCTGGAGTGTCTCGAGATCCCATTCGGTAGCGGCTTGGTAATGGCAACAAGGGACCATGTGACCCTAAGGAGATGAAACATCATGTTATCAGATGGTTTGAAACAAGTTTCACTACTTAATCATGCATTAAATCCCACATACATAATGCATAATTAAAATGAGTGGGGGAAAAAAAAAAGGTTTCTCGTGGTTTCCATTTATGTTTTTTCCAATTTAAAATAAAAAAGAGACCTCTTCTATCCCCCTTAATATTCTAAACCTATTCTTATATCACCAGATAACAAGGGAGGAGCTGTTTCATGGTATTGTTTTTATACACAAACGGAAAAAAAATGGTATTTCAGTAATTATTTTAATGATAGCTTGAATTACAGGATATATTCCTTCAAAATTATCAGTTTTCCACCCAGTACTAATACAAAACGAAGATGATTTATTTTCCACACTACTGGTAAAGTGACAGGTATCACTTTTTTCTTTTTAAATGAAGAGATGTTACTAATATGCAATATTTTTCTTGTTTACAGAAAACACCACTTTTAGACACGGGAGAGGATCCCTGTTCTTTTGAGACAATAAATATTGTTAAATTCACATAAGCTAAGTACAAAAGGGACCTTTTGCCTTTTTTTTCCCCCCTCAGCAAAAAGCAGTGATGAGGAGGAGAAGCAGTACAGGAGGAGAAAGCCATGTTACTTAAGGTGGAAGCGTGCATCAGAAGAATGAAAAAAGAAGGCCAGTGAACAAGGCAGAACTCAAATTCTGGTGATTTGAGGAGCCTCTGGAAACAGTAGATAGAAGGTCAATGTACATGATGAAATAATACATTTGAAAAGAAAGATGCAAGACAAATCACATTGTATCTGACAGTTAAAACAGCAAATAATTGGAATAGTCATATCTAAACCCAGACATTAGTTTCTCAGCCCTTAGGTCTTGATCCAAACCATGAAAATAATGGCAGATCTTCACTTCAGATAGCACTGGTAATAACTGCATCACTGTATAGAACTAATTCCAAAATATCATTCTTAAGTAGTCACATGGCTATACCTTTTCAGAACAAGTCACTTCTTTGCACTCAAAGGTATCATAGAGCTCTTGGTTGCATGAAACCATTGACGAAGCTATGCTGCCATTTTCTAGAAGAAAACAGCTTTCCCAGTGGTGATGTTATTTTCAATCCATTGCTAGAGTGATGGCAACTGAGAGAAAACATTCTTCAAGCGAACATATTTGTAGAGCCGGATGCCCTCCACAGAAGGTAGGGTTATGGCAATAAAGACTCTACAGATTTGAGTCCATCACTAGCATTTTTAGACCATGGACTGACAGCACCACATGTATAGAACAATAGGGAACTACTCACGCTGTAGAGGTCCACAGTTATGCACTGATTGACTATTTGGAATTCCACATAACACGTACAGAAATCAAAACCACCTGTCATGCTATGTTACTTACCATAACCATCATGTCTAAATGACGATGGGTGCTCTCCCAAAATAGCTTGCCTCTGGCGGCCCTTCCCTCTGTCTAACATATGGGAAGGGAAAGGAAACAGTTTACTATGGACAAGTATGCACATGATGTCTCCAGTTAAGACACAAAGCTTCTAGTTAAGAAGCAAAAATGTAATTTGAGTCCTTGTTAATTTTAAGCAATTTCTCATTCATTATACATCTAAAACCACAAGGTATAGCCCTGGGACACCAAAATTAAAAGACTGTCATTTGTATAACAAATTCCACTTAAGCTGATTGGGGGCAGTGGCCAATGAGGAGATGCAGACATTTAAAGACTAAGGAAATACCCAATAGTTTTCCTAAACAGACAGCACACATTAGTATAGATAACACCATACAGCAGGATTTACCTATGTGTCTCTTAAAACAAATTTGAAATGCAGTACTTTTGAAAGACAGTACCTGAATCATAATATTAGCTTCAACAGCAACACATTTTCAAAGTGGGCTTCTTTCAAGAAGTTTCAGCATAAGCCAACAACAACCTGTATTACATGGTTTCATAATCAGTAAACAGAGAGCATTACATATGTGTACATTTATATTTACAGAACACCTACTGACTTATGGGCGTGCTGAAAGGATTGTACATTATTGCATTATCAGCAGCACATAACAGGTCAACTGAAGAGAAACATTACTGAATAATGCGCTTAACCAACGGTCAATCCTTTAAGAAAACCCAGTTCTCTATGTCATAAAGTTAAGCAAGGGGTCTACATTACTGGAGGAAAGCAGTGCATCGCAGTCAAAGCTGTATTTTCTAATCAGATACATGCTCCATGGCAAAGAAAAATATATTTCCAGACTTCTTTGTGGAAAGCATGGGGCAAGATATTTCTCAGCTTGAGATAGTTCCCAGGAAATTTAAGGGTGACTGCTGGAAAATGACAGTCCCAGCCCAATGCAGCTGGAGCTACTTCCCCTAAAGAACAAAAAATATTCATGATAGACAACACAACAGTGGGAGATGAAAACATGCCCTTTCTGCTCAGGATTTCGAGAACAGGTTCCAAATCAGACATTTACTTTGGCAATAAAGATTGAAGAGAGAACAGTGCTGACTGCCTTTGCCCATACAAAGCAAGGATTATTTTGGTCAAGTTATGTTTTTCCATTCCTTTTTCTGGTCACAGCTCTGTCGCTCTTAGCTCTGGAAAACAATTGGGCAGTCATATCAAATATTTTTAGCATTTAAACTGTATGTAGTAATCTTCTTTCAGAAAATCAATTTCATCATTCCAGTCTGTGGAAACTAAATCCTTTGAAAGTGTACACAGTAATAAGTGAAGGACTGTAGTTTCCAAATGAAGAATTCCAGGAGTTCATAGTTTGACAAATATTTCCTCCTGGTGGTGGAGCAGTCCACTACCCTCTCCTTTCCCCAGGCTTGTTCCTTCCTTGAACTAACTATTGTGCCAGTAGAAATATTTGTGCAAACAGGCAATGGAACATAAGAACTGATTTGTGTTAAAAATAAAGATTCTTTTCATTTAGCATTTACAATTTATTTTTATTTTGCTTTTTAAATCAGGTCCTTGAGTTGCTGAGTATACTGTTATTACCACCAAAAGAAATGTTCCAAACTACAGTTCAAACTCTCTGGCTAAAAGCCAGTAGAATACTAAAGGACAGGTGGATTTTTTTTTTTGGTTCAGTCTAATGCAATATGGGCTCAGGGCCCCAGGCACTTGTTAGGAAGCTTACTTAAGCACAGAAATACTCAGGGGAAGTAAGTCATTTGTTACCATACAGAAAATAGTTCTTTAAAAAAATCATTAACAAAACACATTTCCTCTGTGCCTTAAGTTTTTTGCCCTTTTTTTTTTTAAGTTGGTTTCGGGTTTTTTGGGGGGCCAGGGGGCGTGAGGGACAGGGAAAATGCACGGGGGAACAGAATGAAATTCTGAAAGGATGTATTAGCATGCCTGTCCTCAGAATGAAATTCCTCTGGACTAAAATCTTGTGTGGGGAAGTCAGACAGCTACAGCTTGTGTCAGATTAAGTTCAAAACCTAAACAACACTGTTGCAAGAGCAAGTTGAAGCGCACATACCAGAACTCTCTCAAAACAAGTCCTGGATTACTTCATGGACATAATTGCTCTAGACACCTGCTTTCCTTTCAGTGTGTTCGTTCAACAGTTTACATTCTCATTTTCCAAACAAATGGATGTGGGCCACAGTAAATGAAAAATCATGCTACGTAATACAAATATAATCATTTTTCACGTATGTGCAGTAGAGTGATATACACCAAACAGAGAATGGCATTCAGAGTAACAAAAAAAAGGAAAACGAAAGAGTAGAGTGAGAATTCTTGAGAAAGAGCAAGCTATACCTATCAAGTTTTTCATTTTCCACTGTTGTTTTTTTGTTTTGTTTTTTGTTTGTTTGTTTTTTGCTTGGGGAACACTTCGTTCATACAGCCATATTTGCAGACCTATTACATAACGCAATCACATGCACCATATTACAAGTCACCCTCCAAAGACCGCAATGATAGAAGATACGAGGGTCATATTAATCCTTCAGATTTTCATATCCAATCCTTCATGACTTTTTCTTGTCCTTGAGTTTCTTCAAAGTTGCATTTTGAACTCAGGAATTTGAGAAAAAAAAATTACACCCTCATACAAATAGTCATCATCTACAAGCTGCAACCAATACTGTAGCTCCCTTGTTAACTTTTTACAAGAACTTCATTCTGAAAATTCAAGCCCTACGTTTTTAGTTGTACAACAGTTTTACAAGCCCAGCGTCTCAGCAGAATTACTTTGAAAGTGCATGTCACTTGAGACAGCCAAAGCCCAGGCTCTCATACAGCCTTTGATAAGTAGATACTCTATCTTGGACACGTTGTCTTCACTTTTCTAACTTCACATTGCACACATTATTGTACATAAGTTACTCAACACTGCACTCAATAGTTACAGATTATTTTTAAATAAACGCTTTACAGGAGTCAGGCTACACAGCAGTTTGTCTTTACATATATAGTCATAATTCCCACTGACATGAGTCAAGCTTTGGTAGTTTTTACAGCTGAGTACTTAAGAGACAGTATGCCTGTATCAATTATGAATCTCCCTGTTTTAATACTTAAGTATAACTGAGGGGACCTATCTGATATTGCACTGCTCAGTTCCAACTATCTACGGATCAGGACTAAACTTCCCTACTACTAGACAATATTTACACTCTTAAGATTGAACGCAACTCTCATATACAGCAAGTAATAAGAAGATTACAATGTCAATGATATCAACAAGAGAGGTTCTTAATTTTGGAGGTTCTCAATTTTTCAGTTTTAATTTTAAGGGAAATAAGACCATCATACATACAAACTTGAACAGAGTGGGTACAGTCTATCATGTTATTCATCCCATACAAATCTGAAGTACTGAAAAGTGTCCTCCTTTTAAAACTTGTGGTGGTGGTGCATGCAGTATGCAGACAAGGTGAATTGCAAGTCTGAGGTTTTTCAGAGGGTTTGATTTTTTGTTTTGTTTTGGTTTTGCTGATGCCGATGTGGTGCATGATGAAGTGTAGAGTCAGCCTGCTGAAGTCCTCTATCCTTCTTAATGCCTCGTCCAACATAGGGGAAAAGAGTCCTTTCGCAGGAGAAGCAGTGTGCAAGTTTGTAGTTTGTAAGGAATAGTCTGTACCAGGTTTCCTCTCCTCCAAAGAGAGAGAGCTGCTTGGAGAAATGCAAGTCCTTGAGAACTGCGAAGGTGCTTGCAGGTGTGGGCTCCTTGTTGAACTAAGTGGCTCAAGCACACGGCAGTAGGGGGCACTAGGGCTCAGGGTTAATTTCCTGGGTTACAGGTTGGCTTGTGAACACAGCCTTCAGCAGCACTGGCTCGCTTTGAAATGACTATTGCGATACAGCCTGACCACGTATAAAGGAGTGTCATTAGTATAGCCATACATCTACAGCGATAACGTATGAAAACCTACCTCGTCGGCCCAGATACGGTTTAGTGTAGTCCCAACTATCGTTGTCGTTTCTAATGACATTAAGTCGAGTTGGCTGTTCAAATAAAGTAAAAGTGAAAAAGGTTAAGTCTGGAGTATAAATATTTTGCGAGTAAAAGTAAGAGAGAAGGTCCAAGCATTACCCTTGCATATTCAATTTTTAGTGTACAGCATCCTGCATAGATATCTGCTCCATTGAGTGCTGCCTTTGCCTTCTGGGCACAAAAAACTGATTCAAACATGCACATCATGTTAAGGATTTTTTCCCAAGGTGTCTCATCCATGTCCCTTTCTTCTGAAATAGATTTATTTTTGTAGCCTGCAGATAGTTCACTATGACCACACAAGAACTCTAAACGGACTTCAATACAAAGTTACAAAATATACATGGGTTCAACCTACGTTAAGCATCTGTTTTTAATACGTAAGCAGCATATGATGAGACCATTCCTAAATAACCACTTCATTGTGGATTATACAGATGTAAATTTTGTTGATACTCTGAGTTTATGTTATTTTGAAAAGGACACTCTGGCGGATTTAGTAAGTTTAGTCAGAGGAGACAGAAGCTACCAACAGGAGAATATTTGAACCACAACCAAAAGGGAAAAATCAAGCTGCATCATTGGGAAAGAGATGGGAATTTGTGGGTGAGAAGGCGTGACTTAAGACAATGCATCCCTTCTCACAGCTAGCAGCAGCTAGAGACATGTGGGTAGGGAGTCTAATGAACTCAGCAGTTCCTTTACAGTGAAAAAAAAGTGTTTCTTTTTGTTAGCAAAAGGAAACAATCACAGAACCAAAAGGGATGCTCTGAATGAACCAACAGCCATCTTGCATCAACAATACAATAAGCAGATTGCTTTAAATCCACTGCTCTAGGCAGATGCATGTGCCAGGCTCCAACAAGCAGGTTATTTCATATCCTCTGCATACCCCAAGATTAGTTCTATTACTATCAGAAATATGCACGTGAGCCTTGCCTCATGGAAATCCATGATCTTATACATATTCAGCAACATACTGCACCAGAGATCCTGAACCCTGCAGCAGACCATTTTGTGCCATCACTTGATATAGTTACTCAAAATCTCACAAGTATTCTGTTTCAATGCCATGTCCCTTTTGTTTTACCATAGTCATACAGCCCAACTTCTTCCACTGTGACCTAAGCTCGCAGTGGAATTTATTTATTTATTTTAACTAGCTCAAGTTTGCCAAAGGTTTGAGTGAGAAAAGTTAAGCTTCCCAAGCCTCTAGGAAGTTGTTGGGTGCTGACTAGAACTGTAGCACCACATCTGCAAAAGTGATGAGTACTGCAATTATCACTGAAATTTGAGTAAATTTTGGAACCTTTCAAGCAAGTCTTGTCTTGAAGCCTTGCCCCCTCAACTGTTTGTTTATACTGCTACCTATACTTTGCTTACATTTGCAAGGTTGGTTTTCTTTTTTTTTTTAAATAATTGCCGGTTGTTTTTTTGCTTTTAATAAAAGGCATGTTGCAGAATTTAATTTAAAGGGCAGAAATATGGTAGTTTCAGAACACGTGAATTATCCTCCCCACAACTTCCCTAATCTTTCACAGAATAATCCCCCAACTATACAACAAGCCACCTAACCCAAACAATGCTGCTTGCCACAAACTTACCACACTACCATAGGAAGTCAAACTACTATCTGTTAAGATGCATGGTTTAAGTCTTCTACACAGAATAAGCAGTCTTCTACACAGATAAACAGCAATTAATTTGCTTTTATGAAATTTGGGGCAATTCTTTTTGCCTGACAAATCATCACCACAGCCACTAACTAGTCAAGTTCACGTGTTACTGAAATGATCACTAATAAAGCACTGAAATAAGCACCAACAAAGCTTGCCACATGGGTAGTACCTGAAAACACAGAACAAGACCTGAGATTTCTGTAAATTTTCTCCAAATAGCAGCTACAGAAATGGACGGTAATCAGTCTCTAGGAATAAGTCTTAAAGTTTTATAAACTAAGGCGTAATCATATCAGACTTTGGACTCTGCAAACCACAGAAACACATTAACAAGTCTGAACATTCATTCCATGTACAACTTAATTCTACAAATACAGTAAACAGTAGGATAACAGAGCAGGGAATTTTCTCAACACATGATAAACTGGTTAAGAAGGCCTAAGCTAGTCTCGTGCTTCATTAAAATCAAAACAGTAAGACTGGCAGTATATATTAGAACTATTTCAGAAGTCTAAAGAAGTCAAACTACACATCTGCAATCCTTTACCCATTTGTTGAAAATCCATACAGCTAGAAGACATGAAACTTTTCTGCCTGAGTTGTCAAATCCATGGCATATTTCATGTGAACAGTTATTAACCTTAAGGTCACCTATAAACATGGTTATCAAGACCATTGTTGACACATCATTTTCCTATAATGATTACATGTGTAAGTGACACTTTGTCTTATACACATTAGAAATTACAATGTCATGGGTACAAATTAAACTTTGTCTCCAAATTACATGGTATTTTTCTGTCATTCTCATGTTAAAGCCCCATATGCAGTTGAGAACCTACAAGAAAAAAAATCACACTCAAAAAAGGATATTCAACCATAGCTTGTATTCCATTCCTCTTGAATATCACAATGCGCTGAACTTTCCCAACAGGGTTGCACACAGTATACAAGACATCCTAAGAAAGAAGAAAAAACTGCTTCAGTTAGAGCTAAATTTCAAACGATTTATGTTCACAGAACATTTTCTTGTATTAGCGTGTAAATGACAAAAAGCAAAGAAAAGGCTTGTTAACTTATTTACAATTTTCCCTTTACAATTTATACTTTGACAATTAGCATTTTTATAGGATGGTGTTGCACAGGCAGTCAAATCTCAAAAACAGGAAAAAACACAAGAAGTACTCATACAAACATTAGTTTAACAAAAAGTATCTTAAATTAAGACTGCTCAAATGCAATAACTGCATCCATGTTCCAAGCTGGTACCGCCTTTGAATCATGCACTGTAGTAGTTTCACCAAAGTAAACAGAGATAAGATGGCACTTTAGTTACAGCACAGTTCATTTCTTAAAACCTCCACAGATGAGATTTTGGTTTTGTCACTGCTGGGTTTCAATTGTTCTTGTTCATTTTCAGAAAAGTAACCTAGGGAAGTTCACAGAACAACCTTAGGGAGCTTATCAAAATGAAGATTTCAACCCTGTTCACCTAAGTTAAAAGACACTAAGTAGTTGTTGTGTTTCTCCACTTCAGGCAGAGAAAAGTTCGGAGAGAAAGCACCGGATTCATACAACCTCATTGTTAGAGCAATGCTTTCACAAGCATTTCTCTGTGTTAAAAGGAACCAATAAAATTCGAGTCCATTTTCAGCGCAGCAGGGGAACCAAACACTAAGGACAAAAACTTGCCTTACTCCTAACACCTCATAAGCCTGGCTTGATCTGATGCACAGTACCTCAAACAGCTGTCCATTACACACAATTCAGACATAATGGTACCAGAAACGAGACTCAAGCATGAATTTGGCCAAGAAAAATGCATCTTTTTAATAGAGTGATTATACACCCATACTCAGAAGTCTGAGGAATAGGCCTTGAGAAGCTAAGAACCTTGGAACCATGGTTTCTTGAAACAATAGACCTGTTAGATCATGTTCAAAGACTTGAGAGCACTGAACAGTGCACTAGACAGCCAGTTTCGTAGTTAAGCCTAGCAGGTGAAGGCACTGACATCTCACTGAAAACTCTACCACAATCTGTTTTTCCCTTCCTTTCTCTATATCCAAATGAAATTCATTCCAAGAATGTAGTGCACATCCCCAGGTTTATTTGGGGAACAAGAGAGAGAAGGGAGTAGGTATAGCATTTATTAGCTTCTGCAGAATAAGATAGCAATTGGGAAGCAAAGGGCAGGGGAGCATGCTGAACTTCTTAAAATAAAACACACACAAATAGAAAAAACAACAGAGAAAAGGGTGTCTTATTGCTGGCTACAGTTGCAGTGGCATAACTCCTGGCTCATATAAAGTACCATAACCCTTAATATATGGGTGTATTGCCACATTAAAAAATAAAATAAATCTGTCCATGCTCAGGGGCCTTGCACCAGACACTCTAGTGACTGTTTTACACAGCTAAATGAAGCAAGCAAAGGAGATTGTCAACCTTAAGTTTTTAAGACAATGGACAGACATCTTTAGAAGGGATTCTAAAAGTTCTAACCCACAAAAATAAAACTTAGGAAACTATTTTATTTTGTAGGCACACTCAATAGCACAAACAGCTGCACTCCATCTCTTCTTGTTTGGGAAGAAAGTGTCCCAAAGACTTTCCAGCCCCAGAAGACACTAATTTTAGGGCATATGCCTTTCTTTCACAATTCATCTTTCAAAAGATTCTTTCAGAGTTAATTTTAAAAAGTTCTTTCAAACTTTAAGCTCTACTCGAAACACCATTTGCGTAGTTAGCCAACAGGCACACAGACAGCTTAATTATTATTTTTTTAAATCTGTTACTTCAGATTACCAAATCAACCAAGTAATTCACAAGATAGAGAAACGTGGGATCATATTTCAAATAAAGATTTAACACCCACATTACCTACGCACTCGAGTATCTTAATCTTAGAGCAACTTAACCTCAAAAGAAGTTGATTGTTAAATTTAAAATGTTTCAACTACCCAGGCATACCACACTTTCCTCATGCAGGTACAGAAGTTCTTACTCACCCTCTAAACCTAAGAGGCAAGAACAGAGGTAGAGCTGAACACACTAGCAAAGATTGCAGCAGCATAGGTCACTTTGAGGTCTGTTTGAACAGACAAGTTTGCCTGTTCTTAAACACAAATCCTTGACAAAGGTCTGCCCACGTGGAAGTAAATTAGGAAACGGAACTTCAAAGAACTATATATGGCACCCCTTGGACACAAACATTCTCAAAACACACCCTCCCCTCCATCCAACAAGGGGTGAAAAGCAATTAGGAATTAAATACAGTTAACCTGCCTTTCTTTCCTTCCCTGCCATACGCCTCTAAAAATAAAAATAATAAAATAAATCTGCTAGAAAAGCAGCAAGTCATAATTATAGTGGCTGGAATAAACAGCAGCAAAATTGGAGAACGATTTAGCTTCTTCCACAAGATGCCCTTGAGCAGACTAATTTCTCTGCAAACAACGTATGTTGTTTTGAAAGAGAAGCTCTTAAGAACTATTGAGCAGTTTGTTGTCATTATTTAGACTTGCCACTTAAAACTGGTCACAATATTTCATCTGTATCTTCTAACTATCATAGAATTATATACAGCAATCTGTAGAAGAGTTCAAACTTAGGACAGAGGAATGTAGAAGAAGAAGGTGGTGTTTGGCTTTTTTTTCTTTTTTTCTCCAATAATGCAGATAACTTTGCCTGAGGCATTCTGAAGTAACTGGAGCACCTACCTCCAGCAGGGCTGGAGCACCTCTCCTGTGAAGACAGGCTGAGGGAGTTGGGGTTGTTCAGCCTGCAGAAGAGAAGGCTCCAAGGAAACCTTTTAATGGCCTTCCAGTACCTAAAGGGGGCCTACCAGGAATCTGGGGAGGGACTCTGTCAGTGAGTACAGTGATAGGACGAGGGGGAATCATTTTAAACTACAGGAGGGTAGGTCTAGATTAGACATTAGGAAGAAATTCTTTACTCAGAGGGTGGTGAGGCGCTGGCACAGGTTGCCCAGAGCAACTGTGGATGCCCCATCCCTGAAGGTGCTCAAGACCAGGTCGGATGGGGCTTTGGGCAACGTGGTCTGGTGGCAGGTGTCCCTGCCCATGGCAGGGGGGTTAGACCTGGATGGTCTTTAAGGTGCCTTCCAACCCAAACTACTCTGCAATTCTACAAAATTACTCTTCCCAGTGGCTATGATTCAACTAGTCTGCACTATCTTTGATGAGCTCTGGTGCTTGTAATTAATTTTGGAAATCTGTCTGCTTCTAGTGCTCATTGGTATACTCTGGACAGACAGGAAGAAAAATAAAGTGGCTTTTTGTGTTGTTTGTTTTTCTTTATAAGGAGCTGCTGGGCTAGAGGCTTCACACTCAAAATTTCCATGAAACTCCCCTAGCCAAAACTGATGTTTCTGCTTCCACAGTTTACTCAAGCATCTACATTGAGTTCAGCTGTTTTTATAAACCAACTTTAAAAAGCATGAATGAAACAGTTTCCAAAATCTGTTTTACAGTCACGTGCAAAGAGTAACTCAATTTACTCAATGGATTTGTTCACACAGCTCAAAGCAGGTATATTTTTAAAACCTCATGAAAATGCAATTCACACCTTGTCATGCTCTTCTATAAATAAAAATGATGGAAAAAAGAAAAGTCATCACGTGCTAATGAATCAAAGGCCAAAAACGTATCTATGTAACAAAACAAAGCAAAAAGCATGATATGGAACTGATTGTTTGTAATTATGTAATTCCAGGAATGCTAAGTTTCAATCTGCTAATATATTAATGGCACACAAAGCAGAATTTAACACTTAAAGTTACACAGTTCCACACAACTGCAGCACTTGGATTGATCCCTACTATCCTGTATCTATACATTTCTCTAAGAACAAGTAACTTATGCCTATATCACAGTGTAACAAGTCTGCTTTAAGCAGACTTTTTTTTCCCCTGAAGTATTCCTATGCAATTCAGAGGATATAAATTGCTATGAAAAAGATAAGCAAACATTCAATGCACGAGAAAATACGTATCATTAAATACTAGCAAAAAGTATCTATCACTAAAACCCACTTAAGTCTGCCATAAACAGATGGCAATAAATTAGGATGCAACTGTATATATAGCATGACTAGAAAAACTGAAAAGTAAATGTATGAGCCCCAAAAAAAGTGAGGAAGATTCCACCAAACTGTAGTTGATCATCAACAGATCAAGGTTTCAATTTAAAAAAAAAAAAAAAAACAAAAAAAAAACCCACCACTTAAGAATGAATAGCTGCAGTAAGATAACCTTCCTTACTGGAAAAATGACTTGCTGTTTAAACATACCCGCCTCAGGGCCTAAAAGCTAAACAACATGCCTGATGTTATGGCAACACATTTGGAAATATTTCTGAAGTATGAAGCAACTTAAACATTTCAAAATCTTGACCACAGGAGTCTTTAAATGTATTGCAAAATAACTGTACAACAGAACTGAATCATGTCAAAAAAAAAAAACACACACTTTTTTCCTCAGAATCTGCACGTTACTTATGTGAAGATGATGTAAACATTTGGTAGGCGACTATAATTCCTGACTCAGTTTGACAGTGTAGAATTTTAATAAATAGAACATAGTGGAAATAATAATAGATTGTTGCTCAACAGCCTTTTATTATTAAAATAATAATTATAACAACAACATACCACTGTAATTGGGTAGAGAGGATTCTGAATTGACAACAGGAGAACTTTATTTCCACCAGATGGATCATCTGTGTTCCCTGGCCGAGTAATCCTCTTACTTGTCGAATAGTTGAAAAAGGCTTGCTGTCCAGCAATGTATACAGGTTCATCTGCTGCAAACGTTACACATTTCTTGGCGCTTTCTATGTTTTCAAACTCCACCAGAGCCTGGCGCTTAAATGGCATCATCATGACGTAACTGGTAAGAGAAACATTATTGTAAATTCTCTCATATGCTTACTCTGAAATCCAGTAACTGTCATAGGTAATTTTGTTTTTTTGAAGAAGTCTAAACTAGGACATAAGAGGAAGCTAGGTCTCCCTTTCGCAAACCAGGTCACACAATTCTATAGCACTCACATAAAACTAAGAAATGCATCCATTAGAAAAATAAGTAACGAGCATTTGTTTTCCTGAAAACATTTAATACATATGAATGTTCAACCAATACGATGATTAAGTAATCATTTACTAGAACTACGATGTCTTTTTAATTTTGTTAAAGCCATTTATAACAAAGTATCAAAGTAAATGCAAATTACGAAAAACACTCAAACCTGATACACGAAAGTAAACATCTTTGTTACTACAAAATTAAAAATAGATTTTTTTCTGACACAAAACTACCTTAGAAGAAACTAACAGAACCAAACAGTTAACTGAATTAATATACTGACAAACCCAAGAGACTTTTTCAGCGGATTTAGTTTTTTGAAAAGTAAACTTCTCAGCCTAAAGCATACCTATCTGTATCCCTTAAAAAGCTCGTGCTCATTTTGTTTATTTATTTTAAGATATTGATAGAAGCATAATTCAGTTATTTAAATATTTAGGCAGCAAAAAATACCACTGTACTATTTACAAAACCTTACATCACTTCAATACGAACATTTAATTGAAAAGAAATGCACACTTCCAAAATGAAGCACTCAGGATAAGCTGGCTCTACCAATTCACCTTTACTGTTTTGCTCACGGATGAAGAATGTTTAGGCTATATAACCTTTGAACACTGAAGAGACTATCGTAAGCACACCTCCCATACAAAGCCTGTGGAAAAAAAAAAACTCATCTGCTTTGTGGCACATCCTTATCCCTGATATAATCATTTATATCAAGACAGCCACTCTCATGCTATTCTGCGGTTCTGTTACAGCTCATACTTCCGGCTAGGATTAGCTGTGCTCCTGAGGTCTGACAGCAGACGCTAGAACATGCATTGTATGCTTAACCAGACTTTTGTGTGGAAAAAGAGAATCTTTATACAGCTAAAAAATTGTTACGCTTTACTACCAACTAAATTCTGGATTCAAAGAGGCCATTGTAAGATATTTTAAGAGGTCTAAGTGACTTTTAAGTCATTCTTTCAGCTCGTCCTGGGACATGACTTTACACTGTTTGACCTACCATATGGTTCCAAACTTTTCAAGAGCTTCCACAAGATCTGCTTCCACAACAGATTCACACAGCCCTCGGACATGGACGACAGGAGAAACAGAGACTTTGTGATGACTTCCCCCTGCATCCTAGCAACAACAGAACAACGACATTTAAAATTCAATACAGAACAAGGAACACTGCTATCATTAACTAAAATTGTTCAGCAGACACAACGTCGGGTCCAGAAGCAGGCATCTAAATGTATAATCCAAGCATACTTTAAACAATTCTACTTTTCTTTCCAAACAGACTATGAAGTTTAGTTGCTGAAGTCTACTCAAAATTAAGTTCTTTGCAGATTTAATTAACAGGCAAGATTTTTCTAATATGAAACAAATATACTAAAACTCGGTTGAATTGAAGGTCTTTCACCCCATTTCTTCAAAACAGAAAAAGATACTTGGACATGCACAACAGAAAATATTTCTGACACACTTCCTGTTTGTTTATGCCAATGTTTGTTTGAGACATGTCTCGTTTCCTGAGAGGGAAAAACAATAAAGCAAGAACAAATAAGGGCCAGCAGTAAACTGAATCAAAATTGGTTATTTTCCTAACATATGCAGAGCTGCACCCCACAATGCAAGAAAATGCCCACTCAGTCCTACACTTGAAATAGACCAGAAAAAACTCCCTTCCAATTCCAAATGCTCTTCATACATGCTTTTAAAAGACTCTCAACTTCAGCACATATGGGCACTTTCCTTCTTTTCACCACAAGTCTGACTGTCATCAATATATGCAGCCATTGCACATCAGCACACAGAATCCCCGCTCCAAACATTTCTCAGAGCTCGTGCTAAAACAGCTTCAGATTCAGTTCTGTGTGGCCAAAGAATTTGGATTGCCATCAACTCATCTTTCCATGGGAAGCCTGAAGGAGGGCGGAAATGCACCTTATTTATTCTAAGCCAAGGGAAAAAAAAAAAGAATGAAATAATACTGGCCAATAAAAGAAGGATTAGACGTAATAAAGACCACATGAATTAGACTGTACTTAGCAACACTCAGGTTTAACACAGGTAAAGGCAGCGTCAAGTTCTTGTACTGAAATTTAGCAACAACGTCGATGTGTTTGACCTAAGAAGCAAGTCTTGCTGATTTTTCACTATTTTTAGGAGGAAGTATAGCATCTTCTGGAACTACAGAGATTCCCATCTGCAGCCCAAAGGAGTTTTCAGCTCCAGTAATTAGGTAACCACAATGACTGCCACTACTGCTACAGACATTCCTCTCTTCCCCATCTTTTTGTACTAGAGGGTCAAGGAAACAACACGTCCCAGGTAACTACAAACTGAGTCTCGTGCATTGAACTCCTGTGTTCCACACACAGCTCTCCCAAAGCAATTATGTGTTCTTTTCTTTCAATCAAGAATTTGATCATCCTTTGTGAGCTGTAAGCCAGGACTTGGGACTTTGTCAGAACAACCTGGTGCACGATTTTTAAGCTTAATTTACATTCTAGTTATCTGCGCTATGAAAGCATTTCAAGTAGCAACACATTTCTTTGAATAAGAGCTGTGACAACTGTGGGAAAACACGACTGGTGATATTTACCTAAGATACCACATATCCCGAATTAACCGGCTGAGGTCTATTACCAGTAACAGCGCTCAAGTTAGTCATAAAAACGTAATACTTTGAACTGCAGGTACTGAGATTATTGCAGAAAGAAGAGAGATTTTTATTTTCAGCTTCTCTCTTCTTTACCCACACACGCTTTTCTAAGCTGAAAGAAGCACCTACGGAAACCTTCAAGAGAAAACACTAATTACCAGTTTTTCCTGCAAAGTCTAGTACTCTAAGATGTTAAGATAGCAGGCAGCTTTGCTTTATTTAGAAGTTATTAAATCAATTATTCATTGCCCTGCATACCCATTACTGCATCAAGATCCTGGTTGACACTATACTTTTCTCCCCCTTTTGCTTCTTCTTTTAATGTCTTCAAGAAATCTCACCTAAAAAATATTTCTCTACCTATCAGATGTAAGTATAAGCAATGGTTTTCGCACCGAAACAGAGACGAACTAAAGCAGCTACCTTACTTAATTAGCACCCATATAAAGTCAAGCTTTTGAAAGAACACTTCCTGATGGAAAGTTGTCTCCATCCTTCCCAGTTCAACTTCTCTAGTTCATGTTTCTTTGTCATGCATTTTCCTTTGTATTTGTATTTATTAGCAGCCATTTAGATTTGCCTCCTCAAGATAAAAAGCTTTCTACTATTAGTAGAAATACTCACTTTTATACTTGTATCTCTGAAACCATTACACCTGAGTTATATGCACGTGTACAGGCACCCACCCTACTTCAACTGGAACTATTCTCAGAACCATCAGCAAATACAAATTCTGCTTCCTTTTATAGTTATGACAGAAATTTGGCTTAGAAATCCGAGTGTTCTCTCCTGTAACACCATACACAGTGCATGCTTTAGTAGGATATTTAGCAAGAATAAGTCATAACACTGCTGCTATTGTAGTAACACACAGAAGCATGAGAAGCATGAAGTAAAAAAACAACAGTGAAATCTCAGTAATTTGCCATGAAATTAAGAGCTTGTCTACATAACATTTCTCTATAAATGTCACTGTCTCATTTCAGAAACACAGATAAAACCAGTAAAGGTACAATTGGCCAAAGCAGAAGGCCTCTGCTTTACTCAAGATAGCTTCTAACCAGAAGCAATAAACAGCAGCACGAGAACTGAGCACAAGTCATTCCTAAGCCAGGAAGCCACAAACTAACGCTCACAGAGCATATTGCTGAATGACACGAACATGTGCCACAGGCATATGTTTGAGCACAAAAAAGTATTCACGAAGGGCAGACATACATATTATCGTCAAACAAGTTTTGTAGCTACCAAGCTGCAGTATCGAGCAAATCTAGAACACTCCTTGATTTCCTCTAGACGGAGAAATCAAACCACGAGACCACATGAAAAAGCAAATATGTCTGTCAGTGTAAAGCGTCTTCACAGCTAAGGTCAGAACGTATACAAATCATCCAGCTGACGGCCACCATTTCTTCCCGCAGATGAAAAATACAGGATTTTGACCAAGATCTCACAGCCACCGTACCCTGAGACCTGCGTGTGTGCTACAGTTGGCACAGAGATAAAGGTTACATCAAAGCATCTGCTCACGTACAGATTAACCAACACCGGTATTTCTCTGCTTACAAAGGGGGCTTTCAGCAACTCCATCTCCCACGATGGCACAGAAACCCCATGCTGAACTCCAACGTGACGCTTGCCCTGCACCAAAGCCAGGAGAACAGATTAGCTAACGTTACTGCTGCACTCACTAAATATACATTGCCTAAGGGATCTTTTGAAAGCTCAATAACAATTCTTGAAGAATCATTAGCTCGGCACACAACGCAGTTATTAAATAGAGAATGGAAACAGACTTCCTTTCTAAGTGCTCAAGACCAGTAAGACAACCAGAAAAGGTACCTCAAGAAAGAGGCCATCAACTTAAAAATGCGTAACATTCAAACTGAGCTTGCAGAGATGAGGCATGAAGGAAAGTGCTGCCATAACTTCATCACACTCATGTGCTTGCTTACTTCACATACATATGACCGCAACGGAAACAGCTCCGAAGAAGAACCATAGCATTTTAACTTCCTTTCTTTACTCACCTACATATTTTTAGGCAACATTTTTAAAATATATCAGTGGTTTCTTGCTAACAAACTATTTGCTGTTCAGAAAAGGAAGAAAAAAATACAAGAAAATCATAAAGGGTTCCAGTTGTATGGGGTCTCTCTTGCTCACCAATTCCAGATCAGAGAATTTTTCACTGTTTGCACAGAAAACTGTTCTTCATCCCTTCCCCAGACACCTTCTAGTCAGTATATTCACCTGCCTTCCTATTACCTTTTTGGACTTCTGCTCCTTGGCTGTTTCTCTGCTCACCTCTTCCATCTCTTTCTCTTTACTGCAAAAGAATGACACTCTTCCTTCACACTCTCCTTCACATCTAGGTACCTAAATACGCCGTTACTTTGTTTCCCACCATTCAGATTATCTTAGGCACTCACAACTTCTTCCTCTCACTACATCCTTCTTAAGTGCTCTGAAACTGCTTTAGTAAATATGACAGAACTGGGGGCAGCCAAAAAATAGTTGTTTATTTTGTATGCATGAGCCTAAAACATCATTAATGCCTAGCTACGGACCGAGCTGCATCCAAATGATGTTAGGAGTAGTTAGAATTGCTGTGCTATAAAGGCAAAGTGAAGGTACACAACACGTTCCCCAATTATTTCAGCTCTACCCACTAGGGCTTGCCTGACAGAGGAAGAAACGCTTCCATGAGCGGATACACACTATTTCCTGCACATTCTTCAACTACTAGTTGTACTACCTGAAGATAGCATTACTTAAAACCGTTCGCAACATCGTATCATCCCTGCTGATCACACCTCCCCGACTTCAGCACTTCCGTCTCTTCCCTGCAGAGGTACAAGAGAAACCTCTCCCGACACCACCTGGAATTCCTGTAGCTTTGCAGTGACAACAGCATTCCCAGTACATGGTGAATTAAGACAGTGTCTCAGAAGAACCAAGCAACCCGGACAAAGTTAAGGTTCATTGAAGGAAAAGAATATACCAGTTTTGTATATCCCGGTGGTTTTTGTTTGTTTGTTTGCTTGCTTGTTTGGATGGTTGCTTTTACATTATTGGTTGGTTGGTGGGGAGAGGGGGAAAAGCAGGGGAGATAAAGTGGTTAAGTTTAGTCACAATCTATATACTAGAAGGCTACCTGGCAATCTTAGTTTTGTTTTAGATGTGGAGTTTGGGGATATTTAATTTCTCTTGTTTAATACATAGCTCTTTCTAGCACTCCCTACCATGGCATCCTTTCAGTGACTGCAAACACTACAGAGCACAATACCTGCATTCTGACCCCTTCTGCAAATTCTGAATCATTATTTTCCTCTCTGTTCAGCACAATCCAAATACGTCTTTTCCAACAATAAAGTAAAAGTCGAGCATCATCAGGCGATGGTTACCAGTAATAAATACCTGAAGTGCTGGAAGACAAAGAGGAACTAGCCTGAAGGCAATAGTCACTTTTTTGATGGAGGACAAAGGAAGGAGGATGATTCATACTCAGACGGCTCTGTAACAGATTTCTAGAATGTATTTCATTTAAGATATATGGATGCATGAACAAGTTACCACAAAACAGGACGAGATCTGAACTCTTTGCCATCTAGCTACTGTTACTGCAACTGCCTGTGACAGGCATGAAGCAATTTACTTTTGAGGTGAGCTGGTTTCCATTTACTGCAAGGTGAGAGCGAGCATTGCACATAGGAAGTTACAGCAGAGCAGCTGAAATGTTGCAAGTTCACATCCCTATCTAACCTTATAGTAACCTGTTCTTGCATGCTTAGATAACACATCCCACTTCCCCAAATGTAAGAACAAGGATACTAAATCCTCCTTACTTCACAGAAATGTTTAAGAATAGTTATGTCAGAGAGGATGAGGCAGGTGGATACTACAGAAAAAATAGGTTACATAAAAGCAACGTTAATCAAGAAAAGACATTTAAGGTACAGAGAGTGGATGGAGCTGGAAGGCCCTCTAAGCACCTTCAAAAGCAGCTCCTCAGGGCACCCATTTGCAAAAATACAGAACTTAGAGGCATGAAGGGCTTACTCAACCTGACGAAACACTCACAGAGGAACAGGGAAACGCCATGACAATAAATGTAGCCTGCCAAAGGGAACACTAGAAAGGTTCTACCACAAAACAGCCTTTATTCTAGGAGATACACACTGAGGCAGACTTCTAACCGCTCTTTTCACCCGTCATCCATTTTCCCCTTACTCCCTGCTAGTTCCCCACTCCCTATAGTTCTTCCTACCTTATCTTCACTTACTCTTTTTCTGCTCTTCTGAGCAACCCAGCATACCTGCACTTCTTCCCCTTCTCAGCGTACCGCCATCTCATGCCTTCACCCTGA
The DNA here is from genome assembly GCF_013377495.2 of Cygnus atratus. NCBI lineage: Eukaryota > Metazoa > Chordata > Aves > Anseriformes > Anatidae > Cygnus > Cygnus atratus. Next base: position 108,498,982 of record NC_066364.1, read on the forward strand.
ACCAGAGATAACTTTTACGTGCTAAGAACATTTCTCTGGGTCAGAAACGAAGACAATATGCCTTGGGAGAAAAAAAAAAAAAAAAAAACATTTCCTGCATTTTTTTAAATCAGTAAAAAAGCTAAAATTCACGTGAATTAACTCGAATGAGTAGATACTGACATTTTCCTCTCCCAAGCCCCAGACAAAACTACTAATAAAAGCATGCAGCCGTTCATTTTTCATGTATCCTCTTGATGTTACAGCTTGCTCCTAAGAACCTAGTTCGATCTCTATCATCGAGACAACTGGTGCCTCTCCAATACTGCAGCTGTCAATACGGCTTTGCCAGCAAACCATTACAGAGCATTAGGAGAACAAGAATCAGCAACTACATACTTCCTTCAGGCACGCTGCAACTGACACAACACGCTGCCTAAAAGTCCTCATGTTCTAGACTTCCTACATGCTTGTTTCTGTTTCTTTGCTCATGAGACTCAGCACTTGCTGTTCTTGAAATCCAAAATATAAAATTAGACATACTCTGTACTTGTGTAACCTAAAGGGGCATGGCTGTGTGTCCTGTACATTAACTGGGATAAACTGAGATACTAAGATCAATATGAAGACAATCAAAGCAAGACCCCAAAATGAAGGAAAGAAAAGAGTAGTAACTAGCTGATTTCATAAAATACTGAAGAAAAGAAGAAACACAACAGCAGTACCTTGATCCTACTTGAAACATTCCCTGATGTCCAGCTCTCCTATACGACAAAACTTCAAGATAATTTAAGCAAGCATATGGATTTAACTTTGAAGCAGCCTAGCAGCCTCTATGACAGGGCACATTGCTAAGGCTTCACTGCAACAGAGCCGATTCTCTCTGACAAGAAATCATAGACTTTAAATTACTCTCTCAAATGGTGCAACTTTGCTGCAGTGTACCAGGGAACTCTTCTACTAACCCAGCAGAGAGATGATCAACAGCAAAGACACTCTCATTAATTTACCCTGGTGTTCAGCAAGTTCATTTTATCAAATTATGAAACAGAAGTACTCTATATTTCCAGGTCTGCCACTAAACCAATGCTTCCTTGATCTTGCTTTTTCAAGTAGGAAACAGTGGAAAAGTGCCATCAAGAAGAAGAAATGCTTAGCAGCATCTGGCCAATTAGTGAAGTAAGAAACCAAAGGATAGAGACAAAAACACTGTTAGCCCGAACTGGTGGATCGGAGACTATCCTGATACTTAGGTAAAAATTCAGGAAGAATGTAGCAAAAAAGTACAGTGAGCTAACGTGTTCATGGCCGGGGGTGGGGAGAAAGTAGAGGAACAAGCAGATTTAGAAAGGCGACAGTCACTTACGATCAGCCTCGCTGCCGTGTGCTGCCAGACAATAAGGTAAAACAGAAGGCTGAAAGAAACCCTCTGCCTCACTTTCTTCCCCCGCCGTCCGTTTCTATAGTTACACCCAGCAACAGGGCGAGCACAAAACTTGCAATGGCAATATCCCAAAAGGCAACAACAACAAGCTGCCCACGGCACAGAGGCAAGCCTCGGACTGTTAAAAAAAAAAAAAAAAAAAAAAAAGCCCAAATCGCGCCGGGCTGGCGGACTCCCAGCGAGCTCAGGGCCCTTCCTTTCTCTCGGGCTGCGCCTCATGGGGGGAAAAGCGGAGCCCCCTCCGTTATAACCCCCACAGATTTACTGGGGGGAAAAGCCGGCGGGCATCCAGCAGGGAGCCCCCTCAGTGGAAATGAGGGGCGACAGGGTTTGGGGAGGGGGTTATTTGGAAGGGGGGGGGGTTATATTTTGGGGAGGAGGGGTATATTTTGGGGAGGAGGGGTCAGGAGCCTTTCCCCCCCAAAAAAAGACCCTCACCCCTCTCAGAACGAGACCCCCCCCACACACCTCAGAGGGATCCCCCGCCCCCCGTTCTCCTGAGGGAAGCCGCCCCCTCCTCACCCCGCCCGAGAAGCCGCCCCCCCGCGGCGGGGGGGCCTTGTCCCGCCGGCTCTCGCCCTCCTCGGCTCCGCTGTACTCGATCTCCCCTTCCTCGGCGGCGGCCGCGGCGGCGGTGGCGCTGGGCTTCAGCCGCTTGGCCTGGCTCTCGTAGGCGCCGTCCTCCTCCTCCTCCTCCTCGTACCGCTCCCCGGACGACGGGGACGACATGGCGGGAGGGGGGGACGAGGGCCGGTCGGCGGCGGAGGGCGCGCACACGGCGAGCGGGAGGAGCGGGGTCGGGAGCGGCGCCTCACGGCGGCAGCGGCGCCCGCGAGAGATGCTCCGCGTTCCGTCCCCCCCACACACCCCCTCCCCGCCCCGGCAGCGGGTCACGCCCCCCCGCCGGCTACCGGCGCGGCGATTGGCTCCGAGTCGGGGCGGGAGCGAGTATACCGCTGTTATTGGCTTGCAGGTACGCCCATCTCCCTTCACCGCCGCTGCGATTGGTGGGTGGTTATGCCCGTCAGCGCGCCGCGAGGTCCTCGGTAACCGCCCTCCCCCCTCCCGTCTCCTGCGCTCTTTGATGTCTGAGGGCTCGGGAACGGCGGTGGGCGGGGGGAGCGCGAGGCGGCCCCAACGGGCGGCCCCAACGGGCGGCTCCAACGGCTGCTGAGCGCCCGGCCCCTCGCGCGGCCGCCGCCTTTGTCTCCTTCCCGGCGGCTCCGAGCGATAAAGGGCACGCTGCGGGAGCTGGCGAGAGCCGCCCGCTGCCCTCGCTGAAGGGCAGGAGAGCCCGTGTCTCTCTGTCCCCAGCCCCGGGACGGCGGCGGCGAGCGGCAAGGTCACTGAGAGACATGGACGGGAGCTGAGGCTGCTGCAGGTGGCTCCATGCCCGGCACCCAGCCTCCTCCTGAGGAAAGGGACCACGTGTGGCTGCCCCAGGGGGCTGGCGTGGCCCCGTGTTCACAGAATCACAGAATCAATCACAGAAAACCTCCCAGATCATCTGGTCCAACCACCCCCTACCACCAATGTCACCCACTAAAAAACATGTCCCTAAGCACCACATCCAGCCTTTCCTTGAACACCCCCAGGAACGGTGACTTCACCACCTCCCTCGGCAACCTGTTCTAATGCCTATTTCTGAGAAGAAATGTCTCCTCATTTCCAACCTAAACGTCCCCTGGCACAACTTGAGGCCATCCTCTCTAGACCTATCACTAGTTACCTGTGAGAAGAGGCCGACCGCCAGCTCCCCACACCTTCCTTTCAGGTGAAGAGCAACGCTTCACTGAGCACCCACCTGCGGGCTCCGTGGGCATGGAGAGCTGCCTGCACACTTGCTGTGACCCTCCAGGGTTCCATCACTGGCACTATGCCTTGTGACAGGGCCGATATGTGCTCGTGGCACAGCACACCTCACCCAGGCGATGCCAAGAGGAGATTGGTTTCTTCTTCAGGAAGGTGCTGCTGACGGTGTCTCGCAGCTCACGCCTGCCTGTTGCGGTACCCATCTTCCTCCTGGAGGAAGGCTCTCGATGGCAGAAGTGCCTCGTGATACTTTCTGGCTGAAGCAGATCGCGCTGCTGCGGCTGCCAGGCCCAGGTGGATGTGGCTGAAAGTAGGTCAATGGAGAACGGGCACAGGGTTGCGCGAGTAATGGGTTTCACAGTTCAGCAGCCAAGTAAGAGCAACAGAAGTGATTCAGAAGACGGCCAAAATAAATGTTATTCTTTTCTTCTTGTTTAGGTGAGGGGAAAAATAATAAAAAATAAAAACGTATCAAAACGTTGTTCAATCTGAAACGGTGCTTGCGGGCTACAAAAGAAAGCAAACGGTTTGCTGTTTACACATTTTTCTGTTCGTCTGAAACCCCCTGGTAAAGGCATTCCTCCAAGAAGTGGGAGGCCCAGGCTCGGTTTCTCTTTCTGCCTGACCTGACTTGACTCTGCATCTCTCAGGTAGCTCATTTCACCATGTCATCTGCAAACACATACATTTGATTTAACTTCCCTTGCAGTGTCTCTCATCTTCTTGTTTTTTTTTTTTTCTCTTTGGTTTTTGTTTCTTAACTTGTGTTTTTCTTTCGGTATTTCTCATGCTTATTTTTAATTTTTAACAAATACTTGTTACAACTTTGAGAGCATCCAGGCCACATATGAAGCTGTATGTCTATATGTTCCGGGTTCAAGCAGTCAACGAGGGAAATGGTGTCTGTGAAGACATGAAACTTACTTTTCTTGGCACTTGACTTATTTCTAAATACACAACATATGTTACCCTACTGATATTTCTGCTTTGGACTTAAGTGCCTACTTGCCATATGAAGTTTCTGGTAAATTAGTTTTATGTACTAGAACTGTGGGATTTTAGCAGACATTTACACTGTATCATTGCAAAAAATAACAGCCGGAGAAATCACAGAATGTACCAGAGGTATGGTCAGAAAATGGCATTGAAAGGCTGTGATAATTTTCTGTACTAATTAAATTTTCTTTTCCCCCATGTATTCGTAATTACTTTCTGAAAATCAAGTGACTTACTGTTTGATCAAATTCGTATTTACTGAGCGTTCAAAGAAAAGTTTCAGCATGCTTCTGTGCAGCACATGGACTCCAACCCCATTTGGTAGCAGACTGCTTCACTGACATAATGTGGTATTTAATCATTCCACAATGGAGATGTTAAGATATTTTTCATATTTCAGTTGCAACGCTGTGGCTTCTGCACTAAGCTACTGTTAGCAGACTTCGGCCAGTCCTTCCTTCTGTTTGTGCTTCATGCATATGAAAGGCAGGAGGGAATATGGAAATACATCCCAGTTATGTAAGTTTGAAACCAAGCATCTGACTCAGCAGTCAGATTTTGCTGTTATGTTGCTTGTCAGACCTGCTGCTTTTCAATGGAAGAGAGAGGAGATGAAAGCTGCCAAAATTGCCTGAAATAGTTCTTTCCATACAATTTATTACCCAGAGCTGATAAACAGAAGTCACGTTTTCAGTCCACTACCCTCCAATAAGAAAAGCAATTAGCATTATTTACTTACCACCATGCAGTCAAGTACAACCAAATAATTACATATAGGCCAAAACAATGACATGAAGAAAAATCCCCAAACCTTGTAGAAATTTAAACCACCTAATTATGAACATAGTTTGGGAACACATGTTGTTAACAGTACAATTTTCTCTCCTCTTCTCTCCTCTTGCTGTCTTGTATTTCTTACATCCTTTACTATAATTTACATTACATTAAGCTATTAGCTCATTGTGGTGAGGAATGTACTAACACATTACATTTCCATACTTCATATTACACTTGCCATGCTAACATATTACACTTCCACTACTAAGATCTCTGTATTTAGGTTCTACACAAATGCAAGTAACAGCTAAAAAGGAAAATGGAAAAGGGGCTTTGTTTGCTTGGTCATAAGTGAAAAACAACTAGCATACATTGATTCAGTAATGACATTCATGGGGGATGTTAACAACAAGGTGATACCTAAACATGGTCTGGATATGACTTTCAAATGTGAGTTGAAATGAGCCCTTTAGCCATCACACACTACTGTGCTGAGTGGGTTAGGAGTGATATGACACTGAGACCCGGTCTAAGCTTTTTGGTTGGGTCAATCAGAAATGACATAAAAGTGTGTCAGGCCAAAAGGAAGCCAGTATCCTGTCCTGGAGAGCTGCCAGCAGTGAGTGTGCATGGCAAAATGGAAAAAAATGGGATGTATGGAGTTAGTGTTCCCAGGTATGCTTTGTACCTTCCACTAGTCAGAAGTTTAAGGATCTTCTGAGTCAGAAGCTGCTTCCTTATCTTTCTTTTTAGTAAATAGCCTTAAGTGGGCTCTCGTCTACTCTTTTATTTTCCTTTTTGTCTCATTTATACTTTTTGCCTCCATGAAGGTTCTCCTATAGTGATCATTTCTCTGATTTAAGAGGCACAGGTAAAAGCACCTCTGTTATCCATGAAAGTATCCGTTGGTGGTAAGGGAGGCTGTGCTGCTGAGGGTTTTGTTCTTGCTCACCCAAAACTCAACTTCTCTGACCAAGTAATGCCTGAAGGATAGGGTCTTGGCTTGCAGTGTTGGGTGACAGCTCCTGGGAAGCTCTGCATTGCTGGACTTCTTACATCCAACGCTTAAGGCTTCCCTCCCAATAGCACTGTTTAGTGTGGCTTTCACACGTTAGTCATTTCAACTCATCCCTTTTGTCAAAAACTCCAGAGGCCGCTGAGGGCTGGTGGACTCACCCAGTAAAACGTCCAAGATAAGTACGTAGCACACAGGTTGACTGTGAAGTCTGGCAAGCAGCAAAGTAAAGGGCAGTTACATCAGTGTTCATTACCTACAGCTGTGGCATGAATCTGCAGGGGTTTTGCTCTTTTTTTTTTTTTTTTTTTTGATTTAGTCTCAGCAGCGTAAGAAATTGGTGCTCTGCCCACCCTGCCTCTGGAAGTTACCACTGCCTCAGCTGCAGAGGGGTGAGGAAAACACCATCAAGCCTGGACAAACAACTGGATTTTTTTTTCTCAGTGCTTATTTTGATTTGGATTTATCCATGCTCTCCTCTAGGCTGGACAGCACTTGCAATCTTCTCTCTTTGCAGTCTGCTAGCAGTTTATAGGTGCCAAATATTGTGAATTCATTGCAAGATTTCTGAAGTAAAAAACCAGAAGCACTAAGCATGCAACAGACTAGTTATAGTCGAGACAAACCGTGCCTGCTCAGCATGTTTGATGCTGGCTTGAACACCTAAATCTGTGTGCACCTGGGTCAATAAGCAGCTGTGATAGTCTGGTGGATAGAAAAGTTTACTTCTTTTTTTTGTTGTTGTTGTTTGGAAAAGACATTTTAATTCCTTTTCAACCGAAAGACATGATTCTAAAATGCTCCCATGCTGGGGGCAACCCAGCCCTAGCCAGTTCGCATGCACAATCCCTAAAGTCGCACAAGCGAATCTCAGGTTTTCTTTTGGTTTCCCTGACACAAGGTTTTTGTGTTTGAGTTTGTAGCTGTGACTCTTCTGTATATACACACATGTACAAATTAAAAGCAATGCTGCTGCTGCTTGCTTTCTCCTCAGAACAAAGCAGTACCGGGCAGGGTACATAAACCAATTGCCCTCAGCCAGCCGCTCTCTGTTTATGCCTCATTTTCTTACACCTGAGCTGACAATCTCAGAATTAATATTCAGACCTGAGTGCAAAATAAAGTTGCATCATCTGTGTTATCAGGCCCTAGGCATTTCCCACGGTCCCTTGAAAAATATTACGAGTACCTCTGGCCAAAAGCTGTCTACGTGTCCGTCCTCTGCAGCAGGAGGCCCTGGCACCTGCTCACCTTGCACGGCAGCGACGCACTTCCCTGCAGTAACAAAAAACACTGAGAAGAAAACAAATCTGTCTTTCGCCAGCGGAAGAGGCGAGGAGCGCACTGCGAGCATGTGTGGGGCTCCTGGGCGAGTGGGAGGAAGGCAAAGACCGAGCTCTTGCTCGCACCCTGTCCAGTACACCAGGAAAGCCAGGGACTTGTGATGAAATCAAGTCCTTATCACAACAGGATAGGCACACGGGGGCAAAATCAGCCTGCATTTGCCTCTTAGCATTTTGCATTATAGACTCTTTTGGCTTCACACACTTGATTTTTTTCTTTGTAATCTTGGCACATGTGTTTTCTGCCGCTAAAGAGATAAACAGGTGACCTGACTGATGGTCATTCTGTGGTATTTCTCAGACATAGCGTGCAGCAGGGTTTCATCAGCATACCAAAGCCACTGCGCTTGCCCACAGGCCTCTGACCCCTGTGTTAACGGGGCCACAACAAAAATAGAAGTCCCGGTGTCACAGCTCCTGCCTGGGTATGTTTGTTTGATTTCACCTTTACTGTTTCTCTGGCTGCCAGTGTTCTGTCTTGGATGAACACTGTAACACAACTGTCTCGTCAGTACTTCCTCTCTCTGGTTAAGATCACCTTTCTCTGCATAAATACTAGACACTGCAAGTTCTCCAGTGCACAGCAATGGCACTTTCACATCCCTATCTGAGGCTGGTTTTCTGGTCTTGCTTCTTCTGGGCAGTTGCATGAGATAACTGCAGTTCTGAAATCTCTTCCTTTTGCTGACAGGTTGCTGGTCTGTCAGCATGACCAGAAGAGACGGGCAACTCCACCGCCACATAGATGTGCTGTGTAGAAGCACCTTGTTTGTGTTTCGGAGCATCCATCGCACACCCTCTCTTGGCAGCAGGGCTCTGGGGTAGCTAACATAAGCAGCAGAGCCATGGCTGCTGTACTCTCCTAGGAAACTTCCCTGCAGAGCTGCTTGCCCCAAATAATCCTGGAGGAGCTTCTCCTGCAGATGAAACATGCAGCTTGCCCATTACGTGGACACAAATCATGCCTTTTTCCAGCTTTGGTTCTTGCTTACAAGCTGAACTGCCAGATGTGGGCACAGCTATCCAGGCACCAGGACTGTCCTTCCCCTCTTAAAACAGCTGCTCTGTTTTTAAGACAAAGATTATGGAAACATTTTTCGGTGTTGAGCAAAGGCAGGAGGGGTCATCACCCTGGAGTTACGCTAGGTAATCGGTTCTGAAAATGAGCAGTGACCAGTTTGTGAAATAGGGTTTGTTTCCCAGAATCACTGTTCGGTAAGCTCCTCTGAAGAATACCTACCAGAAAGGATATGCGTTTCTAAAATAGACATTTAATTGATGTTATGTGGTTTTCTCAGACACCCATGTCTTGCCCTTTGATGGTGAAAACTTAACTGGAGCATGAGGCTCAGCGTCTAAGCAAGAGAATATCTGTAAGATATGGTGCTTTCCCACAAATCAAATTTTATTTCTAATCTCGATCTCCTTTGTCTCTTTCCATCCAGGATGAAGCTGTGCCACTGGACTGCTTTGCTTGCTGTGGCAGGAAAAAATGGTGATGGGTTTTGAGCTGACTGGTAAGCGAGGAGGCCTGCGCAGTGAGACAGGGTACAGGGCAGAGATTTCCCTACCTGAGCACTGTGCCATTGTGCTGTGTGTGGTACACAAAGATTCATTTTATTGATTATTGCTAAAATATTGTCCCCATTGCAAAGAATTTTCTTCTGACTGAAGCCAAACAAGATGTTTTGGATCATTTCACCTTGTTAGCTGCGACACCTTCACGTAAACCCTTTGTGATTTCCCTACAGTGTGACTGTCTGCACCTTCCCAGGCAGCACACCAGCACGCAAATTTTAGCTGCAACAGAGGGGGCAAGTTCCCTCCCAGGCATTGCTTCTTTTGCTTTGATTTCACAAGGAAGAAAAAGGAAAATTAAAAAAAAAAAAATCCCACTTTCACTTTGCCCTAACTGACAGCACCTAAGCCCGTATCAATTAAATGGCGTCTGCTGCTGGCAGCCGAAATGACAATGTTGCGGTGGGGGCGGAGGAATCGGGTTCAGTGAAGGCATCGTAGCTACCTGCATGCAGTCAATTCTCTCTTACACAACTGCAACACAGCTCGCCACGTGAGCTGTGGCATGGCTGCTCCTCCGGTTAGTGCAGGAATTGCTGTTTGCACAACCGAGGGCTGCGGTGCACAGCTGCTGAATCTCTAAGAGCTCCAGTGACTTGGCTAGGAAGTTACACTTGATGAAGCATGTCCTTAGGGTGTCCTTGATACACTCCCTGGGGTGACACACTTCATCGTTTCACACTCCGCTTCGTAGGAGCATTCATGCATTGTCCAGCTGAGCCGTGCAGGCGGCTACCTGCCACACAGCGATTTAGGGTAACTCATTTTAATGATATGTATGAGCAAACTTTCAAGGTTTTTTCTTCCTCTTGTGGTGTCTGTGCTGAAGAAGAGTTGCTGCTGAGGAGAAATCGTAATTATCCCAGCAAGACTACTTACCTAGCACAAACTAATTCTCCAGGAGAGGAAGGCTTTTTACAGCCTCCCCCACATTTCTAAGGTAGCTGCATCAATTTGGGATACATTTTTTTGTAATCCAAACTCGTGCTTTTAATATAACAAGGCTTACTAAAGTACGTGTTCTGAGCTTTATATAAAGGCCGTGAGAGTCTCAGGTAGAGAAACAGAAACATTGCAAGTGTAACACTGAACAAACACTTTAAAGGTTCACACAGCTGAAGCCTGGACAGTTGGACTGTTGTGAATTAAAAGTTTGCATCCCTAATCATTAAAAAAAAAAATGTGAAAAGAGCTGTGGTTCCTTGCAATGAAGCATTTCTAATACCATTTTTTTTTTCAGGGGGCTCCTGGCTGATGTCTATCATCCTGTCTTAGCCTAGGTCTTCAGTTATCTTTAAGCATTACCCTTAGAGGCGATACACAACTCATCTTGGCTACATCCACACCGTGGGGAGCCTGGGACCACTGAAGCCAAGTTCCCTCCACTTCCAACCCACCTGCTGCCAGCTGCGGGTGGGCACGATGTGCCTGCACCGGGCTGGAGGGACGGGCAGGCAGGATGAGCCCCGTGCCAGCAAGCAGTGCCTTTGGGATGTAAGCACGAGTATGGGGACATGGCTCTGCTCACAGGAACAGTCCTGCACTGCCCTTCACAGCAAGGTCGGCATCACCCTTGGCTTTCCAGAGCCAAAGGGTGGCTTCACAGCAGAAAAGCTCTGTAGACACAAAACCAGTGTGCTGAGAGGAGTAAATCTGCACGTCTACATGTGTGAAACAAGATCTCACCTGCTGCCTGCAAGCGAAGACAGCCGCCTCACATCCGAAGGCCCAATTTTGTCCTGTGGTTTCCCCGAACACCCTCCCTCCCTGCATCTCTGTATGTTGCTGCTGCTCAGACAGGAACTGTTTGTGTTTGCTGCCTTTAGCAGAGTCTGCAGTTCTTTTATCTCCGTTTGGCATCTCCCTGCCAGTTGCCGATGCAGCCGTGCACACATCTGAGAGTGAATTTTCTAGGACAGCACGGGGCTTGCACCGTGATGCAAAATCCTTTCCTCATTTGTTTTCTCTCTCCTTTCATCCCAGGTCCTCCTGCCTCCTTCTCTGAGCCTTTTCATGTTCTCATCCCCTTTTGCTGGTCTCTGTCTGCAAAAGCAAATAGGTACCCACTGCTGGTGCTGGGCCCTGTGGCCACAAACCCGACCACCACACCCAGATTCTTGATATAGGAGCACAGTTGGCCTGATCATTTCTCATGCCTCTTGCCACTGCCTTTTCAGGCCAGGAGCTCCAAACTACCTACAGACCCTTTAACCTCTCCAGAGCTGCAGGTCCAGAGAGCACCTACTTCTCCTATGCCTTCACCGGTGAAAAAATGTGAATGAAGCTGAGCTGGCCTCCTTGTCACCTTCCTGCTTGACTTGCTTAGGTGTTGTTGAAGTCCTGCGAGCCCCCCACGTGTTGCTTGGTAGTGCCCACAGTGCTAAAAAGTGATCTCAGCACAACCAGTCCCAGCTTTCTGTAAGAGAAATGGAAACTGAATCCAAATCTTCTTCGCCCCCATCAGAAACCTCAGCTGCAAGGCTGTCCTGCCGTTTCATATGCGGCTTTTGTTTCTGAACCCTTTCGAGCTGTGACACATCCTCTGCAAAGGTTAAACTCAAAAGTAGCTGCAGAGAAAGGAAGGTCTGCCTCTGAGCACACAAGAGCACGGTCCCCAGCCCCCCAGAGCAAACTGGAAGAGTCCCTGGTTCCAGGCAGCCTACACAGCAGCAAGCTGCAGGAGCTGTGAGCTATTATTTTAGCTCCCGAGGAAAGTAATTACTATAGCAACCGGCACATCCGAGCGGCTCTTTGGCTGCTGCCGAGGCACAAACAACCCGTGCACAAAGGCACATCTGAAACGTGCTGGGTGAGGAGTGCTCTCGGGTGGCCGTGTTTTTTGGAAGAACCTCCCAAAACACGTGTAGCTGGCTGCTGAGAAACGGCCGCCAGAACAATGGCGAGCAATTGTGCCGTGATCCTAAAATAACCTAATCAATAGCTCGGTGTGTTTGCCCCTGAAGAGGCGAAGCACAAACGGGCTCAGGCTCCATTTTAAGGCTGTGTGCCGGGAAGCACCCAGCAGAGCTGAAGACGTGCTCGATAAACAGGCAATAAAATGGAGGGGGGGATGTCCCCACTGTTGTTCTGCCCACAGATGCAGGCTCCCTGCGTGCTCCAGTGGTGGCTCAGCCCTGCCAGCTTACGCAAAGTTTATCAGAGAAAAAGGATTTAATTACAGGCTTACAATGCTGAGGCGTGTAACAAGTGATGTCTGCCTTCTCTGCTGTGTCTACGCAGCCATCAGCCCCAGCAGAGCTCGTCCCCAGCTGTGGTGCTGGGTGCATTGCTGCTGCTATTGGTGAATAAGAAATATCAATGAATAACCCGAATTGCCCTTGAGGATTTTTTTCATCATTGAGTCCTGAAGTCTTGCTCTGGGCCCTCCACAAGCTGAAAATCACAGCCGGGTTTAAATTAAAGACAAAAATAAGGAAGGAAGCGTGACAATGCAATTATAGAAGCGTCTCAGGACCAACCCCAAAACGATCTTGTGGCAGCAGGTACTGCACGACAGTGGGTAAGAAACAGCCACGACCCCCAAAGAGCTTTCCAGTGGGGCACAAGGGAATGTGCAATGGATGGATGGCTGTTTCCCAGGGATGGGTTTGCTGTGCACAGGCTGATCTGGACAAGCACGTGGCTGCGTGTTGTCAGTAATGGCATCACCAGTCCTTGTGTGGTTGGCTTGGGGTGGTTTGGCCACACTTTTTCTGTTCTCTCTTTCAGGTTCCCTAGAGCTGCGCTGCCACAGCTTCTGCTTGAGAAAAGGTGTCCGCAAAATGAGAGCTCCGGGAGATCTCCACCTCTCTTGTTGCTTGGGAAAGCCATGTAAAGAATAGTTTATTCGTTGTTTCAAATCTAGCCATGATCTATGGCTCTGTGATACAAAACCAGTGCAAAAGTTCGGGTCAGAAATATAATCCTTTACCAAACTTCATTTTCCAACTGCTAAGGATGGAGCTTGTGATTTGAGTTTGCAAACACCCCTTTTTTTTTTTTTTTGGTTGACTGTAGCCTTTTAAGCAAAGTCACTATTTTGGATTAAATATCCCAACAGCTGAAAAAAAGCATGAAAATAAAGGATCCATAAGAAAACTGCACAATCATGTAAAATGATGCCTCATTTCTGCCTTGCAAAGCTGTAGCTGCCCTGCAGGCATCTGGAGCTTCCAAGCTGCTGATCCCAGGGAAATAAATTCTCCTCTGTAATTTTTTTCATAACAAGTTTATTTTCTGAGAGTACTCAACAGTGTAGTAAATGGCTCCCTCTCAAAAAAAAAACAAACACTTTTTCATGGTGTGCCTTTTTGCTATCTTTTTGGTGGGGGAAAGGCAGGACTGCTCAGTGGCAGGCTGAATTCCCAGTTCTCCTTTGCTCCTGAAATCTCTTTTCTGGGTTAGAACAGCTGGAACATGTACATAACCTGCCCTCATGCCATGCTTCTGCTACACCTGCAGGGCTGCTTGCTGTGATGGAGCTGATAAAACATGGAATTACAGAATGATCTAGGTTGGAAAAGACCTTCGAGTTCACTGAGTCCAACCATCGACCTGACCTACCGAGTCCCATCACTAAACCATGCCCCTTAGTGATGCATCCACACGTCTCTTAAATCCACCCATCACCTCTCCAGGGATGAGGACTCCACCACCAAATCCTCGGTCCTCACCAACGTTTGGGTCTTCAGGCAAGAGCCTGAAGGCAGAAGTGTAATTGTCATGATCATGGCCTGTAAAGTCATGGCAGGTAAAGATCATGGCAGGTAAAGCCCACAGGACCCCATAAGACACATTTTGTGTCAGTGTTTTAGCAGACTTCGTTTGTCAGCATTTTTCCCATTACAACTTTGTGGCTGCTCTGGCAAGAGGGAGGTAAACCCAAAGCCTTGGAGATGTGGAGCAATCTTTTTTGAGCACTCACCAGCTGTGGAAATGCCCTGCTGCTAACCTGGGACATGTTCAGGCCTGGTGCGGCATTTTTCCTCCTGGGAGAAAGAAGAGAAAAATGAAAGGAGTTTGCACTTGACCCTAACTATAAGCCAAACTCAGTGTAGCAATGAAACAATCTTTCTATAAAATAGAAGTGACAAAAAAAGCAGATCCAGTGTAGCTGCCTGCATCCCCATCCACCAGAGGCCAACAGGACACAGGCACAGGTCACCCATGAGCAACCCCGCAGGTAACAAAGCCAGGCTCCTGGAAATGCCTCGCTCAAACCCTGAAGGTGACATTGCTCCACCACCGTTAATGTTTTGTACAAGATACATCCCTACACAGGCTGGTTTCTCTTCTGGTTTATCCGCCAGCTTGAAAATCTGACGCAGGGCCCGTGAACAGATTTCCCTGCGGTATCGCTTTTGCACCTGCAAGGCCTTAGATGTCACGGCAGTGAGGGTGCCGGAGGAAGCACCTGAACACAGCAGCCCCGTGTTTTTGCTGTGGACACGAAGGCAGCGCTGACAAAGTGCAGGTTGCACAACCCCCCCCCACCTCCAGCCCCTGCAGGAGGCCTCGTTTCTGGGGCGGGTTGGGAGCCGGGCAATGTCTTGCCTGGAGGCAAGCACTGTGCTGGAAACGAATATTCAGAGTCTGACGAGCTGTGTATTCTTCAGAAAAAAAATCTGAAACTGGCTCCCCAGAAAAAAAACATGCACTGATTACACAAATATTCCTGGGCTTCTCCTGCAGGCTGAGGGGAAACGAGGAGGTGGTACTTTGAGGGACGGTGTGTAATGGGGCCCAGGTCAGGACCGTGCGCACACAAAAATCCCTTTTTCCTCTCAGCACGCATCCAAGCCGGTGCACGGCACGACTCCTCCCAGCTCTGCCACGCTGGAGGCAATCATGTGATTTTTAGGACTCTGCTCTCCAAAACCCTCTTTGCTCCGCTCCCGGCCACCCTCGCTTCCTCCCTGGCTTCCTTCCTGGCGGCGGCACGGGGCTGGGATCTGGGGAGAGATGGCGGAGGTGAAGAGGGAGGTTTTTGGGCGCATGCCCCCGGAGGAAGGAGGAGGGGAGGTGGAGAAGTTTGTGCTGCAGTCAGACAGCGTCAGAGTGGAGATCCTGTCCCTGGGGTGCATAATCGCCGCGCTGGAGACCAGAGGCAGGGACGGACGGTTTGCGGACATTGTCCTGGGCTTTGACACGTTGGAAGGTGGGTCTGAATCCGTTTCCTTCAAAGAAAAAAAAAAAAAAGAAAGAAAGAAAAAAGAAATCAGAGATTTTGTTCCTACTCCTTCTAAGGGTACCCCCAAATCATGGGCTGAAGTAGCACAAGTCCTGGGCTCAGCAGTGGATGCAGGGACACCGGTGGCCCCAGGTCACAGTGTGCCCCTCTGACAGGCCTGGCTCCTTGGGCCTCTCTGCAAATCTGTGAACAACACAAACTCCCTCCAAGCTGTTTCAGTCAAAGATTAGAGAATCACAGAATTATCTAGTTTGGAAAAGACCTTCAATATCACCAAACCCAGCTATCCACCTGACTGACCATCCTGAGACACCAGGGCTGCAGTCACTTGCTTAGGGCTGAGAGGAAGCCGAGAGGGACATCTCCGAGCCCACAAATGCCTGGAGATCACTCACCCTGCCCTGGCCTTTCCACATCACAGCACCCTGCTTTTTCCACCCAGGTTACACGAGGAAGCACCCCTTCTTCGGAGCCGTGGTGGGGCGCGTGGCCAACAGGATTGCCAAGGGGAGGTTTGCCGTGGACGGCAAGGAGTACCAGCTCTTCCTCAACAATGGGCCCAACTCACTGCACGGAGGAGCCAAGGGCTTTGACAAGGTGAACGTCGGGCTGGTGGGGCTCGTGGCCTCCTGCACGCAGCCTCCAGGGTGGTGGCAAGGGGCTGTGATGTCTTCACTCCCCGCCCTGCAGGGTTTTCTGGTGGTTATTGAGTTGGGTCCGCTCCCAAAAAGTGCTGCGAGTGCAGGAGGTGATCCGTCATTTCCTCAGAGGAACTTGTGCAAATGTGCTAGTGCAGCTGCTTTCCTGGGTTAATGGTGTTTTTTGTTTGTTTGTTTGTTTGTTTGTGAGGGAACATCCAGGCTGAAAGGGCAAAAGTCAGAGGGTCTGGAATAAAGCTCACTGCTAAGCAGCACCACATGATTAAAATAATCTCCTGTCACAGAGACAGGGACCAAACGCTCATGGGGCACACTTGTACATTTGCTAGACTTCCTTCGGCCAGGAAAACAACATGCACTGGCTCTTAGCTGTGGCTATCTCAGCCATCTCCTGAGTTTTTCCTGATCTTGCAGGCCTGGGTGCTGCACTCAGCGTGTGCTCTGACGATACAGCAGCTTACAGCTGCGCTTGTGTGGTGGTGACACCTGACCACGTTGCTGGAAAACTGTGAGACTTCAGAAAAGTAGTTCTCCTAGCTTTAAAAATATCAATATCTGTGTGCTTGCTGGCCTTTAATAGATTTTGTTTCACAGATTTAAGTAGAAACTTAAATACTAAACCAGAGTCCTATGGCAGTGGGAGCTGCGGCTGCAGCTGATCTGCACGCGGTGCAGGAGCACGTAGCAGGACCCACTCTGCAGCCTGGTTATTTGGCATCCTCAGTTCCCACGCTTGGTGAAAATGTTGCTTTTTGACAAGTCCCCTCCACAAGAAGGGGAATAGGTCCAGCTGCAGGACAAAAAATCCATCACAGCCAGGCCTCTCCGAGGCATGGAGTAACAGAGGCCCAGGACAGACCCCGACCATAGCAAACTGCTTCCCTTCTTCAGCTTCTTGTGGAAAAACCCATTGCGTTGGTGGCCAGAGCCAGCAGGCTGGTATTTGTGTTTGCTACCACTTCCCTCTTTCTTTTTCAACAAGGGCATGTTGGTTTTCAGTACTTCATAGGAAGGAAAATGTCATCTTTCTTTCTTACTTTTTTTTCCCCCTGGGATAAAAAGCAGGAAAGATGACTGGCAAAAACCTTTGTTTCAGTGGATGTGTGCCTTTCATCCCCATGTTCAGCCCAGAGCAGGGCAAGGAGAGAAGGGCACGGCATCCCCTATTGCTGCCCTACTAATGCACGGTCCTTGCAGGTTCTCTGGAGCCCCCAGGTTGTCCCAAACGGTGTTTGCTTCTTTCGGCTCAGCCCCGACGGCGAGGAAGGCTACCCCGGGGAGCTGAAGGTCTGGGTCACTTACACGCTCAATGGCAGTGAGCTGGCCATCAACTATCGAGCTCAGAGCAGCAAGACGACACCTGTCAACCTGACAAACCACGCGTACTTCAACCTGGCAGGGCAGGTAGGCATGGGGAGCCCCAACCCCATGGAGGGACACCATGAAAAAAGGTAAAGTCGTCCAAGCATCCCAGATGTGGCTTCTGGGGACAAAGCGATGGAGGTTGTGCCTCTGCACAAGCGTGCACAAGCTGCCCCTCCATGCAGGTCTGCTCGTGCCATTGCCCTAAAAATGTCTGCGCAGTTGTTAGTTTACCCTCGGCCTGTCCTCCCAGTAGTACAGCGATATCAACACCTGTGGCACACAGCTCAGGCATGTTTCCAGAGGAACGGGAGACCTTTGGGCATGAAACTGCTGCTCAGATTAGATGGTGACGTGCAGGCTCAGCTTTGATCCTGCTCCCCTTCCCGCCCAGCAGGTCACTTGCCAGCATCCCTGAGGCTGCCAGGGAGGAAGAAGAGCACAGGAGACGAGCCAGGAGGATGAGCTTCGCTTCCCCCTGTGCTTGCTTCCTTCCCCTTTTTGCCTGCTGCTGTGTGCTCAGTGCCCAGCACGTTTTGGCTAGCCCATTGGCAGCATGCTGGTGCTTGGCAAGGTGCACGCTCAGGATGATAGTCTCATGAAGGAGGTGCCATGCAGGTTTTTGCCACTTCTGTCCTTTGCCTTCTGATGGGGACAAGGTGGGACGATGCCCAGGAGGTCCCCCAGGCACTCCCAGGTCAGCTGTAGCACCATCACACATGGGTGCCCCCGAAGGGCCACTGCAGGAACCCCAGCGTTTCCCTTCCTTCCGCAGGGCTCACCCGACATCTACGACCACGAGATTTCCATTGCAGCAGATTCCTACCTGCCTGTGGATGACACCAAGATCCCAACCGGTGGGTGGTACCTGGTGGGGATGGCTTTGCAGATGGGGGCTGTGGGGAGTGAGGAGCAGCACTGCCCCACAAAGAGGGGACAAAGCAGGACCCAGGGGATGCCGGCATAGCACAGTCCCACAGGAGCTGAGCAGGGTGGGCAGAGGCAGGTGCTGGGAGCAGGGGCTACCACCAGCAGCCCCAGACATGCTGGACGTGGACTGATGTCTGCCCAGCGGAGCTGGCAGGAGCAACAGGAGATGGGCTGGAAGCCAGGCTGTGAGGTTAAGAAGCCCAGGAGACAAGCTCCCTCCTGCACAGGGCCAAAGGATGTCCCTCAAGGCTAGTTTGGCCACCCTGGGGCCACCAGAAAGGGGCACTGAGCTCTTAAAGAGCTGGGATTTGCCCAGGGTTTGCCTGTTTTGTTTCCTCCAGCAGCGTCTGGCTTTCTGACACTTCTCTACTGGGATTTTCTCTATGATATCACCAGCTAACTTCCCCAAATCTTATTTCAATAAGATCAGCCCATGCCCAAAAGCAGGAGAGCCCTTGGTGCCCAGGATCCCAGCATCATCCCTGCTGCAGGAGCCAAGCTGTCAGTCCCCAAACAAGGACAGGGGAGCTGACACTGCTGGCTGGGAGCCCGAGCGCACAAGACCAGCGCTTTTCTTTCCTGTCTTTAATGTCCAAAAAGAGGAAAGGCCATTAAGGAAGGCAGCACATTTTGCATACTAAGCGGGTTACTCCAACAAAGGTGGTGTTGCTGCTCTCTCTGGACTCAGAGCAGAGAAGCAGACTGGCAGCCTTTTGCACTCAGTCTTGATTTGGGGCTAAAAAGGAGAAAACAGGGCTTTCTATTTTTTTTTCCCACACCATTTCTACTGTGTGTCACCCCATAATGATCCTGCCTCCAAGCCAAGCAATCTGAGCAAGCTGAGGCAGAGCACGTGTTCCCGGTGCCCGCTCCAGCACCCCCTTGTGCTGCGCAAGCAACTGCACGGAGCTGCAGCAGGAACCAACTCTGCAAAACAGATCTCACACCAGGTTTTGTGCTGGAGGGAGCTCCTTTTAAGAACACGAAGTATAATTTTGTCCTTACTCTTAAAGAAAAAGGAAGGAGAGGAAGAGAAGCTTAAAAAAAAAAA
This sequence comes from Cygnus atratus, assembly GCF_013377495.2. Lineage (NCBI taxonomy): Eukaryota > Metazoa > Chordata > Aves > Anseriformes > Anatidae > Cygnus > Cygnus atratus. The sequence goes on from NC_066364.1 coordinate 108,518,118, forward strand.
AAAAAAAAAGCAAATGAAAGCTTTTTAGCTCAGGTGTCTGCTAAAACTAGAGTCACGCCTGGGCTCACAAAACCACCGCGTGTGCCTGCAGCAGCTTGCACCTGGAGGAGCAGGGCTCTGAGGCCTGGCGGCGTTTGCTCAGCCTGGTTTGTAACCCCAGGGCTTGAGCGGGGATGAGCCCGATGCCATAGCAAAGCCACTGCCCTGCTCCCCCCCGCTGCTTTCCCCACGGAGCTGTTTCCACCAGGGCGCTGCCAAGGCGGGCGCTGGGTCTGCGCTTCAGCAGGAGTTGTTCTGGAGGGTCAGCAATCACGTTTCTCTTTCGCATCTCAAGCACAGCCGGCTCGCTCCCCAGCTTCTTACAGCACCCGTTTGAAGCTCTGTGTAAACGTAGCCTTTGAGGCCAATAAAACTGTGCACGGTTTTAGCCCCAGGGGCGAAGACAGGATTTGTGCAGCTATTAAACGCGGAGCCCTTGCATGCAACAGCTGCCGTATTTTACGTACATGGCTAAATCGACATGCCTTTTTTTTTTTTCCCCTCGAGGTTTTTTTCCGCCCCACAGCTGTAAAAGTGCTCCTTTTAGATAGGATCAGAAGCCACAGCAATGTGCTGTTTGTCGGGTGGATGCTTCTCAGGGCTTGCAGAGAGGAACCAGCGCAGAGCTGCTGGGAGCAGGGCACGGGGACGCCCACACCGCTGTCCCCACAGCGGCCCTTGGAAACCCATCCATGTAGGTGTGGAAAAGCAGGGAGGACCGGCTGCAGCCCCCACTGCCCCAAGCCGCGGTTCAAGCCCAGGCGGTGCCCCTCAGCTCACCTCAAGCGTTTTGTGGTGTGGGGGGGACTGGGTGCGAGCGCTGACGCTGCTGCTCTCCTCGCCCAGGGGAGGTGGCTGCCGTGCAGGGCACCGGCTTCGATCTCCGGCAGCCCGTGGAGCTGGGGAAGCACCTGAGGAAGTTCCACCTGGACGGCTTCGACCACAACTTCTGCCTGCCGCCGGGACGGGCTCGACGCCTGGTGGCCAGGTAGGGCTGGGACCCCCGGGGATCTCCCCAGGGCCACCGGTGCCCACGCCAGCCCCTGGCATCGTCTCCGCAGGGCTCGCCACCCGCCCACGGGCAGGACCATGGAGGTTCACAGCACGCAGCCCGGCCTCCAGTTTTACACCGGGAACAACCTGGACGGCTCCCTGAAGGGCAAAGGTGCCGCTACGTACCCCAAACACTCGGCTTTCTGTCTGGAAACCCAGCACTGGCCTGATGCCGTCAACCAGGTAAGCAGCTCAGGGCCTGGGGCTTTTGGGATCTGTTCCCTCTGCTCCGGGAAGGCTGCGGGGACGTGGCCGGGTCCCCCCAGCCCTCTCTGGTGTCACCGCGCTCACCAGCATGCGCTGCCTCTCCGCAGCCCCACTTCCCCAGCACCCTGCTGCTGCCCGGGGAGGAGTACGACCACACCACCTGGTTCTGTTTCGGCACCGCCTGAGGACAGGGGAGGCTGGCTCCTGTCGCAGGAAGTGGTAAGCATCTCCAGGTTCCCCAAAAATCCGCTTAGGTGCCAGACATTTGGAGCTGCCCTGGGCGACGGGACCCACTTGGGAGCTGGTTTCCTCCTCTCCGGACTCCGCTCGCTTTAACTCTGCTGCTGTGCAGCCTCCACAAAGCCTCACCCTGTGGAACAAGCTCTGTTCTGCAGTAAAAACGCACCTAAAACACAGTGTTTAGGGACACAGCCCACCAGATCTCAACCTACAGAAGGGGAATACTCATGTGGAGACCGAGGAAGCTCATACAAGTACCAGCTACTCCCACCGAAGGGCCAGAAGCTGTGCATGCTGCTGCTTTCTTGGCTCTGCAGGGTCAGCTAGTCTGCGCACCCTGCTGTCAGCTCTCACGGCAGCATCACGACGGCACAAGCACCACTGTTAAATACAAGAGCTCTGTGGAGGACAGGGTGCTGGGATTATCCCAGCTCACCGCCGGCTCCCCTGGCTCGTTCTGAAGCCAGCAGCAGCTGCTCAGGAGCATCGCCTGCAGCACACTTGGCTGCGGCAGCGAAGCAGGTACCTCCATCCACAGGTCTGAATGCACAGCTGCAGGAGGTAAAAAACAGGTACCAGCACAGCTGTCGTGTCAGTCTGCAGGTTTATTGCGGAGTAGGTTTGCCTTATGAATACAGAAGAGAAAAAAAGCTGATCAAATTCCAGAGCAGCAGCGTACGTGTGCTTCTCACCAGGTACTCCATAAACCGGGCGGGCAATACACAACCAAAAAGCATCCCAAACACAAGTCACAGGCTTCGGGTATTTCTGCTAAATCGTTCCAGGGCAACGTGTGCGTCGCCCCACCACTCCCCTGGTGGAATTTTAGGGATGTTGCCAGAATTTCAGTCCTTGCACCCAGCAAACGAAACACAAGGTCCCACCGCTAAGCACCGCAGCGGTGTCCACGCGGACACCAAGCACCACAACACCAGGACAAAGCGTGAAGGCCAGAGAGTGCTGCGACGTGAGGGAACGGCCAGCACCTGCACTATTTACTCATACACCGAAGAAGCTCCATAAAGTCATTATTCACAGGAAACAGGGTTTTTCTTTTGGAAAACATGGGTTACCAAAGGTGTGACCGAGGTTAGTTTTGGCATTTTCTTGCATTTAAGATGCTCTGTTATGGTTTACACATTGAAAGCAGCATTACAGATTTCATTAAAAGCCCAGAGGTGCCTCATTTTCCATTTCAGTGCTTTAGACAGATTTTTTTCTTTAGTTCTTCACTTTTTCCTTTTCTGCCAAAGCCACCATTTGTTTCTGATAGATCTCCCATCACAGTAAAAAATATTTTAGCTTTTTTCCCCCCCCTCCACCAACAGTTTGTTTGCTCACAGTCTAACGTTGTTTCCAGCCTTTTGCTGTGATCTGTGTCAACAAAGTGCCTTACCATGCAATTCTTGACTACAGAACGAGGACAAACACAGAGCGACATACCTATATACAAATCCTTAATCCTGCAGGTGTGTATTTGCCGTAAGAAATTAGCTTAATTCAACAAATTTTTCTCCAGGATCTGGGCTGCTTTAAAATCATACCAATTTCTGTGCAGCAGGCTAGCACTCCTCAGGTCAGCTGTGAGGATCTTTCACTTGAAGGAGGAAAGCCTGAGCCAACAGTAGAAAGCCTCACGGCACTTTCTTTTGTCTCTCAAACACATGCTCCCAAGTTCCTTCAGAAAGTAGGTCAGACGACCTAACGTCGTCCCTCAAGAAAGGGAAACGTGCCTTGAGACACTCTATGAAGTTTTCATTACGCTAAAAGACTACAGAACTAAAAATGCAAGAAGTCAAATTAGCAATTATCAAGTTATTGACGTTTAGATGTTTCTGCAGATGTTATTCACTTAAAGTATGTGTTTTGAACAAAAGCTCATTGTTAAATTTTTGGGCATCTGGTATTACAACTAGTCAAGCACCAGAGTAAGCATAGCAGAATAATTAGATCAGGGAGAGAAATGAATGCCCGTTAAAGATCGTAAAGGAATAAAAAAGGCATATGCAAATTTTTAACCATCTGCAGACAGGGGAGATGGACTTCAAATTCCATTTTAAAAGAAAGCAGAAACTGATCCTTTCACCAAAGACCATTCAACAACAAACGTGAAAAGTGGCTGAGAAGACACTACTATTAGTCATTCCCACTTGGACATGTTCCATCCGTGTTACATGGCACACAGCTAAAATTGCCCAAACGTTAACAGAAGCAGCAGGGTTACTACAGAGAAGTTTTAGTTAAAAATACACATTTTATTTCAATGTGCCAATAAAAAAGTCCCACATTTTCATATCACAGGAAGTTAATTCATACAATAAAAAGAGACCTGCGCTAGTCTATTGGTACGACTAACTCAGAAGACCCAGATCATGCCAAATTTTAGTTGATATACTCTTCTATCTACATTCTTACATTTACAAAGACACCACAAAATCCCTTATAATAATGTAAGCAAAATAACTTTCTTCCTACAAGGTTAAATTCATAACTTTAATCCATTCTTTCAGGACTTGCACTTCTTTGAGGGCTTCCTGATGGTGAACGACTGAAAGGGAAAGAATCCAGAGTTAACATTTGAGTAGTGATTTGGAATCCACAAACACAGGAAAAGGAAACAAGAGGAGGTTACCCAGACTACTCCAGCACCCTTCAAGCACTGGTTTTTTAAATAAATAAAACAATCACTATTGACAAATTGAATGGACTAATTATTTAACGTTAGAGATAATACATTCATTACTTTCAAATTTTTTGCATAACCTGAGTGAAACCAGTAAAATCAACAGGCTCAATCTGCCAGACTGACTGTCATGCCAGATTACTCCACTATCTTCCCCAGTCTCACTGCAGATTTAATGAGACTCAAAGCTGATTCCCGCATTTATTCTGTGCTTTAAACTCACCGGTAGAGTCTCTGTGCACTAAAACTAGTGAACTAAAAATAACAGAGGAGCAGCCAAAGGCAAGACATCTAACCTGAACACTGAGGAATTACTTACCACATACATAATACCACACGTGAAATCACAGTCACATTATTTCTGGCAGTGACATCTTTTCAGCAAAATACCTTCCCAGTATTTTCCTAAGAGCAGCCGTCAAACTCCTCAGCAGAGATCACTGCAGGTATTAAAATGTCAGCTCTACAGTCTGTGTTACTAGTAGGGAGACCAACATACCTTCTCTTTGGAGATGGTGATCGGGACTTTGACCGACTGTCAAAACAGAACATAATAAACGCAGCATAAAGTTAAAATGGACGCTTTATAGTAAAAACAAACAAACAACACAACAGCATAGCAATTGAATTATTGTGGGAAGCTAGCCAGAAGCTCTTGAAGATGGCAAAGCTTTCAAATCAGCTTTTACTCTGGCAGGGATTCTTAATTCATTTTGTGTGGAGACTGCATGCAATCACTTCCAGTAAAGAAAGCAAGTGTATAAAAACAAAGTGTATAACTGAGGTGAGGCTTTGAGAAAACACTGCCATAGATTCCTCCAAGTGTTTTTCAACAGCATTTATAAAGAATGAAGCCCTTTTTCTGATTTAACAGAACTGAGCACTAAACAAACAGTCCTGTTACTAAAAACAAAGAGATGGCTAAGGAATATATTCCAAATACCCGCAGAGAAAATTTTATAATCAGTCCTATCTGAAATAGACACCTGTGTTTGGGGGATTTTTTTCTCAACGACTGGGCCTTGTTACCCGTGAAAAAATAATACTAAATTCTAGATACCGCTGCAGGCTTCATCTCTGTATGCTCACCTCTTAGCTGGCGAGCCGGATTTAGATCTGCCATGAGACCTAGACCTACAAGAAGAGAAAACACAGCTCAGCAAGAAAGCCACAGGCACGCATGTTCCCACATTAAGACAGTAAGAGTCACACCAGATGTGTAAGAACCGTAACATTGAACACAGACAAAATGCTGCAAGTTTGCAGGACTTTTCCTGCTAAGTTTCAGAAGAAAGTTTTTAAACGGATGCTGTGCATCTTGCTCTGAGCTTTGGTCACAGGCTGATGACCTGTGCACGCTGATGAAGGCGGCAGGAATGCATGAACTACCCAAGTTGCAACCAGCTTCTTCACAAAGCCGTGCTTCTAACTGGCAAGTTTTATTAGGCTTCAGCGACATCTACCACTGTAGTTGAAACTGGCTGCAGCCAGCATCATCCTGCAAACATCTCTTCAGAACACTTCATCTTTTAAAAGAATATTTTTAGTAAATGCATATAAAACCTGGTGAATTCAAGTATTGTGAAAAGACTGCCAAAAATGTCAAGACTTTTTGAGGCAAGATTGGTGCACTAGGAGAACACTAATATCACTTACAAAGAAGAACTGAAATTTGTAGGTTCCCAAAGGAAGTGTTCTACTTTCCGTGACTACTTTCAGATGCATGCTTTGATGCTGTCAGCCCAGCAAATTTCATGTAATACTTATTCAGCCTGTCTTCCTTATGAATTGAAAGCCTGCCTCTGGATGCTCTGCATTCCTTTGATTCTTCTGTAGACAGTCTCTCAACTGCCTGATGTGGAAATTTAAACAGTGACTTCATTACAAATTGAACACCAATATTTTGCCACTTCTTTGTACTTTTATTTCTATAATTTCTTCTGCCTCAGTCACTTTATCTGTACTTACAATAAAATGTGTCACAATACAGAGGTTGGAAATTACACTAATAGCACCCTTTATGCTGCAGAAATCCATCCTGGTACAAAGAAAAAAGAAAATAATGCTAACAAAATCAAGAAATTTTTCTTTTTGAGAGCCTGTTGACCTTGGCTGTTTTCTGCTCATCACTGGCACTGAACGACAATAAGCCATGGTTAAGTCACGTTGGAATAATTGGTATTAAGATTAAACACATTTTATCAACAGGTAGAGAAAGTGCACCTGATCAATAAAAAAGATGGCTCTGGTGCCTTGGGAAATTGTGCTTCTCTTCTTTACTAGCTTCCAAAATGTTTTTTTGAGTTTCTGCTCTTAGCTAAGACATCTTCTGGTCTTCACCTCTCTGTTCCATAACAATTCCTGGCTTGCTGCCCCACCCCTCAGAAAAGCCTTCCACCACCATCAACTTTCAGCAGTGAAGTTTTCATCTTCAGCTGTAGGCTTTTCCACTTACTCTCTTCAGCTGAAGCTTCCTTTTTGTGTGTGCACGTGTTCCTTCACCACTGACTGCTATGTTATTTATTTCAAAGGGCAATCATTAAAGCAGAACAGCAGGCCCAGGAATGGGCTGGGAAAAAAGAGCAGCACTGTCTCCTTCAGAGTAGAACTTCAATCCCCTCTTAATTCTCCTACGACAGCTCCCTGAAGCCAATCAGCCCATGTCAGCCACGTTGTTCTTGACAAGCTCTCAGGAAACACACGCTACAGTCACTTACTGTGGAATCATTAGACCACAATATTGAAGAGAATGAATGGCATCCTGTATTTCTCTCAAATCTGATCATCATTCTAATGGTATGTTTGACAGTACAAAATAATTTGGCATGGTGTTTATCCCAAATTTAATTCAGCTACTGCAACATGACACTTTGTGAATAAACACTCAGTACTATAACAGTACTCAAGACAGCTAAAAACAGCTCTAACACACAGCACTAGAAAGTCCTTCAGGACTTGCCCGGTTACGAGCATTAATACTTTACTTTAATACTAAGAAAAGGACATCCTAATTTCTGACAAGTAATTCAAAGAATCCATAATCTCATATGAGCTATATAAAGCAAAATACTTTTCAGATTAATTCTAGATGTTTGGTACATTAGCTAACCAATAATACAAACCAATCAAAACAGTACCTGCGATGACCATAAAAACCTAGATATTAGCAATATGTAAAAACAAAACAACCAAACAAAAACAACAAAAGAAAGTACAGTCTTCTGCACTGGTCTTTAAAACCTCAGACCCCTGAGTTGAATATTCAGAATATTTCTTTCTTTCTCTGAGCATTTTTACAGCTGCCAGAAAGCCTCAACAGACTTAAGCAACTTTACTACATGTCCTCAGTTACTGTAGAGATCTTACCTGCTTCGGGGCCATGTAACAGATCTGGATCTAGACCTGGATCTTGATCTTGACCTGAAATGAATAAAATAAAATAAAATAAAATAAATCAAAGGAGTCAACTCAAGTAGAAGCAATGACTGTTACAACACTACATAAAATCATGTCTACATGTTGAATATAAAACCTAAAATATCTTTAAACATTCTAGGCATCAAAATTCATCTTGGGATATGCAGTTCTTGAAGGCCTAGAAGACAAACTGGATTACTATAACTTTAAGTAGAATTATCAAAAAGTTTTAAAGTATTCTCTGTCTGAATTTCTAGCAGCCTGATTTCTAGCAATCAACGCCTTTAGAAGTCTGCTATCCGATACCTTTCTGAATGCCTTAATTAAAAAGAAATGCAGCAATGCAATCAAAAACAACAGCTTATACGAAATTGCTACTAATTACCTCGATCTCTTCAAGGAGCCCGATCGGGACCGTCGGGGAGACACAGACCTAGACCTACGAGGAGAAACGGACCGGGACCTACGATAGGAAGCAGACCTGGACCTGCAGAGAAATCAAACAAGGTTATGGTTGATTTGTGCAAACACAGCTCTTTGTAAGCAAAAGAAAGAAAGAAGAAGAATACGCAAACATAAGCACACCTCCTACCACGACTTCGACTGCGTGACCGAGAATACCTCCTTCCTCGGGACCTGGAACGGGATCTAGACCGGGACCTGGGTTTAGGTTGGAGAAAACACGTATCAGAAAACAGCTTCAGCCACCACTACATGTGAGGCCCTGCTGAAGTCAAAACTTTCAGACAACTAAAGAACTAGCATCTGTGAGTTGGAAAAAATCTCTGGGCCTACTTGCCTTGAGCAATTTTACTACCTAGAAAAATGTTAAAAGCTGAATTACATTGCAGAATTACATTAGAATAAAAAAACACTGTAATGCGTATTTAAAATAAACCTTGCAAGTTTGCAGGTCGACCCTCTTTGGCCCAAGGTCTAGCAGATCTAGACGATCTAGAAGTATCTATAGCCGATCGCTGCATCTAGGTGTTCTCTTCAATCTAACGACGATCAAACTGACAGCCCAATGAGCCAGGGTGAGGCTTGATTGACGCAAGAAGATTTTTCTAGCTGGGAATGTGGTCAATCTGGTGTTCCTCTTTCTAAACCGGAGGGGGGGCCCCAACTGAAAGCCAAATTTACTGTTACGGCGGTCACCGTCTCAAATTTTCTGCCCTTAAAGAATAAGGTGAAGCTACGTGTAGATGGCTCGAGGGGATCTGGCCTCTTATGCTGATCACCTCAAGGTCTAGGAGGATCTTAAGTGTCGGATTTGCAAGGCGCCTCAGCATGAAATCTTAAGGCTCGTGACATTCTGAATCAAGGCGACTGACTCAAACGAAGAAACCTGAAAGGTTTTGACCAGGTTGATTATTAAGATAGTAACATTTGATAGAAATAGCAACAAATTGTAATATACACCTATACATTTACTCTAGAGTTAAATTTTAAAGAAAACTGGCGTAACATTCTGTTCTTTGCTAGCAAGAGCTACACAAAAGTGAACTGGCGAAGCAACCCAGCCGCTGCGCTCCCGCACGTACCTGCTCCTCCTTCGGCGACTATAGCGATGGCAATCATAAGCATAGTGGCCTTTCTCACCACACTCATAGCATCTGTCATTAGGGTCAAAGGGACGCCGAGCAGGAGGCCTGTCATAACGGGAGCGACGGGGCATCCCCGTCGACACTTCCACTCTTACTCTGGAGCCACAGATCACCCTGAAATAAGACAGCGATGGCTCTAAGTTAACTGCTAATGTTTATAGCAAAGCTACTTAAAAAACAAAAAACAAAACACAAAACAAAAAAAAACTGAGAGAAAACCCCCAGAACTACATAAAGAAGAAACGGAGAGAAAATCACGATTCTCTCTCCAGACTTAAAAATGGCGCCAGCTCCCGCCATCATCAGCAACGCTCACGTACTTCCCATCGAGCCCACGGACGGCGTCCTCAGCATCCCTCGGGTCTTCGAACTCCACAAAGGCGAACCCCGGCGGGTTCCTGGCGATCCACACGGTTCTCAGCGGCCCGTAGTAGCTGAAGGCTCTCTCCAGCTCGCCTTTGCCGGCGCCGGTGCCCAGGTTCCCCACGTACACCTTGGTCTCTGAGGGGGAGGAAGCCGGGGGTTAGCTCCGGAGCCCTGAGGGCTCGGGGCGGCCGCCGCCATCTTGTGAGCGCGGCCCCCTCCCGCCTCCCGCGCGGGCAGCGCGGCCGCACCCCTGCCCCCCGCCGCCGCTGACGCAAAATGGCGGCGGCGGCGGCGGCAACGGCGCCTAACGGCCGCCTCGGCTTCCCCTCCCTCCTTTCCTTCACCTCCCGCCCCGGCTCCGCTCTACTCCCCTCCCCTCAGCCATCGCCCCCCGCTTCCTCACGCTTCCCTCCCTTCCTCCCCTCCTCGCCGCCGCTCCCCGGCCGCTCACCGCCTCCATAGCGGCCGTAACGCGACATCGTAACGGCTCCGCCAGCCGCCGCTCCGCGCGCGCACGCGCCTGCCTTGGCCGCCCGCCTCCCGCCCTCAGGCGGCGGCGCGCATGCGCGCGGGGCGGGCGCCGGTTGTCGCCTGAGGGGAAAAAGGGGACGGGGAGAGCCGGGACCGGGGGGCTCGGGGAGACGGTGTGAGACCGCCCGGAGCACCCGGCAGCGTCCATGTGGGGCTGAGGGGGGAAGGCGCCTCCGGAGCGGCGGCTCTGAGGAGAAGCTCTCCTTCCCCGACAGAGATGCGATGCGGCTGAGGGAGAGGAGCTGTGCTCATCCGAAAGGCGGTTTTTGCCTCCTGAAGCGCTTACTTACGACGTGATTATGGCTGAATTTGCGGTGAGAGTTGTAACTGCCCGCGGTAGCGACCTGTGTCTGTCAGACAAGGATCAGGTGGCAGGGAAAAATAAATCTTCCAGGCTTTGTTTAGAACAACTAATTAAACTTTCAGCATTGAAAAAAAAAAAGGGGGGGGGGGACTGAGACCAGAGATTTAAGACTGAAAATGCTTGGAGCATTTTGCTCTAAAGTGACTTTGAACAAAATCCTCTCCAGCCTGATGCAGAAAGGCACCAGTTAGGAAGCTATTTACATCCCGAAGGACTAAGATGTGTAATGCATGGAAATACGTGCATATATATCTGAGAACACTACAGTCATTCTTTCCACTGATTTTCCTTCAACCAGGAGCTAAAATTTCTCAGTAATACTTGCTCTTATAGTGAAAACGACCAGATTTGCAAGTTTCTGCTTTCTTAATAAACTATATCTGAGAGAAAGCAGTAGCTGATAAAGTAACTCATCCATAAATCCACAGCACTGGGAATTAAAGCCTTACAATAAGAAATAAAAATCCCTCCTTAAGCCTGCAAAATACCAAATATTTCCTTTTATACCTATCTCCTGCTAGGATCACAAAATCACCACATTTTCATTTGTATCCCTGAACGATGGAAGCTTGTTTGCTTCATCCACGGGGAGCTTTTCAGTAGCAGTCATCAGACATAGAAGCTCCCTGGAAAAACAAAAAGGTTTTCACTTCTGCAGCTGCACAGGAAAAACTCGCAAAGCAAACCTGCAGGCAGCCCAAAAGCAAGGAGCAAAAAGGGTTATTTGTATGTCGCAGACACCTACAGGATGAACCTGAAAGCATTAACGCACAGGAGAGGACCCGAGCCAGGATTTCGCACGCTCGCTGCAGCCGCCCCACGCGTTATTTGGGGTCACCCATTTAACAGATACACCTCCTATGTGGCTGATGAACCTCTAGCACGTTTACGGGACGCTCCTCGGCAGCCCCCAGTTGGGTGCTTTTACAAAACCCAGGCCGCCAACCGGGTCGGGCTGCCGGCAGGAAGCGGCGGGGCCGGGCCGAGCCCACACCCGCCCTCGGCGGCCGGGGACCCGCAGGCGGCAGCCGGTGAGGCAGGAGGGGGGCATCGGGGGCCCTACCGAGGACGGGAACCAGGTGCCCGCAGCCCGCTGGCCTCCCCACATCGTTGCGCTTCGCGGGGGTGAGGTGGGACGGGTGTCCCCCACGCTGGATGGGGGTGGCTTTGCTGTCCGTGCCGGCAGCGGGGCTGGTGCGGGGGATGGAGTGGGAGAGCACCTGCTGCTCGCGCTGCCCTGAGTGTTTTTAATGTTTGCATTAAAAACAACAACAACAAAAAAAAGTGGCTTAAAATGTGTGGAAGGTTCTTACCTAGAGGCAAATTCAGTTCTGATGTAAAGGGCAAAGCAAGGAGATTCATTACTTCTGCTAATTGCTCTGGCTATTTTCTAGGTTCTGGGTGTAGGCAATATGAATGACTGGCAAAAGAAAAGTCCTCTAGACTGGGAAACATACGTGAACAAAAGGGTGAAAGTTGCAGCAGCTGAGAAAAATGAATATGAAGGATGGGTCTTAACAGTTGATCCAGTTTCTGCCAAGTAAGTACCAAAGCTTTTGCTTCGCTAAAGCTCAGAGAAAACGAGTTTTTGAGGAAAAGAGGACCCCAAGAGTGAAGCAAACTTACTTGGAGGAAAAAAAAAAACCTGCGTGTTGAGGCTCTGTGTTTAAGTGTCAAGGCCTAAGAGAAAACAGTAGCTGATGAGACCTAAATCCACATTAATTTCATTCAAGGGACTGGTAAGTTTGGAGGATGGATAATAGCTGAATTCATAACGGCTTTACAAGGGAACGGGCAGAAATTTGGCTCTGTGCTGCAAGAGGTTTTTCTTATCTTTTTGTTTGCAAGCTTGTCCAACAGGAGCACAGTACAGAGGCTAGAAACTAAAACATCCAGCCTGTGATGTGTTTCAGATGAAATGGTTGTTCTTTCAGCTATGTAGTAGCTCTGATACTCTGATGTTCTCATAGAGATGCTTGCCTTTTTGATAGGAAAGGTTTCTGCAGCTGTGGGTGATTTGGGGGATGGCCAAGGCTAAAATTAATGGCATATTTCATTGCACATCCCACACACAGTCTTTTATTCCACTAACAGTGACAACAGCAAATTAATAAACTGTAGAGTTCTGGACTTTTTCTTCCCACAAAAGGAAGAAAATGGTTTCTGATTCTCTTCTATGGTATATGGGGAGGAGATGCTAGAAGTATAACAAGTTTTTTTCCTGACTGTATTTTAGGACTTCTGGAATGTAAGTGCCCTTGAGAAAAGATCAGGCAGCAGTCTTAAATGGCTACAACATGAGCCTGAACCTGCTGCAGTGTGTTCTTGGTGCAATACTCAAGTATAGTTTTCAGTTAAGAAGCTAGTGATACTCATTAAAAATACATATATTGCTATTTTAGTGATGATCAATAATTAAATGTTAATAATTACCCATTAAAAGCTTCTGATGTTCACTGTTGGCTGCCACCACTGCGTTCAGCGTTCTATGTGTTGAGTGTATGATGGTATCATTTTTTAATGTTGGAAGACTTGGGGCGCTTTAGCGAGGTTGGGAATACTGCTCAAATTACATTCCCAGCCCCGATTCTGATGCATTCTGCTACTTTGGTGGTGGTGGTGTTTGTTTGTTTGTTTTTCTTATGTTTTGCTTGGTAGTACCTAGAGTAGTTTCAAGTTCCAGGTCAGAAGTTACCCCAGAGCCCCACGGTTTCACCATTTTAAGGACATAGCATGTTTCTCAAGAAAAGCCCTGGCTACTTGGCATTTTCTAAATACCTGGATTGCAATGAGGCTTCTGAGCGCTCACCTCCAAGACCCTTGGGTTGTGTTTCTCAGTCATCAGTTAGGTACAGTCAATCACGCATCCTTCTTTCCCTGGCAGTGTTGTCCTGGCAAACTTCCCAGAGAATGAAAGAGTGTCCATTGTAGTTGTGCTGGGCCACGCTGTCCAGGAGGTCGACGTCCTGCAGGAAGCGGACGATGACATGAAGGCACGGCTTTCTTGCATATTTGCACCCGAGGAAAGCAAAGCTTACAGCCCGGAGGAGCTCGACAAGAGGAAGAACGACCTGAAGAGCTGGCTGGAAGCAAACCACATCCCTGTGACAGAGCAAGGAGAATCGGGAAGAACGCTGTGCGTGGCAGGGGTGCTGACCGTTGACCCGCCGTACGGCCCGGAAGAGTGCAGCAGCTCCAACGAGATCATCCTGTCCCGTGTTCAGGGCCTGATACAGGGCTACCTGGAAAAGAGACAGTGAGGTCTGCTGCCTCCAGCACCGGCCTTCGGGAATGGGTCTGCCTGCCCCGTTAGGGACTGTTCTGGGGGTCAGTATGCCTATGTCCAGAAGTGCTGCGTGTCAGGGCTTGTGTCTGAATTCTTGTACGTTAAGAGAGGAGTAAAGCAAGCAGCGTAAAGTACAAGCACAAAACATTTCGCGTGCACTATTTTTGGTTAAAAAATCAATGATAATAATGCTGTATTAAACTGATGTACCACTATATTTTTTTGTAACAGTATTATGAAAGATGAAATACGAGAAATTTAAACTTCCTCTGCCTTTTAATTTCATTACTTTTCTAGCGGTGTAGGCATGTTTATTCGAAGTGCTTGCCACAGATCTTTATTTCTTCCAGAAGGAATCGTGATACTTGAATTCCCACACCAGATGCAAGATTTGTTGGGAAAGCTTTTATTTTCCTACAGCGTTTCTTCTGTTTCAGCACATTAATTATAGCGTAGGATGAGGTTTGTAGGATTATCAGGGGAAGTTAGCAGGCAAATAGGCTTTAAGGCCATCCATCATTCTCCATCCACATTCACTACTTCAGCACAGCAGTGACTGGAGGACGTTTGTCGCATGTAATTCCCTGCAGCTGGGGAGGTTTGGCTTTCTTTTAGAGCTTTGGTGCCGTTTTACACCATTACCCATTTATTTCTCAGACGCCGTCCCCCGCCACTCCCCTCAGGCGCCTGAGGCGCGAGGCGGGAGCCTGCCTCAGCCCCTCCCCGCGCAGCCGCTCTCGCGAGACCTCCGCGCGGCCGAGGCGTGCGCTCCCCCCGCCCCGCCCCGCGTTGCCTAGCGACCCGAGCCCCGCCCCGTGCGCGCGGCGGTGGCGGCGCGGCGCGCAGTCGCGGCGGCGGCGGGCTCTATATAAGGGGAGGCGCGCGGGGCCCGGCCCGCAGCGGGGAGGATGTCGCGATATGGCCGTTACGGTACGGGCGGGAGGGCGCTGGGCACCTCAGCGGCCACCGGCGGAGCTGGGGGGGTTGCGCTGAGGGGAGGGAATGAGGGAAGGGAGGGAGGGCGGCCGCTGTCCCGGGAACGGCTACGGGGAGAGGTGGCGACCGCCGCGCGTGGCTCGGGGCCGCCGCCGGACCCGGGAGACGTTGGGCGACGGGGGGAGAGCGATCGCGGCGGGCGTGCAGCAAAATGGAGGCGGCGCCCAAGATGGCGGCGCCTGAGGGCCGCGGGGGGGGCGGCCGCGCCGCGTTGAAGGCCTCGTGCGCCGCGCCTGCGCAGTGCGGGGGGTCCCGGGCTGACATGGCCGCCCCGCTCACACCCCCCCCCTCTTCCCTCAGAGACCAAGGTGTACGTGGGGAACCTGGGCACCGGCGCCGGCAAAGGCGAGCTGGAGAGAGCCTTCAGCTACTACGGGCCGCTGAGAACCGTGTGGATCGCCAGGAACCCGCCGGGGTTCGCCTTCGTGGAGTTTGAAGACCCGAGGGATGCTGAGGATGCCGTGCTGGGACTGGACGGGAAGTACGTGTGTGACCAAACAGCCCCTGGGTGCCGCCACGGTGCCTCACCTTGTCCTGTGCTGCCCTGGTGCCTGTCCGCCGTGCTGCAGTCGCTGGGCATAAAACGATTCTTGTGACTAACAATCTCCATGTGTTGCAGGATAATATGTGGCTCCAGAGTAAGAGTGGAAGTGTCGACGGGGATGCCCCGTCGCTCCCGTTATGACAGGCCTCCTGCTCGGCGCCCCTTTGACCCTAATGACAGATGCTATGAGTGTGGTGAGAAAGGCCACTATGCTTATGATTGCCATCGCTATAGTCGCCGAAGGAGGAGCAGGTACGTGCGGGAGCGCAGCGGCTGGGTTGCTTCGCCAGTTCACTTTTGTGTAGCTCTTGCTAGCAAAGAAAAAGCCAGTTTTAACTCTTAATGCTGTAAGTCAACAGGTGTATTTCACTTTTTTTTTTTTTTTGCTAATACATATCAAATGTTGCTATCTTAATAATCAACCTGGTCAAAACCTTTCAGGTTTCTTCGTTTGAGTCAGTCGCCTTGATTCAGAATGTCACGAGCCTTAAGATTTCATGCTGAGGCGCCTTGCAAATCCGACACTTAAGATCCTCCTAGACCTTGAGGTGATCAGCATAAGAGGCCAGATCCCCTCGAGCCATCTACACGTAGCTTCACCTTATTCTTTAAGGGCAGAAAATTTGAGACGGTGACCGCCGTAACAGTAAATTTGGCTTTCAGTTGGGGCCCCCCCCTCCGGTTTAGAAAGAGGAACACCAGATTGACCACATTCCCAGCTAGAAAAATCTTCTTGCGTCAATCAAGCCTCACCCTGGCTCATTGGGCTGTCAGTTTGATCGTCGTTAGATTGAAGAGAACACCTAGATGCAGCGATCGGCTATAGATACTTCTAGATCGTCTAGATCTGCTAGACCTTGGGCCAAAGAGGGTCGACCTGCAAACTTGCAAGGTTTATTTTAAATACGCATTACAGTGTTTTTTTATTCTAATGTAATTCTGCAATGTAATTCAGCTTTTAACATTTTTCTAGGTAGTAAAATTGCTCAAGGCAAGTAGGCCCAGAGATTTTTTCCAACTCACAGATGCTAGTGATGTGGTTTTTGTTTTTGTTTTTATTTTCTTTTTAGTTGTCTGAAAGTTTTGACTTCAGCAGGGCCTCATGCAGTGGTGGCTGAAGCTGTTTTCTGATACGTGTTTTCTCCAACCTAAACCCAGGTCCCGGTCTAGATCCCGTTCCAGGTCCCGAGGAAGGAGGTATTCTCGGTCACGCAGTCGAAGTCGTGGTAGGAGGTAAGATTCTGGTTGTTTTGGATTTGTTTGTTTCTGTTCTTGCTTTTCCCTCAACTCTGTACCCCTTTGTACTCTTTGTGAAAAATACTTCACGGTAACTTGGATTTTTTGTTTTTGTTTTGTAGATCAAGGTCAGCTTCCTACCGCAGGTCCAGGTCAATCTCTCCTCGTAGGTATAGATCATTTTCACCTCGGAGGTCACGGTCTGGATCTTTAAGGAGATCAAGGTACGTGTTACCTGTTAAGTTTTAAGCTCACAATGCTGTTGAAGGGAACTTAATTGTTGTAGTTAGCATTAACTTTATTTTTCTGCTGTCTGTAGCATTCATAGGAAGCTTCATGGGGTTACATCCCTGGGCTAACCTGAAACATTTATCTAAAGTTAGAAACCTGTTCATATAAATTCTGAACGACCATTTCTGATCTTCTTCATAGTGTTCCAAAACTAGGTTTGTGATTTTGATCTATGGTCAAGGCTTTCTTCTTCAAGGATACAGAGTAATTACATAAAGCAGGGCAGCAGGATTTCTTACCTGGATGATATTACTGGTCAAATCTATTACAACTTTCTAATAATACTGCTAATTTTGCGGAAGTAACTTGAGTAACTTTAATTATTTGCATAATGTTAGTGATTTCAGAGAACTGTGTTGAAAGATCTCTGCTGTATGAGACGCATAGTAGTGGCTGACTTTTCACTGTTCTTTTCTAGGTCTAGGTCCAGATCACGCTCAAGGTCTCGGTCTGTTGTATGGCCTCGAAGCAGGTAAGGTGCTTGTTTTTAATTAAAACAAGTAATAACGTTTGTCTTCCTTCCTTCCTTCTCCTAGGAAGTTTGTGGCAGGAAGGGGTTAGAAGGTTGTGCAGCGTAGCAATATTTCCCCTTAATGTTAGTAACTTATACAGATGCAGCCACGGACAAAAAAGAGGCATATCTAGGTACATGGAGCCATAAACAAAGCATATATATGATTTGTGCAGGATGGAAAGAAGTTTGGAAAATTACTGGTTTTGTACGTAGAGAATGCTTGAATTGGATCCTGCAGGAAACGTTATTTTTTTTGTAAATTCTGACTGCTGAATACAAGCAATAAGATTCCTACCCTTGACTCAACTGTTGCTCATGGCTCTTCAGCATTGTCACAGTTCTGAGAATGAAATGAAGTTGCTGTAGTGATAAGAACTGTGTTACATGGGGTAGGATGCTTGGCTTTACAGTTCTGAAGGGCTGAATGAAGGGGACCCTGAGTCCCAGCGCTATAGGTAGTGTTTCTGAGGGCTGCTCTGGCACATGTCCCTGTGGATCTGGATGTTTCCTGCATGCCAAAATAGAAGTTGAGGAATACAGATACAAATACTCCTGTGTTAACAAAAATGTGATAAGCAGGAAGAAATTGCTCTTGTGGTAGAGTGGGTGAAGAGATGGGCTTTGTTAGGGTCTGCTGGCTGCTTTAGGACTTGCACACTGAGCCTTTAAGAGGATGATGACTGTTGCCTATTACTGGAGCTGTCCTACTGCATAGCAGGCACATCTGAGCAGCAAGTAAATGACTAGCCAGGCTCAGATTGCAGGCTGCAGCTGCAGAAGTCTGGGTACTGCTGTGATGTTTGGTGGCTCCTGGTTCTGGGACAGTCAGGTGCCTGCAGGAAAGATACTTGATGCTCTTACTGACACTTGTGAGGAATGCTGATTCCACAGGTCTGCAGCTGCAGGGGTGAGCAGTGGTAGTTAGGACAGGGATGACAGAAGGGTAGTTAGGCCTGGAATTACGGAAGCATTGTGCGAAGCCTGAATGGTCCTGGTCCTGCTTCTAGAGCTGCTGACTGTCAGTCCTTATGATGGTGTACTCTTGGAGTGAGGTATTGCCAGTACCGGTATTAAGATGATGGTGTATGCTGGTTTTCTGCCTTTTTGACTGAAGGAAGTCATGCTCATGCTACAAAATAGGAGTTCTGGGCAGACTTGAGCAACTCCATTCTGTGTAACTTTGCAGTAAGAAAACTGCTGGTTAGTGTTGAGGACTGTTAGAGATGATGGCTCAATATAGTGGCCAGGAAGGTTTAAAAGCAGTTGCAGTTAGTTATTTAACATGTATAAAGCAATAGGCAAGGTAAGGTGACTATTGATTACCCCCCTATAAACAATTGCAGACAGAAAATGGAGTGTGTGTGGGGGAGAGGAATTGTTCTAGTGTCAGAATTCATCCAGGTGGTATTACAAAATCTTTGAAAACTGGATGTTAGATTTAGTTCTTTAAAAGAAACAGCCACAAGAGCATTACTAAGTAACACAGCAAGCATTTGAGTAGGTAATGTAACATGATCGATGTATGAGAAGTCTTTGAATAAATTTTAACCCATAAGATGACCTGGGAATAGTTTACAAATTACAAAGTCTGAGTAGCCAGATGCCTGATGCAACTAAAGTTATTGGGATAACTAATGAAAACTATATTGTACTTGAATAAAAGTGGCATTCAGAACTAAAGATGATGTGCATCAGCTCTTCAGCACGTCTGACTGCAGTTTCCTAACACGGTGTTTAATGAAAAGATTTTCTAAGATGACCCTTTAAACTGTTCTTCCCTTTGTGAAAAGAATGCTGGATGGGGAGGAGCTGGGGGGGGAGACTGGGACAAAGCCTTCTGTTCTGTAGAAGTGGTAGCCAAGCTTTGCTGGGAAGCTTCTTGTGCTTGTACTGTTGTCTCCTGACAAGCAGAGTGTGGAATAAGAGAGAGAGGATTCTTCTGAAATACCATGAGGAAAGCTTGCCGCGCCAGAGCGGAGCATTCCTCTCTGGTTTATGATGCTGTGCAGTGTGAAATTGCTGTTGCTGGTTAAGCTAACTTTCATTGTGTGTGCATGCCACTGGCTGCTTTGCTGAGCTTTATTTTTCTCCTGTTGTAGGTCTGGGTCCCATGGTAGATCTAAATCTGGCTTACCTGCTAAAAGGTGAGCGTATAAATACAACTGGCACTCAGTAATTTTTTTTGTCATGATTCAAAATATGTGTTTGGACCAGTATTTTAGTTGCATGTGGACAAGTCTTTTTAATGGCTGATTTTTAAACATTTTTATACATTTTTTTTATATATGTATTTTTTGTTATAGCTGACTTTTGTGGGTTGGTCAGCAGTTCTTCCAGGATTGTGGCTATCTGGCACGTTCTTGTCGAACCCATGTGATGTGATGACAAAGTATTTTTGGCAGGGTTTGGGGCATGTATTACACTATCTCTGTTCTCAGTCCTCCTGTCTTTCCTTCACTTGATTCGCTGCTCCTGCTCTGCAGGATTACTGTGACCATTTTATAGCTGGTTGGAAGCTGTGTGTTGCTCTCTCCCGAGGGCTTCAGCTTTCAGCAGTTTTCTTTCTCAACTGCAGCTTCTTGCTTAAAGTAAGTCTTTAAATGGGATGTAGTTGCTATCAGCAGCATTAAGGGTGGTGTCACTGTATGTAAAAACATCAGTTCTTACTGTTTTGAAATGGACAAAACTGGTGACTTGAGTGTATGCAAGCTAGCACATGAAAAGTTATATTGCCATCCTTTTTTTCCAGTCGCTCAAAGTCCAGATCACCATCTCCAAAGAGAAGGTAAGAATATCTTAAAACTAGAGCATAGTAACCTACTTTTCATGAAACTCTGTTCAAGTGCACTAGAAAATGTTGGCAAATGAGAATCAACTATTGAAAAGTTCCTAAGGAATTTAGAATCTGGGGAAGAAGTGAGCAGTGGAGCAAACAAAACGAGCACAGCTGGAAAAGGGGTAATAAGGTGTGAAGCAAACCACCAGCACATGGCAGGATTAAATTCCTGTTTGTGGATCCTCACAGTCAGCTCTTACACAGTTGTGCAGCTCTTACTGCACGCTGTGAAGTAAGAAGCAATTTCCTCTCTGTAACTGGAGGAGTAGATGCTGGAATTTTGGTAGGGTGATACCCAGACACAGGGCTAGCTCCAGACTGGAACCACGCAGGTTATAGCTCACCTTCATCTTGGCAGGGTAAGAATCCTGCGCACAGCTGGAGAGCAGACTCAGAGGTGCTTCCCTTGAGCAGGCTTGATGTCTTGCCTAGCTCTCACTCACCTGGTGCGCTCATTTCAACAGGCCCTTTCACACTTCAAGTTGTTACTTACATGGTGAAAATGTAACTGGATGAGCTCCAGTGTTCCTCATGAACTGCGTATGAAAATAGCATGGAGAGGGACAGTGCTGGAAAGAGGTTTCCTGTGTTCAGGAAACCTGGGGCAGTATGGATATTTTGTTGGTTTTACTGTAGGAGTTGTTCTCACTCCTTTTTCTTTCCCTTTCAGTCATTCACCATCAGGAAGCCCTTGAAGGAGTGCATGTCCTGAAAGAATGGATTCAAGTTAAAAGGTTTAAGAAGAAAATTTATTTTGTTTACATTATTATAAGGGATTTTGTGGTGTCTTTATAAATGTAAGGGCTTAGTCCTAGAAGGCCGTTTCTATTGACTAACAACAATTGGCATGAGTTTGGATCTTTTAAAAGTCTTATTAGTAGACTAATGCAAAACTCTTTTGTTGTGTTAATGTTCTGTGATCTGGAAATGTTGGGCTTTTTTATTGGCGCATTGAAATAAACCGTGCATTTCTAACTAAGAACTCCTTTGTGGTAACCCTGCTGTTTGTTACTACTTGGGCAGCTACCACAGGCCACGTGCCAGCAGGTGAGCCGAGTGTGGCGCAGCTGCCACTTGGTGGCTGTCCTGCAGGCGAGGCTCTCCTGTAGGACTTCCACAGAGCTCTGATTCACGAGGAGCGTTACCAATGCCGCTTGTCAGTCTTCCTGTCCATTCCTGACTGTTACGATTTTTAGGTTGCATTTTTATTTGCACCTCCTCAGAGTTCAGTAAAGCTGAAAACCTGCCTTACCCTCTTCTGCCATCACCAGGATGTTTCTCAAGTGCTCCCTCCATTGGGGTGGATGGCGTTAATTAGAACCTGTCACATCCTCTGCTGTCCTTGCTCTCACCTCACCTTAGCTTCAGGCAGAACGTATGTAGTATGTAGTTGGGAGACGTCATGCAGAACCTGCTTGAGCACTGGTTTCCATCCAAAGCACTGCACTCCTTGGTGAGTGAGAAGTTCCTTTATTCAAGAGGGATACCATTCAGAAAGCGTACAAAAATCTGAAGAGAAATGGGAGCCATTCCTATTGCACTCCCCAGCCACCCTGAATGCAAATACTACTTGCTGACCCTTACAAGAGTGACTGCCAGCGCTGCACAGAAGCAATACTGTGTCTGATGGTGCCACTTCATGTGGAGCTAGTAGCTGCACGCTGTCTTAACAACACCTGGAGTATTCTGCTGAAGTGCTTTAATATCCCCCAGGATGACTAGGCCTTAAAACAGCTCTTTGCTAGGCTCACAGAAACCAAGCGTGAGCATCCAGCTGTGCTGTTAGAGGAATGTGGTGCTACTGGTGTTGACCTACTCTTCTGCCAGCACCAAGATGCAGGCAACGTATAGCCTTGCGCAGGTGAATACTCTGCAGAGCCCATCCTACTGTACCTTTAGGCAGCCTTGGCTCACCTTCGTGACCTTTTTCTGCCTCATGCAAGGCTGTGTTGCTGTGAAACCACTTCTACATAAATGTGAATGTCTTGAAAAATGCCCCCCTCAGCTTGAAGGCTACTTCTAGGCAGGTCCTTGGGTAGAGAGGGTTGCTCTGTTTCTGCTACCACAGCTGACAGCAGTGTTCTTTCACTTAAGGCACTCGCTGTTATTTGCAATTGCTATTACACCAAACAGCTCAGCTGTAGTGATGTTAAGCACTGCAAACAAGCCAAGTCAAAGAGAAGTAAATTCATCATCACTGTAGCATTCTTCACACACTTCTGTTACCAGTCTGTGCTTCCCCAGAGCAAGACTGTCTAAAAGCTTCCAAACAAAAAAAATCTTCCAGATGTATAAGGGGGGGGCAAGAGGAATACCACCCCCAGAAGTTTAACAGCAAGCAGTATCATCCAGCCAAGGATCCATTTTTAATGGGCTGCAGCAGTCCATCTCAGCTGTTTTCCAGAGCTCAGGGGCTCCAGAGCCCCTCTTTCAGGGGAAACATCCACTTTTTTCCTGCAGTTAATACATTCCAACCACAGCAGTCTGCACTGATCCAGCAAGTTACTCCAACTGAACTTTTACAGTATCTCATTTTAAGGGCTTCGGGTTAAACTGGAAGCAAATCAATTCCTGCTCAGCCAAGACTGACTACATCGATGAAGTCTTGGTCAAAAATGTTGAGGTGAATTTCAACTGATTTAAAGAGCAGCTGCTTTCAGACATCATTATTACAAGAAGCAGCTAGGTAGCGGTATTTTTGTGACCAGAAAACATTCCCAGTATGGTTTTGCAGAAAAACACTCTGCTTTTCTTAGTGGAGGTTTCTGTTCCTCCTGTAATATTTACCCTTTTCCCATGTCCCAGTGTGGATTGTAAACCATGTTATTTTCAACAAGAAAGCTCTCTGCAAACAGTCAAAAAAAAAACCAAAAAACAAAAAACCACTTGTCAATAGCACAGCTGCCAACTTGGTCTTCCAGAGATCAGCGCCGTGTTTTGAGACAATAAATACATAAAGACACCGACGTTACTTGGTGTGGCCTCAGGCAGTAGCAAACTGAGTTTTCACAGAGAGCTGTGCACACATTACTGCGTGGTCACAAGCTTTACAATCATACCAATGATCCGAGAGCCACGGGGGCACATGCATAAATCCATGCTGGGGTTCTTGATTTTATCCTGCAGCAACTGGTCCAGTTCACAACGTAGCTCTTTCACCAGCTCGGCGACCTAGCACGTGGTAAAACACAGAGGTGAGCGTAAGGCTCCTGAAGTGCAGTTCCTGCACTGCACTGCCAGCATTCTCCCTTCTTTCATTACCTGGTGAGAGGCAGCCACGAAGCGGATCCATCCGTCATCCAGAGAGATGACAAATTCTCCCTTCTGCAGCTGCATGTGAACCTGCCCGCCTCCGAGCAGGACCAGCGGGTACACGGACACCATGCTGCAGTCTCGGATGAACACGCGGCTGGTCTTGATCTTCTCGTGATACACCAGGTAGGGGCTCTCAAAGTGCCGAGTCTGGAACGGCAGAGCCCCAAAGGCTGTGGTTAACTATCGAGCATGTGTACACAACACCCTTGTTACAGCACCACCTCTGTTTTGACCTGCTCAAGCAAATATGGGATTGCCTGCCTCTTCTAAGGCTGAGAGGAACAGCCAATGTACCTAAATGTGTCTGCATGATTAACAGACTCTCTCCAATCCATGAGAGCTGCCATCAACTTTGCCAATTATCCCTTGCTCCTTCCCCCTTTGCAGTGAGCATGTCAGCAATCAGTTAAGTTATCAGTTGCCTCAAGGCCCCAAATTCTTTTCATGCTATGGAGATTTTTATGTGTGCATTTGTTATGTTCTTCTTAAAACAAGAATGACGAACAGTCCAAAGCCTTTATAATCCCATCTTACAGTTAATGATAAAAATCCCATGCTTTAAGCAAGTAATTTATAACCTGGAAAAGCACTGAATCATCAGACATGAAGAGAGACAGACAGGCAAGTGTCACCATACATCATGGCAGAGATAGAAGAGCTCTTACCTAAAAATAGCTATTAAGCTGGAAAGAAAATTAACTAAATTTGAGGACCCATGGAGAAACAGAGTATACCCATGGATTATGAATTATAGATTACAACCAATAAGTAACAGTTGATGAAACAAAGCCTGCGGAGGGGAGGGGTTGGGTTATCTACGTGTACAAAGTTGCTACGCACACATGCCATCTCAGTACAGAGGGAAAGCCAGGGAAAAGCATTGCAACGGCAATTCTGTGTGCAGCTTTGTAGACAGAGTTATAGCAAAACATGCTCTGCATCTGCTAAGTTCCACTCCAGAAGCTGGAGTTTAACGGTGTGCCCAAGAGGATGCTCTTAACTCTGGAACACACCATTATTTATAATCCTAGCAGGGGGGCTATTCAATCATGAATAATTTTTAAACATCAAAAGGGACCCTCGCTAATCTCAACTGTTCAGGTAAAGGTGATTTCTTTTATAAAAACAATGTTTGTAGAAAAAAAGAATCCTGACCTGATAATTCACAGATGAAGGGTGAATGTGAACATAACCATCATTTTTGGTAACAAACTTCAGCTCTTCTGCTTTTGGTTGCATTTTGACCGCTCCTGTACTGGTCTTCTGGTATTTGCCCTCTGGCTTTTTCACCTGTAAGGTAGGACAAAAATTTGGAGAAGTCTACTGTACCAGAACGCTGAATTCACCTTTTTTAACTTATGTTTTAATTTCATCCACAATAGAAATTCTCAAGTAGTAACAAGTCAAGTCACTAGAGACAGATAATACACTCCAGGTGCTGTCTAAACTCTCACACTTCATTTGTAACCAGGATCTTACAAAAAATTGTAATTTAAAGCAGGTTCTTAAAAACACTTGCTGCTGGCATATATGTGACACTGAAAGCTACTGCAGGAACAGCAACAGTATCAAGCAATACAAAAGGGAATTTGGCGACCTGGCTCTGACACTACAAGCCGCAAACTTTTGGCGATCTAAACGGGGCTCAAGTCTGCCAGTCAGCCCATGCTGAAAGCCGGCAGTGTGGATGTGCTGCACAGCAGGAGCGTTCTTCTGAATGAAATGAAAGAACTTGAAAATGAAAGAACTTGAAAGAAAGAAAAAAAAAAGGCATTCTTTTACCTGGACAACGTTGGGATACAGCGCAGCACACAACATAGCTGAGATCAGCTTGATGTTCTCTGCATTCGAATTTGCCTATTAAGTTAATGCACAAATTAGGTATCCTACGAGTAAGTCAAAAGACAAAGCCCCATTTCTGGAATGAGTCAATCACTGAAACCAGTTTCCTTCTATAGCAGCACTGCTGTGTTTTACAGGGAAGGACCAGTTTTTGGTCCTAAGGTCTCAGGCTACACTGAGACTGTCTCGCCCCCTCCATCAATTTGGAGCAAAATTGGAAAGAAAACACAAATTGTCCCAAAGCACAGTGAGACACCACAGCTACCAAGCCCTTACCACCCATCACGTAGCCCTGGAAGATCTCTCAACGCAATTCTGTTCCCAAAATACGGTCTGCACTAACACCAACATTACCTCTTCTCCTGTGGCATCCAACACGCCATCGCCTCCTTGGGACCACTTCCTCTCAATGTCCCGGGCTCTTAATCCCTCCTTCACAAACCCAATGTCAGAAAGCAGTTCTGTGAACTGCCTTTTCAGACTGGCAATTTCCTACAAACAGACAAAGAAAATTTGGTGATGCATGACCCATGGAGGCAAGAGAGTCCTAACAAGTTCTCAGCTGAGGCACCAGAACTCCCCCTTGGTGTCTCAACCAGTCCCTGCACGAGGCGACAAAAACTGACTTACCTGAAGAACTCTTCCTGATAAGAAGTTCTC
The DNA here is from genome assembly GCF_013377495.2 of Cygnus atratus. NCBI lineage: Eukaryota > Metazoa > Chordata > Aves > Anseriformes > Anatidae > Cygnus > Cygnus atratus. The sequence goes on from NC_066364.1 coordinate 108,544,145, forward strand.
CCTGCAGTAGTTGTAGCTTGCTTGAGACCCCTCTTTGGTACTTAAACGCCATCCCTAATTGAGAGGATGGGGAAAACCTTAACTAAAATATAACAGCTTGAATTTCAGTACATCACAAACCTCTGACAGAGGCTACTGACTTTTAGCTCACCTTATAAGCCTGGAGAAGAGCCAGATAGTCGCTGTTTCCTACTGCAAACTCTAACTTCTTTTTGTTTGCTTCTTCCCTTTTATCCCAAGGGGACACCTAGACAGGCAGTAACAGATTAATCCTCTCACTCTCCTCACAATGCAGACATGGCATCCCAAGAGCTGCATGGTACACCACCTCCGGTAATTTGACAGCAGCTCACAGGTCAGCCCGAAAATTGTCTCCGTAGACAACACAAAGTAAGAGGCGTTCAAAAATGCACAGTCAACAGCAGAGTACCTAAGCCCGTTGCCCTGCCTAACCCCAGGAGATGCAAAGGCAAATTTATGATTGAGCAGTTCACAGAAAATATTAATTCATGGCACACAGCCAAAGCGCCAAGGTGAAAAATACAATCTGAAAAATCTTAGCAAGTTAGTGGAGCCGAAGCTCATATAAGAATGCTTGTAACAGAGAAGAGCACAGCAAGTCTAAAATCCACTTGAGTCAGACAGAAGGTGACAGTAACTTGGGAAATTCAAGAAGATGGGGTTAAGTTATTCCGTTTCAGAATACAGAGACTTATATAGCGCCTGGACTTAAAATGCTGTAGAAAATCTCTTAGAAGCATAAGGAAAACAAAATGCAATTTAATAACTAGAACAATCTATTCCCATTTCTTTCACAACTACCCTTAACATAAACTACTTGCACTCCTAATGATAGCAAATCAAAACCTCAACAAAGTCTGATTTTTCACACAAGTCCACATTGCAACAGAAGATTAACAACAGTAAGAGCACCTGTAAGCACAGCAGCTAACTCAAAAAGCCAAAGTGAGAGTGAACATACAAAAAGATCGAATCTGAACTCTGTATTCATAGCTCAGACGTGCCAGCTTCATTATCATCACTATTTTGTCATTATTTCTAACGGCTTCTAACATTCACTTTCAATTTTCACACTAAATCTGGGCACAATGGATTGGCTGTACTTACTCATTCAGATTAAAACTAATCCCCACATTGTTCCTACTGCTCACTCACAGGTAACATTCATGTCACTGTTGCATGATTTTGTTCACCTGCTTATAACGACTTTTAATGAGCAATGCATTAACATACAAACAAGGTAAGCTAAAAAGAAGAATTAAAATGCTCAAGTGTAGTGTGCGGCCAGTTTCAACAGCATTCACTGCTGCATGAAAGCACTGTTTTCAAAGCCAGGAGCGTGATTAAGATTACTTACAAAAGGTGACTTGAACGCCAGACTGGCAGCTATAGTTAGTGCAGGATCCAGGCAGCGGAAGATGGTGCCAAACAGCATGAGTTTGCCAATCCTGACATCAACGGGCAGGGAAGCCAAGTGATATCCCAAAGGGGTGAGCTTTTCGTCTGGAGTTAGCGCTCCCAAGTCTTGTAGTCGCAGCTTTGATGCCCGCAAAGACTCAGTTCTAGGGGGCTCAATTAGTCGTGATAAGACAGAGTGAAGACTCTGTGCAGAAAACATCTCCAGAATCTTAATTCTTAAGGAGGGAAAGAAATGAAAAAGAAAAAAAAAAAGCAGCTTAGTTCTGTACACAGGACACACGAGCAAGGGTTTATCGTAAAACACACTTCTATGGGAGAATGTAATGTACAGAGACAAACATCTACTGTGGGTCTGGAGTACAGGAACCCAACCGTCTTCTCAGGTGATGAGAGACCTTTTTCTTTTTCTTATTTATTTTTCTTATTAGACCTTGTCTGATAAGAGCTAAGGACTGAAGAAGGATTGGGAGACCTGGGGGAGCATACAATTAGATCTCTGGATGCAGAGGCCACGTGACAGCAAGATCAGGAGAACCTGACATCTCCAGAGCAAGTCTCTTGGTTTCCTGATTCTAGAAACTACTTGGTAACAGATGCTCCCTGCAGTGGAGAAAGGACGTTCTGCACCCTGGCTCTTTCAGGCAATAGAGGAACTGCTAACAGCTCACCTTAGACAAAGCTGCTCCAAGGGCACTCTCTGTATTTCTGGTAACTGCTCTTTTATGAGCTGATGGTTATAGTGATGGCTGCTGAAAAGATGAAAGCAGACACCTGAGGCTACACGGCCTGCTCGACCTTTCCTTTGCAGAGCATTGGCCCTGGACACAAACGTGTCTTCCAGACTTTCCATTCCTTTGCTTGGGTCATATCTAGAGGAGAGCAAGAAACAGGTTTACATTCAGGAGCGCGGAGTGAACAAGCTGAAGCTCAAGCAGACGGATGCGGCCAACTTCTGTATGGATACGGTTCCCACCCATCACTTTGGATCTGGGTCCAGACTGGCTCCCCCACTTTGCAGCAGCTTTCTGCAGATCAAGCTCCCCTAAGTTTTTCCCAGCTCTTTGGAAAGCTGAAGTCTGCAGCTCAAGGCACAGAGCAGGAATGAATCCCAGTACCTTTTCTCTTTCATTTTTCCAGAATCAATCACATAGACCACATCGTCAATGGTGACAGATGTTTCTGCAATGTTTGTAGAGATGATGATTTTGATAACTCCTGCAGGAGGCCTGAGGAACACAGACTGCTGTTCTTCACTGGACAGCGAAGAATGAAGCGGATAAACAACACACCTGGAGGAAAAGTATGAGAGCATGCTCAGTTCATCTTCAGCTTTTTCCCTCCTGGGAACTGTCTGCCTGTATGTACTTTTGCACGAGATATTGCACACAGCCATTCAAAGAACAGCAAACTACTCTGCCATATCACCTTTAAACATGTTCTAATGGAAGGTGGAGAAATTTTCAGAAGGGAAAGGTCTCGGAATTGAGATGAACAAAAATTCTCTCTTTTGAAGAGCCCAGAACATGCCATTTATAAGGCCAGGCTGGAAGAAATCACTCCAGTCAACATTGCCACCGACATCTGTGTGACAACAGTTTAGACAAAGAGATCCAGTTACACCTCCACGTAACAATCTAACGCCAAATACAACCACAAAAACAGCTGAAGGCATTTCAGCAAACCTTCTGAAAGAGAACAAGAGCTGAGATGAAGTTTTCAGCAGTTCACTGGATCTTGCAGAGCACAGAGTGGAGAACACTCAGCACTAGGATCTCTGAGAACCACAACTTAACCAGATTAATAAAAACTGACATCTTTCAGCTTCCTGAGCTGAGAAGAAGAAAACAAACAGAACAAGTCACTATGATAGCAGAATAGGAATTACCTTGACTGGGACCTTCATATCACAAACTCATACATTTAATAACCTTTATTTGTCCCTGGATAAAGGTAGGCTTTGTGCAGGAAGCCACTCTTTATTTATGGGTAAAGACTGATAATCTGGGAGCTTTTCTGCCTTACCTATTGCTGTGCCTGTTATTAAAAAGGGCGTTAGACTGGAGTTGCTCATAAAGCATCTTGATTTCTGCTAGACCAGGCAAAAATACCAAGACAGCACCTAAATATGTCAATTTAAAAAATAAAAATAAAAATCAGTCAACAGAAATGACAGCATACGTTGTTATTAACATGCAGAAGGCCCAAGGCAAAACTCCAGTTTTGCAGTTATTGTACAAGAAGCGTATGGGTTGCAACAATTCCTCATCAAAGACTTTCCAAAGTAGACAATTCTCTCATCTTCCCCATCCTATGCATAGCAGGGGCTTTGTTACTCAGACAGAACTTTTTTTTTTCCAAAAGCGATCAGTGAACACAGAAACTTTGCATGCAAAACATTAGCTTGGGGCTGTCCACAAGCACACAGCCGCCATGAATCTACTTCGGTTTTTCCCTCAAGGACAGTGAAATTACCTGGGGGGTACGAATGTTTACCAGCAACTATCCACTCCAGCAAGGCTTCAATTAATTCCAGATTAACCTTGTCCAAATCCATGACAGACATTGTTTTCAACACCGTCTTGTTAACCCCTGGGGAAAAAGAAATAAAACACATGGTTAAGTCCATCTCTTATACAACACACATGCTGGATACACTGAACCACTGTGGCTGCACAGCCAGCCACATCTTGGCTTAAATAGTATCTTGCTGAGACTAGGCAGAGGTAGCCTCATAAGTCACTCAGGGTGTCACATTCCCCCTGTTGTGCTTTCCCCTGTTCCAGCTCTTCCCTTCTTATCAGGGCTCACACCCGCCCTGCACAGAGCCTAGACCAGGATTTATCTACCAGCAGAACGACACGTGCACATTCTAGTGGTAAGAGGAGATGAAAGCCTTCATACAGTCGTCTACTGATACCTTCAAGACTACATTCTCAAGCTCTCTCTTCTCCCTTCCTGTGTTTCTTACACCGACTCAAAACCAGACCAATTCCATTCCCGTTCTGAGATGCTGACTGTTCAGCAGGAATGTGAAGAGCAATCGAGAGCAACGACTCTCGCTCATTACCACTGGGGAGCTCACCACCAGGGTGTGCAGAGAAGAGCTCTTCAGGACTAAGCACAGGGATTATTGTGTTGTAGAGAGTGTGTGAAGTTAATGGAAAGGTCTCCCCCTCTCATTAAGCCTTTCACAGAATGGCTGCTTTTCTCAAGGAAGGCTTGTGATAATGAAGTGATCTCCTTGGTGCTTGAGGAAGATGCATGCTGTGCTTTATGTAAAGCTGCTTCAGCAAGAACAGGTAAAGAGGGGAAAGTGAAAGTCAACAAGGCATCTGAAAAAAAAGGTAGCTGAAAATTGTCCCTTTTCAGATGCTTAAAACCAGTTTGCAGCCAAGATGTTTGTTCTAGTTTAAGAGAATGGTTTCCTTTTTTTTTTTTTAAGCTGACAGGAGGTTTCTAATCTCACCTAGAAAGTAGCAAGTAGCAACCTGCTTAATTTCACCACCACAGAACTCTGAATAATATACATGCAGTCAGTATACAATATGCTAGCATACCATGCTGTTGTACAAATGTTATATGCCAATTTATTAGATTTAAGGAGCTCACCTTTATATCGTGTCAGAAGCTGCTTCAGAGTTAATTTTTGGTCTGGGTCTGAATCCTTGACAGCTGTGTCAGTGGCTTCCAGAAGGCCAGCACGTCTCAGATCCTCCTCTACTTCTTCAAATGCTGTTCTTCTGTGTCTTCCATTCAGTTTGTTTTCTTGCTTTATCTTGCGCCTGTAGGGACTGCTGCCCTCTAAAACGTACCTGAACAGCAGAAGAATGTTCAGTGGCAAAGAAAGAAGCCTAACAGTCTTGACGTAATAATTAGCTACAGAGATACGGTATCAAAAATACACCAAGTTCCTCTCAGTTTTATTTAAAAGGCAGCTGCAAAACCAGAGATAGTAAAAAGACTGGGAATTTTACTTCGCACTTATTTCAATTCATGCTACTGCTCCACCTCCATTCTAAGGACAGGAAAAGCAGTACTTCTGAACTGGATTCAATTTTACTGGTGGAAAGGCATGGGTAAGCAAGCTGTCAACTCCCTGTGTAGCTCAAGTATTTGGTAGCTTTGACTTTAGGGCAAGGGAGTTCCAGAATAGACTGATGGTCAAAAAAGCCTGATCACTTGCAGTGCAACTCTCTCTCTTCTGAGTGCTGAAATTTTTAGCCAGCTCTGGGGGTAAAAGGAGAGGTGTTCTGCCATACTGGGATGTTAAGTCTTTTAAAAGCTGTCATGACAAATACTAGGACTGCAAATGTGATCTTAATAGCTAAGCGGGCAGCTCAGAGCAACAATCTGCAAATAATTTACAACAGCTGATCAATTTACTATCTCAAATATCTGAGCTGCTGGGACCCTCCAGTAGCTACAGCTGATAACAGAAATCACCGTCTCACTTTCTGCTGCAAGATGAGGCTTACAAATGGGAACTGTTTGGTACCATGCATCTTTCACCTTCGGTGCTGGAATCTAACTTCACATTTCTTTTGCTTGCCATTGTCTAACCACCACCGAAACAAGAGTGGATGAGAAGTCTGTCAATACGCAGGCACTGACAAACTCCTCATGGCAAAGTTCACTTCTTTTTGAGTGCTTACGTAGTATCTAATTTAGAAAGGCTTTTTGGCATAGGCATAGACCCCACTGAAGTATAAGAAGTATCTTTTACAGTCAGTGCTTTAGCAGAACTCCAGGACTGCAGGTGATGGGGAAATTTGAGAGGATCTCATTTTTAAATTTACGTACAGATCTAGTGCAGTCTCAAGGCCAACCGTGCAACCTCAAGTACCAAATACATCTGAGAACATTTGGCAATTCCATACCTCGTCATTGCAATCACATCTTCCAGAAAAAACTGATCCACAGGAAACGTTCGACCTAAAAGGAAATGCAAGAATAAATCTACGTGCCACACAACACCCACAGAAGAGTGAAAAGACAAAAGATGACCCGTATTTCATACAAGTTATTACTTTACACGCTGGCTCCACAACTTTATTCCCTACTCCACCTCTGTGACCGAAGAAAACGAACGGGGGACTCTCCGTCTATACTGTGCTCTTCACTGTAATTTCTGTCTAAAGCAAGCAGTGGATGTTTTCCAAGCACTGTTTGGTGACAGGCACACACACTGTCAGAGGAGGGCTGATACGCTTATGGGAAGTTTCAGCTGTGGTGAAACTAGCTCAGGGAACCATGCCGTGTGTATCTTGTCATTTTTGGCTTTTTGGGAAGGATATTCTGCTGGTGTAAAGCAAGCACCAAAAACATTCGATTTCCAAGACTTTTCTCATAAATCTCATGAGTCTTTCCTTCTAAGCACTTGTAATCATAGTTCTTGTAGAAATCCTCATCTTGCCACTTTACAAAATTAGCCCTTGTCTGAAGTCTGAGTTAAAATGATCTTTTTACTATTCACCACTGATTTGCACAGGAATAAAAAACACCTCACAAGCAGAAAAACTGAAACCAAACCTCTAAAACAACAAATGTTGACAAGATAATAAAAATGACTGTTTTCACCTGGTATGTTAATAATTGGACAGGAGTGAAAGTACTGAGAAAAAAGCTCTGCATTCAAGGTGGCACTCATTAGTATAATGCGCAGGTCTGGCCTCTGAACCATTATATCCTTCAAAACCAGCAGCAAGAAGTCACTGAAGAAAACAAGCAAAAAGACATTTGAATTTCTCCAGTGTTAGCTTTTAGATCTCTTTTTATCCTCCCTATTCTCTCCGCTTTCACGGTGTTTTCAACAGCACAGCAATACCATCACATCAACAACATGAGCTTCTCAGAATGGATGGAGGCTAATAATGCAGTATATTAACGGAAGCCAATCTGCTTATTTTCTGGCCTTTCCTTACTAGAGGGTAAGGATTACTTGTCAAATTTATTTAAACAATGAAAAGCTCTGGTTACGTTATAAATTAATTGCAATAATGACAAGACAAGAGCATTAGATAACAAACTAACTGAAAGTAATAAATGAGTCATTTTTGCTCCTTCCCTACTGGAAGAGCCTCTTGAACTTATCCACTCTTCTCTGGTCACTGTATTTTCCCCTACATATTATAGCTTTTGTGGCATGCCTAGAGAACTGGCTTCCAAATGATTTTAGATGAGAAGAAAGAAGAAATCTTGAGAGATGCACATCCTTTTACGAGGCTAAAATACAACCTGAGCTGTAGAGTAACAGGTCACAGTCAAAGTCTCCTCAGAACCCACTGCATTTCAGTGTTTCACACGGAAAGCATCAAAGAAAACGGCCCTTGCTGCTTAGTTTTCAGAGAGAAAAAAAAGCTCCCAAAAGGAGGAATGTGAAGAATTAAGGTATTTGTTAAAAGCTGAAGCAAAGGAGGAATAAGAAGCAGACAACTGTGGTTAAAAAGTTACAGAACTCTCCAGCCCTATTCAAAACTTCTTTTCAACAGCACTGCCAGGTGCTGGTAGATTGGAAGCACAGAAATTAAGAGAGATGTGCTTTCTTTGCAAACTGCTACAACACAGCATCCTGTTGCCCCAAAACAAAAACCTAAAACCGGACTCCTCCCACTACCCCACATTACTGCCACGAATGACTTCAGATGCTTGGATCTTAATCACCTTTATCCTTCTGATTGTGTTTCTTCATTTTGCTTACGGGATAAAAGATTATTTACCTTTCTTCTGTTCTTTCATGAACTTCATCGACAATAACATGCGTGATTCCCTGCAGTGTCAGATCTCCTTCCAGCCTTCTCAACAGCACACCGGTAGTGCAGTACAACAGTCTGGTAGCTGAGGACTGGAAAGGTGAAACAAAGCACTTGGTTGAACTTTGAACAACCTAATATAGTGCAAAGAGAGCGCCACTGTAAAGCGTTCAGTTTCAGCTGACTGCCACGGGAAACGTATAATTCTTGCTGGAGACAGAACTGGACGATTTTTCTTTGATGACTAAACCTTAAGAGTATCTGCTTCTTACCTAAGAGCATTGCTAACTATAACATGTAAACAAAGAAATCTGAACTGTTTTTCCTTTGGAATTTGCTTTGTGATAAAAAACTCAGATCTCTGTCCCTAGAAAGATTCAATGAATCTGAGCATGCAATTTTACACATATTTCTTGGAAAAAAGCGATCAGCTGGAATGAAGATAAAATTTCACTTCCAGGACACCAGTTTAAATTCAGTTCCTCCTTCTGGTTGACTGAAGCTGTAAGCTTCAATCTCCACTTGGAGACAAATGGGAACAGAGATGTGGAAATGAAGTCAGCAGCCTCAGACAACCTTTCCGAGGACAGAAGTATTACTCATAGCCTCAGACCCTTCATCCACAGTCTCAACAGAAACAACACGACAAGTCGTAGCACTTCCACTCTCATTCTGTAAAGCGGACCATGCAAATGGGGATGAAATAAAACAAGATGTATTTTACTATATAATATAAAACAGGTGATGATGAACAGATCATCAACATGATGAACAGATGAACAACACTTGCTGATCTTACTATATAGTGGATACAGGACAGAGATTCTGTATGCTAGACAAACACTACACATGTTTTAATAGAACTAAATGAAAGCCAACAAGCAAAGCATACGTGCCTTTACGCTTTCTAGGCGGATCTGATATCCGACAGTCAGCCCAATCCGTTCTGTTCTTTCTTTGGCTACACGTTCAGCCACTGAAATGGCAGAGATCCTGCGAGGCTGAGTACAGATGATGTTTGCAACTTTGTTTGGAGAACCTTGCAGTGAAGCATCCAAAATAAACTGAGGAATCTGAGTGGTTTTCCCACATCTGCATGACAAAATCAGGCATCAATTAAAAGCAAACAAACAAACAAACAAACAATAAATATCTTCCATCCACATCAATTAAGATGACTGTATTCCACTTGAAATTTGTTTCGCTAATGTCATATTTTACACAAACCTTATCTATGATTGCTGTCACTGGTCATGGATGAACTACATCCCTAACCTTTCCAAGACATGGCTATGTGTTGCACTCTTCTGTGTATAGTTTGATACACAAAGTCTGTTATGTACAACCACACCCTTACCCTGTCATGCCGCTCACGACAAGAACTTGGTGGCTCTTCATGAAATCAAGAATGGTTTCTCTTTCTTGCCATGCAGGGAGCTTCTGTCTTTCATGCAACATGGACTGGAAGCGTCTAGAAGACTGATACACAGAAAACAACATAGAAAAAATGGTACTTGTGGACAGTCCTGTCCTAGATTCAACAATTTTAGATGTTAACAGTCCTCCTGGCTTTAATCTGACTTCCTGCATACAATAACCCACCATTTCTTTTCCTTGCATCATGTTTTTCTATAAAGTAGAGCAAAAGGATACATTCTAAAAACCCAAACTGCTGCTGCTGTTATTCTCAGAAGTACTGAATGTATCTTAGCAAGCAGAAGTACTCTGAGCAATCTTCTACCAAGGTATCTAATCTGATACTCAGATAAAAGCTCCCAGATAAAAACTGCAATTGGTTTTTCTTTTCTAACTCTGACAGCAGCAAAACTCAGCTTTGCAAGATTCCTTACTGGTTGCTCAAAGGCAGCAGAATCGTATTGATGAACTTGTGGCTTCTGCATCAAGACCAAGATGCAGAATGAATTGTTAGCTGAACTCCTGCAAGATGAGCAGCACGGTAGTAAGAAAACAACTGGAGTGAAACAGCAGCTCCTTGTTTTAATATTTATTTCTCTAAAACAAGCATGAAAACAGGTATTCTGTTCTGTATACTATACCTTTTTCAGCCGAAACTGCGTGCAGAGTTTAACATTTTCATTATACAGAGACTTTGCTTGCACGTCATACTTTCTGGAAAGCTTTTTCTTGAGGTTCACGTAACTCTCATTCTCCACGACAACTTGTTCAGGCTCATCTTCCTCCTCCTCTTCTGCCACTTCTTCTTCCTCCTGAGGCTCTGTCACTGTTGAGGCTTGAGACAGAGAACATACAGTTAGGTATTCTTATTATGAAGATACATGACCCCATCAGCACTGTAGAGAAAAGACACACATTCCAGGAGCATTTTCAATAAAGAACCTTGCTAGGCAGGAGATGAGGATCTACAGGACAGTTTTTGACACGCATTTAGTTCAACACTACCAGCAAAGCTCCCCTCACCCTGTAAAACAAAAGCACAACTTCTCCAGCTCCATTCCACTTGTCACTGCACCTGCACCAGCGCTGCTCTGCAGCACCACGGTCTGGGTGGCTGCGTGGTGAACCTGACTGGCAACATTTTGCCTTCCTGAGTGTTTTTGATCCACTGCAGCTCCCCTCTCCAATCCACTGCATGACCACTTGTATGCAGCACAATACTGCAATGGCAACACCAGCCTAAACTAATTAAAACTACGCTTTAAGTGGTAGGCCACTGCCAAGTACTTTTAAACCAAGGCTGAAACTGGACCAGACACTTTGGTTCCTACTGCCTATCAAGTTTATATTTTTCTGTGGAGCTGTTAAAAAAAAAAAAAAGGAATAATCTGTTTTCATGATTCAGGTGCTCTAAAATGTCGTGCTATTATTCTCGCAAGCTGTCTTTAAGCAAGTTTGCCTTAGATAAAACAGCTTTGGAATTGACAGCTAGGTCATCTATGCTATGAAGTTGCTTGTCAGCCTGCCATAAAAGACAGAGCGCTGCAATTCTCCCCCTAAAAAAAAAAAAAGTACCAAGAGAACCAATGCAGACTTGTTTGCAACATTTACTCAGCCTTATATCCAACTTTACAAAATTAATTGTGAGGAAGGGCTGGTAATCGTATTTTTTCTTCTAAAAAGATGCTTCTGAATTGGTGAGTAGCAGATGCACAAAAGCTTGGAAACAACCTGCCCCATTCCCTTCCAAATACACAACAGGCCAGTCTTGGTGAGCTCACATCCCACCTCTCAATGGCTTTTTAATTGAGCGTGTGGGAACAGGCCTCGTTCACTCTGCCAACCTGAAGTCATTACTTCTACACTTCTTTTGCTCACTTCTCGCCAGCAGAAAACCCTTCTGCTGCAGCTTTATTAAGAAAGGGACTTCCTGCAGCACAGGCAGATTATAGATCTGGCTCACCACATGACCTTAATTCCAGAAATAGATTTGGAAGAGGCGCCTGATTCTGCTCCTTGCCTTCTCCTTTTTTTTTTTTTTTTTTTTTTTAAACCCAGAACCCCTAGAGGGAAATTTGGTGTACCTTCTGACACTTGGTTTGAAGCAGACGTACTCTCTGCATGTAGCTTTCCTGGAGGCGTTGCCAGCAGGGACACTGGAGGAGTGCTGTATTTGTGGTGAGTATTTTCAAGTAACTTGCTTATTTCAGATTCATCTTCTAAGCAAGTCACCAACGCGTACACCACAGGTTCGTGAGACTCTGCAGCTATCAAGGCCTTCCCAAAAAGGAATTCAGCAATGTGCAATCGACAGGCGAGAGGTAGATTCTCATCAGTGGAATAAAATGCCACAAGAGGTGCCTGCAGTGGATACTTGTTTTCTTCAGGAAATCTTACTTCAAGTTCATATATGGGACCATCACTGTTAGTTCTGAGATGAGAATCATCTACAGAGTTCTTGGCTGATCTCAGTGGGTGGTTTGGAGGGAATTCATGTCCGAATCTGCATTTTGAACCAAACTTGCAGCCTCCTTGGAGATAAAATTTACATATTTCTTTTGAAGTCTGCTTTGCTGTGTCCCTCGTACAACCACCCTTTTGTTTAGATTTGCTGAGCCTGTTCGTTAGGTATTCCAGTTCCAATCCAAAAGTCCAAACTCTGTTTTGAATTCTTTCCACAAATTTTTCTCCATAGATTGACCGGAGGACAAATGCCTCTTCTTGTCTCTGTTCTAAACATTCTTCTCGACTGGCCTGAGCAGCTGCTGTAGAAACCTGCATCTTCTCTCCATATCTCTCGGCAAAGCACTGCAGCAGCAAATGCTCCAAGGACGCCCCAATATTACCATTGCAGGATCTCAGTACGGTCCTACAACGCTCACTGTCAAAACCGTACCTGCAACGAAACAGAGACAAGGTGGCAACAAGTGAGTGACAAACTACGAAACAAAATAACCACAGATCCCCTTCACTAGGCTGGCAGTAAGGAAGCACGAGATCCTATTGCTACTACTGAAAAAACAGAACGCCCACAGTCTGTTGTTTATCAGGTAATAAATTAGTTTATGGGGCAACTGTCTCACATCTCAGAATGTAGCACATAAGTGTTACATGGCTGTATTTCCCACTTGAACTGTATAAATAAAGCTCTTCAGAAAAAAAAAAAACCTGAGTCCTCTCACATAGAAAATGCTCGCAAACAAAGAAAAAATAGTTAATAAATGTTCATATCTGAGCAAAATCGATGAAGAAAGATTACAAATTTTCCAAATTATACCTATCTGAAGAAACATACATAACAGCAATGCTTCCTAAGCTTTCCCTAATACCGGTTTCATGATCTTAGAGAAAGAATTGAAAAAAATCACTGTAAAAATGATAGAATGATTTATTTTCATAAAACCTTTATTTCAAGTTCATCCAGTTGAGGATCAAATTTGCAGGAAATACAAGCCTAGCAGTTCAGCACATAGAACTTTCCTGGAGTCAAGTGGAGTTCCAAGCACTGAGGGCTTACAGTGCTGAGACTAACGATTTACCTCTTTGGGATACAAGTTATTCACTGAAAAGACTCACCTGGAGAGTTTGTGCACAGCAAATGCAGACACTTCACTTTCCACAATTTTGTGCTCAGCTGCCTCAGCAGAAGACCTTGGCGTTACGTCAGAAACTTCCTGATCTGTTGACCAGCACTGTTCATCATCAAGGTAATCAGGTTCGTCATCGTCTTCTCCAGAACCAGCTACTCTGATAAAAAAGAGTTATCAAATTAAAATGAAATAAGAAAAAATTATATTGCTGAATAGACAAAAATTATTCCCCTCTAATTTTAAATCCTCTACTCAAATGGGGAATTCTACTATTCCTTTCCCATAGTTAATATTGTAGAGGAACAGAGTGGACGTGAAATCACAGGATTTAAGATAATATTAAAAGCTAAGGGGTAAAAAAAGAACACTTTTTATTTCTACCAGTGTGCCTATTAAAGCGTCTAGAAGAAGTGCCTCTGTTTAAACTAACTCTGATTCAGGAGCCAGATCCTGCCCTTGAAGCTCCCGAAGAAGTTCCTTCACTCTTCTCTGATTCTCCGTTGTCATATGTATGGTCTGCAGAGGCATTTTGGCTTCAGGTCTCTGTTTCGTTTGCCCTCCTCTTCTGGCAGAGGCACTTGATCTGAAAATTAAAATTAAAACAGAACACAACAATGAGTTATCTGCCTGGCTCAAAGGATGCTGACTGAATAGGTATGTGAAGCTGAACGTTAGGATCCAACTCTGTGTTTCAAAGTAGGAAAAGGAAAATTGGACACTTCCATCACCTAAGGAGTGTTCAGTTGGGTTCATTCTTACACGACCAGGATGTGTACACCTGTGTCTGTGCACAAACAGACGCATATGTGGAGTTTATCCTATGTCACATGCAAAGTGATTTAGTAAACACTTTGCAAGGTCGTGCTCTTCTCAGACTAAGTACAGCCAAGTATTTCTAAGATAGCTTGGTCACAATACATTCTGGATACCAAATTAATTTTAATTACAGCTTCTTCTTTGGAATACAAAGAAATGAATATTCCATGTTTATTGGTGCCTTCTGATCACACATGTTTTGATATAATTTCATGGGCAAAGAAGAAAATCAGAGCTTCAAATCTTTTTTTTTTTTTTAAAAGAGTTTTCCCTGCTATAAAACGTTAAAAATTTAATCAAAAGATGCACGTAAAAATTGCTTCATCCTGAAACAGCTTCAGCATCCATTCACTGTTCTGCATATTCAAACACCTACAAATTAACAAAGGACCTGGTTTCCAGCCTTGGTTCCTCGAACAGACAAAAATCATCTCCATCATCCCAGATTTTGGTTGAACACTTCCTATTTCCGCCAAGCTGAGACTTGTTTGAACGGCCACTGCTGCTTCCTCCTCTCCCTCTTCCTCCTCCTCCTCCCGCTCTTCCTTTTCCTCCTCCTCCTCCTCCTCTCCCTCTTCCTCCTCCTCTGTTGGGCTTTCCTCTTCTCTTTGCTGCTGAACTCATGTTCTCCTGCTGAGGAAGAGAAAAAAATAGCCCTTGTTATGAATAGTTATGAAGACGATTTAGCATGTCATAACTGAGTACACATCATTTGATCTTCTATGTGATGACAGAACAACCATTCTCAAACCACATTTAATCACCTTTATGCTCAGGTATTTGTATGCACCTGAAGCAACGTACATTCCTCCAGAACAAGTGGTTTTAGAAAACAAAAGGGCTCCTAATCTTTCTCACAGCTGTTCTGACTGCAGGTCCTCTGAAAAAACACGGAAGAGCCTACCAGCAGCGCTGCCTAGCCCTGGCACTCCGGTTATGTCACTCCGATGGCATTTCCTCGAACATGGCAGTGCAAAGGGCAAACCCTGAGGGGATCCTCC
This sequence comes from Cygnus atratus, assembly GCF_013377495.2. Taxonomy (NCBI): domain Eukaryota; kingdom Metazoa; phylum Chordata; class Aves; order Anseriformes; family Anatidae; genus Cygnus; species Cygnus atratus. The sequence goes on from NC_066364.1 coordinate 108,559,157, forward strand.
ACAGCAGAGAGCAGCCTGTGCCCGGATACCTTTCAACCTGGGCGTTCGCAGGGCTGGGAGTAAAATCCTGAAGGGAGGCTGAAGGGAAGGGTGGGATGGTGATGGTCCTTAGGGTCCCCTCCAGCCCCAACCACCCTGCGCCTCCCCCAGAGCGGTGTCAGGGCAGCTCCGGGCCCAGTGGCAGGGGCTCGCCCCCAGCGCCTCAGCCCCCATTCCCCTTCCCCTGTCCGCCCCCCTCCCCCGCTCCCCATTCCCCTCCTCACCGCCCCGCCGCCGCTGCCCTGACCTGGAAGCGCCGCCTTCCCCTTCCGGGCCGCCGGCCCCCTAGCAACGGCGGACACTTCCGCATAGCAACCATGGAGGGTACACCCCCCCCCCCAACAAACAAACAAACAAATAAACAAACAAACAAATAAATAAATAAATAACAGCCCCTAAACAAGCACACAGAGAGCTGCTTGCTAATTCATCCTGATGGGGAAAGTTGGGGTGTCAGCTAACTGCAGTGACATATTTTTTTTTTTCTTTCTCAGCAGGTGCTGTGGTTTTTCAAGTGTCCTTCATGTTCCCAAACAAAGACAAGTATGGTAAGGAACCCCCGTCCCGCACCAAATTCCTTTTGTCACCCTGCGTGAGGATTTTCAACCCGCGTGGGATGTGTGTGGAGAAATCTGCGCGCGGTCAGCGTGAGGGCTGCACAGATGACATGCTGGCCAAAGCTGCCTCCCTCTGTCCACCACACGCCAAGGCAGGACCTGGCTCCAGGTTGTTTAAAGAAAAAAAAAATTCCAAGCAAACCCCTGGAATGGTCCATGGGGGTCTGCTCTGCCCCATCCTACCTCCCTGCTGGTGGTGGTGGGGGAATTGCCACAGGCTGCTGCCAGCTGGTGCCTGCCCCGTGGGCCTTGCTCACCCAACAGACCACCTCTGGGAGCAGTCTGTCTGCAAGAAATGCAAGAAATGCCCTCTGGGATCTTTTTTTTTTTGGTCTCAAATGATATTTTGAATTCAAAATACCTGGCTCGTTTCCTAGAAGGGGAGTGCAAAAAGACACCCAAGGGTATGCTCCAAGGAACGGGCATGGAGTTCATACCAGCGCCAACGGAATGACGTACATAGGTACCTGGAAAAACAACAAGGTAATTTTAAGGATTCCTTCATTTCAAACTTTGTCTGGGCTTGGCATGGAGTGAGTCTTACTATACCCACCCTTAGATGCATGGAAAAGAAAGCCATTACCTGCGAAGGATCTCAGGCTCTTCTTCCACTAGGGAGTCTTGTCCCAAGCCAGCCTGAAGACTTCAGACACTTGGGGTATTGGGACATCTGCTGCGTCCTGAGGCTTCTACAAATACACTGGTCACTGCTGGCCCTGGTGAAACACTTGGGCAGTGTGGTACTAGTGGTGCCCTTCATGGATGGGCTGTGTGTGCATAGCTGGTTGAGCACAGCCTTTCTGCTTGTGTATATGCACCCCACACACCTCCCTTGACCAAACATAGGAGCTTTGGCCATTGACAGATATGCCACTAAACTGTAGCTGCCCTTGGTTACTGAGTTCACCGGGAATTAATTGTTAAGTACATAAAAAACGCTTATTTTGTTGATTCTGGAGACATCCCTGAAACGAGATAAATAAAGGCCTGCAATTAAAAAATAGCATCTTGTGGCTTTTTGAGATCTAGTCTGTCCTTTTCTCATTCTCATACAAAAATGTTTCTGCAGTGACAAGAATTAAGATTATGGTACAAACATGCTTTACAGCACAGATTTAAACCCCCAGACATGGCTCAGTCTGAAACAAATGAAAGATTTGCAATGCCTTGATCCACAGAAAGAAATTCCAGAAAATTTAATTAACCCCTCAGGCTGTCAGGGTAGATGAGTTATTTGTAGGGCTGGGGACAGCAGTTCCCTGTTGCACAGACTGTAAAGGTCCTGTGAGACTACCAGCAGAGGAAAGATTTATTAGATACTGTGACTGGCCAGAAACTCCAAGCTGTTATCTAAAATCCTTGTAGAAGTAGGAACCTGTCTAAATCTGAAAAAGAATCACTGTCCTCTCCTCTTATCTGAATAAGATAGCAAACTCAAAGGCAGCAATCTGAAAAGATACTGTAATGGAAGGAAATATAGCATATGCATAAACATTAACCCTTTACTTTATCCATCATCTCTCATTAAATGCAGATGAATGGTACCGGAAGGCTAGAACATCCTTCTGCGGCAGTTTATGAAGGCGAGTTCAAAGACAACATGTTTCATGGGGCAGGAAGCTACACTTTTCCAAGTGGAGCAAAGTACATTGGACCATTCAATGAAAACAAGTATGTTTGAAGCTGAAGGGTTCTGTAGTCTTTTCTATTAGTTTTGATTTGATAAGGCGTGAAGTCCAAATAAAATTCACCCAACATGGGAGTAGGTTTCTTTTGCTACCAGTGAAACTTGCACTGAATATCTGAAATTGCTGATTCCAGTTGTATCCATCTCATCAGATCAGTTAAAAGCCAGTGATTCAAGCCCAGTCAGAAGTTTTCAAGGTGGTTCTTCCACTCACCCACTTGTTTTTGTGTTACCAGGTCTCCAGGCTCAGGCAGAGTTAAGAAGAAGAGAACAGTTCAGATAAATTTCAGAATTTTTTCAAGCCTACAGACACATGCAGAAATACAGCACTGATTTGCACTGATAGTTTGCAAAGTTTTTGTTTACTTATTTTTGAGGTACAAATTCTGTAGAGAAAATGCAGAGGTTTATTTTTTATCACTCAGAATAAAATATTTTAGTGCCACTCATACAAAACAACAACTAGGCTAATTTCATTTAAATAAGGGTGTTTTGAATTGCTAAGACACCATCTTTTCCTAAAGCAAGAAGTTGATACCCACTTCATAATTCACAAAACAGATCTAATGAGAAAAATAGCTGTAAAAACTCACAAAAGAATGTTCACATTTATTTTCCTTATGACTTCTCTATCAGATTTCCTAGGTTTGCTTTAGGTTTATTTTTTCTTTAAGTATCTCCACAGTCCAGTATCTGAAATAAATCAAAAATACATATGTGCAGTTAATATGTGGTCTTTCATCATAAAACATCCCTGCCTTGCTGCTGACCAAAAAGAACAGCCATAGTAGTAGAAGTATGACCAATTCTGTTTTTAAATGATTAGACACCAAAGGAAGTATTAGCAAAATATACCTGAATGCAAAATATATTAACCTTTAAGAGGGGGGGAATTAAAGACATTTTACACTATTAAAGTGGCACGTTAAAATCTGCCACGGGGCTGCTGTCCTTTGCTGTCATACCGAATGTCAGATGTGAATTTGGCGTGAAGTCTGAATCTGAATACTCATCTCTGTAGTGAGGGCATTCAAGCAATAGATCACATACACAGCTTTTACTTTATGGGTGTTTCCTTTCAAAAATCTTAAGAGTGATGCCTCTGCTCCCATGGGAAAATGTAGCCCATTGCAAAGGGGCCAGCAACGTGCTTGTCACGGGTAGCTAGTAGCCTTTATTCAAACTAAAATGCTGGCATAGACACACCCTAATTAGTAGGAGAGACCCAATCTTTGCCTGCCACTGCCATTTTCACCAGGAAACTAAGACTTTTCCTTTTTTACACTGTTTTGTGCTTGTTAATACACACTGCTGCCTGACAGCCCAATGCAGGCTACTTTGCCCAGTTTGGGGATTGCCAGTTTCCACCTACTCACACAAGCTGGGTGTCAGTTCACCAGATCACTGCAGCTTTCATGAGAGAACATAAATAGGCAGCACCATGGCAACTCGCTGTGACTGCTAGGTGCCTTCATTTTTTAAGGGAAACATACCTCCAGTAATTGGTTTTGGAAGTTATTTTCCCCTCATTTACAAGGGATGCTGATACATACATTTCTTCTTTATAGCAGTTTTCAGGTTTAACGATGAGCTCGATCACAGCTTTCAAAGATCAGCAGAAATACGTGGTTTATGAGGACCCAGTTCGCACGGCAGTTACTTTTTTTCCCCACTGGAGGCTGTAAATCCTTGCACTTTGTCCTAACAGTAGAGAAGGATGGGGAAAGGGTGAGGCAGGATGAATTTTTACAGCAAGGTCAACACAGTAACTAGCTGCATACACTTACACATCTTTAGGATGTCCCTCAAGGAAGTCAGGATCAACTTGATAGGATTTAATCTCTGATTACTTCAAAACATGACCAGATCTACAAAGTTTTTCCTGTACAAGTGTCCTGGTTTCAGGTAGGACAGAGTTAATTTTCCTCCTAGTAGCTGGACCACAACAACAAGCTACGTGCTAGCAGGATGTTAGAGTAAACACACTTTTGCACAGGAAGGCGTATGTTATTTGGCTGTCTAAGCCACGTGCTTCATAAGTCTTCTTAGCTTGTAGGTAGCTTTTATAAGTTACCACATGGGAGAAAGTTAAAGCAGGTACTTGGTCTGCATGGGGAAGGTTTTGACTCCTGGCACTTTGCTTATCCAGCTTGCGCACACATCGCTGTGCTTCCACAAACTGATCACATTCTTTATTAACAGGCTGCATTCATGTTGTTACAGGATGGAAGGCGAAGGAGACTTTATAGATGAAAACGGAGTGGTGTGGACTGGCATTTTCAGTGGCTCAGCAGCAGTGGGACTGAAGCAGAAGCTGAGAATGTAGCTATTTGGTCCTGACAGCAGCACGAGTCAAGGGCAGCCCTGGGATCACATTCTGGGTTCAACAGCTGTGATGAGTTTTCAACAGGCATTGATTTCTTCATGTATTTATTAAAAATAACTCCTGAGGATGGATGTCACTGGTAAATAAAGTTACTTTTCTTTTCAGACTAGTTAGTTGAAGTAAACACCTGAAAGAAAAGGGATTGGAAAGGGTGAATTTATAGGTGGAAAAGTTAATGTACAGAATTCCTTTTTGTTTTAAACTCAACTAGGAATTTCTTTCTCCCTGGGTTTCAAAAAAACAAACATCATCAACAAATGAAGCCTAATTTATGCTCAGCTTCTGTAACTTTCCCCAGAAAACAAAACTCCCCACCCACAAAAGCCTTTGCAAACACAGTGCTATGTTTGGACTAAGCCAGGCATTCCGCAGTGGGGTCAGGACAGAGAGCAAGTGCAGCTATAGCATGGCAATTACTTCTCCCAGGTAAAGCCCATAAACCCCAGGCTCCAGCAGCAGACTGCTCAGAGACATGCGCCGAAGCCACTTTCCTCTGGGAGGGAAGTCGACAGGTGAGCACACAGGGGAGGTCTGTTCACTGTCACCATTCCTATCAGAAGGTCTAATGCAATAATAAATCTATTTTTCTTATCGTTTGGGTTTGTACCTCAAAGGTCTCCTTGCACTCTGAATCTAATGAATAGCAGGAAAATTGCTTTCTAGTTTAAAAAAAAAAAAAAGCAACATGCCATCTTTGTCAGGAAAAAAAAGTGTTGTCTTTGTTCGCCAGATGTTTAACAGAGTTCTAGTAAATACCTGCCCTTGCCTCCATTTGCAACCACAATGTACAAATTGGTACTCTTTCAGACGTGTCTTCAAATACTCAGTGCATTTTGCTATGATTTGGAAAAATCTTGGGCTCTTTGGTTTCTTAGCAAAATGAAAAAACTAGCACATTATCAGCACACTGAAACACAAGCTGCTTGTTGATCATTTGGCGATAGAACTCCTTGGGTTATATTCACAGGTATTCTTCTTCAGTATCACTATTTTGTTTTGCTCAATTCTGTTGTGTTTTGCTCCTGAAATAGCCAGGTCCAAGAAAGAAATACAGTGTCCTTGTCCCTAGTCCTCAATTTCAGGGGTAGCAGCATCTTCACAGAGCTTCCATTAACCTGCAAGTCTGTCCTTTCAGCTCCTTAGCAAGGCCTCCACATCACCTCCTTTTATCTGTGCTGCACAGTAATTATACTGATTTAGGCGCTGCGTTTTACATTTTAGGTTTTCTGCCTGAAGGGTATCTTTGATGCTGATATTTGTCTTTCAGTGAGAACTTATCCTTCCTTTTGCTGCTGTTCTTGCTCCTTTATGCCTCCCTGCTCTTCTGCTCCGGAGTAACTCACCAGACTAGCTCAAATCTTTTCCTGGCACCCTGGCCATGGGTTACCTGTTTTCTCCCCATGTTTTCTTGATGCCATTCGGTGCAAAAAGCCCTGCAGGAACTTGGTGATGAAGTGGAGTAGACATCAAAGGCTACTGCCTCACACTCCCCCACCTCCCTCAAACCCCTTATTTTTTTTCTGAAGGGAATTTTTCAGGGTCTAACAAGAAACAGAAAATACACAAGTGCTGGTGGTTCCTGCTCCCCTGCCTTGGCTACTCTGGCTGCCTTGCTCTGAGCCCTGAACAAGAAAGTGCACAAGCAAGAAGCCCTCTCGGCCCCGGCATCCTTAATGAGGCCATGCAGGACAGGAGACTGAGGTTGTCAAAGAAGGCGGGGAGGAGCCGGTCCCGTGTCCCTGCCCCAACTGCTGGCTGCCTCGTCTGGGTGCCACAGGAGGTATTTAAAAGCCTCTAAGCTCAGCGAGGTAGCACAGACCACGCCAGCACCCGACTCGCACCGTATGGCCCCCTCCACTTGTCACTTCCCGAGGCTTCTCACACTCCCTTCACAGCAGCGTGCCATTCTAATTAAAAAAGAAAAAAGTCGGTATCTTCTCCTTCCAAGCACGCAGTCCTGATTTTTGCATGGGGATGCAAGGATGTGACCCGAAGATTACATAATTAGAAGGCATTTGTTATGCTTACGTTTCAAATCAGTGATTAGCATGTGACAGTCCCGTCCTGGGAAACGCCAAGCCACCATTGCTCTCCTCTCTCTCCTTTCTTGCACACTGCTAATTCCCAACTCTGGCAACCGCCAGCGCTGAAGGCTCTTCAACTAGCCTGGGGTAAGTTTAAAATGTACTCAGCATGAGATGAAGTGTGGGATTAGTAATGCCATTTTCCTATTATTGGAAAAAGCTTGAGCAGGAGGTATTTAATGTCGCATGTGCAGCATGTAAAATGGTATTTAAAATACTTTCGATCTTCAGTGCCCAGTTATTTCCAGCAGATTTCTTCTAAGACTGTGAACGGAGATCTAGCTTCATAGTGTGCTGGAGAATCTTGTGAGGATGCATTTATAATAGGGGCTCTAGAGAGGCTGAAAGGACCTGTTTTGCTTTTACTGTTTAAAGAGCTAAGTTGAGGTCTCTTGCTAGATTGAAGTATTTGGATGATAACTGTGTTAGAATTAGCTGGAGACAAAGCATAAGACTGAAGAGAGCGTGTCTATGATTTTTTTTTGCTCTCTTAGAGGACTGGAGGTGTTCTCCAAGCGGGCTATTTAGAACAGACAGCAATCTCAGCCAGGAGAATTGGGAAACAGTCACCAGGAAGATCCTAAGCATTTATTTAGGAAGACTGTAGATGTTTAGCAACATCTACAGAAGCAGCAAAAGTGCATAGGGATTCTCCTGCATTGTTCCCCAATTCCTGATTTTGAGAACAGAACGGGACAGAAAGCCAAAGAAAGAACTGTTATCCCTCAGGCTAGGCTGTAAATGTTTTATCTAACTTAGACTGTTTGCATGCTGATGCTTGGGGTATTTCAGTCGCTTTAACAAGTGATCCTATCTACAGTCGATTATTTCTGCCATTCCACGTGGGGGTCCAAAGCAGACTGCTGGTGTGACTGCTTGTCAGCAAGGAAAGTGTCCTGTGGTGGGCTGGCACACCAGGCAAAGCCTGGACTTGCTGTGGGAAGAGGTCCACCGGTGGTTTAGGAAACAGCCTCACGGAGGACATGCAGGGTTTGCTCCCGCTGCTAATGTGCACATGTATTCGTGTATGTGCATATGGGAAGGGGTTAAAGGAGTGGGGTTTGCTCTGTATTGAAAAAAAGAAGGTGAAGACTGAGGGGTGCCTCTTGCTGTTTTTAACTGCCCTGAGGGGGTTATAAAGCAGACGGAGTCCAGATTCTTCCCAGAGGCACACAGTGAAAGGACACAAGGCAATGGGCACAAGCTGCAGCAAAGGGAAATGTCCCAGTTGGGCACAAGGAAGGAATATTCTTCCCCAGGGTGCTGGATGAGCCAGAGGGGCTGCGAGGACTCTCGTGTAGGAGGTATTCAAACCTGGACACAGCCCTGAGCCACTTGGTCTAGCTCCGAGTTACAAAGGTCCCTGCTCACCTAGACCCTGCTGTGAGCTTATTCCTTCAGTCCCCTGCTAGCAGAGGCAGGATTCGAGCAAGCAGCCTGCAACCAGGACCTCAGGGCTGAACACCAGTCCGATTTTCCAACCCCTTTTGTCACCCTCGAGGAACAAGCCAGACACTGCTCAGCAAAACTCTTGTCCTTGGTGAGGACAATATTAACAGCTTCCCCACCTGGCAGTCAGCAGGACAAGAGAACAAGAACTCGCTCCAAACCACACAAGAGGTTTTGTTTTAATGCTGAGGAAGGACCGACTACTTTTCCTCCATATATACAGCAATTCAAAAGAACCAGGGACAGACAGGCAATGTTATATATTCGTGGAGTCCAGCAGTGAGTCCTAAATGCTGGAAAGTATCCAATGCAATGCGTTTATTTAACGTAACAAAGAGCAGTACAGTGACTCAGGAAATTGCAGGCTGCAGCTAAAGGACACACAAAAGACAGACATTCTGGCAAAATAGGGAATATCTTCTGGACCCACTTAACCAAGGTCAACCTATTTTGCGGTGCAGACACATAGCAGAGCTCCTGGTGGTGCCTGGAGCTGGAGGGGATGGCGGCATCCCTGGTGCCCCAGTTTCAAAGCCTCACTCCTGAGCTCTGCAGAGGACAGAGACTGGGCTCAAGTATTGTCCTTGTCTGAGTAAGTGTGATGTGGAAGCTCCTCACATAGCTCTCTGTGGGTCTCGCTGTATGGGAATTGTTTCCAGTTCCCTCTATAAGGAAAAATTTCCGCAGATACCAGGAAACCACAGTGTTATTACAACCCAGGAGATAAGATGGGCAAGGGTCCCCCTTCCAGTCCTATGTGCCTGAGAACTGAAGACAGGTAAAAGGACAATGACATGTCCTCATACGAGCCCTTCTACAAGCATTACTTTTCTCTAACTAAAATCCCAGGTAGGTTATTTTTCTTCATATCAGACATATCTCTTTTTTTTTCTGTACTGGATCCAAGAGGTTGCAGAGTACTTATTACCTGTAGTACAGCAGTGGGGGTTCCACCCGTGAGTTTCCCCTCCTTACGTGCACCGTCCCTCATGACAACTGCAAGTTTCCTTGTGTTACTGGAGGGCAACCACGGATGCTCTTCGGACAGCATCCTTCACGCTGAATCTCTGCTGTGAGGCTGATGGCATAGCTCCTAGTGACGTGCTGGGCAGGGGGGCTGCAGAAGCAGGACCTAGACAGAGACACAAGTGTTTTGAGGTCTCAGATGCCTGCGAGGAGCTGGTCTACGAGAGAAAGCTCACAGAGCATGGTAGAACAGATTTATGCTTTAATTCTGGCCTTTCCTCACCTCGAGTGCCTGACATTGCAACTTGTTTATATGCACTTTCTTCATGCACTACAGTCCCCCGACTCCCCTGTTTAGGGGAATGCAGTATGGATTACAGGTTCTCCTTTTTGTGTGTTTGGATGCATATATGTATGTATACATGTATATATCCCATGTGCTGATATTTTCCCTCAGTTTCACTCTTCTCCATCCTTTCCCTGCATGAAAGAGATGTTTTCTTTCCCTTCCATGAGGGAACCAACATTCAAACCCAAACACACCTACGATGCTTGCTAAGCAAGCAGCTGGATAATGCTGTTCAGCAGCTGAGGGCTGAAACTGCTGTTTCCCATTTCAGACAGTTCTGCTCTTCCAGCACAGCTCAACAAACGTCTGCCTCTCCACCCCAGCAGGATTATGAGCTGCTGCTCTCCCACTTCCGAAATGCTGTGCTCCCACACCAGATGCTCTTGCTACTGGCAGGGTACACCCCACAATACTTCAGCAAGTGGATAGTAAAATTATAAAATATCTAAGACAGGCTACGCAGTTGATGTACTTGAAGGCATATTCATGTAATTAATTCCATACTAATTGATGATTATTAACAGTTAACTATTACATGGTGGTATATTGCTATGACTGGTAGAGTAAGGCATTAATAATTTAAAGGCAAAAGAACTGTTAAACATATGTGGTTTTGGTAAAAAGAAAAAATGTAATAAACTTCTGGCAAACAGCTGTTTTCACTGAACATGTTTATCATAGAGAAGGTTTGTATTTCTTTCATATCTGTTTCAACTTTCCAATTTGTTTGTTTCCCCCCATTATCGCAAAAAACAATTCTGAATTTTGAAAGCAGTTCTCAGTGTTACACGAGCTGGTGCCAGCTCACTGGCCCACTAACAAAAGCCTCAGGAATTTGCCCTGGCATCGGCGAGTCTACACTGGGAACAAAGTTTAACAACTTTGCTACTAAACTAACTGCTACTAAGGTGAAGTTAAAAGACTGTTTCACTCAGAGACCCAAACTTCTGCAACCTTCTCCTCAAGACTACTAAAGGATGGGTTAGCTACTTTAAAAACAGCAGCATATTTATTTGTTTCAGAACCAAATTCTTGCCATCCTTGGCGAATCTAAAAAAAAAAGAAAAAGATTTCTTTTCCCCCCACTAAAGAGGGCTGGGGCACAGAGCACAGGAGAAGCTGATAGAGCTGGGTTTGTTCAGCTTGGGAAAGGGAAGGCTGGAAGGTCTTACTGCCGTCAGCAATTACCTTGTAACAGAGGAGACAGTCAGGCTTTTCTCACAGACACAATGAAAGGACAAATTGCCGTAGGCACAAGCTGCAGAAAGAGAAAACTTGGCCGGAAGGAAAAAACATCTTCCCCATGGGAGCAGTGCTGCCCTGGGACAGGTCCAGAAAGGTTGTGAAGTCTCCATCCTAGGAGGTGCTCCAGCCATGACTAGACGCGGCCCTGAGCAACTTGATTTAGCTTTGGGGCCAGCCTTGTTCTGAGCAGGGAGTCAGGGGACTCCATCTAAACTCTGCCATGAGCCTAGAAGTCTTCAGAACCAAAAGATAACCTTTACACTATCAGCTGATAGAAACCAGATTTAATAAATTAGAACATTTACCTTACTGCAAACCAGGAGTCCACCTCGAAGCCTTCCCTGCCTGCCTCACAAAACCCACAGCAGCATCCAAAGCCTGAAGCTCTGACCCTTCACCTTTGCTCAGGATTTCCAAACATGTCAGGAAAGGATCCCCTGTCCTGAGAAGCAGCTCTCTTACAGTTAAGCAGCTTATCCTTGCATTAATCCTCCATCTCAAGAAGATGTTAAACCTCAAGTCCCTCCGGCACTATGCTGGAAGCCTCTTCCAGTCCTCATCACACCCTCAGAAAGAGACGGGTCAAGTATGCTGCTGCTGGTGGCTGTGCTGCTCCCAGCCTTACCACCAGTGGCATCCCTTGCCAATAATAATGCAAAGCATCACCTCGACCTCAGGGCCTCCGACAGCATCCCTGCCTTCCTCTCTTTTGAGCCTTGACTGCCACCAGGAATGACTGCTTCGGCAGCATTTCCTAGAGCCACAAAGAGCTTCTCTTGCATCTCTCCCACCCATTTAATGCTCCAACGCTTCGTGCCCTCCTCTGTGCTTGCTTCCCTGCAAGCACCACCCCAGGCTTCTCCAGACCACCACAGCTGCCAGCAGAGCTCTGCACCGTAACCAGTGGCCCCACCACTCCAAACTTCCATCTGCCAGCACAGCCTTGGGCATATCCACATCAAACAGGAACCTAGATGGGAGATTATTCCACACTCCTGTGTTACATCTGGTTTCCTAGTAAGGCTGGGCACAAGGCGACTCGCATTAAACCCTGGGGAGATGAAGTGTGGATGTGGGGCAGTGCCCACGCTAAGTCTGAGCTGGTACAATCCATTTTTCTGGGGCTCTGCCTGCATCACTGATCAGTCATTATCTTAAGACTGTTCCCAAGGTCCTAACCCCGCTACCTGACCCGCGAGATGCTTTACCAAGGAAGTGACTTGGGCGCAGCACCGTGCTCTGTCGGCCCTGGTTTCCACAGAGGCTGTGGCTATACCCATTAAGGTGTCATGCAGCACTCTGTGCCTCCGAAAGCCAGGGAGAAAACCGCCAGAGAAACCAAGCATGGCAGTACAATGCCCTCAAAAGTGCAGGACCGTGCAGCAGCACTGCGAAGGCAATAGCTCTGCGGCCCAAACCCAAGTCTGGGGGTCATTTTGGGTGATCATTCACACAGGAAAAAGCTGGTTCTCTGATCTAAAGAACAAACATCTACAATGATGTTTGTTTGCATCTTACTTTTTCAAATACATCTCATTTTGCTTCTGTGGTCAAACAAGAAGCGCCTCGCTGAGCAAATAGTCTCTGTGGAATTACATAGGACTTCAGTCACCCATCCACATAAGCACAGCTGGCCTTGGGCTGGGAGGGAAACGTTTGTACCGGCAGCCCAACCTGCTTGTGGAGGCACTGAACCCAAACAAACCGTTAGGATGCCTCATTCCCTCTCAATTCCTTCTTCCTCCCCTCGTTTTCTGAACTTTGAGCATCTCTGCTCAGTAAATCCTTTCTGCGTCTTTCTGCACTCAGGGTTCAGACCAGCTGACCCATCGCAGGGCTCACATGTGGGCAACTGTAAGCCATGGGATGTTCCCAGTGACCAGCCAGAACCCTCCAGAGTGAGCACAGGAGTCCCTGCAAGGACGCACACCCTATAGCAGCCATGGACTCAAACAAACAAGAAGGTAAAGCAACCTCTAATTTCACTTCTTGATAGTATGAAAGAGAGTTAGGAAGACAGCTGCCCTCATACAACATGTTGCCAGCCACCAACCAGCCCCACAAAAACACCTCTTAGCTGTGGCAGCTGTGGGCAAATGCTCTCTTCTTTTAGTTTCATAGAAATATTTGGGGTTTGAAGTTTTCTGTATCTTGTTTTAAAAACACCTCCCTTTTCCCCTCTGGAAAATAATCCCGTGGCATACGTCAATGCCATATGGGAAGTCATTCTCCTCTCCTGCCTTGGGATGCAGAGAGAATTCCAGCTGTCAAAAGCTGCATCTTACTGCAGTGAGGATCTGCTACTCTCCCCCACGTGCTTTGTTGCAAGGGGTTCTTGCTCATGTCAGTGCCACATCCCAGACTTCTGCACTGGTCCTGACCTCCCAAGCACCAAGAGATATTCATGCCACGCTGCCTGAACACAACCAGTCCTGCTACAGTCAGCAGCACTTCTAGGAAGCATGCAAAGCCCACAGGTTTCAGGTCCAGGGTTTTAGTCGTTATGGGTTTAAGATGTTCTTCTTGTAGAGGAATGTGGGGCAGGTGGTACTGGCTTTCCACCCCAAAGCATTGGTAGCACTGTGCTCTGCCTTGCCACCTCAGAGATGATTGTGTCCATGTGCTGAGGAACTCCCAGAACTAACAAAGAGCAAAGGGAGCAGCCTTCAGGAGTGCCCACGACTGCCAGCTCAGGAGAGAGAGCCTAGATCATTTCTAGCCCTCTTAAAAGATGCTTGGTGGTGCCAACATTCATTCATGGCATGGGCAACGCAAGAGTTAATTCCTCTATTATTATTATTCTAATTTGACTAAATTAGGTCTGTGTACCTAGGCCCCTGCACTGTAGCAGGCTGAAAAGGAAATTAACTCAAGGATTTTTTTCCAATTAATTGGCATGCCCCCACGGGCTGCAGATGTTCGCTGCAGAAATTGGGAGATAACCACGAAGCCCCTTGCTTCCCAGCTGTGAGGGAGCCACGCTCTGCTCGTGCTCCCGGCAGTGACTTTGCAGAGGTGAGCTGGGTAGGACTGGGTACATACAGAGAGTGCTTCTGCTCACGCTCACGGTAAAGGTGGGAAGTAAAAGCACAGAAGCAGAGATCTTCTCTGTCTGATCTGGCCTTTCTCAGTCGCACTTCCCTGCTTTGAGTGTGTTTGAGGACATTACAGACTGATCCACCTCCTCCAAAACCAAATGAAAGATCCCTGCAGACTTCTACAGGGCTGGCTCAAGCCCCCTGCGTTATTAGTTTGAAAAACACACAAAGAAATGAGATAAGAGAGCCCGTGGCCCTTCCTTGTTGTGCTACCCTTGTACCTGACATCTCTGACTCTTCACAAAGCATCCAATATGCCCACCATTTTGCAGAAAGAGCAGCTCCCTGTTCTCCACGCATCTGATTTGTATTGTGCTATTAATTAAGAAATACGCCCTCTTGCTCTTTTTGGGTCAGTCATTACCACCCTCACAGTAAGACTCCAGCATTAACCTTTACATCAGAACAGACCTGTACCTTGGAGTTTTCTTGCAGTAAGTACACTGGCTGCTTTCTCAAGCCCCAACTCCAGGAATCCAAAGAAAGCTCATCATTCCATTCAGGCCAAAAGTTGGTTTCCAGTTCATGAGGGTTGCCTAAAACAAACAAACAGACAGAACACCTGAAAAAACAGACCCTGAAGGGCCAAACTGTAAAATAAAAACAACTTGTCATTTAGAAGATAAACCTTGGCATTTGGTGAGAGCTGGCTGATCAGTTTTGACCCCAAACAGCTGGCAATGCTAGTGATGGTTATTCCTCCCAGTAAGCCTGCTGTCCCATTTTCCTCGGGAAGAACCTTGGGGAATACTCCCTGGAGGGTCAGCGTCTGACCCTATAACCAACGTCCATGGCTACAAGACTGACTGGCACATGGGCAGAGAGGGGCACACGGCCTCTCCTCCTCTGCCTCTCACTTCCTCGAGTCACTAGGGAATTTGCTTACATTCCTCTGAATCAGGACAAATTCTAGAGACCAGAATAGGGCCAATGCATAGGTGCCCTTGGCAGTAACCCATATTCCCCCTCAGGGGCAAAGTAATCAGAACGTAGGTGTGCCTTGTAAAGCTCTTGACTTCCAGGCTTCAACTTTCCACTTCATGGACTTACTAACTGCCTAAAGCCCTCTCTGCACCTATTTCAGGCCTCTGCAGGACCAAATTTCTGTGGTTTTGAAGGCCCAGGTGGGTAAGGCACTGAGCATTTGCAGCCAGCATGGGAAGAGGGAGCTTGGCTTCCCCCAGAATCAGGCACGGGGTCACCAGCCACACTGGTGTCTGGCAGCAGAGAGGGGTGAAGCAAATTATTGGAGGCAAGAGAAAACCCACCTTGTGAATTGATGTTACCGAGGGGAGGCAGTACAAACGAGGAACCAGGTGGCATGGTATTTTCTGGGAGGTGAAGGCCAATGGAGCCTGACATAGGGAATAAAATGGGAACCGATAGCAATCAAAGTGCAATCTCCTCAAAGTGCCAGTTCAGCACAACCAGCAGTAACTTCTGGTGGATAATTGAGGGTTTCTGCATAAAAGAGACAGTGTTAGAAGAGGAAATAAATACTTTTTTTTTCCCAATCAAAAACTCTGTAATGCTTAGAAAAGAGGTCTCTGCGGTGCCCAAATTGCTTTTGCAAAACAGACACAAGCTCCTCCATGAATTACGTCTGCTTCAGAAACATTAAACCTAGCTCCGTTACACAAGATCAGGTGGGAATCACAATGCCACAAGAAAACAGGAATCCAGAACTAATGAAAATGCATTTTCGGGTGTTACACAAGACACCATTACCGCTTGGAATGCGTTGTCACAAAACATAACTTAGAGCTTAAAATATACAGACCAGACCAGGCTTTTCAGAAGGATTATAAAAATAATTCCAAATAGTACAGGATGAAAAAAAATCTCACAATTGCAGAATTGCAGAAGAGAACTAAAGCTGCTTCATGGGAAAACTCTGTTACTGAAGGCTGGTACACAGAACTGAACTTTCCAGGGGGCAATTTAGTTCTGGTAGGGCATAAAGGGGTTTCTCACTCCTTTGCAGGGATCAGTTCTGGACAGATACAGGGCAGAAAATGAGGTGAATTTAACATCTGATGTAGTTGAGCCGTTCCCATTTTACAGCTGCAGTTTATTTTACAAACTATATAGTGTCCACACCTCCTAAAGTGAGACGTGAGTCCTTTAAAACTGATTTGTACCTCAAGAGGGACTTTCAACCCTCTGTTCCAGTTATTTATAGCAACTATAATAAGTTATTTTAATTGACTGAAGTTCTTTATTCCCACAGGAGAGACTGAAAGTGTGCCTGTGAGTACCCCTGCAACACAGATTTCCCAGGTAAAGATGAGCAAAATGCCCTAAATAACTCCAAGATTTTAAAGAGTTACTAACAGATAACCAGTAGTTAAAGCTAAATTAAGTGGAAGGAGAAATGTAGGCACTTACACGGAACAGGGCATCTAAAACACACACACTGCATGAACAAACGTCATACATATCACATCTCGGGCCTCATCTTAAAAGACACTCCAGTAAAATTTCCCTGCTCACAACCACTTGTGTCTAGACAGGTGATTTGTGCGCTCAGCTAATTAACTAACTGGCATCATTACCACCAATTAGAGAATGCCAATTTACTGAGCCGGAGGCAGATTTCATGGCTGAGCTCTGATGAGCTTTCTCCAAACCCGCTGAACTGTCCCAGGAGCAAGGATGTGTGATTGCCACAGCGTGTGGGGGGGTCTTCCACAGCAGGAAGCAAGTCCCCTGGGGGCTCTGGGTTAGCCTGGCAGCCTCATGGCTCCTCAGACCACGGGGTACTACTAACCAAAAGTCCAGGGCAGCTGAGCAGGCACTGAGTCTTGCTGCATGCCTCTGCTTGGGTCCTCAGCCCAGAGCTTGGAAACCCTGTGTTTGGTGATCAGGATTTCCAGAGCTCTGCAGCTGCTCTTGGAGTTGGTGTTTCGGCTGCAATTAACCACTGTGGATGTGATGAGATTGCCTGCAGCATGGCTCAGGGAGCACCCTGCCTGGAGGACGCAGGGTCAGTGTCTCCACAGTGATACTTCCTAAGCATTTCCAGTCTGCAGGAAATGCGGTGGTGTTTTGAGCACTTTAAACCTTTTCCAGTTCAACCTGCAAGTGTACTCTGACAGAGGAACGTTTCCCTGAACTGGAAACCTTGGCTGTTTGAGACCAGCCTCGTCACCACTGTGACACCGCTGCCCCCAGTCGCTCCTAAGTGCACCACAGCAAGTGGCTGCAGTTACGGGATGCCCTGCACTGTAAGAGAGAAGCTACTGCTTTCCATTAACAAGGCACTGCTTCTCCTGCCTCATCCTCTTTTCTCATCCAGATGGCTCCAAGGAGATGTGACTGGGCTGCTGAAAAGTCCAGTGCAGTGAGCCCGATGTGCATGGAAAGCATGCAAGCTGCAGGACAAGTGTGCTGGGAAACCTCCCTCTCTAGCGGATACACTCTTAGGGCCAGGCTGCCTGCAGCCATAAATCTGCTGCCTTCCCGCTCTGAGGCATTGCGAGCCTTCCTAATGCTTGGCCTTAGTAGAGTTGCCTGTGACAAACATTACAGCAGGTAGCTGTACTAGATATTTGCTGCTCTCTGGTAAGAGAATACCTCACGCAACTCCAAAACATCAGATGCAGGCACTCTGGAAAGCGTCGGGCTTTGTAACAGATTAGTCTCAGGCAGCATCGCTAACAAGACATGAAAGTCCTCCTGGGTGACACAATGGTTACTGCTTCAAATTAACCACATTCAGATGACATGCAAAGTGATGGGCAGTAGGTAAGCTGGGAAGTAACACAGACAGTACTCCTTTGTTGCCACAGAAGGTTTTGCTCTCTTCTAGGACATATTTCTAACAGTACACTTAGTCCTGTGCAGTACTTCTTCATCATGAAACCATTTTCTACTGGTTTTGACAGTCTTCAGCTCAAGGTCCCTGAGAGCAGGCACAGTGCTAGTGTAAGGACCCTAAGGCAGCTGCCAAGGGCTGGCTCGAGGATGCAGAGCCCAAAACAGCTCAACCAATGCTGGGGGAGATGTGTGGACACCGCTACTAATGAAAGCAAAGGCTTCCTTGCTTCGATGTGGGCACTCCCAGTGGCAGCTAGAGCAGTAAGCGCAGTTCACCAAGGCTTTCCATCTGCTTCCCAAAGTTTTCCATCTGTTTTCCATCTCAGGCCATGCTACCCATAAGCCATTCTCATCTCCCAGTCACAACCTTCTTCCTTGGGCTGCCTTTAAGTCTGAAAAAAGCTTCATGCAGCAGCAGCAGCCACCATTTTTTGCAGACAGCTCAAATTGCTTGCACCTGCCAAGGGAAGATGGCAAGGCTCTGCAGCTTTGCCACCTCTGGTCCTGGAAGCAGCATCTATTCCTTCCCCTTTGGGGACAGCATGGCAGCTGCGACAGGAGGAGAGGCTCAGCAAAGATCTCACAGGCATTTTTAAGTTCACTCTTACAAAGTAAAAATCAAAACCATGCTGAGAAATGGTTCTTGTTTGTCCTCTGATCTCACCCTTCTCATCTCCCCGTAACCGCCACTACTTCCTCCACGTGGTTATGGTTCCCCCCTCTATGTGAGAAGTGATTGCTCCCCTCTGGGCCTCTACAGAGAGCTCATATTCCCCTTGGGTTGGAGATCAAGTGAGAGTCACAAGCGACTGCTGCTCATTGTCCTTTGAGTCATGCAAAACCAGGAGGAGATTCCCTCATTTCCTCACGCACAGCTACCTTTCAGAGCACAGCACAGTTACTTCATCTGAGATGTTACTTGCAGGGTTTTTCCTCACACAGCTGAGGGAAAGGGAGGCAGGTAAAATAGGACTCCCGATGTTGTTTGTTTTTTTTTTTTTGGAACAGGCACTTGTCAGTTCTTGGGCGGGTTCTCAGGATGCACTGTGACCTTGCAGATTCATTTATCCTCTAGGGATCAGGTAGTTCAAATTAACTTGCTAAAGTGTGTTCCTCTTCAACTTCATTTATTCCCATAAATAGGTGGAACCAGGTAACATACTACAGTTAAACTCTTGCCATGTTTCCATGCTAGTATAAAACGCCCTTTTTTTTTTTTGGTATACACTGCACTGTAGATGCTTTAGAAACACTGAATTGGCTTGACTTTCCAAGAGTTCACAAACCAGTGAACTCTCTCATTCTGCAAGCATAATCATCTGGGCAAGACAAGCATGAGCCAATGCTGCACAGGCTTCCATTTGTTGTAGCAGCCCATGGGATTCAATGAGCTCAACCTAAAATCCAGTGCTCAAGCACTACACTGCAGGAGTTCATGGGTGTGTTGCTCCTATACCGCTCCACTCAAGCTTGGATGAAACTTGCATGCAATGCTGCAAGACTGTTTATGCTTCCTATCTATGCTTCAAGCCGTGAAGGCAGCAGAGGAGGGAGTTCTCAGGGTTTCAGGACTTCACACAAGCTCTGGCAGATGTGGCTGATCGATACTGCTGCTTTCATCCATCCAATGGCAAAGTGAAATGCAAATATAACATGCATTTCTGTATCTGAAATAGCTGTTTGCCAGTCGCCTGGGGCCAAGGAAGGATGTCCCTGGCAGGATAGACCCAGGCTGGGGCCCGGAGCAGTGTCCTGCTGGATACACACAGGAACCAAGCTAGCAGGGTGACTGGAAAAGCAGAGGTTGGCCAACAGTGAGCCCCCAAATAAAAAAGTGACCTTCTGCTCTTAGATACATTTGCTGAAACACAGGAGATAGTTTAGTCCAGTCTGTACTCCAAATCTCTTTTGGCTGCCTGTACTTTGGCTTCGCCACGCAAGGACACTGAATTCCCTGCAGTAATCCTTTTTTTTGTTGTTGTTGACTTTGCTGATGCCTAGCAGTTTTTGACTCTGGCACCTCTAGATCTGCACTATCACCCAGTACCCTTTGCAAAGGATCTGTCTAGATTAGCCCCTTTCTTGAAGCATCTGAGGAGGATACAGCCAGACTTGAAGGCAGTAGCATTCCATTTTGAGCCTATTCTACCCGAATGTAGGTATCTCTAGGGCCAGCTTCCAGACTGCCTCCACTTGGAGGCTGCAAAGTCTCCACCCTGAAGCAGATCTCTAGAACAGATCTGACGAATCACACCTTTTCACTTTGAGGAAAATATACAATGCCTAATCCCGATGCAGGCTAGCAGAGAGACTTTGCCTCAGCAACATAAGCTTAATGTTTAAGGGACTGGCAAGCACCTGTGAGCAGGGATGGGAATATTAACATTTTGCACACCTGCAGTACTTTATGTCCCCTCTGCTTCTCCAGGCACGCACATTAGGACGTTTGATGATGCTGGGGCCATCTGACTCACCTTGCTAGGCGCTGGTAAACACACAGATACCAGAAGCAGTGTGGTTTGCCTCCCCTAGCAGCTATGGCTCCACGCAGCTCCTCTAACCCAACAGGCTACACTCACTGCTCACAGGGCAACAACCACTGTGACAGGAAGGTGTCCACTGTGTAGGGGCTGAATCAAGGGATCTTACGCTCCAGCTGGCCTGGGGAATTAGGGATGACTGCCCGAGGAGGGAAGATATCCTCTGCCCCCACCTCCTGCCTCTTGTTCTCCCCCGTCCCATTCCAGCTCCTGTCAGTCCCACTCCTCCTGCCCAGGCAGCTCTGGGAATGTGTAGGGGACCTGTGGGGTAGGCACTGGGGTAGGAGTGGGGATGTCAGGCAGACGTCCTCTGTAAAGATGCTGTTGGTGTTGATCAGAGGAAGATGGTGCATGCCATTGCCCCGAGGTATCGGAAGCCATCTCTGCTCCATTTACAGGACTCAAGCGCCTGAGTTCCCCGGGGTGGCTGTCCTCTTACCATCAGTGCTCCAGTTTTGGACTCAGTTTATAACCAGATGTTAGGCCGAATTTCTGTTGTAAAGGTAAAAAACACTGGTACCGAAGCGCCTTGGGCCGCGACCTCGCCGTGGGCTTTGTGCAGGCAGAACAAGCGCCTTGCTCACAGCAGTGGGGGCAGAGCTCAGGGCTGACAGCCCAAGGTATCCCTGAAGAGGGTGGCCCCGCTTGGCAAGCTGCCTGTGTCCCCTCACTGCCCACCTCCAAACCTGCCTCGCCTGCTTGCTGTGCCAGCCCGGCTCACCCCGCTCTGTCTCCTGCTTCGCCCAGCTGTCAACCGGCTGCCTCCAGCTTAGGTTGGGAGCTCTTCCAGCAGCACTAGAGCCTCTAGGGACAGAAAATAGGGAGAGTGGGCACGCTGTCCATGCCAGGGGAAACCCCCCCACTCCCTCCCCATCACAAGTTAAGAGCTGTCTCTTTCCCTGGAAAGGGCCCAGTGATAAAGGACAGAGCTGCTCTACAGCCCTCTGAGAGTGAGGAGGTGCTAGACCTATCCAGGGAGAGCACCAGCCCCACAAGCATATGGGGGAGGAGGTCTTGCTCAAAACCTGTCACATTCTTGACTGCTCAGCTGCTTTTGGCATTGATAATCTGGCTGTTGTTACTGAAAACCTTCTCGGCATGTTTCAGGCTGTCCCGTCCTTCTGGAGACTGACAGGCTGCAACCTGCCAGGGGGTGTGGAAAAACTCTGGGTGCAAAAAGGGGCACATGGATTGCCCAAGTCAAACACCTCCTACCACGTACTGCAGCAGGAGCTGAACCTCCCCCCATGTCTCCCAGCTGTAACAGGAGGAGGAGAAAGAGGACAGCACCTTACAGGAAGGTTACACCCAGCCTTCGTGCCACTCTGAGCCATGGGTGACCCTCGGGGACACAGCCACCTGTGTCTGGGAGGAGGGACTGAACCCACCGTGTTTGTGGTTCCTCTAGTTGCAGGCATTAGCCTCTGAGTTGAAGGCGGGTTTCACAGAAGCAATGCAGGAGCTGTCGCGAATCCAGCATGGCGAGTACGCCCTGGAGGAGAAGGTCAAGAGCTGCCGCTGTGCCATGGAAGAGAAAGTGGCTGAGATGAAGAACTCCCTCAACACCTTCAAGGTAGGAGCACAGCTAGCAGGGGGCTGCACACCTGCCACGCTAGCTCGGGCGGCGTGGAGCTTTTCCCTGCCTCCATCAACCTTTCCTGCTCTCAAAGAAAATGAATGGGCAGTTGTTTCAGATGTATCTGCTGCAGTTCCTTTGGCTTTGCATCTTCCCTCCAGAACTCCAACCTGAATGTAAAACACACGTTTAGCCTTCTTGAGGGGCCACCAGACAGTGCTGCCTGCTGCCTTGGGAACAAGAGACCCCTGCTCCGGGCTGCACATACAGCAGGCATACAGCATGTTCACAGGCAGTCGCTATGCCATACCTCTCCCCAGGTCAGGTCTCCTGCGTTTCCTGCAGGAACCAAAGCTGCTGGGGAGCAAGGAATTAATACAAAACCCTAAAGCTTTTGAAGTTGAGTTCCCACACGGCTGGGAGGAAGCGCTGCCTGGTTTGATCTGGCCCAAGGGGATAAAGACAAAGGACTGGGGAGAGAGCCTAGCAAGAGGGCCTGATGTGCACTTTAAACCAGTCAGCATCTCCATACAGAAACTGGATGGCTGCCTGTGAGGAGGCAGGCAGAGGAACCGTTTTGTTGTTTTTATGGTAAATTTTCCCCATGGGGTTTTGCTGAGTCAATAATACCTTGTGAAGTTAAAGAGGGCCGCTTACCAGAAAAACCTGTTACTGTCCCTGTGATGGGGAGAGATGGATGGCGCTGAGCAGGAGCCCCGTGGTCCCAGCCGAGCAAGGCAGACAACAGGAAACTTAAGGGCACGTGGCAGAGGTCTCAAAGCAGCCAGAGGCAGGGTTATCTAGGACAGGGATATGGGGGGAAGAGGGGTTTTAAAATCAAGACACGAGCAGTTATGCAAGCAACAGGAGTGGCAAAAGCTTATCTCCTTCTGCCTCGTGCCCACGCTGACTGTCTAAACAAATTCCTGGTGAAGCCACCTCCTCACTCAGGGAAAATCCTTCTCCTTTGGTTTACAGGAACTTCATGCATCAGAGAGCTCTATGTACACTTAAGGTTTGGTTGAAACTGCCTGAGGGATGTCAGTGGGGAGGATATGCTGACAGTGAGCCACACACACAGCAAGGTTACAGCAGGCATAATTTCTTTAGAAAATCAGGCTAAAAAGGCAGCTTTCCAGGCCCTAATTCAACTGGTAGTAGATGAAGCCCTACATCTCCGTTTCCCAGCAGTGCCTTAACCACGGGACCTTATGTACCTGTAATCAAATTAAGGATTGCCACACTGTGCATGGCACGTATTACACACGTTAGACTTGAAACAAAAGACATGAAACAAAAAATCACAGGGACACTTTCCTGCAGCACCCCAAAGCACCTCCAGTCCACACCTGCCATGTGCTCTATAAGGCTGACGGGCACAGTGGGGATGCTTGTGCTTTTGCTTGTTTCTCAGGAGGAGCTCAGCGATGCCAAGTCAATGATTGAAGAAATCAGTGCCAAGCAGGAGGAAATGCAACAGAAAATTGAGCAGCTTCAGCAGGAGAAGAGGCGGGAATCACGGAAAGTGAAAGCTAAGTAAGGGCCTGCACTCCAGGGTTCCAGAAGTGCTAATTAGCAGTGGTGTCCATTCTGCTCATTTCCTTACCACTTCATCTCAGTCTTTTCCTAGCTGGACATATGTATAAATCCTGATT
Source organism: Cygnus atratus (assembly GCF_013377495.2). Taxonomy (NCBI): domain Eukaryota; kingdom Metazoa; phylum Chordata; class Aves; order Anseriformes; family Anatidae; genus Cygnus; species Cygnus atratus. The sequence goes on from NC_066364.1 coordinate 108,582,667, forward strand.
ATTACTGGAAGCTCCAGCCTTCAGTTCCCCCCAGGCTTTTAGACACATACCCCACAGAGCAAGTACAGCAGATACACACCAACACCTCGGTGGGATTCCAGCAGCAATAGCCCCAGCAGCCCGCAGGGAAAGCAGGTCCTGGTGAAACAAACAGACCTGCTGGGGAAGAAATACTATCTTAAGTCAGGAGCCCTCACCATTAAAAGCTATCCCAAAGCCAACCCCATCCAGACAATAGTGTTGCAATTTCCCCTCTCTTCTCCCGCTGCCAAGTGTGCAGGACTCAGCAGGCTCCTGACTGTGCAGCCATGATCTGTTTTCCTGTCACCAGCTTTTTCTTCTCTGAGCAGGGACACACTGGAGCATGTCTGCACACTGCTGGGCCACACTGTTGCTGTGATGTGAGGAGGCAGACTGCTCGTCCACCTTGGCCCTGATTAGCCTCCCTCTTGATGATGGATGTACAACTGCCTTGGTGCAAACACTTGGCTAGCCAAATCTAGGCTAGCCCCTGAGCTAATTAAGCCATTTAATTGGATAAAATATGCTCTGCAAAAGAACAGATCTGAAATAACCTTCTCCTATAAGCAGTGAAGTTACTTCCATAACATTGTTCATGAACTTCATGCATCGAATCCAATTCCTTTCCTAGTATCTGCTGGAGTTGTCCTACTTCTGACTCTGTGCTTGTACTGCTGACTGCCACAAGTGCAGCATAGGATTCCTGTTTTCCAGCTGTCTCATTATTTGTGTTTGTACAGAAGAGCACAGAAGGATGATCACAGCTCACAGACAGTGCCTACACCTCTCCAGGGCAGCCCATTTCGATCCATTAACCTCCCAGAACCTGTGATGATCAATGAAGATTTTACAAGCCTTTTGCACAACGTGACTTATGAAAAAGGTAGGAAAGACAGTAGGCAAGTGCAGTGCCTTCCTCAGGAAAAAAGTCCAGAAAAGGTCACTGGTTTAAGAGGACACCATGTTTTACTAAGGAGTCATCAGCAGGAAGAGAATGGGGGTGCAGCACAGCTCCTGGGTCTGTGCATGCACCTCAGGGTTGTGTCTCAGTAACTCATGGCCTCAACACTGGCCTGGATTCAGGAGATGCTGCTCTGTGAAGTGTGTTCCAAAAGCCATTTCTTGCCTCCTCCAAGAAAAGGGAAGTAGGCTGGATCTTCTTCCCTGATATGCTAGTGGCACAAACACACAACCAAGTAGAAGCCCCTGAAAAAAATGCTACAACCTGTGGAGTTGTTTTCATGTAAGGGAGCAGAGCACAGAAGGGAGGATCACAGGGACTGGACTGACAGAACATTTGGTGTCATTAAGGGGACACACCAGTGGTTCATTTGACAAGGGGACATGGGAGCTGATACATCAGCTGGTACATATGCACACCGGGCTGGTGCTATCACTGCCAGCAAGGACAAGCCAGGACTGCTCGGGCTCCGAGGTCACACAACACTGAGCATAACAGGGACCCCACGTTAGCCCACCTGCAAGTGCAACTGAAACAAAGACTGCAGGAAAAGCCACAACAGTAAGGAGTAGCTTTTTCTTCCACGGAGGATTAGCAGGGGTGTTCCCATCCCAAAAATGTGAAAGGGTAGAAGATTTAACCATACAGACCGGGTTGAGCAGGAAGAAGTGTGCTTTACAGCCATCTTTCCTCATAACATTTCCCTTTGCTCTTCAACAGTGTCTGACACCAGGATCATGCCAATAGGAGACGGAAGCGTTAAGGTCGTAGCAGGTCCAGGTAGGAAAATATTGAATTGCTAAAAATACCAAACACAGTAGGACTAATTGAATTAGAGCACTTAATTTACTGCACTAAGAAATGCTTTCAGAGAATACATTTCACAAGCATGGCTTTCACTTCGCCATGGTCCCCTATTATCATACTTGTAGCTGAGATGCGAAGATAAATCCAGATCCCTGAAGTGCCAAATAACTGATGGACAATGCACCACACTGATATTCAGCAGGCAAAGACTTTGCTGCTTCTGCAGGTTCTAAGTGCCTTTGCAGAAAGGAAGAGTCAAGGCTCACTGGTAGGGCAGAAAATAATTGGAAAGCCATCCTGCCACTTGGGAAGAGATGGTCTTTGCAGTTACTACACACCAGTAGAGCTGGTGAGCTGATTATTCACCCACCAGCTTCCAGATTCCTCATAGACATGCCCGAATGCCTCATAGTCATGCAAAGGAGTTTCTCTGGCAAAAAAAAAAAAAAAAAAACGGTTAAGAACTGAGTGAAGGCTCTAGTAAGGGAACACTAAGGATCCTGGCCAGCAATAGGACACACGAGGACAACTGTCAGATGTTTGCAGTGTTCACTTGAAGCACTCACTGTTCTGGACAGCTCTTTTGCTAGAATCCACTTAAAAAAAAAAAAAAAAAAGAAAAAGAACAAAGCTATAGAAGATGGTTCATTGCAACCCAAATTCAAACTATTTGCATTAAAGTAATTCCAGACCAGCGGCACTACTTTACCCTCTCCTACATTCTCTGTGATTTAATAGCCTCAGGCTATCAGTCCTGCTACTGCTTATATAATCACTACTGAAAACTTTAAGAGCAATGACAGTTTACGTCTATTAAGAGTGGCATTTAAATCTTATTTACATTTTGTATTCCAGAATACCTGTCAATAAACTTGTTGTATTAACAAGTCCTTAAGCATCCCAAAACCCTATAGTGCAACCGTACTTGGAACGTATCTTTTTTCTTTTCTAACTGGTATCTGATTCTGCACCTTATTTGGTCTGAAAATAAGTGATGGGAGAGTGCAAGCCTGGTTCTGCGGAAGTGCTCACCAACTGCACTTCCATTTGTAGTTGTAAATTAACTCTACAAGGCTATACCACCTGCAAAGCAGGGAGAATGCTTCAAGATCCCCTTCCAGCACATTACGTGGATGATAACGCAGGTAATCTACCAGCTGTTGTATAACCTATCAACTAAGACGTCATGACCCATGCAGCTCTTTGCCATTGCAGGACCAACCCTGGAGACAGACGACAGCCTCAAGCCTTCCTTGACAACAGATGGCCAGTCAAAGGTGCATCTGCCATCAACAGTATGGAAGCAGCCCAAGGACACCAAGGACTGGGGAGACGAATACATCTCCAAAGAGCAACCAGAAAGAGGGAAAGACATGGGCCAAAGCAGATACAGCTCAGCTGACAACATTATATGTGAACCCTCTTTGGCTGGTAAGGGCAGAGGGGAAAGAAAACGTGGGCAGAGAGTCTCAAAGCTGCACTCGCACCTGGCGTGAGCTTGTAATTACGTTTTCAAGACGGAGACATACAAGCCAGTCTTCCCTGCTGGGAGGGAATGCCTCAGAGTCTCCAAGACTTCTGGTCTTTATTATTGCTGGCCTGTGCCATCAGAAAATACACAAACACGTTCTGCAGCCAGGACACCCATTCCCCTTTCCAAGACCCGGCAGGTTCAGAATATTAGTGGGGTTGTGGACAGTGCAGCTAGTTACATGGGTGAAAAGTACAACTTCTTATTCTGTGGGAAACTTGATGTGAATCCCTGGTGTGGGTTATTTTGCCTTTGATAGCTTTAATTTTTCCTAAGATATCAGGGAAAAAAGCGTAATTCACAGGGCAGAACACATTTGCTTTGCAGCTTTCTTAGCAAGCAATGCAACTCCAGTCATATCTGGGGCACACTGTAGCATGAGGCTAGAATTCTGTATTTTGGGCAAAGCTGACACGGAGACAAGACATTGACCTAATTTTCAGCAGTTTCTGCTTTCATGACTTAATGTCAGTTCACCAGGGAAAATGTACTCTAACATGAGGCTGTCCTTGAGGTCAGCATTTCCTCATTTTTCAAACTTAACCATTATCTTCTGGAAGCCAAAAGGCAGAACATCGCTTTGGAGCTGCTGGAGTCAGAAAGGAAATACGTCATCAACCTTTCCCTGATCCTGAAGATCAAGGCCACATTGCAAGGGCCAGATGTGAAAAGGAGCACCAAAGAGAGAAGGTACTTCATTTAGTGTGCTCTCTCTTCTGGGGAATGTTCTTCAGTCTATTCTGCTTCACCTTCTTTACCACTTTTCTTTCATCCACACAGACCTTTAAACAATTAAAGCTTTTTTCCAGTTGAAAATCAGAGGCGGGGGGAGTTTTCTGCAGTGATTAAAGACTCTAAATAATAAGCCCCCGGCCAGTAGCTACCATCAGGTATCAATATATACAGACATACACATGTATTTACATGCTGATAAAGATCTGTGGGACTGACCCAGCTTAGCAGTTTTAAACAGCTTTTAAACAGCTCCAGTCAACTACACAATAAACTGAAGAGTCAGCCTAAGACACTTTCAAAACACTGAATAATAGTCTTTTTGGAAGAGGGTACCTGCATGTACACAGCAGTCAAAACAGGGCCTCCTGGTGCAATCAGGACTCCAACAAAAATATTTAATAATATCTGTGTGTATAGCAAACCTGTGCTGAGTGTCTGTGAATGCAAACTTCAGCAGTACAGGCTTTAAGGCTGAGCTTCTGCTCCCTGTAACTGGTCTGATATTGTCTCCCTTCAGTTTCTTCCCCAACTCCTTGCGGTACCTGGTCCAGCAGCACGTCGATTTACTTCACGCTCTCCAGGAGCGAGTCCTGAGCTGGCCACGCCAAGGGATCCTAGGAGACATCTTCCTGAAGTTAACAAACGACGAGGTATGTTACAAACCTTTCTAGACTCTTCTGCTATAATATACGACGTTTTAGCAGAATGATGGCCCACAGGCAAGCTGGGATACCTTTCAGTAGAAGGGCTGGACTGTGAAGCTGTGGCTAGGGTAATGCCCTTCCAGCCAGCCCCCTTTGAGTGCAGTCCCAGTATATCGTAGCCCCTCTTGGTTGGTCAGGGTGTCCACGTGCTACACCCACCTGGGGGCCCACAGGGACACAGCATGGCCTGGTATTAAATGAATGAACACAGACCTGATTGCAGGAGCTATACATGAGCCTCGATAGCTTGGATGTCTGTATTCACAGTGAAGGTATGAGAAGAGCCTAATTTTTTCATATGCTCCCCTCCTCCAATACATTCTGCTCAGTTTTGACAAGCAGGTGGGCAGGACCCTCATCCTATATGGTTTGTAGCTCCAAGCAAAACAGCCCCTGAGCTGTTGTATCATGTTGTCCATTTGTCCATAGGCCAGCACCTCCTTTTCAGCGTGAAGGTCTGCCCAACCCACAGCAAGCAATGGGACCTTTCCTAGAAGGATGTGTAAAATCCTGATCTGATGCTTTATGAGTTTTAAGACTCTTACATAAGAGAAAAATTTCTTCCTCTCCAGACTCCCCACCCCTCCCACCTGCTACAAAGTTTAATACACTATACTCAACAGCTGAGCCATTCTTTTACTTGTGAGTTAAAATGAAGTCCTGAGCCCTAAAAGCTTTATACAGTTAGCAGTTCTTCTGCACTGATGAGCTCCCAGGAGTGATCGGAGGGCTATCAACAGTTTTTCATTCTAGCTGGCTCTATGACCAAATATTTCTCTTAAGTTTCTTTGTTCTTTCTCCCCCCTCTGCTCTTTCCTCATTTATAAGAACAATTTTCTGGACTACTATGTTGCTTACCTGAGGGACCTGCCAGAATGCATCTCTCTGATCCACGTGGTGATCCTGAAGGAGGTAAACTTCCTACGTGCTTCACAGACACGTTAATGGCAACATTCATGCCTGTCTTTCTTCCTGTTAGGCCTTCCCACGACAAGACTTTTCTGCCAAGCCAGTTGTTCTGTTACTGAATACCAGTTTCCTGAATGTTGCCGTGGCTGACAGGCATTTGCACCTACAAAAAGTAACTTTAACAAGTTCACGACTGTGTGTAACCAAAACTGTATTCCTGCTGTGACGTGAAGTGGTATTTCAGATCAAACCTCCTAGAAAGCACACACATGCTATCCAGACCTGTCCTGGCCAAATAGAACGTCTCTGGAATAACAGAGGACCTGTCCAAACAGGGACACCAAATCTGAGGCTATCGGTGCTAAAGTGCTTCTTTAGAAGAGGAAAACAGTCTGTACCGTTCAGCTTTAGGTATCTGGTCTCATCCTTGATTCTTGTTTTAAACTAGGGAAATTAAAAATGTAGTTTTAAAGTGCAATAACTAAATCACATGAATTTGTTTCCAAGACACCTGAAGGAGTCAATCTCACTTTGTTCAATTCCATTTGGGACTTCATTCTGAACAACAGTGTCTAGTTTCAATGGGGTTTCAATGAAATTTGACTAGCACACTTCAAACATACACCCCTACTTTATCAGGCTGAGTGTACCCCATAGATAACCGCCTGCTAACGCTGCTAGAAGGATGAAGACCACTCTGTTGTCACACAACTGGTGTACTTCTCTGAACTGTTATGACTACTAATGGTAAAGCACTCATAAAAGACGAGAATTATTTGGAAGCAGGTACGCTTTATGGGTGGGAGAGACTCTGAAGTTGATTTCTCTATTTCAGGTAGAAGAAGAAATCAAATCTGATCTCTACATTCTGTTCTTCCATATAGTCCAGCGAATCCCTGAATACCTCATTCACCTACAGGTAGGGCCCCAGGATGGAAACTGTCTTGTTGAACCCTTATGACAAGGCATGACTTAACTCAAAGCCGGTACACAGGCATGTACAGCTACAGGGCTTCTGGCTAACTCAAAGGAAAAGCCAGCTGAGAACGACTTCATTTTCATTTTTTTACCCGAAGTTTGCTTCTGTTTGCCAGTTCACCCACTAGCCCTCACAGAACCAACCTCTCCCCTGGGAAACCAAGAGCTCTGTAACTCCTGTAACAGAGCTGGCCTCTTTGCTGAGTGATCCACATGCCTTTTAGCTGAAAGACTGAGAGGACTAGAGGCTGCTAGGGGTAAACAACTATTCCTATGCAAAGCTTGCTTAAAAACAGTTCACAGGAAGGCAATCTGAATTGTACTAAAATATTTCAGACAAGGCAAAAAAATTATTTATCCAATGCTAAACTCAACCAGTTAGTCACTCACACCTCTCATGATTACATTTATGATAGTTACTCATGTACTTGCACTGGAATAGTAGTGGGTTGCAGGCCCTGTACAAGTCCTTCAGAAACTGGTGCTGTCTAGAAAAGCTCCCATAATGCACAGGGCAGCGCCATGTACACTCCGGAGTGCTAATCTATGGTCCCAGATAGCACATTCTCCCCAGAAAGGGTTAGGACACCCTCCAAATTATCTGCTCTCCTCTGTGCCCAGAACGTCCTGAAGTTCACGGAGCAAGAGCATCCTGACTATTACCTGCTGCTGGTGTGTGTGCAGCGCCTCCGGGTTTTCATCTCACACTACAGCCTCCTCTTCCAATGCAACGAAGATCTGCTTATACAGAAGAGGAAAAAGCTGAAGAAGTAAGCACAACATCAGCTCATTCTCTCAAGCACCAGGGAAAGGGAGGTGTGGGGCCAGCCCGGTAACATGGGGTTTAGGTCCCAGGCAAGAGCAATGGGCACATTGCTCTACTGAAATAAAACAAAGCCCTATGCATATGAATGTTGAAAAAAGCCCACTATTGGCATTTGTTCTTCAAACTGAGGTCAGATTTGGGGCAGACCCTTCCACCTAACTCTAAGAGTGAAAGGGAATTCAGTTTAATCCTTCTAAACATAGCAGCCACACGTTTCTTCACAGCATTTGATTCCTTAAACTGATGGCAAAGTCACTCCCCAGTGGGAGAATACACTGGGACTTAACTGCTTCAGCAGCTTGGGGCCCTGCTGAACACCATGCGTGTGGCCTGAAACCCTGCACAAGCTAACCAAAAGACTGAGAGAGAACAGCATTACTTTATTTTACTGAGGGAGGGGGGTGGGGGAAACAAATGCCTCCCATAACCTGTTTGAGGTGAAATGTGGCAGTACAGACCTTGAACGTAGATTCTCCAGTTGTGGTTCAGGAGTCTTTGCTGAAACCAGGAGACTTTACTAAAATCAAAATCACTGAGGGAGTAGCACAAGATCAGACTTTAAGGGAAGCTTCTCAATGTGGATGGTGGTAAAGGGCTGGAGCAGATCACTGGGGAGGGACTGCTATCAAGAGAGGCATTGAGAATAGGATAGAAAGCAGGATTCCTTGCTGACTGGGACAGATTAGGTAGAATAGGTCTTTCCTTGGGGTGGGAAGAAGTGCAAGGGAGTATTAAGGACTCTCCCAGCCCTGTTTTCTGTGATTCTACATGCTCGTGCTCATTCCCTGCCTTATTTCTTAGCACGACGATGGATTTCTCCTCCCTCAGGTCGTCCCTGGTGAAGCTGTACAAAGGACTCACCTCCCAGTGTACAAGCCAAGAGGTTTCTCCAACACCCAGCGCGACTTCTATCCGGGACAGCGGGATCCACTCTGAAGAGGCAATACAGTCGTTCCCACCAGCACCTTCCTCTGGCACGCCAACCCCGTAAGCCCATTATCCTAGCAGGCAGCTTTTAAAGTAGCCTTTTAACAGCATTTTGTGGCTGTTCTGCTTTCTTATATTATTCGACACTGACAAGAGTTCGGCTCCATCTTGGAGCGTCCCTCAAGTGGTAGCGTTATTAGATCAAACCTTAGCTTCCTTTTCACCTGACTACCCAAACCAATCTTCCTCCCCTCTCAGTCACTCCAGGCTACTGCCTTGGTAGCCTCAGCTGGCACCTCCCCAGTTTCCCCACATTCATCTCAAACTGGGGACCCAATCTGGGTCTGGGTGGGATCTCATCAGCACTGAGCAGAGGTGTGGAAAAAACAGCTCCCTTGACTCTGCTGGCCACGCAGCTCCTAACACAGCCCTGGACAGGGTCCGCATCCCCCGACGCAATACTCTCTGCTGGCTTACCTGAACACATGGAGGGCAGGAGCTTTCCAAGTACTGCTGAAAACTCCTGGGGACAGGGTCACCTTGAGAGAATCTCAACCACTTGAAATGAAAATCGAATCACAAGAAAATAAGACACAGTCCCTACATTACAGAAAAAAGGGAAAGGAAAGTAAAAATCCAGAACAGAGTTGAACAGGAGAGACAAGCAGCAAATGGCTTCTCCTCTCTGTTTTTGTCCATGTTGTGGTGTAGAGTACAAGAGTCAGCCAAAGCTACTGGACAAGCAGTCCTACCCCCACAAGTTTGATCCTGCTAACCCAGCCAAGCATTTATTTATTTATATCAGCAGGAACTCTGTTACTCTCCTCCAAGACATGAAAACACTTTGGGGTTATAAAACCAAGAGAACAGGGTGGGGCAGATGGGGGATATCTCTGTCATCCTTCAGTATTCCACTTCCTTTTGTTTTGTGTGTGTGTATGTGCGTTTGTTTGTTTCTTATTTTTAAGGCATTTGATGCCCCAGATGAAGAAACCCCAGCCAACTGTCATGGAGAACATCCAGGCTGTAAAGCCCCCTGACTGGGAAATGGAGAGTAGAAAACATGAGAGGCCAGAGAATATCCTTGCATCCTCTCAGCTCACGGAGCAAGAACTCAAGGCCCTGACAGCTCCCTTACAATCCATCCCTGAAATGGAGTATGAAGCACCACCTGCCGACGCTGTGGGAAACACGGAGAGAGCCATCAGGACCTCTGTGGAGCTGCTGCAGGATGCAAGGAACTTTGCACCAAGCTACGAAGAGTTCGACTACCCTGGAGAGGTGTTCACCCTGCCAGGCCCCTATGAAGATGATGCCTTCCAAAACCTCGCTCTCTTTGAGAATTGCTCCCCAGCCTCCTCCGAGTCCAGCTTAGACATTTGTTTCCTTAGGCCTGTTAACTTCACGTCAGAACCAGAGAGGACAGATCATGCCTTACAGCCGTTGCCTAAGAGCTGTACCCCCGTCAGTAGCAGTACTTACAAGCGCGAGATGTTCCACAGCAAGGGCAAGCAGCTGAGCAGGTCTCTGAAGGAGCTGCCGAGGAGCGCCGAGGGTGTGAGCTCCAGACTCTACAGCACACGGAGCAGCAGTGGGAGCCGGCTGCAGCAGAAGCAGGAGAGGAATGTCCAGCCTCACATGATCTCAGCCTCATCCCGAAGCTCCCAAAGGAGCTACTTCCCCCCACAGAGAGGAGCGGGTGAAAAACAGAGCTTTTTGGAAGTAAGGAGGCTTAAATAGGAAGAGAAAAAAAAAAAAAGGCACGTGGTGGTGCAGAAGCAGCAACAGCAGCAGGAGAAAGATCTCAGATACAGTTAGGGCAGAACTTGCCAAACTAGCTTCCAAATCCACACATTCAAAGCCCTCATCTGCATGCACATGCCCAAGGGAGGGAACAAGACACAGGACAGCTCCTTTTCACACACAACTACCCCAGGGCCAAACACGGGCCTGAGGCACACAGCTGGCTGAGTGACAGATAGAGCACCCTTGGGATGAGCTAGCCTCTCATGCATCTCTAGCTGTCACTGAGCTTCCCCCACGAGCAAACGTTCTACCTGATCAGGGTCATTAAGTGTGAGCAAACCCATTTGAAATGACTGCTATAGGGTGGCACCCAGTTAAAAAGGTGCCTTTTTACCTGCTATGAGGAGGTGCTGAGTTAAGAAAAGCAAGGGATTTAGCATCAGATTCTCAGCTGGCTCTGCTGAACTCAGCCCATTTACACTAACAAGGATCTGGTCCATGGGCTTTGTTTCACCTGTGTTTGTTGCGTGGATCATGAGTCATGCTAAAGTCTGTGGAAAAAAGGACAGAGCCCATCAACAGTGTCCCCCTCCCTCAGACAACCACTGGCATGGCAGGCAGCGCTCCTGTCTTTCAGGGACGCTGGATCTTGCAGTAACAATGTCTCTCTAGTTTGCAGTGCCTGCTCAGAGTCAGCTTTGGGCTGCCACAGACAGGGGAGAAGGCCCTTAATGAATATCCAGGCCCTACACCCTCCACGCTTCCGTGGGAAGAGGCCAAGGGTGCTGTGAAGAGCTTAGCTAGCTTCTTCAGCGCCACCTGGAGAAACACCCTCCTGGTGAAAGGAGGCAAGCTGCAGGTGAGGCTGTAAATGCAGATGAGGATGGGAGGAAAGCTCCAAAGGCCTGACTGAAAAGGCAGCAGGGAAACCTCAGAAGAGAGAGAAAGTGAGTGAAGAAGCCCAAGTGAGTGAAGAAGGTCGTGAAACAGGGGAGATGAGGCAGAGAGAGAAGAGGCATAGGGACAGAGCCCATCCAGAAACAAGAGCCTGTGAGCTGTCTGGCAGTCACCTGTGCAGAGCTACAGCCCACAGCAGGGTGTAGGTGGGGAGCTAGTCCAAAACTGCAGGACATGCTCTCCCCCACAGAGCAATAGAGACCGCTGTGGCAGTTGTGGGCAGAACTGGAGAAAAAGAGGCTTGTCCCCAGAGCCATTCTGAGGGGAATTCGGCACTCTCCTGCAAGTGGAAGAGATCTTTTAGTGGCACATTTACCACAAAGTATGTGTGCTACCAAAGCTCCCTGCCCCACAGATACGAAATCAGGGAGCAACAGAGCCAACAGAAGCATCTCTCCCACCATAGCAGCTCAGGAAGCCTCCCTGTCCTAGGGTAAAGAGAGCTCACAAGCAAGGAGGGGGTGGGAAGGAGCTGCTCCTTCAACTCTCCATGCTGGCTCACTCCCTTGTTGGCAATAAAAAGGGGCTAGTAAGACCCCCTAACTGAAAATCTTAACAAAGGCGGCTCCAGTTCCCTTTAACAGCATTTCTTTCTCCACAACTCTGCCAATGCCTCACCTTCACAGAGCCAGCAACAAGCCCTCTGCAGAGGTACTGCTGAGGCCCGAGCAGTGTGTTGTCTCCCAGCCCTGCCAGGACCTCCTCACCCACCAGGCCCCTCCTAGCACAGAGAGAGAGAAAGAAAAGGGGACAAGGATGTGAGGTTGCAAACACTGGTTAAATTGTCTTTTCCCTTTTAGGAGCTCCATGCAGAAGACAACACCAGGTTCTGCCAGAAGGATGACAATGAGCAAACATCCTTCAGCGACCACAACCCGCGGCACGAGCCCAAGGGGGGCTTCCGGAGCTCCTTCCGCAAGCTCTTCAAAAAGAAATAAGCAGCCCCAAAAAAAAAGGCAGGCCACAGCCTAAGCGCGGCAGTGCTTCCCCAGGTCCCTGAGGGTGGAGACAGACAGCGAGGCCCCGAGATGTCCCCCGACTAACACAGTAGGCGGAGGGGTGGGGGAGAGGAGACTGTCACAACTGCCTCACAAACGCGTTCTGCTCTTCCTAGCACAGGGGAGGGCCAGGCTATGGGTTGGAGCAGAGCTCAGGCAGCAGGTCCAGAAAGCACAGGAACTTGCTAGCTTTTACCCCTGCCTGACTTAACTTTCCTCAGAGTTTTGGAAAGCTTGAGCCAAATCCCATTATCTTCTCCTCCCCCTCATCCCTCAACACTGCTTGATTTGCCACACATCTTTGCTCTTCCAAATACAAGCCAGGCCTAATTTGGGCTCGCCCGCAACAAAGGGATTGCCTTTGCAGCCTTGGCATCCTGGCCTGAAGTCTGAAATTCCCCTCTTTCCTCCGCTTTCCAAAGAAAAACCACCATCAAAGATGTCTTCCAGGAGGCCAGCTCACACTACCCAGTTGGTTTGAGAAGGACTAACAAGCAACAGCTGAAGCACCTGGGCTTTGTACTGCTTCATCAGCATCATCCCTTTTTTATGGACTTGCATCACTCCCTGAAATCCTCCTCCACCTTTTAATCGATGCACTGTTGTTTCTTGAATTGCCTCCTCCTGTATGAATCTCCACTCTTGCTGGAGACAGATGACCAGGGCCTGCCACAACAAAGACTCTCCTCCATTCTACACCTACGGTGGATCGATGCTGACACTGCAGCAGTCAACCAGCTCCCCATATGCAATACATCTTAAATACTCTTTGCTAACTCTCTTTTGACCTGGCACCACCTTACAAGCCCAAGCACATGAAGCACCCTGCTGTGGAGTAGTTCTTCTATAAACAATTGAGGCACTAGGGCAGGAAAGCCAATGGTGCCCCAAGTTCAAAGTTAGAGCATTCCTTCACGCACAAGGATACGCTTCTCCCCACAAAGCGGTACACATGCCCTCCCCACATCTCAACATGACAAACCCTTGGCAGCACCATTCTTTGTAGAAAACTACAGATTTTGTCTTTTTAGACGATATGGAGAGAAACAAAGCCTTCTGGTGCATTATCCTTGCCACACCCCAACAGCTCGTTGGTACAGGACTGTGACATTAGCTTAAGTTGGGACATGAGGAGGGCAGTTTGAAGAGGAAACATGGTTTTACCACCCTCTTTTGGCAGGGTTGTGACACTGGTCTATCGTAAAGGACAGTTTCACCTGAAAAGATTGTGAACTATCTGCATGGGGCCTCTGGGGAGTAGGGGTGCAAGGCTGTGAGATTAGATGCTTGGGACTAACACCACCTCAGGGTGACTGAATCTGGTGCTGAGAAGAGCACCCACCGTGCTGTACGGCTCTCTAGGCAGCGGCGATGGTACAGGGAGGGCAGGGAAGAGGTGTCCTTGCCGCAGTGGCTCACCCCCTGAGGCAGTCCCAGGGCCTACAGCTCTCCCATAGTGCCAACTGAAAGCATGTGCCATCTGCTTTTCCTCCTCTGTTGGAGAGGAAGAGGTGGGTAGGAAAAGGGTTATTCACACCTAAAACAAACAAAACCCGTTATTTATCACAGTCAAAGTTTTCCCAACATTTCAAGAAAGCGACCAACCTAAACCTTCAGAGATGAAAATGTCACAGATGATGCCTGCCCCATAGATTTTACTAGACCCAAAATAGCTGCCAAAAATCCACCTCTCCTCCTTCTGAGGTGAGGGCGGGGGAATATATCCTTTCTTTCTTTGTTTTGCATCTTTTGGAAACTATTCTGGGAAGATTTATTATTTATAGTTTTTAATGACAAAAAGAATTCCATCTCTCCATTCCTCACATTCTCATTAAATTACAAATTCTCTGGCCCTTCCCAACCAGAGCTGCTCCACACTGAACAGCCACTGCATCACCAACACACCCCTAGAACTTCACAGCTCTCAGTCAGACAGTGCACAGCCCAGAAAGAAATACACAGTAAGAGCCAAGTATTTGTAACTGAGCCATCAGCAAAGCCTGCTTGTTCTGCAGAGATAACAGCCATGGGCAGACCTACTTGTTTGTCCATGGACCCAGAGTTTTATCAATATGGGTGAATTTCCTTCCCCACATCATCCCTATCCTGTCATGCTGAATTTACTTGCTGAGAATTATATTATTTGGATTTTGAATTTTAGTCCACTGTAATGCACTGATGCTGTCAAGGGCTCTGAGTCTTGTGTCTTCGGGTATCATACATAACAAGATCTCTGTCCTTCACAGAACAAACTTGCTCCTCACACTTGCCAGACAGATGCCAGGGTAGAAACAGCAAAACAAGAAAAACCTGCGTGCTAACATCTCCTGGGTGAGGAAATCCTTCTAGAGTGGCAGACCTTTGCTTGTAAAATGCACATGGATTTTAGCTTCTGTTTTAGTGATTTAAGGCATGGTCAGAATTGATGGTTATTATTTCTTTCTGATCCTGTATGACTTCTTACTTCCAGGCCTATATTTATCATTTGAGATATCCTGAGTATTTCCTTGTACCTGCTCAGAACTTGCAAAATGTAAATAAAACAAATGAAAACTGCTCAGCACCACAACAGAAACACAGCCTCTTGCAGGATCTGACCCAACTTCACCTTTAGTATGTGTATGTACTCTGGAATATTTTTCTTCCTGTGCCAAATAAATGTTGCTTTTAAATAATGCTGCTGTCTCTTTTACACTGAATCAGACATAAGACTGCATGCATTAAAAGGAGGAACATGTTTCCTAAGGCCCTTTTGGAGGCGACATCATTGAAAAAACCCTGTTCCCCTGAGCACACAGACTCACGTAAGAAGACTGTTTCCATACACCTTATTTCTAGGCTCTGAACCAGAACTCAGCTAAAAAGCTCTTGCTCTCTCTAGACTTCTGGTCAAGATCTGCTCCTGCTGTTGGTGCAGCTCAGTGGGACATTTCTTCAGTGCCACTCTCCATCTCTTCCTGCTGCCACTGCTACAGACGTAAGCCTTCACAAAAAAACCCACAAGCCTAATCCACTGACATACCCAACACTGTAATTTCAGCTATCCAACTCTGCAAGAGATCTTAGTGCATTCCTGTATGAATAACAAGTATGTCACGTATCAATTCAATCAAGAATAATTTTTAATGATTCCCTCTTTAATCAAGGGGGGTAACCTCAGCCCTGGTGCTTTTGCCTTCCTGTGTCACACAGTACCTGCAAGCACAAGTAACATCCCTACTACTGCTCCCTGCAGCCTTGCATCCCTCGGGACAGCAGTCTCAAAGATAAGAATACACCAGCTGAGCTTGACATCAACAGCAGAAATACAGTTCGACTCCTGTGCACACCTACTGGGGTGTTTCCTCGTCAATTCCCCTTCAGTCACGTGGATGCAGAACATGCCTACCAGCTGCTGGGAACAGCCAACGCCTGAGACAGCCCCCGAGCAGACACGCTCTCATCATGGCTGTGACTGTCCTAGATCACCTCTCCACAGCTTTACTCCCTGCTTAAGGCAGCCACCTTAAATTCTCCTCAGATTGCGATTAATTGTGATTAACTTTGACTGTCAGAGCTAGCCCAAGTTTATCCTCTCACCACTACATTTGTCTGAGACAACATAACTGAGGCTAAGTTTATAACAACCTGGGCACTTTCTCCTACTTACTTTCCCAGAGTTGCAATGTATCACGACTTCCTCTACATGTTCTTCAAGTACTTTCACCTCAGTAGAGGTTATGCAAATATTCCTTGGTAAAGGCAGGAACACTGCAAGATGTTCCAAGGAATCCAGTTCTTTTTTCCAGACACCACACAAGATACTTTGGACCCTTTGCTCATGCCTGAACAGGAGAGGAGCTGGGGCATTTGTAGCACCGTCTTTGGCCGCTGTTTGGGTTTGGAGGGGGTTGCAAGGTGGATTAGATGGAGGAAGCTGCCATGAATATAAAGCAGTTTCTACTTGCAAGTGGTTTTCATTTACTGACTCTGCTCTTTGAAAGCATGTTTTGTACGTTGCCAGATACAAGCTATTAAACATACCATCCCTTTAGTATAATCTTATTCAACAAGAAGACAAGACACAGGCTCTTAGATGAAACCAACTAGCTAAAAAAGTCATTCAGCAAAACTGAAGCAACAATATTTACCCACTGACTGCAGATCCTGCGATGCAGTAAGTTGTAACAGAAAGCTGCAGAGCAGGAGTTACACCTACAGAAAATAATCCTATGGCAGAGAACACAGTTAGAAGATGCTGTCATTATCAGGAAGCCATGTTGTGACCCCTACTGCACACACACCTTGCTTTCTACTCCATCCAGAGTACCTTCTGAGCAGAGGATGCTGTATGTTAGCATTTTACTACCCTAAACAAAACCTACATTTCTAGCAGATTCACAGATGCCCTTAATGTCAAAATACATGGTATTAAGCTTAAGGCAGCCAGTCTCAGACTACCAAGACTTTCAGCATATCTTAAATATTCAGTGTACATTTCTGGGATACATAAGGCTTTTTTATTATTATTTTTAGAACATATCTTTTAATGCCAAAACGTAACAACCACTATGAAATTTTCGCTTAAATGCATTCTGAATACCACTGCAGACACAGCATACAAAGATCATCCTACAGACAGACAGGTACACAGGTCATCAGATGTGCCAAAGGAAGTTTACTACTTCTCTTTTTCTGGACTGACACAGCTTTTAGCATTTAGTCATTTTGGCAAGTAACTGTGCCGTTAAACAAAGGCAAAAGTACACGTATACTTGAACAGACTTGTCAGAACCTAAGATTAGTTCTTTTCACAACCAAAAAAAGGCTCATTCCACCGTAACTTGAATGAATGTGTCCAAAACAATGCCGATAACATGCACCTCGATCATCTACGTTCCTCTAACCTTGTAAATATTACAGATGTTCTTTTCATAAAAGGCACATTTGGCAGCTACTGAAGTTATCATGCATCTGGGACATTTTTCCCCCTTTCCAACTTTTCAATCATCTGCTACGTGATTTCACACTTGCATGCCAGGAAGTCAAAAGAAGTGACTTTCTCTTTCCTTTGTTTGCCCTATAATGCTGCAGCAGTTGACAACTCAATTCACTGTTTTTTCTTAAAGGCAAAGGGGAAATTTGCTCACAGTTGACAGAAAAATGCACTTAAAGGTGTTGTTTTAGTTTTAAAGGAAAAAGGCA
Source organism: Cygnus atratus (assembly GCF_013377495.2). Lineage (NCBI taxonomy): Eukaryota > Metazoa > Chordata > Aves > Anseriformes > Anatidae > Cygnus > Cygnus atratus. The sequence goes on from NC_066364.1 coordinate 108,599,951, forward strand.
TGGAATTTACAAACTAAGTTAAAAGCACTTTTGGCTTCACAACTATATTGGGCCACATATTTCTCTCCTTAACGAATATGAGCTTAAAAGGTTCCAGCCCACGCATCACCTGCGTTTTAAAGTTATAACTCAACAACTAAGAAGGGTATTTCACACCAGGGGGCATCTATAAGACTTTTCAAACTTTTTAATATCATCTTAAAACAGCCTTTTTGACTAAGCTCCTACTTGCTGTCTGGAATGACATTAGCATTCAGGAGAAAGTCAAGGAAGGATTTTTACATCCTGCAGCTAAATGCACTGCTCATGGCAGCAAAACATTAAGAAATGTTTTAACTTTCTTGTAATTTTGTAATAGAAATATTCACGAATGAGGGTTTTTTTCTAGTTGAGCTTGAATTGCAGTAATACTAAAAATACCAGTAACAGACACTGCCTTAGTAAAATGCCACACTAGCAACTGGACAATAGCCACAAAGAAGTGAACTGACGCTAATTATAACACACTGGCTTCTCGACACAGACTGCTGAGATGCAAATTTGTGCAAGCATTTCTTCAGGTTGAAAAAAGCTTCCATGTATATAACAAAACCCTCTCCCAGAAGTACAATAATCTACTGACCTCAGTAGTGGTAACTCCAGTGACACCACTGCATTAGAATCAAAACCCAACTGAACAGAAAGCCTGATTCAGATATACATTAAAAAATAATTAAACATCCAGCAATTGTCAGTCTAAACCCTGAAGTACTTAAATCCAATGCACTAGCATAGATTTATTCTTACTGAGACAGACCTCTCCCTCCCTGATTTAAGAGGGGCATATTAGAGAAACAGGTTAGAGATGGTTTCTTGAGAAGGGAGCACTCAAACACTTCCATGGTATGGATCCGTAAGTAGGACAATATTCTCTGCTAGCAGACAGTTACAGAAAACCTTTGCCTGAGGTGCTAAATGTCATGACAGGTACAGGTAGCTTGGGTCACCAGGCAGCAGAGAGCTGACTTTCCATACAGCACGCCGAATGGAAGTAAACACACCGAGCTTGCAATACTGGCACTTCCAAAGTCTCAGAGGGCTTCTCTGGGCTAATACACAACCATGGCATTCTCTCTGGAAGAAAATGAACAAACCCAGATGCTGCTGCTCTAGACTACATATGAAGTAGAAATCTTGAGGTGACACAGCACAAATCGTTAAGTACCACACCTATAAAGTTTTGCTGACCTCTGTAACTGTTCAAGCACTTCATTTTCCTACTGTGCTGACACATTTTGCTGTTGTTTTGGCTGACTTAGAGCCACATATCAGGCACTCTAGAGATATACAGCAACTCACCCAAGCCAGCTGCTAGCCTCCACGCAAGCATGTTTCTTTGTCCAGGAGGCCACCTCATCATCCCAGGCCACACCAGAACATCCAATGTCATTTACCCAGGAGCCAGATAGCATTGTAAAAATTATTTCATTTTCCATGTGAAAGTATTGTCGCTAATGCAAACATGGTCCAAATAAAAAGTCATTGTAGATTAAATAATCATTAATGCAAATGAAACTGTCATGAGACAAACCAGGGGCTTAGAAGTTGTACTCAAATCTCCTGTCCTAAATGCAACAGTTTTTTTCTCATTCTTCTTGTTTGCAGCTGAGTCGACACCATGATTTATGCACTGTATGACTGACTTGTTCTGCTGGGCTCCAAAGCACATTTAAGCTACGTTCTTGCACATTGGCCGTTATCACCTGTTGTCCAGGTATCCCACCAATAAAGGAATTTTATCCTCAAGCACAGAGATGCAAGACAGCATTCTGACCATTTCACAGAGGAAAACAGAGGCCTATTGACATTCAAGAAACGTGCTGATTAACAGGATCAATGTGAGATCCCTCTCTTCTAGTGGAGGACTTCACCAACTGATCATTCCTTTTGCTTGATCTGTCTTGACTACAAATTTATCAAGAGGGAGAGATACAGATCAGAAAGTCTAACTTTAAAGAACTTTCCCTGGTAATCCATGGATGAGCCAATAATTTATATGACATTTCCAACAGTAACAACATTTTCAACATTCATGTTGCTTACATCTGAAGAACCAATAACCTAAATCACGCCTTCTATAGCCTGAGGGTTTTTACCAAGATCCCATTTAAGAACGTTCTCCTCTGAAGCCAAGGTTTAGAGATCTTCATTTTTTTCTTCTTTGACCAGAAAAATGTTCCAAAGTAAAGTTGTTAAAGACATCAAAGAAAGAACACAACTGACACATTTCAACATTTGACCATGATGAAAACTGCTGTTTTTGTTGACGGAATTGGAACACTTTCTGAAATGTAAAGACCACACAAAAGGATCAAGGTGCATTGCTCAATGGCATTGCAGAAAGCATTAAAAAGGTAATTTCTATCATCATTCTACAACACCATCCCTAATGACACAGTTTTTTAAGATGCATCCTGCTTCCAAAGAAGAAATGTGATAGAATTTTACTTTGACCCATGAGCCATATTAACTGTAGATGAGATACTTCACACTTCACAAACATACCGTAGTGGAGATTATAGAGCTTCTTTTCTTCAAGAACTGGCATGCATTACTGTCAGTATTGTCTAGAATTGAACAGTACACAGGTTTATGGATAATCCATGTCATGATACTTATGCCAGTACATGTTCTGTCATGTGTATTTCAGACACAGAAAGCTTCTGTAAAGATTAATATAAGTTTGAATTTCCCTAGCAAGTGGAATATAAGAGGTTTGAGGAAATTTTGTAATGCGTAATAGTTCACTTTGGGAGTAAGCTAGCTTCTCAAATATTACTAAATTATTACTTTGATACACATGCCAAAACCGACTTCTATTTAGACTCTTACAACTCAAGTACATTGACAGAACTAGGAAAAATATGTACCACAATGTGTGCTTTATACCCTTCAGTGCTTACCTGAAAAGCTGAGTTGTACATTTGTCTGTGTAATAATTTAACGTATGTCAGCCAAACATATCTGTATCTTTATTTCAATTAAATTAAAAACAATCTGCAAGTATATTTATGCAACATTCACTATATACACATGATTTATGCAACTGCAAGGCAATTCTATGTATGCTGATTAATCTATTGTTAGTAAAACATGACAATAGCTATGGAAGTTGGCCAGTGAGTGCTCCTTTTCACAAGTGACTCTTTTCATGGCATGACTGAAAAAGAATAGCTACTAGCCATGAAATGGATTATCAGTAAACCTTAAAAAGAACATGACATAACCTAGCAGAGATTAACAGTCTTCTAAATGTAGTAGTATATTTACTTCAGATGATAGTGCTGCCTTTTTTTAAAAATTTGCTGTTGTTTCAACGATGTAAGACTTTCATCTGCTCTATCTAAAGAAAGCAATAATTAGACATTATGCTTCCTGGCAAAAATTTATTTTTGAACTGGCACCATAATATTTCAGAAAATAATAATAAAGTACCTCTTTGGTGAAGCCTAGGTACCCCCTACTACTCATTGTAACAACTTGTAAACAGGACCGCAATACAGTGCTATGCCTTAATTCTAACTCGGTTAGGTACCACAGATCTTCCTCACAGTCCTTCTCATAATTTTAGGAAAGTATTTTAAAGCAGGGAGTAAAGCAAAGGAAAATTAAGAAGGATATAAAGTTCCCTGTTTGAGATTTAAAAAAAGTGCATAATGTTTTCATTCCAAAAACTGTGCCACTGTATGGAACTGATGGATACAAGACTGTTTTCCTTCCTGTACTGGGCATTATAGATCATTACACAAACACAGTCTCTGCTCATTGGCCAAAGAAGTCCCTCAAGTCTGGTTTCTGGTACAATCAGTTGTCCAATTATCTTAGAACAATGTCCTGCATACTAAAAGAAGAATAGCAAGTTAACCGGTTTTTCACTAGAATGTCCATTTTTGCAATTCCATTTCTGTACACTGCATTTCCAATCCATTGGAGAGTTTTTAGTGTTTGGCATACACATCCCAACTCCTTGGCACCACCAGGTTCAGTGCATCCATTGCCAGCAACAGACGTAGCACCAGGAAAATGTGACTCCCAGCGCAGGGGACAGTTCAGGAGGAGTGGGCATTCTCCAGCAAGGGCGGTCCGTCTCGATGCATCGATGGGTGTGTGTGCTCCCTTTTGTAAGTTTTTGGAGGAAGCTTTGGGATATGTTGAGAAGTGCTTTGTCGTGGAGGAACAGGTGGTCCAGCAACAGAATGGAGGTCCACATCTTGTTGTATCAAAGGCGGTGATGGAAGATGCCTCCGCGCTACATGTGGGGAAGGTGTCTGAGGGGGAGGGGGAGTAAACGGAGAGGGACTGTTTGGGAAAAAGGTGTTACCAAGTTCGCTTTTTCTCCCCAGTGGTGGAGGTTGGAGGTGTAGTGGTGAGCTAGAGAAAACATCTGGAGTTCGCACAGGTTCTCGTGGTGGTAACACAGGAGGACTTTCAGGGGGGTCAGAGATGCAGGTCCGGTCAGGCACTGAGTACCTTGGTGAATACACTTTAGAGGTTGGTTGCCTAGGAGGGATTGCTGGTGGGCTGTCCAGGTGCGCAGAAGTAATCTGAGGTACGCAAACATTTCATTCAATAAAACTTTAGAGTGGCAGCAAAAAACAAGACCCTGCTGTGAAATGGGAGCAGAGCTCCTGCCCTGCAGATTGCTCTATGCGGTTAAGCAAAAGACACAGCAAGCAAGTGCACAATGAAGATGAAGAGTAAGGAAGCAAAAGGGAGTGGCGGTGCCTGAAACAAACATGTTTCTCAGTGTGATACAGACAGAAAAGACAAACGGACCAGATGTGCAGGAGCGGAAAGCATGGGTGTATCAATACATGACTAAACAGCAAGGGATGCAGGGAAGAAAGATGCACTGAGAGGGGAAAAAGGCAAGCCAAAGAATGATCAGAGAAATAGTTTCCGTGCTGGTTCTGGATCTGCCTGCTGGGTAGGTCTGGGTATCTTCCCCTGCCTCCCCAGTAACAGGCACTTAGGATGGGTAATAGCACCAGATATTTCTCCAAGAAAATGTGGAAAAGGGAGAGGCACATGATGCTGAACAGAGGAAAAAATGAACTATGCTCAGAAGATGGAACTAAGTAGACATGATTACTGAAGGGAATGGTTCCCAAGCTGCAGCCCACAACGACAGTTTCCACCGCCTTACTATGTTTATGATGTTTTCAATTGCATTTTGATAGGAACACAACACATCAAAGTCTGCTGGCTGACAGCAGAGTCACCTGTAGTCTGAAAAGGACATCTTGCTGAAAGGACATGCAGAAGCCCTCTCTAAAGCCAAAGATATACAAAGTAATTTTGAGTGGAATTTTCAAATCTACCCAATTCTCTGAAGCCATCAACCAACTCCCGCTGAAATCAAGAGAAATTTGACACTGTCTGCAGCAAAGGCTAGATCGGATCCCAAATGTTAACGGAAAATGCAGCAATGGCTGAAGCAGGCAGACAAGACAGGTAATGAAGGGAAAGCACTGAGCACCACAGCATCAAGGGTCAAATATTCCAATGAACCTTTTCAGGGGACTAAGGTATATTCATCACCTTCCATCATTATTTTTCAGTTCTTTACCCTGACAAATACATCCCAAAATGATGCTCCGGGACAATTATTGCAGATGGAAACATCTACCTGAAGCTTCAAGTTCTAGCAGACAAAGTGAGAGCCTAATCACAGTGAATTTGTAGGCAGGACAGGAAGACATTCTTAATCCTAAATTTAGGTCTCATCTGTTAATTCACTGGTTTGGGATCAGGACATAGTAAGGCTGAGCTGTGCAGGCCTGAAATACATGGCTGCTTACTGTTTCACATACAGTTGTTAAAAAATACACATACTATCTTTAAGAGTTCCTTTTCTATCATACCCTTCCCTCTTCTCCCAGAAAAACGCCCGTTTTTTGTCTTACTTACTTTTGATGGGGAGGATTCAGCTGGGGCAGACTCCGGTCTTCTTCGAGGAGGAACTGGAGGGGGAACATGAGCTTCATCTGAATTTTTGGTAAAGTTTATGGATGACACAGAAGCAGATCCTAGTGGGCATAAAAAGAAAAATCCTGATAATGATGAACTTTTGTTCAACACGGTATATTTCCCTTAGCATTGTCAATAAAGATATCATTAAAGGCAGCATGCTTTTACTTTAGTAAATTACTTGTTTGTAAAAAGCAGCATGGAACAAGAAGGTGTTAAAGAAATATACAGCTAAACAACCCTCTATCTTGCACATCCCAAATAAACTGCTTTTCTGAGTTGCAATCATCTGTGGCCACCAGTTCCTGTGCTTTCTTAAGTAATCCTTAAGACCAAAACCCACACCACAAAGTTGTCCTTGTAACACAAAAGCACTAAAACAATATCCTGAACCTGAAGTCAGTGGGTCAATCCAACAATGAAGAAATATCTTCTCATGAAGAAGTATTTGGGAGACCTAGCGAGGACACTCAGAAGTGCCACTGCTCTGCTAAGCAACCTTTGCTTTTTAGCAAGTCATTTCACCCCCTTGTGGCAACCAGCTCAACAGGGCACTAACCTTGTATTTCCTTTGACAGCCCTCCTACATGTACAATATGAAGTATTGAAAGCATACCATATAGTATAAGCTTCCTTGTATGTTAAGACAGAAGAAAAATAGGTGCTGATTGGTCCTGATGCATTTATAGCAGGGCAATACTGATCTTAAGACATTCAGGAAAAACATCCGCATACCCTTAAGCCAATTTGCAATAGCAGACAGCAAAATAAGGCATCCGCAGAACATTCATTTCTATTCTTATGGGTCACCATCAAACAGGTACTCACTGAATACATTCAACATATATATATATATGGCAGCAAATCCCACAGCTGTTTAGGACATACATGAGCAAGAAAGATATACCTCTGCCTTTCTGTTTTGACAGTTTGTCCAAAGAAATGTAATACCCAGCATGTCTAATTCTGTTCAGTTTCTCCCTTTACAGTGAAAACTTATAATAAAAATGGAGTAAAATGCACCCAAAGTTTTTGCCACTGCAAGGAGACTAAAGTGGCTATAGAGACAGTCAAGACTAAACATGGTTTTACCTGTTTAAGACCACAAAATCTAATACACAGTATTGGCAGACTATCCATTTTCACCTACTTGCATGAAAAGGACTGGAAGGATCTGAGTCAAATACACTGCAGGCATCGGTTGTACTCGAAGTAGCAGAAGCAGGGGGTGGGGTCAAAGGTGTTCGTGGAGAGTTTGGTGCAGATGCTGTGGTTTCAGTCTCACTCTCTGGGATGCGACTGTAACTAATTTTTCTTGGCTCCTGTTGCAGGGGCGTAGGATGTCTCATGGTACCTGGCCTTGGATTAGATGGGCGAACACCTGGGGACTTGAGAGGATAGTTGTACTTTTTGGGCTGAAATGACAAAACAGAAACAAAGCGTCACACAAAATCAAAACACACCAAACAAAATCAAAATGCCAAATAAATCACCTCTCTCTGAAAGACAAATGTAAGCATTTGGGAGGGGGGGGGAGAATACTAACAAATCTTGGTGGAGGCTTGACATTTCGTGGCTCTATCTCTAGGGACTTGTTGAACAGATAATCTGTAAATTCTGTCTCCATGCTGTTTCCCATTGGATTCAGGTTTTCAAAAAATCTCTGAAATAGAAGAAGGTAAAAAAAATTACATCAGCTAAGCTATTTCTTTGGTGCTTGTTTCTATTGCACAAGTGATCCCAACTGCTCCATAGAAGAGAGAAAACGTTCAAGTCAGAAGCAGCAATAGATTTTTAAGTTAGTAAATGCTTGTTGCCAGCCCTCTGATGGACATTCCTAGCGCTATGCTTGGCCTGAAGAAACAACTGTGCTAGTACCATAAATATTTTCTGCAGTGCAAAAAGCAGACCAGGTTAGCTTGAGCACCCTCAGAAGTTGTACAGCCCATCTCTACATTGATGCAGGGGAAGACTGCTCTCAGAACACATTCTGTCAAACCCTGAGGAGAAAAAAAATACCAAGAGAAAATCTTGCAGTCTCTTAAGATAAACAGTCCTATGGCTCTTTGAGAATACATAGCTGAAAATACATTTAAAGAAAAAGGAGAAAGAAAAGCAAGCAGAGGACTGCTTAGGGAGGAACACACAAACCAAGGAGAACAAGCACACAAGGGGACAAAACTGTGAGCATCATCACCAATACATGAAGTAAATGCAGTGTTATCAGGTAAGCCTGAAAACGTAAAGGAAGAATAACAGAGGAGGAAAAAGACAACTGGGCCCACTACAGGCCAGTGACAAACAAAGGCAACTGAGTGAAGGACAGTGAGAATCTGGCAGTTTCTGTTACTGTTAACACTGACCAGTAAGATCTATCTACCAACACTCCAACAGCTGAAATTAAAAAAAAAAACTACAACAAAAAAAACAAGAACACAAAAACAAAACAATCAACCCCCCCACCAAATTGCAAGCATTGAGCTTTCTGCCTTCTCTTACAGATGACAGAGATTTTATGGCAAGCCTTCTGCTAATCTCTGATTCAGTCTCGATCAGCTGATGTTATCACAACAGAAGTACCTCAATGTGTGGACACATGGAAATAATGCCACTTACCCTGATGTCAAATTCTACTCTTAAACAGTATGGCTGGTTCTGGTACTGCTGTATCTCTCCTGTTATTTCAGCTACCTTTCTTCTCTTGCTGAAGTTTATAAGTTCTTTCCCATGTCGCTTTAGAAATTCAGGGTTGCCTTCTTCTGTTTTCAAAATGTTAGTTAAGTAAATTCCTAACGAGAACACAAAAGAGATTCTAAATATGTAATACAAAACAAGTGGGAAGGCATATGGCTGGAATACAAAGAATTCTTAAAGAACTCAATTTGTGGATTTTAATTACTTAGAAAAATTTTCAGTTGGGGTCAATTAGTCACAGCTCATTTTCAAATAAGGCAGTAATTTAAATATTTTAATATGCCTTCTTGTGAACTCTGACTTCTGCATCAAAATCTCAAGGTTTATGTATCCTCCCATTGTTTAGGAACCTCACACAACTGAACACTACTAGCAATTTGCAAGACAAGACTACACTGAACTGAACTGCTTTCTCTCAACTATTCTGCTGGAACTCAGCTCTATTCCACCAGAGATCCCAGCTAAGCCCAAAAAAAGTATTTCTGAGTTTTATTCTTCTGTTCCACTCCTGCCCTCATAATTACATCAAATCATGATGATTAGAGAGAGGAGTTCATCTCAAGTTCATGAATGACCTAGCTGGAACTGTCATACGACTCTTCTGACCACAGCTTGAGAAGTAAATAGAACTATTCATGTGTCATCATGCTAACCTCTAGTCATCTCTGAAGCAGGACAGAAGGTTTCTTAGCTAACCTTATCTTTCCTTGAAGAGCTCTGGAGTTTATGTTTCCCAAATTTGTGAAAGGCCAAAAAAGCTATCAACACCATTTTCTTTCAACTGTGAAGTCTGTGCTGGACAAGTACAATGTACTGTGAATGAGAACTGCAGCAAATGTCCAAGCAGCAGCAATACCTTTTGCCTAACTTCATAATTTGCTAAACTTCAGAAATTCCAAGCATTCTACTTGAAAGAACTCCTCAGTCTGATGATCCAGAACAGGGTTCTTTACTAAAATCTATTTTTATTTCTTGAAGTTCTCTGGGAGTATGTGGGCATGTTCCCTTCTTACCTGCTAGTAAATATTTCTAACGCGCCCACCTTCCATTTAAGTCACAACATTTCAAACTGCATTTAAAGAAAAAATGAATAACTATGTAATTAAGATATTCCAGGTATACTTATTCTTGCCACAAATAACATATGCAATTATTAGTCAATTTAACATTTCTTTCACATACAGGCAATTAACAATTTCCTTTACACAATCAGTCCTGCTGCTAGTTTAAGCAAGCCAGGGAAAATGCTTTGATGTCTGGGCAGCTGAAATTCAAACCCGAATATCCTGTTAAAACTGAATTCTCACTATTGTTCATACTTTTGTTTAGTGCCTCAGCTCATTATTTTCCAAACGTTTATGCATGATATAGCTCGTTCAGAACCAAACATACTTACCAAAAAAAGGCACACAAGGAGGATTAATGGACCTGAGTTTTGCCAAGTATTTCTTATAGTGATCCTCACTCAGTTCATAAGCTTCTTCCAAAATCTTCTTCTGACGACTTGGAATTTGCTACAGAGAGATGAAACAGGTTATTTGGAAAACCAGTGTAATGGCGTTAAGCCAGCAACAATACTGAGAGTAAGCATCTCCCACTGATATTTAAGTCAGTGACCACTAGGACAGTGCCCCACCATCTCAGGATCTTGCTACCTTTTTCTGCCTTTCTGAAGTGAGGATTGATTTCTTTCTTCTGAAACCCAGAAATAAAAAAACAACTCTTACACCCTAATTGATTTGGTTGTTGGGAGATTTACCTTCCTTGTTCCTTCTTTGAAGGACATGCCTACTGAAAAGGTAAGCTTTCAATGTAGCTAAGGTGTACTGCATTACACTTGCATACCAAAAATGGAGAACATTTCATCACTGTACCTCAAATGTGTGATCCAACCTATACACTGCTGCAGAGTTCATTGCACTGACAATCTCAAGGACGCCATTAAAGTTGTTTAGCTCTTGAAAAACTTGCAGGATCTCAATTATTCGGCTCACTACAATTACTCTTTCCTCTAGGTTTTCTGTTTCTACAATACATCTAAATAAACAAGAACATTTGATTTTGTATTGTAGTGTTGAAGAGTTTCCCATAAGAAAATATTAAGTTGTAACACACATAAGTATGAAAAGTTTATCAAATTATTCAACAGTTCTGAAAATGTTTAGAAGAAAGTCTGCTTTTAAGAATTAAAAGACTAAAAAGCTGAAATCATTATGGTAAAATTATCTCAGGGACCAGCTGTAGCATCTAAACACTACTTAAACTGAAATTCTCCCAGAACAAATTTTTTCACAATATACTTCTGAAAGTACTGTACATGTCCAGTAACGGACTAGGTGCATATTTTAGGAAAGTCACTTACTTTTCAAACCACAAAGTGAGGTTAGTTGTATGCCTTATCATTTTGAGAAGGTTAGGAGAATTAATTTCTTTATCTTCCTTTGTCCACACACTTCCAACTAGTTCAGATGGCTGCACAGCTCTAAAAAAAAGTAGATGCATGTATCAAAAAATGTAATCACAAGTGTGAAAGAAGATACTATTTTTCCAAATCCTCTTCATTTCCAGGGAATTTGAAATTAATATTTGGAACTGAATTCTTAAGGTATCAATTCTGTGATCTTAGGCTCACCACATGACTCAAGTGACTTATATTTCTGTGCTTCTTTTCTAGCGTGTAAATATTTCTTAATTGATATGACTATTAACCACCTCTGTTCATCTAAATGAAGAATGAAGTCCACATCTCATTCACCATAATAAAATGTGAGCTTCCAGCATCTTAACAAGCTCTCACAGACATCTGGTGAGATCTGACATGGTCCATAATTTGCTTCACAAACTAGGATACGAAGGAAACCGATTTAATTCACGTTCATGCTTCTCAAAGGCTGATTTACTCAGAAAGCATAAGGAGAAACCTGCAGCACAATGCAATTAAAAGTATGCATCAGTCACAGGTACTGCACGTTCGCTTGGGGATGACAAAACAAATACTAGTTTTTAGATTTTTTGTCTGAAAAAGTAACAATTAATATACAGCATCGGTAAAGTCCCTTGACCTACCGTGGGGCTTCACAGCAGGGGCCCGCAGAAACAATTTCATGCTGGAGGATATTTTGGTTTGTGTCATGTGTTTTTCAATGGAGGAAAGTTACCTGTAAAAATCTGACTCAAGTAAAGTGAGCTGGCGAGCAATTTCTATTGGATGCAAAGTGAGCAAGTCAAAAGTCTCTGTGTGTCCTGGTTTGCTTATGTGCCATTCGATCGCTGGAGGTGGGCTTTCAAAAGTAATGTTGTGACTTGGCCCAATGGCTTGTGCCTGCTTTTTCCGGTTGATTATCTTGGTGATTGATTCAACCCATTTCTTCATTGCTTTGCCTGGCACAAAGAGAGAAAATTACTATTTAGTCTTGACACTTTTCCCAGAGGTTTGTATGATTGGGAAATTTTTGATTCAATACCCATCCCCATGCCGCCAATACAATTAAGCAACCATATATTCATTAGAAGTGCATACATGGTGTTCCCAAACAACTCTCAAAGCATTCAGACATGTTATGAAGAAACCCTCAACAGCCAATGCTGAGCACGTCAGGTTTGCCCAAGCACAATTCAGAACATCTAAATTTGGCTCCTGCTCTGAATCAGCTGGCATTTTTCTCTTTTCTGACTTTACAATGAGTTTATGGAAACTGTATGGAAACTAACTTTCTTTTGTCCAAAGTGCATTTCTGTGAACAACCTGAACTTTTTACTTTGGGCAAGAGTACATGCTTACCTCAGAAGGCATAGAAGGGAAGAATAATGAACAGGGAGAAGCTTCTCCCTCAACTGTATTTATCATCAAAGCTGAGAATAAAACCCAAAGGACAAACGCCTGTTTAGCTCTACACCATAAGAATTTCATATGTGAAATGGCAAGTCTACTGAAAATTTACCAGTAATCCACATTAAACTAGCTGCCTCATTCTCCACCTCTTCTAAATTGCTAAATAAGCATGAAATACTTCTCTACTGTAATATTTTCCTACAAACTACTCCTGTAGCAGTCCCAGTTGTTCTTGTAAGGGAATGTGAAAGACCTGTACAATCACCATTGGAAGGTGACCTACAGGCCTGATATGCACTGTGAAATACCTAGAAAACCCTTGCTTTAACAAACCAGTGGTTTCCACCAAACTTTTACAAAAATTACACCTGTGTATTGTTTAAGAGGACAATCAAAGCAATTATTCTGTCCTGAGCATCACTCAATTCTCATAATTTGTCATTGATTTCAGTCACCTTATAGCATAGAACTTATCAAATAAAGGTATAAACAAAGCGTTCTTTCTTCTGAACAAAGGCCAGACATTGTAGAATTTAACAGAATTTAAGTATTTAATAAACTGTCAGCCCTGTTTTTTTATTCACTCACTGTAGGGCAAAGTTATCCCATTCCATACCTTGGAAAAGGAATGCTTTACAAAGACCAGCACTTAGGAAAACGTAAGTACCTCTTACTGTTCCAATGAATTCCTCCAAACGTTGCAAAAGATCAGCATCTCTTTCAAAGTCATAGAAGTGGTGTTCTACCCAGTGTCGACATACATTTAATACTCTGCAGAAGAAAAAGATCAGTAAGTATTCCACATGGTCTGTCTTCATATCTAGCATTTCAAGGCTTTTAGTTCACAGGAATATCAGAATAGCAGAACAAACAGGATTATTCTACTGTCTGCATTTCATCAGCTATAAGCATTTTTTTCTTTACATTCAAAGAAGCCATAGTAATGTTACTATTCATTAAAATAACATTTAAAACATTCTCTATATATATCTTTGTGGCAACTTTACAGTGTACAAGTTTGCACAAACACGGATTCCATAAAAGCCATGAGCACAAGAAACTGATTTGCAGACTAATAGCCTAAAACTCAGCAGAAGCCTTTCCCAAGGCCTTTCATGCCATGAGTTCAAATTCCCACCACATTTTCAAGCAGCAAAGTCAAAATGTCTGACTGCTCCCCTATGCTGTCTATCAAAGCATCTACAAGAAAGGCTCCTGGCTATCCAAAAGAGCCCCTGCATCCAAAGGTTGGTTACTTTAAAAACTTAAAAGGAAGTCAGGTTGGCTCACATTGCTGCAGTACTCACCGTAGCTGCACGGGTTGTATGTACTCTTTCCGAAATCTTTTTAACTCAGCACTAAGGGGCTGGTCTCCATTCTCCATTGCAATACGATCAGCTTCTGTTGGCTCAGGCTCTGGAATTTCAAACCTAGCACAGAATTTGGGGATAAGTACCAGTCACCTATTAAACTAATCTTGCTCAAATGAGTACGTGTTGATTAAAGATAGCTCAAAATTCAGATGGTTTCTACATGTCAGGATCTTATGTTTTGCTAAACACAGGAAGATTCTAAAATCAGCATTAATATGGATTTCCAAGACAGAACTGTGGGGCACTGGAAGTTACTGAAGACACCTAAACAATCCTTAAACTTCTGGATATAACACGTGCATTTTAATTGTACTCTTTGTCATCCTTGATTTTGACAACTTTGTCAAGTGTTTGGAGTAAAACAAAGCCAACTGGAAAACAAGAATCCTACAAATTCTACTCCATGTAAAAATTTAAACAAAATATTGCACTTCATATGAACAATATTTCAACAGTGGCATACCTTTCTATTAGTAGACTCAGCAACTCTTGAGGTTTACAGAAGGATCTATATGTTGTGAGAAAAGTCCGAACAAAGTTGGGATCTAAGACAAAGAATAATGCCTGTGTCAGCAATTATCTACTGTTTTATACTTGAAAATAAGTTAATTGTATCCTTCAAAATGAAAGATGCTAGAATATCAAATGCAGAAAGAAGATGGTGTAAAATGAAACTGCTTTGGTAACAATTCACAACCTCTTAAAATAGCAATAAAAAGCAGAATTTAAAAGCAATTTTAATTCTGTTTGACAAATCATAAAAATTACTTTCCCTTCAATTATTAAAAGATTGGACTCTCTTCCAACAGCTTTGAAAATAACAGATCATTTTATTTAAGAGCCATCTAGTAAACAATTGTTTTTGACAAAGATCAAGACAAGTAACTCAGAAAACAAAACAAGTAACTTTGTATTAGATAGAAATGGCATAGCTCTCTCTTCTAGGGGAGAATGTTTTCCCAGAACAGGTACAACTTGTGACCAACTGTGGTTAAGGTAGGCTAGGTATTTTTTCAGTTAGCCTACAGTCGTACTGAGTTTATTTTACTTCCAGAAAATAAGTAGATTTCATATTAACTGATTAAGTACATATCAGTATCTTCAAAATATTCAAATCAGCTTTAGAAACAAGTATTCAAAACAAAAAGCAATGCACTTCCCTTCATTACAAAAGCAAAACCATTTGTTTTCAAGTATGAGGAAATGCAGTGACAGCATGCTGGCACTAGACAGAGCTGACTAGAAACCAAGTTAGCATTGCTATCACTAAACAAAACTAATGAGCAGGTTGCAATGGCTTTACATATTAAATGCATATATATTTTTCAAAAAAAGGTAATTTTTCTAATACAGAGTGGCTGAACAGCATATAGCACTTGAAACAGGAGTTCTTATAGGCTGTAATGCAGGAAGAAACCCAGCATTATTTGACCCAAAACTATCAAACATCAATTACACAATTGGATTTGTTTCCTGGGGTTTTAAGACCTTTATAAAAATCCTCAAACTACTTACCAGCATCTCGTCCATATGAATGAACACCCTACCTTTTTTGAAATCCCACTAAGTTCTTCGTTTAGTTTACTGTAATCTGCCGCACAGATTAACCGTGTATTGTGCCACACAGCATTTCCTTGCATTTCTGTTGTATGCTAATTCCCATTTCCTAAACAATACATCGGCTAGTATGCTTTATCATCTCAATTTCCTTCATTACTGTTTTTCTTATCATGACACCTCTCACCTCTCCTTGAAACCGTATAGTCTAAAAAGCCTTCTCAAAGGCAAGTCTCCAAATCCTTTTGCACAAAGAATGTGATCCCTGTCCCCATCGTCCTCATCATGCAAATATGTTTTTTTGTGTCCTAAAAAGCAAGAATTTAACTAAACACAGTAGCTCATGTTTTCACAGCTTGCATTCTGTAGTAGGCAGCAACTGCCCTAAACAGTATTTGTCTGCGTGAAAGCGAAGCAAGGCTCCATAGCAATTAACGTTTTCAGATCACTGCAAGCTCTGAGTCATAGCTATTGTTATTTACAGGTAGACTCAGTGTCTAAATCTACAATACATATTGAATTTCAAATGAAGTAAATCAGAAAATGAAATCTAACTCTGTTATCTTACTAGCAAAATCTGCAACTCAAAATAGCGTACAATATATGAGCAAGTGTTAAAAAAATACAGACAACACACTGGTTAGTCAGGATGTCTGCTCATGTGATAATTCTCTCTTCAATACAGCCAATTTGAAAGCTAAAAAAGAACAATAACTTGTTCTACAAGGATTTATAAATAATCACCCTTGAATTCCTTAAGAAAGGAAACGGACACTATGATGACGCACAAGCACTCTTAACATATCAAAGCCTTAAAAATAGAAGAGCACTGCCCTATAGATAAAAAAAAAAATTGCCATGACTTTCAAATCTTGGTACCACCTAGCCGAGCTGCTCTTAAGCAAGCATCAGGAGGAGGAGATGATAACCACAGAAACACATTAAAACAAGTAAAAGCCACCAGAATATGGAAATGGGGTCAGAATCTGAATTTTTAATTAGAGGGCAGCATCTGTTGGGTAAGAACACAAGGCAAGTTGCTTTAGGAGACCTCTCCCAGCTCTGCTGCTCCACCAGAGGAGGGTTTTGACAGCCTGCTGCACCTCCTGGCCAGGCAGCCCCCAGGGTTGCCTCCCTGCCCTACCTCCGGTGGTGGCTGGAGGGCTCATACCCTGCCACTAACTCCACTTTTTCAGCTATTTCCACCAAACTGGCATAACCTTTGCAACCTTATCTATTATTACTCCTTACAGTATTTGACTTGGAAGAGAAGACTCCCAACTGCAGCAACCAACTGCCTTGACATTGTCAGATGCAGGGCTACCATAACCACGCTGCATTTGAGGAAAGACACATTAAATAAGTAACAGCTTGCTGTTCTGGCATATGTACATAAAGTCAATACAATTCTTTTAAGATGATAATCACACGCATAATCCTTTGTGGGACAATAAAAAAATCCACAACTTATAGCTGTTTAGCTAGATGCCACAGGGACACTCATGTTCCTACACCTGAAAGCAAAAGAGAAGCCCTGCACTTGGCTGATGCATGCACAGAACAGCTAAAGGGTTACTATGGAAAGCTGTTGCCCTACTCACTGCATCTCATAAAATGCAACAAAACACTGAATGATTTACATAGTAAATGGACCTCGTTTCCTGTACAACAGAGCCTTTTTGGCTGAGTCACTACATCTATTCCTTTGTTTCCCTGGAAAAGACAGCAAAGAATGGTTAGAATGACTACATTTGTCCCCACAGAGAACCAACTGCAAACCAGAAGCTATGTAATGAAAGATAAGAGCTTAGAGAAATGACACACAACCGAGCAATTCAGCATCGGATCCACGCATGTTGCGCTCAGATCTCTAAGGTTACAGAGATGGGCTAAATACATCACAAGACAACCCATTTCTTTCTTTCGTTCCCCTATTTTTTTTTTGGGGGGTGGGGGGACAGATCCAAGTGCTTCAGGCTATTTTGCAGTACCCATATTCTCAGCTGAGCCAAAGAGTGGTTTGGTCAACATTGCACAACTCTAACAGGAGGCTTCGAGCAACAACCGACTTCAGGTTTTATTGAACTGTGGCTGTTGAGAGCAGGGATTTAAATGACTGCGGAACTGAAAGTGCATCTAACCAATAGATTTGGGTACAACAAGAGTCCCTCTGCATAGGGAAGATGATTTCCCAGTGGTATGCAAGCCAGCCAAAGCGAAGCAAGTGTGTCACTAAAGCAGTACTGGTTCTGCTAATTCTCTGCCAAATACAATTTTAGCTCAAAACAGAACAACGAAAAAAAAAGCCACTCTTCCTTTCTCTAACACTGAATTGTTTTACTCTAACTTCCAAAACCATAAAATTATGTCATAAATCATGCCTGTAAAATTTGAAGCCAACAGCTAAAAGTTTATAAAAACACAAGAAAATGAAGACAGGCACAAAACTTCTCTGGTAAAAACTGCCAGCAAGACATTGCATTTGTGTTTCTAATAAGTGATAGGAAAGCTAAACTGAATGAAGTATGGAGAAGAGCAACAAAAGTAATGGAGTAAACAGACTTATTTGGAAGCACTTTAAAAATAAAAGTACTAAACTATATTGATTATATTCTGTTTACTCCTGGCTTCTTCCAAACAAACATTCCTGCTCTACGCTGGACTCCAGTCTCATCAAGATAGAGCCGCAGAAGAACAATTTCTTTGAGTAAGGAGTGAAAAGACAGACAAAAATCTGCAGCTGAATATGAGAAGTACTTATACCAAGATGCATAAAGTTTAGAATAAGTGCCCATACAGGTAGAATCAAAGAAAACAAATGAACAAACCCAAGCCTATGCTTTTCGTCACAGCTTATAAAAATCCTTGAGAATTATCAAGAAAAACTACAGGCAGACTGGACTGGATGAGCCATCCTATTTCACAGATATGCCATTCACCACACATACATTAACATATCTTCACAAAAATAAACGTATCTTCACAAAACAAACACAAACCTGAAGTCAAAAGTTCTTGAATCAAATCCCCACTGAACTTCTGAATAAGGTGAAAATTATGGAAGTGCCTGCTTCTAGCAAGCTGTTATTTGATCTATTCATTTGACATCAGCATGGACACAGGTAATAGTTTATAGAGTGCAACTCTTAACTGAAGAAACTGGGCCCACAATTCTTGTCTGCAGTGCTAGCGCCCCTTCATGTGCCACCCAGCCATGGAAGTCTCAAGGGAAGGCAATTCTTGTAGCCTGGGGCATACAGGAAGAAGTATCGTCTGGAGCTCAATTCCTGCTGGACCCTGACCCCCCCCCCCCGCCCCATTCCTCACATGAGAATAACCTTATGCACATGCCTATCCCACTACGTTCAGCCAAAAAGGATTTGTATTTTTAACTGCTACAGCAGTGCAAATTTCAAATTCCGAACCTTAACTCAAAATGCATTTCACAATTTGTGCACTGCAAAGCACATTCACTTTCTACATACTGTATATATTTTGCTATACATACTTCTTACAGAAAATAGGAAGCATAAACTAGTCATCAGCTGCTCTGGCTATCGAAATAAAGTGCCTCACCTGCATACATGTGGTAAGTCAGCCTCTCGATAAGCTTGACAACGGTTCCTGCCTTGATGATCGGGATTCCGGATTTGGGCTGCATGTTTTCTTCAAACACAATGTTCTCTTCAGAGTCAGGTTCTGCAAACCTATAGAGCTCAGGATTTGGAAATCTCATCTGCTCTTCTTTTTCTTCCTGCAACATCGTTACATCCAACATCCTTTCCAGCGTGCTTCTATATTGCAAAGATATCAATGCTGCCATCCAGTTGTTTTTCTCTTCAGCTGATTTAGCAGCAAAAATAACACTGTTCTCATCTTTTAAGATGATTTCAAAAGCATGTCTGTACTCATTAGTGTCGTCTTTGTCATTGATTTGTACCTTTCGCATGAAGAACTTCTCTTTTAGACGATATTCTGCATTGCTAGCACCAGGAAGTCTTGGCTGGCCGTGATTTGACTTACAGCAAATCATCAAGCCATCAAATAGAAATATGTGTCTCTCATGCTTTGCTCCTACGCGCGTGAGCGTTCCTTCCATGATGAACTCATTACAGCATTGTCCGATGTCCTTACCCTCCCAACCATCAATATTTTTCTGGATTTCATTCATTTTCTTAATTGCTAGCTGTTTCCCCTTCATCTGCTGAGTATAGAATCGGCATGCAGATTCACTTCAACGTAGGATGGGAAAAAGGCAGCCTATTAGTATACGATGACTTAAAAATCACAATCACCACTAGCAACAAAAACACAAGATAATCTCTCTGAGTGGTGAGAGCTCCACTGAGAATACAGTTTAAACACTGAGTATCAGGTTCTTCTCCTGAAAGCACTATTACAAGGCTTGACTAACGTTTTTCATAAGTGCACCAACTGACAAAGTTCCCACTTAGCTTCTATGCAACAAATGTTTTACCTAAACACAGGCAACCAGAAGTAGTCAGGCTGTTAGTGCTTCTTAGCCTAGTACATCACTCATTCTCATAGCTGACAAACAATTTTAGAAAGCATTAATTTAAAGAAGCACATTCAGAGAAAATAAGCTGTTAAAATGCATTCATGTCCAAGCCTAAATACAACATTTAACAGTAGAAATCTTATTGGGCAAAGAAAATACTAAAACAACCTTAAGATCAAAAGTACAGTTTTAACATGTTTAAATAACTGGTTAAGAAAATAACCATTAACATTAAATCAAACGACAAACGATATAATCCAAGATTTCACTCTAACATTGCTACCGAATGTTATCTACATATCTATTTCTGTTATCCAGCTATAACTTTAACTAGCCGTTGCACATAAAGCTCTTCAAATTGCTTTAAGCAGTTTCAAATTCAAGAACATTTCCTTCTAATCACACAAATGCACTTTTAAAATATTTTTAGGGTATTTTTAATCTGAGCGTAACTTGCAAATGCTGTAGCTTTCTACTTACCAGTGAATTTTCGGAACGTTTCAACTACCAGTAAGCAAGGACACACAGAAATTCGAACGGTTTTAAAACAATAACAAATTATCTTGGCTTTGATGTCACTTCCTCTGAAAAAGCAGGCTTGTCACAAACTATTTTGTTCATTGTTTACTAAAAGAGGAAACTGGGAGCCCTGGATTTATAGCAAAGCACTAAGAGCAGAAAGCAGGAAAAATGGAAACATGTTTACCTAAGCCTTCGTTTTGCAAGACTTTTGGAGCATATCCGTTCCATACTGCTTTGAAGATTCAGTAGAGCTGTTATTGCTTGCTTTAAGCATTCTTTATCTTCTTCATCCTCACTCTTTTCTTCTAGTTGCTGTGAACATTGAAAGTCACATACAGTAAGTATTACAAGCATTTTGGTACGTGCAAATCCAGAAGTTTGACCTAAGAAGAACAAATCCAACAACTTGCTGATTTGGCGTGCTCGTATTTGTTATATAAATTAAGAAAATAATCAGGTGCATTAGTGACACAGGCAAGACACAAAATTCTCTGCTAAGCTCATTCTCAGTTAAGATGAGAGCAGCAGCCATCAGTCCCCCATGTACAGATGAACTCAGGCACACACATTTACCTAAAAGCTACTTTGATTCACCTTGCATCTCCAAAAAAGAACCCATTAAATGTGTTACCTCCTAGGAGGAGTTAGAGAGGAAGGAGATCCACATATGTACCATTCTACAGCATGAGATCAAATGTTAAGTTTGTGACATGTAGGTGACAAGCTTTTGGAACATGAGAGCTGGACGAACAACTTCAGTAAAACGTCACATTTAAAAACATAATATTACAAGGACTCTCACCTCACTAGCAATTAACAGCCAAGTCAGTAACTCAGGCAGGAAAGGACCTTACATCAGGCTGCCCAGGGCCAAATTTGAGTTTTGAATTGCCCTCACAATAGAGAGGCCACAACCTCTGTGGAAAACCTGTTACAACATCTGAAAGCCCTCACAGTGATTTCTTTTCCCCTAATAGCTCATTGGGATTTCCCTTGAAGTCTCCATCTCCCCAACCCCATCACATGGTGGAAAACAGCAGGAAGGTTCACCCCCTCCTGACTCTCCTTTCCTCCAGATTTAATAAGCCCACTCCCCCTGTTTCTCCTTCTCCTCCACCACACACTCCACTCCATCCTCCCAAGCATCTCAACAGCCTTCCAGTGGCATCGCTTCGGTATACCGGTGTCAACAATAAAGCCCAAACTGGCCGCTGGGGAATTGGGGCTACCAAATCCTTCAACCACGCTGGCTCCCCGCTTGCTAGCACAGCACAGGATGGACTTGGAGCCTTAGCTGCTGGGGGAGGATTTTGCTGGCTCACGTTCAGCTTGTCCACCAGGACTGTGAATTTCCATGTGGAAAAAAAAAAGGGGGGAAGGTAAAGAACAGTAACCTGAAGGATGGTAGGGAGAACTAAGTGTTCCTCCACGGCTATTCAGAAAATAAAGCGGCATCTAACTACAGCCAACTTGTAAAACCAGCATACATTAAGTCCCTATCGGAGAACACAGCTGTACTAACACATTTACTTCCAACTTTCTTAAAGGACAAAGCAACACAACTGTAAACTAAAACTGCAGTAAAAGGGTTAACGTTAATATTTTGTGCCTAACAACTGGCTGTGACAGGTGACTTCTACAAAACAACCTATGCTTTTATCCAAAAATCATTACATTTTCATCTTAAACCTTGTAGCCTAAAGCACAGAAGTGTTTCACCTGATACTCAGTGAAAAAAATGGTGCCTACAGCTATGGCTTAGCCATAAAACTGAGGTATCTCATATCAATCCTGTAAATAATTGATAAGCATTTCAGACTATTACACCAAAAACTGATTCCACACAACTGAAAGATTTATTTTGACAGAAGAGGTAAAAGTGAAGCGATGTGCTGGCATGAACTAGAATAACAGACACCCTTGCAATGAGTACAATCGCGTGGTTTGCTTCAAGTATGAAATGGAAGCGTTGTTTTCCAAAATCCAACTGAATACAACACATTCACAATTGACATACAAATGAGTCAGATAACAGCATTATTTTTTTTCCCTGACCAGATCTCAACATTCAGTGCAAAAGCTGTCAATGCCAGACACTGCTTTATTTGTGTTTTTAGCCATCATTACCACACCTTTCATTCTAGGCAGCTTTAGCTCACTTAGCGCAATCTGTCATACTGGAGCTAAACATTAGCCACTAGTGCCTAATCATGCAACGAGCACTGAAATAGGGCTGACAGCGACCAACGCAGGCTTAACTTCCAGAAAGGTCTAAGGAATACATCCCTCCGTGAATGAACAGTCTACCCTTGTCGTAGTCTCTCTGGATTTAACACACATACGTATCGCCTTCCCTTTATTTCAGTTGTACAGATCATCTGCTTTTAGAAATGAATCCATACAAATAAGGCAGGTGCAGCACTGCTAGCAGAAATCCTAAAAGACAGCCAAGACCAAGGTGTAACACCCTCACACCCTCCAAGCTTTTGTACTGTTCCTGCGCTAGAGTTCAAATGAGGCCCTTTGTTTTGAGCACTGCCTCTTCGTCAGCTTGCACCAGAAGGAGGTTGGCTGGATTTCCTACCATCTTCTGGCTACTGACCCTTCAAAACCAGACAGGATTGTTTTAACCCAGCCTCCTTAAAACAAGCTTTATTAGATCCTACTGTATTTTGCCACTCACTTGCAAAACAATCACAGGAGATAAGCCAAGGAGCAAAAGGAATGCTAAGTACAATACAAGTTCGATACAAGTTTGACAAAAATCAAACTTAAATGCAACAAAAGTCATAAAGTCATTTTGTTATTTTAAAACTGTCTGTATAACCTAAACGTTCCAGTCTAACAGAGAAGTCTAGCATAAAGAAGAACAAACATCCCATATCCCAAAAAGTGAAGAACGTTTTTGAAGTCTGGAAAATATAACAAAACAAACTTGCAAAGGTAGGCTAATGTGTGTAAGGGGAAAGCTAAACCAATCTGGATAATAAAAATCCACTAAGCATATAAGGATTTCATAGAAGGATTTTCTCAATAGCACAAAGGTACAATAGGTAGGGTTCAGGTTGGATATGAGGAAAAGGTTCTTCACCCAGAGGGTGGTTAGGCACTGGGACAGGCTCCCCAGGGTAGTAGTCACAGCACTGAGACTGCCAGAGCTGAAGAAGCATTTGGACAATGCTCTTCAGGCATAGTGTCTGTTTTTAGGGTGGTCTTGTGCGGATCCAGGAGTTGGACCCATTGATCCATTTAGGTTCCTTCCAAGTAGGGATATTCTATTTTTCTAGTGCCTTACACTAGAGTACCTGGAAAAACAACTGCTTGTACATTCTCTTCAGGAACGTGCAGACTAATGCTCATTGCTGTAAACCACGCTACTCCTGTGTTAAATTTACAAAAATGCTTTTAAAATAATCTCGCTCCAGTTGCAAAAAGATTTTTGCATCAGACAAATCCATGTCCAAAAGCAAACTATGTGTTTGTATACAGAGGTGGAGAGAAAGAGAAAAAGCAGTTGTTTAATGACAACATTTCTGCATCTGGATGCAATGGAAGCAACATACATTTCCAACCATATACACGAACTAAATCTAAAATCAATGGCTGTAATTACACTCCAGGTTTAATATTCAGAAAGCAGTATGTGGAAGTATGTATCACATGTAGACCAACACAAATTGCAAATCATATGGTGCGCTGAAGACATTTCTTTAGAACACAAATAGAATTTGAATTTTTTATTTTCTAGCCTGATGTAATTACCATAAACTGCTATCAAAAACAAAGAGTCTTAGTCAAAACTGAGCTTAAATCGTAGCAATGTATTTCATCTTCCACTGCCCATAGACAGTTTGGAAGAGTCGGCTATGGAAAGTGAAATGGCAACACTGGAAATGCATCCAAGGTTCTCTGCAAATCCCACTGATTCTTCTGTAGATGTGCAGTGCCCTCTAATGAATGAATCAGGTAGATGCTAGGAAGTGTACTTTGTTTATTTGTCTCCTATGAAGGATACCGTATTATTACAGGAAGGAGATGCAGATTTCTGATTATCAGTAGTATTAAAAATACAATAATGACTGTAATAATCTTACAAGTTATCAACTTATAATAATAATTTTAATCAGTAATGTAATAGGCGCAGTATCCCAGCCACTCCAGGTTACTTGAAGAAAGCAAACTTGGAAAATAGACCGCCAAAGGGAAATTTCTAATAAAAACAAGCACTCTAAGTTCTAGGCTGCAAACACTGAAAAGATAACAAGAAGGGGAAGATGGGGTATTTTCTTCTACCTGCTGCATAACGCATGGATTAAGTAATATTTGTAAAGCCAAGTAACAGGAAATTCCAGAGATACAAAAGAAATCCTCCTTATACACTGCAAGTTTACTCCACAGTAGTCCTTTCTCTTAGCCTGTGAGGGACACGTCTATCTAGAAAGACAATGAAGACAAAAATATTTACACATATGATGAGAACATGCAAATATAGCAATACTAAAAAGTGTCATGAGGGATATAAAATCTTGTACCTCTGAGCTTACTTCAAGATATAGACTGCTGTCTCCCTAGAAGATTAATCTAAACCTAACCACTGAAATTTAATCTAAACCTAACCACTGAAATTTGTGAAGTGCAGGTTCCCCGATTCATCTGAGAAGAGGCCTGCCATAAACAACAGCATACAGGAGGCAGGGAAATCATAACTGAACTTGCTTAAGACCACTTGATTTTAGGTGCTAACAAGTTGTTGTCCCCCAAAAACATCAAGCCAGGAAGCTGAATGCCTAAAAGGTCCCACATTACAAGAAAAAGCTGCATACAGCAGTTTTCAGAACAACTAGCCCAAGCTAGTGTTGTTTCAGAGAAACATCTTCAAAAATTGTTAGGCATTTTCTTCAGATATCCTGAAGCCCACAGGGAGGCAACAAAACACTTTGATAGCTAGCAAAGGAAGCCTGATCTGTAGTATGACCTAGCTATCTTCTCTGTAGGGAAATGCTACATAAATAAACAACTCTCAACATTCGTGAGAACTTGAAGCTCACTGACATTAGTTACTCCAGCTTTTGTTCTTATGCCTCAACACTTTCTTCAACGTGTTTCTGAGAATGAGGGACCTCCTGAAATGGGCTCTTTTATAACCAAGAGTAAAAAAAACAAACAGCATTTCTCTTCTTACAAATACAAGCTGATAGATTTGCTGGCATTCTGCTAAGAAAAAACAATGCTGGAAGCCAGTTTTCTTAATAGAATGGAGCTCCTGAGAGCACTGACTTCTTGCAA
Source organism: Cygnus atratus (assembly GCF_013377495.2). NCBI lineage: Eukaryota > Metazoa > Chordata > Aves > Anseriformes > Anatidae > Cygnus > Cygnus atratus. The sequence continues at coordinate 108,625,743 of NC_066364.1, forward strand.
TTCCTCCAAATAATAAAAACTCAACCCAAAGCAGTAGTATTCTGGGATAAACATGCTCTCATATCTAGAAACTTCTGTAATTTTTAGAAAGCATTGAGAAATCATCTACAAAAATCAAGTGGGGAAAACTGTAGGGAACACTATATTTCTGCAAAATGACAACAGGCTACAAGGCACTTCACAGTTGAAGCTTAAAGGAAACTCAGCGTGCCATATTCTTGGACATACATCCCCAGTTTTAATGCACTGGAATTTCAAAAGTAATTTTATTTTCATAGAAACTCAGACAATCTTGAGCACAGTGTAATAAAGATATACATGCATGTAACTTTATTTATATTTACATTACAGGAAGAGTGGAACAGAAGTTAACATATCACCAAAGCAACAGCAAAACCTTCTCCTCTCAAAATTAACCACAAATTCTCGGTTTAATTTTCAAGGGTAAATTACATTAAATTATGTAATTTTAGATAAACATGTCAAACATTAGACCCGAGATACTACATAACTAGTTACAAAGAACTCCAACATTCTCTTGGAGGTCCATTTTCAAAGAGAGAAAAGAGGAAAAAGACCTCATCTTTTATTTCACATTAAGTTTAAACTCTCATAACGAAAAAATGAGGTCAGCCCACTGTGAAGCACACTGTATGAGTAAGGCATGAAAACATGAAAATAAGCATTGTTTCAACTTTCAGTACAAGCTTCGCAATTCATGCACAGCTTGAGTATGTGACTTTAAATAGATCTGAAGGGTACACGGCAGGTTTAACTGTCAAATTTCACTTGAGTTCAAAAAAGTAAGACAATTTAAAGTTAAGCTGGTTAAAGAAAGGTGTGACAGTAAGGGATTGCTACTTTGGTTACTTAACACGGATGCTTTTATTGGCAGGACTCAGGGGAGTGTGTGCAGTAACTGAAATAAAACTGCTTCAGGAATACATTACTCTGAAGTGTTCTTTTTCAAATTAAGATGGCTACTGAGCAGAAGTCAGAAATACATAGAATGCAGAAGCCTGTCAGATGACGTTTCACCAGTTCAACACTTCAGAACTCCCAAAGCAGATTTCATGTGCCAGTCTGACACCACTATTCCCATGAATGGGTATGGCCTGTCAAGAGACCATATTTCAGGTTATATCTGCTTAAATGTGACTAGTCTGCTAGATGCTTCAGTAGAGGTCTGCTCAGCTGGAAATAATATACTTCGCTCTCAGGTTGCTGTGTTTTTTGTTTTGTTTATAAGTGGCCAAAGAAGGCATTTGTGTATGTGAACAATTTTTATTATTGAGCTTACGTGATCAACATCTACTTCAAAAAGGAACAGCAAAAAAAGGTCTTGTTTTCAAGTAAGTTTCTTGATGTTCTTGTAAAACCAATTTCTAAATATGCAGTCTTTTTATAGGCTACTAGCTGCCATATATATATACATTTTATATGCCCAGATTTCATTGCTTGGGAAATGGCTACCTTATCTACAGAAGACTTTGACTTCTGAGAGTATGGAAAACCCATGTGCTCTGCATTCTTCAAAATGATTTTGTTTTGCCCCCCCCCCCCCCTTTTTTTTTTTTTTGCATATGCTGACATCTCTTCCATGGCAGATTCATTACCTTTCTGCAACAAACGTACAAGTTCACACAGATCCCTCCAGAGCCTTCATGCTCTGAAAATCTCTTCTTTCCTACTGTCACTTTGGTTTGTCTCATCATTATCAGAAGACCTGCACAATACATTAGAAATTTAAAATGCATAATTAAGTTGATAACACATAATTAGATTTGTATTTGAAATATCATAAAATATTTACCTATGAGATTCCAAACTTGTAATTGAGGTCTTCCACTTTCTTCCAAGATTTTCCATCAAAGTAAAGACAGCTCAATTTGAAAATATCTTCCCTTTCTCTTTCACAATTCCAAAGTAGACTGAAATCTACTTTCACTGCTTCAGCGCAATTCAAGTCTGATCTTTGCCAGCTAAGTTTGCAAGGCCGTGAGCTCAAGTGGATGGCACCTCTACGTTTGGATAGAAGCACATTAATTTTTTGAATGATACATCAGATGAAATCACAGTTTCAGAGATCATTCTGGGAAGCAATCCTGTTGATTTTAAGAGAGGATTGCAAAAAAAACAGCCAAGGAAGTGAGGAACAAGCAAAATTCCATCTGTAGACTTAGTCTACAGAAACAACAAATGTAGCTTGTTGCGTTATTTCTATTCATTATTTTTTTTACATCTTTCCATGGAAAAGGAAAAAAGGACAGGGAAATGGACTACTACTGCTGTTAAGACTGCACAGCAACATAAGTTTCTCAGGGACTGTACTATGATTGCCACAGTCACAAAAACTAACGCCAACCTAAAGGCCTTGAAAGTCTCAGCTAGAATAAGCTTCTTCATGTACAATCCTGTATGGATTTCTTGTGTCAAAGCTTGAATTTAGAAGGAAAAAAAATAAAAGTTTGTCCAAGTTCCTGCAACACCCATCTAGTCTCACAGAAGTTTGTCCTTGGGTGTTCAGCATATACTGCTGCCAAGTAAGGTAAAGAGCCATCTACCATCATTAGCAGCAGCCATCGAGAACGAGGAACTGACCACCAGCTCCAGAGAGCAGTCTGCCCAGCACAGCTCTCCTAATTCCTAAAGCACCAGGGAGGTTTTGCCCTGCAGGTATGCCTAGGAAATTGATAAGAAAGCAGGCCACTGGAACTTTAAGGTTAAATGCATAAGTGAAGTGAAAAGACTCGATTTGGTTAGTGTTTCATTTGATTCTTCAAAGAAGGCATCTCGGTAAGAACGGCCTGGCACAGTGCCACCCTACCCTCTGCTTCAAGGGATCAAAGTACAACATTTGTTGGTCTGGCAGCAGAATGACAACAACACAGCACAAGTGACACTGAGTTGCAGAGTAAGCAGAGCAAAAGGAGGGATTTTTACTTCTAACTTTTGTAAGATTTTACCCAGCTTCTGCCATTCAGCAATTTTAGTGGGATAATGGATTAAAAAAAAAAACATACTCTCCAAGGTAATTCCTTCTCATTGGAAAGCTTCCTCAAAAAAGAAGTTTGCTTTTCAAAAGACCAGATGTATCTTATGCAAAAAGAAAAAAAAAAAAACTGTACAACAGAACAAGCAGCCCCACCACAGCTCCATTATACATGGCATAAGTCACTGACAAATGAAGTGATATGTGCATGCATGCATCTCAGGTATGGAGATATAGACAATCCATCAAAAAGTACCACAGCAAAAAAAGAAAGTTTCTTTACTGAAAAAGTTACCCAGAGTGTATTTACCTCAGAGACCCCAATTAATTAGATTAACAGTAATGAAGTTCATGGGATAAATATGCACACACGTGATAGAGTTTTATTTTTCCCTTACCATCTTCCCTTTGGCTGTCACACACACACACACCTATGTTAGAGTTTAAACCTGCCAGCATTATAAGGAGAAAAGCAAGAGAAATGTCATCAAAGCAACCACACAGGCAAGCAAAAACTACAGAACCTCATGTAGCTGCCTTTATCACTTCCCACTTGTACCGCAGGAAGAAGTTCTGGACCTTTACAGCACTGCAGCTGTAATTTAAATCTTCGTAGCTTCATCATATGAAGGATTTTTTCGATTTTTTCCACCTATCGTCACATTTTAGGAAGCTTCTTCTTAGACTTGAGACCACTTTTGACACCACCCCATCTTTTTTTTTTTTTCACAAAAAACACTCAAATACACTATGCAGTCCCTATTGTGCACTAGCTGCAGTTCTGTCAAGTTACATGTTCTCCAACTAGGCCTCTAACTAGGCCTCCAACAGGCCTTCATCTCTTGCAAAGACATAATTCCACATTCTCTCTAATGAAGGTAAAATTCATATTCTTCTGCCGTTACATATACAAACACATGTAAAACAGTAATACGTCTGTTTTTACTATTATTTCAAGACAATATTGTACATACAAGCTGCTGTGCTTGGAAAGACGTGGGCCAGACTACAAAGTGATTTGGGAGAACAAAATCGTATGCTGACAATAAGTAAATGCTTTATTAAAATAATTCATAGTTAGTCTGAATCTGTGTTTTTGTTCTTAATATTCATTTAAGGAGGCTTTAAGAATAGATTAAAGCAAGAGAAGCTGTTAATTACAGTGACTGCACTAAATACAAGCAACACGAACAGCATTTCAAGACAATGATCTATAACTGCAGACACTGTAAAAACTCTGCAGGCTGCCAAAGTTCAACTATTAAGACTCAGCGATTCTCCACCCTGGGCTGGGTTACACCAGTTACAGATGGGATCACAAACCAACTTCATTACATGTGTTATGCTCTGGATCACGAGCCTGGATGAAACACAGCTAAGAATCAAAGCGAACTCAGAGCCCCAAAATACATTGGGCTGTGCTGCCCAACATACCACACAAAAGCTTTACAGGATCAATCTGAAGAAACTCTAGTCCTAAACTAGTAGTGTTTCACCATCCTGTGTGTTCTCCAGCAACACATAACACATTTAGTATCATCAGGCTATGGCAAGGGTGGTTTCTTATATTGGAAGACCTTGCCAAATCAGATTTTGATTTTTTAAGTTACATTAACATAGTATTTCCACTCAAGCAGAACTGCCGGTCAGTAGAAATTGAAAAGTCATTTATCTAAGAAAAAATGAAAAAAAATCAAATAAAACCCACTACATGCTATCGTGAAACGTGAGCATCCTGAGAATTTAAGCTCATTATAGTTAGAATTCCAAGTTAAAAAATACTTGCCAAGAGACAAGAAATTTCCATTCATAAGTCATGGTAGCCAAGTCTGCACTTGATTAAATGCCTATTTAGTTCTCCTATTTTCCAGAAAGTATTTTATCCAAAATTTATATATGCTTTGAGACACTCCTACTTAAAAAAAAAAAGTAATTTAAAGTAATCTTCTATTTACCCAAAGAAACCAAAGAAGAGTATCACATCCACACAAATTTACACCATCTAAAACAGAACCTGATTCAATTTAAAATTCCTGTAAGCATCTTCAACTCATGGTTGTGAATTCTGCACTATTTGTGCCACCCTACATTCCAGTTATGAGTTCACACTTAGCAGCTTCAATAGTAAATTTGCAGCTATTAGGAATGGGCTTTTCTATTTTATACATTCAGTTTCTTATATAAAAATTTGGGGACTTTTAGGCTGCTTGAAGGAAAACACAGCCCTTAGTCATATGCTAATTCTCCAACAAAGTTACAGCAAGGAACTTAAGCTAAAAATAGAATATGTATTTGTGTTCCTGGTGCCCTGCCAGACTTCAGGAGGGCTTTAGTTTCTAAATATGATAACCATCAGTGGATAGAAATTTTATTTTTTGTAGTCTGCATAGTTAGAAGGTAACTTTGAGATGCATTTTAAACAGATAACTTCAAAGCACGTGAGATTAGATAGCATGCTCAGAGAAAAATGTTAAGCCCATTATCATTCAGAATACCTCATATTCAAGAGAAATAATTTTTTCCCCACTACATACAATACTCTGCCAACATTGTCTCCTCATGTTGAGAGATCCTTTTTTGTAGCATTTAGTTTGATTATTCATAGATATGCTTACCAACACCAAATCAGACCTCTTACCACATAAAAGAATTCAATACAACTTTGCATCAAGGAAACGTGGGGATTATACAACAGAAGAATTCCACTAATACCCTTCTGTAGCAATTTAGTCAGGCCATCTTTAAGTACAACCAAGCTGGAATCTATCTGAAGATTCCAGATGTACAAAAGAAAATTGCAGCAGAAATCATTTGAGGAAGGTATTCATATGCTGTGTACACATGCTCTAATTGACAGATGAAACTAATGCCATGAAAGCTACCGTCTCTTTTCATGCATTTATTATCAATCATTGCCTATCATGTGTATCACATCTGGCAGACCACAACGAAGAAAACCTGGAAAGCTACTATAAACAGAACCAAATCCAACTCAGCAATGTTAGATTTACACAGGGCAAAGGAGAAGGAAGGCAGGAATTTTACCTACAGCACAAGTTAGGAGTTGCAAAAAGACTGATAACCTTCGGGAGCTAGGCTTAGCTTAGACTCCAGTTTACCCTACAAATGAAGAAACATAAGCAGCTCCAACCTTCCATAAGCGCATATGACCTGTCTCCTCCGCTGTAATTACCAATGGCAAGAGGAAACACAGGATACTTGCATTTCAGACATTAATCTATGCCATGCCTATTAAGTAAGACAATAACCATGTTTACGTGGAAGTCAGCATGCAAAGCCATAAGGTACTGCATTTTGAGACTGTATGATAGAAGCATGAGCAGAGGAAACTGATCTGTATAGATACATCATACAACCCTTCCAACATACAGTCAGGAAACGTTTAATATGTTAAAGATGTCTGAAAAGTTGGACAAACAGATCAAGCATAAGTTCCAAAATTTTAAAAAAGCACGTTATATGAGATGAGCTACATGCCAAAACTGTACTTTGAGATCTATATCAGTAAAAATTGTGTTAAAACTGTAGAGACAGCCTCAAAGATGACCTAGCTACTTAGTTATCCCAAGAAAACCAAATAAACATTCAAGAACAAAAACAGGTTTCTTCAAAAGAACAGATGGTGTTCTTTTTGTATTCCTTAAGAATTCCCATTAAGTCAAAATTGAGATTCTAGTTGAAAGTTTTACTAAAAGTTCTTCTTCACAATTAATATTCAATGCTAATTGATAAATCCTCCCAAAAAAACCTTCTGTAGCTATTACCTATACACATGTATGTTATGCAGACTTTACTGTTAGCCCAGTGACGCAAGGTCTCATTACAACAAGCTCAAGAAGTCTACACACAAGCCTTCCCCTTGAAGAAAGGTAATCACCTGTATACCCATCACAGGATGGGCACTGGAAAGAGAACATGGGAAGTTTCATGGAAATAAAATGAAGTCTGAATGAAATCTTACTGTCATTTTAAACCTACAATGCAACATCTTGAGAAAGCCTTGAACACTTTCTGTAATAGTTGTTTGCCATCATTTCCTACCACTGTTCAAACCATCATTCCAAGAATATTAATACCTAGATAGATCTCACTTCCTTTCTGAATTAATACTAACTTGATTATTCAACAGAAAAAGCATTAGAAAAGCATTAGCAGCTGTAAAACAGTTATAGTGTACACCGGAGCATATGACCTGCTTTTCATTTTATCAGTTTTATTATTCAAATTCTAGCACGTTTTACACCTAAGTACACAAAGCTTTGGTATCCAACATGCAACATAGCAAAAAAAAAAACAGATTGACACAACGTTCTTACTTTTAGCAGTTCAAAATAATGAAGACAGTGGTAAACAGGGGCAAGGAGCAGCCGGGGTAGAACATACTGAACAGCTTCTTTAAAGCCTTCACCTATTGACTAGAAACAAAATAAGTTTCAGTCTTAAAACAAGCGTATTGAAGCAACCATATAATGTAATGAAAATTAATAATAATAATAATGCTTACTAAAAAGAAAGTTACCTGTAAATAAAATGCTGCTCCTGGCTTTGATAATTGGCTTAGAAAATGATCATGAAAACCAGGTCGCAAAATATCTTGTGCATATGATTCATATGGATCAAATGCTAGTTCCTATGAAGAAATACAGAATGATTTTTACAAAACTGTGATCTCAAGTGCTACACAGAAAGGAACCCTTAACCTGCTAGCTACGGTTTTCCTAGTATAACTAAGTATGAGCTTAGACTACACTACAGCAAGGGCACAGTGCTACTGCCTGAGAATCTCCAAGCCCTGTTGAACAGTGGTGCTCCCTAACCAAGCAGCTGGACCATCACATGGGGTTGTTACATCCCAGGTGCAGAACTTGATGTTTTATTTAACTCCATGAAGTTTCTGTAGGTCCATCCTCCAGCATGTGCAGGTCCCTCACGAAGAAGCACTGCCTTCCAGTGTCTCCCCCTATTTTGGCTTCATCTACCAACTGGACGAGGCAGACCTTCTCCCACTTCATTAACAGGTATTAAGCAGTATCAGCCCTACTATCGAACCTTGGGGAATGCCGCTAACCATTGGTCACCAAGTGAACTTTGTACTGCTGATCACAGCCCTTCAAGCTTGGCAGTCCAGCCAATTTCCCACCCACTTTACAGTTCAACTAGCTAGTCTACATCTCACCAAGCCAATTATAAGGATATTACAGGAGCCTGTGCTGAAGGCCTTGCTTAATTCCAGATAAGTGATAGTCACTGCTCCTCCCTTGACCAATGGAACCAGCCATCTCCTCTCAGAAGGCAGACTGGTCAGGTACAGTTTGCCCTTTGTAAATCTGTGCTGGCTGCTCAGAATCACATTCTGGTCCTCCACATGGCTGGACATGAATTTCAGAAAAATTTGTTTTATAACCTTCCCAGTGACTGAGAGGTTAATCATCTTCTGGTTTACAGGATCCTCCTTCTCAGACTTGGAGAATAGGCATTACGCTATCTCTGGTAACTGGGGACCTCCACAACTCACAACTAAACTTGAAGAACTCTGGTCAGTGGCCTCGCAATGATACTAGCCAGCTGCATCAGCATCCTGTCCTGCTACAGAGACTTACATATACCCACCTTAGATGAATAGTCCTTAACCTGATCCTTGAGTTTCACCCCTCTCCTTCAATCTTACCTGGGAGGCCTGAAAGCATATCTGGCCAGTAAAGACCAAGCAAAGGAGATTCAGAGTACCTCAAACACATTTTTTATCTTCTAAAACGGAGTGTCTCACCCCATGAGCAGGATACCCACATTTTCTATCGTCTTTCTTTCCATGCTATTTTACACATTAAAGCATTCTTGCTTTCCTTCACAGTCCTCATCAAGTTTAACTACAGATGAACCGCAGCCCTCTTAATGCCATTTCCACCTGCCTAGACAATACTTGCACATTCCTCGTGAGAAGCCTGTATTTCTTTCTGCATTTGACTCAACAGGAATCCCCAAACTGTACTCACCCTGGCCTCCTACTACACCTGGCCTTTTTCTTGGGGACTAGGAAAGCGTAATTCCTGAACACACTGCCTTTAAGAATAAGCCCACTATCCTGAGCCCCTTCTACCCTGAAAGCAACCAATACGATTCTGTTTACCCATTCCCTGAATGAGCTAAGTCTGCTCTCCCAAAAAACATGGTGTTCAGTCTGCTTCTTGTCTCCTCTTTCCTCAAGACCTTCAACTCCACCCCTGCAGCCAAGCCTGCCACTGGCTTTGACACTCCTGCCACTGCTCCCTTGCTCCAGAGAAAAGAGGTGAATTGGAGCACCTTACCTAGATAGCCCATAAGCACATGCCACAAAATACTGTCCCCATTGCCCTCCAGAAATCGCCTGGACTACTTGAACCAAAATAAGTTGTCCTCCCAGCAGATGTCACCTTGATTATTCTACCAAGAGAACCAAGGCCCACGATAATGAGATAACTCCTGTTTGTTTGAAGAAGGCTTTGGTCTGTTTTTGATTGGCAGGTCTTTGGAGGAGAAGCTCAACCACAACATTCTCTTTGGTAACCTCCCCCTGATTTTTTCCAACTGCACACTTCAGTCTCCACGCCCTAACGAGCTTAGTTTAATAGCTTTCCTCACCACCTTAGCACACCTACAGACAAAAAAAAAGACCTTGCTCCACTGTCTTTGCACAGAAATCCTGATTTTCAGCTGATTTACAGAATTCTCCATTTCTATTGGAATCTAGTCACAGGTGGTTTTGTTTGTTTGTTTCCTTCTTGTGCTAACTACAACTAAACAGCCCACAAAGACTGAGGACTAAAATTATAGAGGTGAAAGCAGTCCCCTCATGACTGAGGGGACAGTTGGAAGAAAAAAAATCTCAACCTAAACAAAGGCACCTAGAAGTGAGATGCATTTAGCATCTACGTGCAAGACCTTAGAAGACATTTGAATAATAAAAAATAAGTACTGTCTTACCTCAGCCATGTCTTCAAAACAGCTGCCTACTAATGGGTGAGGACTACCTTCATCTGTCATTTCAACAGTGTCTTCTATATGACCCAATAACTTCACACTGAGTTCGTGAATGTCCGATATACGACTAAATATATTTTCCACATCCTGCAAAAAGCAACAGAACCAGATAAAAAAACAAGGAATTATAAGTAATTTAAAAGAAAGAATATTATGTGCAAAGCTACTCTGTTATGATTAGGAAGTTAAAGACTTGTTTAATTAAAACAAGATTTTAATATATATTTTGTAATACTAGTACATAAAAATCACATAATTTATTTTTAAAACAATAACTTTATATAAGTAAGTATAAATATATGAAAATTTACAATGAATCAGAGATGGCACAGAACACTGGCCAACCTTAAATTACAGGCCTGCAAGTGAATATAGAAAATCAGGTCGTTTCTTCTACAGAAGAAGTGGCTCCCCACAAGTTCCTTTACAATTCACATTTCAGAACTGGTAAGTGGTTTCTCTACTATGGATATATTAAACTGGGCAATAGTTAGGTTCTAGAAACATTAACTTAGATTTATAGACACTATAATTTATTTATTTTTATACAACACTTACATGAGATGAAAACAGTTTGGAGTTGGAGGCATATGGCTCTCTAAAAACTCTGATAATGAGATTTAGTTCCCTTATATACTGGCGAACCTCTGCCATAAATGACTTCACTAGGTCATAATAGGTTTGCTCCCCTGAGGTGGAGGGTTCCTCATCAGATAAAGTTAGTGCACTTAAATCTTCTACGTCTTGATGGAACATATCCATTAACACCTAGGTAGCAAAGAGGGAGAAAGCCACAAAGTGACAAGAACTTCTTTTCAAGATCTACCAGTATGTTACCAGAAAAGGAAATTATTATTGCCATGAAATCAGAGCAATCAGCAGCAATATTTATGCATGTACTTCTGCAATTGGTCGAGCACTACAAAAGCAACATTCATTATTATTAATTTGCAAGTCATTATTTGCAGTGGAAATTTCTGTAGAATCCCGTCACTTAGACCGATCCAGACATCTCTCAGAATATGGTCCTAAAATCAATTATTATTCGAAGTGTTCTACGAAGTACAAAGAGATGTTTAGCCCTTAACTGTATTCTGTAACTCTGAATTAGCCAACATAATCTAAGTTTCTGAAGATAATATAGTATTTGAAGTCAAGAAGTATGCACATTTTGGCTTTTCTCCTTTAGCTTTAACAGGAAGTCATACACGATTTTGCTCAGAACCCTGTTATCTACCTGTGATGAATACTCGCTTGCCCACTCATTGCAAATGTGCTGGTTTCTATCCTTAATAGCTCCTGAGTTTTCTTGTTAAATTGGACCCACAAGGAAGGGCAGCAGCTTCAGAAAAAGCTGTCAGTCAAGGTGCAGAACTGCACAGACAAAAGGACTTGAAGAACCCCAACCACCAGAGGTCCCAGTTCATTTGTCTACCCAAGCAAGGTTTACCAAACACAAGCAATTAGTAAATTGAACTTCGAGAAAAAGACTACGTGAATCACTGAACCTCTTCCAAACATGGAATCTGAGCTAGGAGTCATTACAATGACTTAGCAAGCGACAAACTGAATTTTCTCTTCGCTTGTTGTCTATAATACCTGAAGAACAACTTAATGTCCATGTGTTGACTGCAAATTAGTAAAAGGCATTTTAATCTGAGTTATCTTTAGAAAAATAAAACACTACAGTCCGCACGCAATCTAAAGTGATGCAGCTTAAGAACGAGCCAGCAAAACATGTAGTCCAACACACAAGATGACTTAGTCCTGGGATAGACAGATGAGGACAGCGTTTATAAACAAACCTACTGCCCACAGCTACTCCCCTTCCAGGAGGCCACAGAATGTATCAAACAATCCACATGAATTTCAAAATAAATTAGGACTTAAGTGCTGCCTGCCAGCCTCCCTTGCGAACAGATGGAGGTGAAGCCATGGCAACCTACGCCTGTTGCTGCAGAGACTGAGGTGATGGCTGTCAATCACCAAAAGACAGAGGAAAAGACTGCAGGATCGAAGCTGTAAATACTCATTCGAGAGCAACATGAGGGAAGGCTAACACGTAAAACACGAACCAGAGTTTTTTAAATGGCAGAAAACAGAGCAAGTGTTTCTCAAAATAATTACAGAACTGGAGATGAAGAATTAAGCCTCTGAATGAGCCACAACAAACAACTGACATTTACCCTGGTGTTCACTGTAGAAGTCTTCCTTCTACAATGCACATTACACAGGCACTTCTCTAGAGGACGTGCCAGTTAGCCAAGCTGTTGAGTACTGGTACTGGACAAATGAGCTATTCTGCAAGAGAATACTTGGGGATTTGTAAGCACTAGGGATGGTCTCGTAGGTTCATCCAACTTCAATACTGGCAGAAATACACCTACCTAGAGCAGGCATTCTTCACCCGGGTCCTGGTCTAACAATCCTCAAAAATACAGAGGTCTAGTGGGGAGGGAAATGGGCACGCAGCAGGTTCTCTCTCTTTGTGAGTCAAAGGTCCCTGCTACACACCCTGGTCTTAAACTTCTCTGAAAGCAAAACAATGGACGTTTTGCATTAAGCCTGACTTCTTCTGAAGACATGTTCTAAGAAAAGAAGGTGATTCATCTTGTAAAGTCAGAAAATTTACATGGAACTCAGATTACAATCAGAATCCTAACTATTTCTGGGAAACAGGACATTACATAGCATCACCACTGTGGGCAATTACATGGGGTAACATAGGTATTCAAGGAGGCCCCAGCATTTATAACTTCATGGATACAGTTGTAGTACATACTTGATCTAGAAGATTCCAGGTTGCAATCACAAGGCATACCTCACTACAGTGAAAACAACAGAAACAAAGCAACCATAACCCAAGATACTGAATTTAGAGCATTCAGAAGCATGAGCAGATAGTCAAATAAAAACAGCTTGCATTCAAATGCAGGTGGGTTTTTTTGTTTGGTGGTGGTGGGTTTTTGTTGTTGTTGATGATGTTTTCCCCCTCTCGGAGGAGGTAGAATTTTTTATATGGATGGGTGGCACAAAAGCAAGTGTGAAAGTGCTTGGGAAAAAAAAAAAGACACATGGGGCCAACAAACTGTTTTGGTTGATTTGTTTCAAAAAAAAAAAAGCAGAATGCATGTTGGCAGTAAGAACCTAGCATACTAAGAAGGTCCTTGATGTGACTGGAAAAGAAAACACCTTGGGAATACCTGTCCATAGCTTGTTCCACTGTGGTAGCAAAACCAACATGCCTACTTTAGAGCCTTTCAAAAGTTTCTTCTGTGTACATATTAAAAAAAAAGAGTTGCTCCCATATAGGAGTGGCTCATGTAATGGAATTTCCCAAATTAGTCTTTTCTGCTTGCTACCTTTCCCTAGGATACAAAGACACACACAGCAACAGCACTGTTCCTGTTCTTTATTCAAACACGCGCCTCTAAACACTGCCATAACAACCCAGGCAAGTACACCCAAAAGCAAGAGGGACTAAGACAACTGTCCTGACTGAGAAATACTTTGCCCTTCTTGACTTCACAAGACATCTTTCTTTTCTCTCTTGAGATGAAGAGAAAAGCAAGACGGAAAAAAACACAAGCATGAACAAGACAAAAGAATTTGATGAAACAGAGACAATTCCAATCAAAGACACAGATTAATATAGACCAAGAAGCACCAAAAAGAGGTGATAAATCTGAAAATCCCTAGACTGCAACAAGATCCCACTCTCAGGTACCATTTCTGAAAGAATCTACTTCAAGTTTTGTTTTTTAAACAATGGAAGATTTGAGATGCTCAATGAGGTGGCCGCAGAAGCTAGAGCACAAAGGCACCTCAAAGACAGACAGTGGAACCTTCTCCAGCACTGCTGGATCACCAAGGAAAGAGGTAACTGCTTTCTGAATCGAAACACTCCTCTGAAACTACAGGAAAGACTACCTGCAGATAAAAATACGGACCCCCCACAGAGTATTAGTGATGCTTATGAAGGGATTTTTCAATTTATTTTTGACCACTGAAACACTGCTTTTTACATGCAATATAGTCTTAAGCATGGGTGGTCTCCCAAAATCATGAAATTTTGGGGTTAGTGCAGCTTCACAGTAATTTTTAAAGCATCCACACATTGCTGGGATTAGTCAAGCAATATCATAAGGAATAGACACTTAAATATTAATAAGCACAAGCAACAGCTCTATAAACTCAATTAGCTTTGCTGTATTACTGGAAACATTTTACTGCAGCAACTTCTTTCAAATATACAACACCCCATTTACCCACTACGGAATAGACACTGTCCTATCAAAACTTAACTAAAACTTTCTGTTAACATTAGAAACAAGAGTTATGCTTACCTTATCAGCACACATTGCCACTTTAATATCTTGTTTTGTAATCTCATAATGCCTTATATTTCGTACATAATTCCCAACCAATTTCAGTATGTCTGCAGAAATGTATTCTAATACTGCCACTATGTAAACAGACACTTGGTGGTCAATTTTGTAGCCTAGTACTTCCTGAAAGGAAAATTAAAAAAAATAAATCAGTGCTACACTGTTATTCACTAGATGAAATATACACAACAGGTTACAACTAAACCTTGCAAGTTTCTAACTCCTCATCATAAACATTCAAGATGTGCAGTCTATATTAGTTAAAGAAACATGGTCATCTGTAGGCCAGGAAAAGAAACAGCATCACTGTAGACTGTGGAGGTGACAACAGCCCAGAACTGTCCCGAAAGCCTCACTGAAAAGTTAGTTTACTGTCTATCGCATAAACAAAGCTAAGCACTCATTTGATTCAAGTTTGATTGTTCTTATTTCATTTTGCATGACTCAGAAAACAATCAAGAAACTTCCAGAGAAGCTCTTAAATGTACAAATGGAAGAAATACACACAATCAAACTGAAAACTCTGAAAATTAAATTATGTTGAAAACAGGTATTGCTACTGTTCTCTTATTTACATTTCAGGCAGCACGTAGACACTAGACAAAATAAAGCTGTCAACCTCCAATTGCATTCCAAGAGAAAGATTATGTCACTACTTACCTTTAATAAAGGGTGGATTTTTTCTACTGGGAGAGATAACGGATTTCTTCGTTTCCTCTTCTCAATAGCAGACTGGGCATCAGCTATTGCCCACTTATCAATAGGATGGGGAAAACTTTTTTGAACACGATCCTTAAAAAAAAAAAAAACAAAACCAGAACTAGAGGGTGAGTGCATAATCGGAATGACCTGAGCAATACTAATACGCTATGAAATCACTTCTCGTTAATTAACAAATTAGTGTCTGCTACTGTTAATATTTTGACTGTGAGAGCTTCTATAACAAACTATCATTTTGGTACATGGTGCTCACTACATTCATAAGGCTGTATCAGAGTATCATTTCCATAGAAAAATCTACTGCTTAAAATTTGAGAAATGCCAGAATGAAGTTGCCCTTGCAGGCACAATTTGCTTCCCTCATGCACATGCCTGATAATTCAGCAATTAAATACATTTAGACATAGAATGGTCACTGAATGAGATGATGGGAGCTTTGTTTCACCTTCACTGATGAGCACACAGCCCAAATTGTCTATCACTCGCATGCAAACCCCTCTGAAGACAGCAATGAAAACAATAGGAAAAGACTGCCCAACAGTTTCATAGTCTGCAGTTGGACCAATCATGCCCAGCTCAGCTTTGCCCTCATTTTTTTTCCTACAGTTTAATTACTGCATCCAGCACTCGGTGCTGGAACACACCTACACTCGCCCATGCTCTGAATAGCTCTCCTGCTGGAACTCACACATGGGTCTCTGGAGATTCAAAGCCTTGACTGTTTTTGGTAGCCCAGGTGTTTCAGAAAAGGTGCCAGAAATCTAATTTCTCAGATAGCTTCACATATTTTTTCAGACCACAGTTCCCACTGACTGTTTCAGTTGCAAGCGCTCGCTTACGTAAATATGACCCCAATTTGAGCAACCACGAAACGAGGAAGATGAAATTAATGACCACTTACAAAGAGCTGGTACAGGGCAATGTACACAAACAAAAACTTTCCAACAAAAAGAACTGGGACAGAATACAATTCTATAAAGGTGGCAACCAATGTTCCAAAGTACAGATTTGTTTTTTTTTTTTCCTCTCTCCCTTCATCATAACACTTCTGCAAGAGGAAAGTAGAAATCTTACTTAAAAAAAAATCTCATTTGATATCTAATACTGATTCATTCCCCCTAATGTAGCCCAGCCTGCTGACTGAAGAATGAAGGTGTCCTGGGGGAAAAATAACCGTGTATGACCATATAATTAAAGACAGAACCATCACACATAAACACAAAGGGGGTAAATTGAGGTTGCCTGATCATCTTTAGTTCTTGCATTTCTCATCCTAAGGGCTTGACTTCACAACCATAAGACTCTTAAAACAACACTACATTTAATCCTGGCTTTTAAACAATGCTACCAGAACACTTCATGCAATCTTCCACAAACCTCTGTTACTTCAGTTGGCCAGAATAATGTTGCAAAACAGGCTAGCCATGAGAGGGGACACTGAAACACCATTAGGTGTCAACATTCAAAACAAGAGGAAGGATGAAAGTCATGAATCTTGAACTCTTAGACAGCTTAGTGTGTTTTTTTTCTTCTTGCTTGTTTTAGTTTTGTTTCTTTTTTGGCTTTCCACCATCATTTTAATCAAATCTTTGTCCATAAGTTCTCAGCTCCTCAGCCCTCTGCGTACCTGTCAGAGCATTGCCTACACTTCTCCTCTTCTATACTTTCTTCAGAACGTGAGGAAGTTGCATCTTGTTTTGCAACCTAACCTGGCACAGCACAGCCGCAGCCCCCAAGGACTGGAAACCAACACGCACACTGCAAACGGAGTCTGCAGCTGGGCAGCAAAGTCTGCAAATCGTGGTTAAGCACAAAGGGCTACCAAGATATTCACAGGCTTAGAGTGAAACTAAATTAGGTTGTTTCTAAAATGGAACCTCTTCTCAAACGTCAAGCTGCTTTTCTGAGCAGAGGTTGTAAACCTTTGAAAAAAGGATCGTAAGAGAAGAGGCTTCCTTAGAGAAGAAAGAAGTGTTCCTCAACTCATTCTGAGAAAGCAGCTGAACTATTTTTGTTCAAATTTCCGGGGGGGAGTGTATCAGCCTGTATCACCATGCTGAGAAAGCAGCACGAGATCTCAGACGAAGCAGCTACAGTTCGCATGCTATCTCGGGGCGGGGGGAGGCAGCGAAAAAAAAGCCTTTTGGAAGGAGCCCGTCAGCTTTACGTACAGAAGTTACACTCACCAGCTATTACACAGTAATGCGGTTCACAGAGACTGTTTTACTGGGCATTGAACAACAAACCCAACTGATGGGAAAATCACCTATTAGGTAACTCAGCAGGTTTTCTGCTGAAGGTTCTGTTACATAAACATACATAATTACTGCTTCTCTTTCTTATACCAAGTGATCCTTTTCACATTGTGAAATGATTACTATATGAACTTTTTATACAACAGCTCAAATGACATTGCAAAATGCAGATCAGATTTGTAATAAATATTCTCTGTACCTCTACATCCAGAAAACTTCTGGGCTGGGCTTGACACAGCATATTTAACAACTGGAGAATTAACTCCTCCACGTACTGTAACGCATCTTCAGTAGAGGAAAGTTTAGGATGGACTTGCACCTGAACCTGTACGAAACAGAAGAATCAGTCTTACTTTTTGCTCTTTCCCAAACTACATGCTTTAGTTGCAAAAAAAGATGACAAAAGAACGAGCCAAACAGTTCAGAAAAATCCAGTGAGAACTGCATGTGTGCTGAGCTCTATTAAGGCACACCGGACAGACAAGCGAAACACTCATTTACACTTGCTAGAAATACAAACCTCAAATACTAAACGTACTCAAATGGCTGTAAGTAATATTTAATGTCAAAAAACAGCTAATTAATAACGGTGTTCAGCAGTGCAATTAGGAAAACTCCTTAAATACTCTGCATAAATTCATCTTTCCACCCCAACTCTTACACCATTTGCAGAACACGCTGTAGACATGGGGTTTTGTCCATTTACAGCTCCCTGCACACCACTGCAGCTACAATAACAAGATCCAGAACTTTTTTCAAAGGCGGAGCACTATAGAAACAGCAAAGATTTCAGCAGTATTTAGCCTTCCAATTATTTAATTCATTGTCAGTCAGCTCTCAGTAAAAGAAGATACGTTTAGAAGTCTGTTTCTGTGCTCATTGTTTTGATGTCAGATGCTAGAATTAAAAATACTCAAAAAAAGGCCACAGTCATCCTGGCATTCAGAGGTTTTGGTCCCCATACATTTACAAGTATGTCGTCGTAAGCACCTGGGAATTCTCACTGGTGTAAACCCACTGAGGCACACTACTCCTTGCTCCTCCCAAGGGGTCAGGTTACCAACTTATTTTTCTAGACAGCCATTTGAACTGCAGCACAGCTTCTCTCTGTGCTTTTGCAGGTAACAAAATAGCACTGTTTTAGCCCGTTTAAGTTTCAGGTATGCAAAGCTCAGTGCTCCAAGAGCTTCAAACTGACAGGCAGTTTAATCTCGACCCTAAGCACTGATGGCAAATATTATGCCAGAGCAAGCTGACTGCTGACTTTCGCAACACATTTCAAGCCCCAATTTCATCATTTTACCATTCCCACCGCACTCAACTCAGAATGCCTCCAGTTCTCTCAATCACCTCCAGAAGAGCTTAACCGCCTTAAACCAAACCCCAACAATCTGTCTCATCCCAATATTAAACCCACGTCTATATTCAAATTCTGCTGCCATAATTATTTAATTTCACAGCTGAGTTCTCATTCCTACTTGCAGCTATAGCAAGAATTAAATGTTATGAAGTTCAAACACGCAACAGCCTCAAATAGAAATCCACTTGCTTGCTAAGGCACTCATTAGTTTGAAAACTTCATGTCTGGGCACAGCCCTGGTGCTCACTTAGCTGCTGTAGAGAATTAAACGTACTAGATCAGGGGTTTAGTTACTTGCAGGTTGTGTACCTTGATCCACTAGGTCTTAAAGAACGCCTCTGAAGTTTGTTGCTTTTTTTAAACTTGAAAATACTGTCCGGAGAGGAGAACTTCTCCCCACGTGACTAATGAAAAGAAAAATGAAACTGTTGGGGTAATCGAAATACCAAGAACTCGGCCACGCACAGCCACGGAGTGTGTTTTTGGAGGTACCTGCGTAACAGCATCCTCAGCAGTCCCAGCGATCATTTACAATTCAAATACCGATGTCTGAAACACTGCACCAGCTCGGGACATTTTAACATCACAAATTACAGACCTGCAGAAGACCTCTCTTAAAGATGAGAGCTGATCCGAGCTGCCTGGAGGTAGCCGTCTTGATTTATTTTAAGGCAGAACTGAAAAAAAAATCTCTATTACGTGAACCCTACGGGTTTCTCTAGCATTCTGTACTTGGAGAAGTATTAAATTACCGAGTCAATCAGGCAGTAAGAAATACAGAATAGGATAAAGCTGAGTGATGAAAACCGTCTCTCTTTTCTCCTTTTCTTAGAAAACAGATCGTAGAGAATGGACTCGTCATACCCTGTCTGCCCGTAATTGTCCATAGGAGTAAGAACAAACAAACAAACACCACACCGGGCTGTGACCTGAAACATTACCCACAGTCAACCAAAACAAAGTCAACACCGATAACCTACTTCTAGTTCAGGAGATAAAGTTCCAAGCATTTTTCCTAAGCGTTTGTGTTTGGGGAGCAATTACACCGTGCTTCTCGAAGGCCACTGTCTGCTGGCAGCGCCGAGCTCTGCCTTAGCACAATATCCACCTCGGCAGAGAAAAACATCATGAGGTGCCTCCGGCTTGCCGGCACAGTTTATCTATATTAGGCAGGCAGTAAATAAGCTTCATTGCTACTTAAGTGAGATTTAGTATCATTTAGGGTTCAAAGTCAGACCAGCAAAAGCAAGAAAACAACTAGTCCGACAGGGAAAATTACAGGACGGCCCGGTGCACAGCCATCACAGGAACGTGTAATTTGGGTATCTGCGCCCCGGCAGCACCTCGAGGCCCGGGCCGAGGAGCAGGCAGTGCGTTTGAGGGCACGCGAAGCCAGTCCCGAGGAGTTCATCAGCTGGGGCATGATGCAAGAGCCGGGAAGGCGCGGGGTTTGGTAAGGGAAGGCACCAAGCGAGAACATCTGCTACTGGGCGCCACCACGTGACCCGTTCAAAAAAAAAAAAAAATAAAAAAATAATAAGAAAAGGAGATCGAGTTACCGGGGGGTTTCCATCCTTTGCAGAAAGTCTGCTCAGATTTGAAATGAAAAATTAAAATATTAATTAAAAACAAACAAGCAGGCCACCCTGCCTTATCACCCCTGAGAACAGTGAGCGCTGCGTGAATCCCACCAGCCCCCTCGCCAGCCCATGTCAGGAATAGGGGCGATAAAAACAGAGTAACAACTTCTGAAGTGTAGTGATGTTTAGATAAGATCCTTATCTAAGCATTTAACCTCTCCCTTAAATAATGACAGAACCCATCCCTTCCCTCCCACACACTCCAAAACGTCTATCTCGTGATAAGGGGAATTACCACAAGAACAGCTTAAAAATCTTTTGACAAAAGCTTCAGTTCTGCAAGATAACCCAACAAATCCTAAGGGGAAAATACAATTGAGAACGGCTAGAAACCCCTGCCTCCGTTTCACCATTTTCACCCAATTCTTTCCTTTTTTATTTAAGACATGCATTCCTTCTTCCCTTGATTTTTGGAATGGAAACAAAACCCACCAGGATTTCCTTTAATTGAAGACAAGCCAAGCAAGCCTTTCTCCAACAACTTTCCATGCTCTGTTTATGAACAGAGAAAGCGCAACACCTGCTTAAGAAAATTTGTAGCACTTCAGGAAAATCCTATGACCCTATGACTTGGCATCCCCCCACCCCCTTTTCTTTTAATAAAGTCAACAAGAGCAAAGAATTTCTATCAGGGCAACAGACTGGATGGCAACAGACTGAAAATGAGGCACCAACAAGCCTAAACTGTCTGAAAAAAATCAGAGAAACAGAAGAACACCTCTCTTTAACAAACGATGTAAAAATATCTGATCTTAACTTATAACCCTTAGCAACTTGTTTTATATAAAAAAATTAAACATTTCTGATACAGCTTTTTCAAGCAGTAAACCAGAATACACACCTGTTTCTCATAGGAAATACATGAACTAGACCAAATCCAGAAAGAGGGCTGAGTCCAAGGAAAGCAGATTTTACAGCTCCAGCTTCCACAGGGGTTTTATTTTCCAGCTGGTCCAACAGAGCAGCTCCGAGGCTGGCCACAACATAATCCAAACCCAAGCCCAGACCAATATTCTGGGGTTTATCCTGCACTAAACCGGTGTTTGTTAAATTTCCTCTGTGAGTTTTCCCTTTTACCTGTTGTCAGTCTGACTGGTAATGAACCAAGCTCCCTTCACAACAATTTTCAGTTACCCCTCCCTCATGCCTGCAACAGGAAAGGGTAATTCACGTTGAACGTGAAGCTAAAAAAAAAATCTCAGCCTCTGATGAAAGCTCTCCATCCTACATACGAAAGGCTGCAGCACAAGATAGAGAACCGCGTGCCTCCACGAGCAGCAGAAGCTTCAGAAAGGTGGATAACAGGAGGAAACCATCCTAAAGCCACACAACAAACCAAAATGAACAAGTGAAGCATCTTCTGTCGGGCAGAGAACGTCATTTCCATATCCAGGCAAGGATACCCATCTCCCGGGATTCTGGCACAACGTCAAAGTATGAATCAAACACCGAGATGCACTCAGCAAACAGGCACGCTTCGCTGCCAAGCACAGGTACCACCACACCGCGAGTTTCTCTCGGTGGCAGCTGAGGCACTTGTAAGAAAGCTGAAGGAAAAACATCGTGTTTATCACAGCGTCTGGAGAGTAAAATGGAAGAAGCTGTGATAAGACAGGCTGCAAAAGTAAAGCAAGCAAGCACTGCCCTTCCTTGCCTGCTCAGATAGCAAATGCTCTCCAGCTACCGGTGGGGGGAATCCATTATTTTCCTTGCACTCTAACATGGTGGGAAGAGGCAGGACCTCTGGCACCTCTCCCGAATCAAAGACCAAGCTGTTTTCCAAAACACAGGGCGAGACTCAACTGATTACGAGCGTTTCTCCAAACCTTCGAAATACTGAAGACAGACGTGGAAAACACAAGCCTTCACAGACAGCTTATTACATTATTAGAAGCAACCTGGTGGCAGGGCAAGCTTTTTTCTCTGCCCCCACTTGGGTTGCTCTGAGAGTCTTCACTAATGTTACACCCCTCATTTTTACACAGCACAGCTTTTGTTAATCTGCCCTCGATGACTACAGAAGTACCGACAAGCAGCTGCTTATCGCTAAAGTACTCTAGGATGAAATGTTTTACGGACAGCTTGCATGAATGAGTGTTCTCATAGAGCAAACACCCCATAAAAACAGGGTGTTTTTTTTTTCTCGTACAACTCCACTGATACCCCGCAACTCTGCAGAGCTTACTGCACTTTTCTGCTGTTTACTGAATTTTTAAGGGATCAAGCTAAGTAAAACAAGCACAGGGGTCTTAAATCCGCGCTTGAGCAACTTCAGGATCTTAACTTTATCCTCCGCAGCCATCAGAAGTACAGAGAATCCAGAGCTATCAAAACTTAAGGATGTCCTACATCTGCAGTGAAACCGTGCCAAGAACAACTACTGCTGCTCGTTACTCAGAATGGCAACTGGGCCGTCATCAGTTTAGAGAACTAGATAATTAAGTCAGGTAGAAATGTTTGTGTCAGCCACAGCTTCCCAAACCTTCTGAAGTCATTTCAGGAACTTCGCTTGTCTCTTTTGCTCCATGAAAGGCAGAAGAGATTGACTAGGCGATACACTGAGTATCTGGGAGCACACTGCCTGGAACAGTTCCCTTCACTGAAGCTGCAAATCCTCCTCAGCTGTCAAACCACTTCAATCCAATCATTCTGACCACAGTAAATTCCAAGAGCACCCCTCGTTAATTGCTCAACTGCTTCAAAACAACTCGAGGTATTCAAGTGGTGGTACTCCTACATCTGTACAGTAAGGAAGATGTTTTATTTCTCTAAATGATTCAACTACTGAAGGTAGCCAGCAATAAAGATGACACTTTCTGCAGTCAAAACCAACGTATCAGGGAAGAAGCAAGTCATAACTACACGGAGAAATTCCTACTGTACAAGAGTTATACAAGCAAGATGAAGCCCCAGGGAAAGATGTTCAAGAAAAACTATCCAAAAGGTTCTGATCAGAAGGAAGCGTGTATGTTCGCTAGCAGAAGAACACCAATGTCTCAAGAGATATTGCTGTGCAGGCGTCCCTTCCAAGCCTGTTTTCCGAGGTGTCCAGAAGCCACGTCCCTGTCTCCAGCCACCCAAGAGCTCTGGTGTTTCGTATGTCTTGAGTCCTCCGTCTTCATCGGCAGCATCTCACCTTCTGTCCATTTCTGCAACCACAATTTCCAACACCAGCTGACATTCTTACTTCCTTTTCTTGTAGCTCGTCACCAGGATTACTGTCTTTTGTCAGCAGCTGTGGGGCTCTGTGACACTCCTCTCCTGATGCTTCAAAGTAACAGTGACCAGGCAGAGAAGCATCTCTCACTACACATCATTTTCTTCCTAATTGAGTGCACTGGAGTATATCTTGACAGGATCTGAAGAAGAATGGGAAGAAAAGGGATTACATTATGATCTGAATGGTACAAAAGCTGCTTTTTACAAATGCAGCTGTTAAATGCAAAAGACAGTGCACTACAGAGCCTATTGTTAAGGCCCATGTCTAATGAAATACATGGCACATGCTCTTAAGAATTTATTGACTTAAGAAGTGATTTATTCTTACTACATATGCTTGGTTTTGTTGTTTGATAAAAACATAGAATCAAAATAACCCGGTGGGAAAAAGAAAACCCTTTGCAATTATTCAAAGCCTATTTTTAAGAAAGTCATTCTAGCATTGTTGCTCGAGCTCCACATTAGAAGCCAACGTGAAGTTACAGAAGGGTAACTGCAGCCTTCCCCAGGAGCTGGGAAGGCTCCATCCTGGTATATGCGCTTCACCGACGTTAAATTAAACCGCCGCTCTCTTACTCGGAGATAATAATTCAGCGTAGGCCTCCCCAAAGCGTTAAGTCTCACTTGCAGCTATGCAAGAAAACATAACAATCCTGTCCGTGCACCTGACAGGTTTCAAGGTGGAGCTCGGAAAGCAGCCTGCTGCCACTACCTGAGAATGTGCTCAGCTAGTTGGGAGCAGGGAAGGAAAATTCTCCTCCAGATGCACATCGGCTTCGGACAACCTGACCCCGACTGAGGGAGCGTGCTCGCTGGCAGTTTAGCGGACAAAGCCACACAGCACCGCTCTCCCTCCAGGCCAGTTCTGCCCTTTGACCTTGCTGGCACACGCTGCCACGGTCCCTATCTTACTGGTCCCACATGCAGGCTCCAGGGACAGTCCTGGTCTCTGGCTGGCAGAGCAAGGGGCAGGGTCTCAGACCCAGCCGCCGCAAAGCTTTTCCTGAGCGAGGATGGATGATTGGCAAAGCACGCACGCTGCAATTCTCCCCATCCTACCTGCCACTTATGACAGGTTCATTACGTTATGGGGCCTTTATCTAAAGGACTAAACGCCCTAGCCAACATGACTTGTACCCATGTAAGTTAGCAAAACACCCTGTTTGGCTTCTCTGTTAACAAAGAAGCCATTAAGAGAACAGCTTGATATTTTTGTCTACCATTTAGTTCCCCTCTAACTCAAGTATTTGGCTGTTCAGTGAAGCAGGTGACACGGACAGGTTCTCCATTTCTACGGGGACAGGAAGCAGCAGCAGCAGCCTGCGCTTCTGGAGCATGCTGGGCAATAGCCTGAGAGAAGATAAGAAACAGGTGGCGACCTCATGAAGAGCTGAGGTTAAGAGTTAACATCTGCTAGACAGTTGTGCGTTTGAGTGCCAAGCCTCCAGAACTAACTCCATGTCACTCCCGCTGTCCCCCAACCCGCAGCAAGGAATGGCGCACAGCACAGTGAAACCAAGACAACGTACCTTGCAGGGCCAGTTTGTCATCCCCTGTAGCTTGTCACCGCCGGCCTTCTTTGTTGACTTCAGACTCCAGAATTCCTCCTCTGCTTTTTGCCCAAGCAATTCATCCAAATCCCTCAGCAAGCATCTTTAATCCAGGGTGGCTCCATGACTGCCTTGCCCATTGGGATAAAATCTCATGCTTCAGATGTAGAGAGCAATTCCAATGTCTTCGCTCATTTTTGCCTTGAGATCCTCAGTTTATGTCCTCCTCCAGTACTCAGCACTGAGCCTGGCTCCAAGTTTGATGAATCCCTGCTACTCCATGGAATAAAACAACCTCCAAAGGAGCGAGCTCTTGCAGTTTTGAGACCTTGGGTGGCTCCACTTTCCCCCCAGGTTCCAGCTGGGTGGCCGTCCAAGAGCTTGCAAGCAGCACAAGGAGCAGCCAGGCCGACAACGTGCACAGAAGTTTACTTTCAGAAAGAGCCTACCGATGAGGGATAGGCCGTTAGCACCACAAGCTATGGATGAGACAAGCAAGAAGACTTCCAAGATCTGGACGAGAGCACACCGCTGGAGACCTCAAAGAGCACGCCCAGAAAAACGAGGCAAGAGGAAATTAGGAAGAAATACCATACCAGCACAACTGCAGCACTTGAGATTTCCAACCCACACTGGGGGACGCAACAGTTCAGTCAACCATAGGAGCAAGTGCTTTGAGCAAAAGTCGCTTTTAACCGTGAGAGCTACGTAGACTTGTAAAACGTCGCCGTGTCAGACTAGGAAAGCACCGAGGGCAGTCTGAGCAGCAGCACCAGCCACCTCCCGCTTCAAAAGCCTTCTGCTTTCGAGCTCCGGGCGCACAAGTGGAAGAGGAGCCCCCCCCCCCCAAACAACACCCTCCTGAGGAGCCCCCACAGTTTCCTCCCAGCCCCCAGACACCCCCATCCCCACCCCGAGGGCACCCAGCCCTCTCTGCTGGGTATCGGGGGGGGGGGGGGGGCCGCTCCAAACCCCCTCAGCACCCCCCCAGCGCCGTGCCCGGCCCCCTCCTCCCTCCCGGAGCCCCGCGGCCCGCTGACAGACCGTGCCCGGGGCCTCACCAACCTTCTTGAGGGCGGGCACCAGCAGCCCCCGCCACTTGGGCGCGTTCTCCTCGCTGAAGAACTCGTAGAGCAGCGGCTGCGCCTGCATGGTGCCGCCGGGCCCGGCCCGCCGGGGGCCTCGGGCGGGCGGGGCAGCGCCGGGGACGCTAGGCCGCGGCGGGAGGGAGGGAGGGAGGGAGGGAGCGAGCGGGCGGGCGGCCCCCCCCCGGCGCTTCACCTCACCAGGAGGCCCCGCGGCCTCCCGCCGCCGCCGCCGCCGCCACCGGCGGCAGGCCCGCAGCGGCGGGGGGAGGCGGCGGAGGCTGCCGCATCCCCCCCGCACGGGCTCTCGGGGGTCGAACCCGCGGCGGAGCGGGAGGGGATGGAGGGAGGGGGGGGGGTCACGCGGCGCGGGGCCTCCTCCGCCGCCGGGGCGGGGTCGGGAGCGCGAGCGCCGCCGCCGCCTCCCCGCGCCTCCGGGCTCCGCTCGTCCGCCGCACGGCTGGAGGCCGCGGCGCGTGCGCGCAGCCCCCGCGGCCCAGCAGCCTCTCGGCGGGGGCCTCCGCCCCGGCGGCGTGACGTCACGCGGGGGCGCCGCCTCCCCGCGCGCGCGGGGTGCCGTGGGGGTGGCGGTGGCGGAGCCCCGTCAGGGAGCGCGGGCGGGGCTGGCACAGAGCAGCGCCTGAAGCCGGCCCTGGCCGTGTCTGAGGGCAGTTGCACAGACACCTCGGCTCCGTCAGGCTCAGAGCCGTGCCCACCGCCCTGGGGAGCCTGTCCCAGTGCCCGACCACCCTCTGGGCGCAAAACCTTTCCCTAACCCCCAGCCTGACCCTCCCCTGTCCCAGCTCCATGCCGTTCCCTCGGGTCCTGTCGCTGTCCCCAGAGAGCAGAGCTCAGCGCCTGCCCCTCCGCTCCCCTGTGAGGGAGCTGCAGGCTGCCATGAGGCCTCCCCTCAGCCTGCTCTGGGCTCAGCCACTCTCCTACATCTTCCCCTCCAGACCCTTCACCGACTTTGTACCCCTCCTTTGAACTCTTAACTTTCACGTCCTTCTTACACTATGGTACCCAAAACCACACACAATACTTGAGGTGAGGCCCCACCAGCACAGAGCGGGACAATCCCTGCCCTCGACCAGCTAGCAATGCCGTGCCTGATGTGCCCCAGAATGTGCTCAGCCCTTTTGGCTGTCGGGGCACACAGACTCAGAGACAACTTGCCATCAACCAGAGCCCCCATATCCCTTTCCACAGGGCTGCTCTCCAGCCTCTCATCCCCCAGGCTGTACGTACAGCCAGGGTTGCCCCTTTGCAGGTGCAAGATCTGGCACATTTGTTGACTTTCACGTGTTTGGTGACTGCACAGCCCTCTAATTTGTTGTGATCTCTCTGCAAGGCCTCTCTACTCTGGAAGGAGTCAACAGATCCTCCTAATTTAGCATCATCTGCAAACTAACTTAGTATATATTCGAGTTTGATCCACTTCAGACTTGAGTTGTGCTGGAGGAGTCAATCCCCAGCAAGCATCTACATGTATCCTACTCGCAATGGCCCCGAGGCCTTGCTGCCTGCAGGCCACAGCTGGGCTCCTCATGGGCACAAGGAGACAGGTCCCATTTTGGGGTGTCTGGAGATGGTGAGGCAGTGTTACTGTGCCCCGGGGAGCTCTGTCACCTGTCATTAGAAAGATGCAGGCATCTCACATGTAGCGAGGTCAGCGTTCAAGCAGCACAAGAACAGCCTCAGGGGTAAAAAGTGGGAAAAAAGGCCAGAAAAAACAAAGCTGGAACATAAATGATGCCCTGTGGTGTAAGCAGGACAAAGTCCATGGTGGTGTGCAGGGCCTGGCAGGAGGGGAAGCGGGGCAGAGAGAGGAGGAGGGGGCTGGAAACCACAAGCAGATTCATTGTGCTCTGTTCTGCAAGGTGAGGAGCCAGGGACAGCCTGAGGACCAGAGGAGGATACAGTGTGCTGCTGCTGGGACCACAGAGAGGGAGAGAGATGTGGAAACCTTTGCAGGTTGCTGGAAGGATGGTTTAGGGCCAGCTTTCTAGCTGGAAGGAGAGCGAGGTACCCACACAGATTGCTTGGGCAGAGACTGTGGAGTCTCCCTTTTGTTTCAAGGGCTGGTCACGCACACACCTGTCAGGAATGGCATGCACATTGGGAGGCTCACTTAATTAGTGTTTGTGAAGTGCTCTGAGGACAGGAGATGGTCCCGAGACGCTGAGCAGCACTTCAACATATAATGGATGGAGCTTCTCAGAAAGAGACATCTTTACCCTACAGCTCCGCCTCTGGCGCTTCTCCTCCAGACAAATACTGCTGTCTGAAGGAGTCAGACTTCTGCTTTGAACACGCTGGGACCATGATGAAAGGAGGGGGTATTCACATCTCAGAGCTGTTTGCTTGGCCTAGCAGGCTGCTGGCACATTCAGGGGCGCCATCTCAGCATCTCGCAGGCTGCTGCACTCACCACTGTATGGTGAAAATTCAGTCTGTCAGCATTTAAATCCTGAGGCGTAGCACCTCAGCTGCTATCAAATATGTGCAGCGCTGGGTGTAAAATTACACTTGTGCTCTACTCGCCAGTCCTTCTCTGGAGATGAAGGCCCCAGGTTTTCGGTCTAAGGCTCCTAAATACCAGTAAATGACCTACAGCATCTCAATCCTTCAAACAGAAGAACACTGGGAAATGTGATATACTGGGACAGTTCAGAAGTTTGGTGAGGCCAGAGACACCCCAGGTCAGAGCTGCCCCTCCATGCAGATCCATCAGCACCAGCTGCCTGCCTTCCTGCTCCTGGCTCCCAATGCCCATTTTAAAACCCCCGCTGGACAATGCTGGAGCCTGGGCAGGAAGGAAACTCTGTCTCCCACCTGAGCACCCAGTATTGCCCAAGCAGGCCTGACTTGGGCTGTTGGTGCAAGGCTGTGGTTGCTTGCTCGGCTTTCCTTTCTGCAAAGGAGCTGAACAACCCCACTTCTCACTTCTCTTCAAGAAGCTCAGTTTGAGGTGGGACCTAACCT
Source organism: Cygnus atratus (assembly GCF_013377495.2). Lineage (NCBI taxonomy): Eukaryota > Metazoa > Chordata > Aves > Anseriformes > Anatidae > Cygnus > Cygnus atratus. Next base: position 108,654,975 of record NC_066364.1, read on the forward strand.
CAGCCCCTGCGCTGCTCACAGCTTGGCTGCCAGGTTGGCGAGTGCTCTATCGCTCGGCCACATCGCAGTGCACTTCCCCATATTAGCAACAAGGACCGATAGCTAGAAGCCAACGATAGCAGCCACAGTGGAAGGGGCTGGGAGGAGAGAGAAAACGGGAAGCCACTCAAGCTGCCAGAGAAGCTATTTGAACTAGCTATAGACAGATGTCTTGCTATAAGCTCATCTGGCCTGTGATTTGTGTTCCTGGCTCTGGCCGTGCTCCTTTCAGCCAGCCACACGCACATTCTGATCCCCATCTGACATCAAGGTAGGTGTTTTGGAAGCTCCCAGCGAGTGGGAAGCTCGAGGAAGGTTTCTGTTTGTGGCAATTGCAAATGTAGAAAAAGAGACTTCTTGCTCTACATGTTGCTCATCTCCTGGGCTAAGCACAGGGCAGCTTCCCTGCTGAGCAGCTCTGTCCTGCAGGAGAGCCAGCTCTCCAGCACAGACCCCAATTCCTGCAACAGCATAATCCCTCAAAAGAAAAAAAAAAAAAGCAGGAACCCTTCACTTCTTCCTCTTATTCCAGTCTGGAAAGCAGCACATGGGAGCCAAGTTGTCTTGGCTGTAACAGTAAATTTGAGACAGCCTGTCCTAGCACAACAATTCCCTTCCCACTTCCCTGTCCTCCTTGACTTTGGTGATCAATTCCAGCTGCATCCCAGCATGCAACCTTGTACCAAAAATGCTCAACCAAAATAAAAACCATCTTCCCTAAGCTCCTGTTGCCTGTAGTTCAGCAGTGGTCCAAAAGTCCCAAACAACAAACCAGTGGGCCCAAGCTGCTGCAGAAACCTAAGAGGAGGGAGCTCTCATTTGTACATCAGCCATACTGTACTTTGTTAAAATTTTGCTACTTTTCGCATGTTGAAGTGAAGAATAGTCCACAGGAGGGAGGATGGAAATCCCCCCTTGAGCAGCAGCAGTACAAATGTGCTGTGAAACACCCAGAACTTCTTGCCTTTTCTGAGAATTGAGCTTCTCTGCAGCAGGGCTGGTGTCACCACCTCTCCCACAAGGCGTAACTGAGGTTCAGTGCAAGGCGAGACATGGGGCCAGCAGAGCCAACAACTCATAGGCACAAAAACAAAAAACAACAATGCTGAAAAGAATAAAAATCAAATTTCGCAACCAAGAGAGGAGGGGCCAAGTTACTGTAAGGAAAAAAAAAACACAAATAAGTTGGAATTTGGAGAGGTGTGTCCAAAACACAGATATTTGTTGCTTAAGGGGAAGCAAGAGTAATAATACCTACCCTCAAGTGCTAGTCTAAATTCAGCAGACCTCCAGCAGCTTGATCATTCATACATTCCGAAATGCTCAGCGTCTGTGTTTGGCACAAACATTTAATAGCAGAAATCAAGACTGAGTATGTTCCATCAACAGATTTTAGTCTTATGTGGAAATTAGTGCAGGTGGTAATCTACTTGTACAACAACATGTTAAAAAAAGTTTATTTTACATTATATACATTAGGGAACATATTTCAAAGCATTACCAATCACAACAATAATGCAGGCCATAAATCACTTTAAATTTAGTTTGGTTTTAGTGTATATTATCACAAAAAAATATAAAGAACATATACAAAAAAGGAGTCAAATGTGTGCATTTTGCTAAAACTTGGCATTTACATACTCCATTGGAAAATAGCAATCAAAAATACTTCTGATCAAAACTAAGTTCCTGTGATGCGTAGTAACCATTGTATTGTTTGAATGAGGTAGTAACTAAATTATTTTGGCCATATGTTAACATCCTAAATTGAAAAAAAAAAGTGTGAAAATGGTTATAAGGCCAAAAAAAGTCAAAAATGACAACATCTTTGAGCCATTTCCACAATGTGGAATGTTGCTGCTTTTCATTGTGATATGAAACTATTTAGTAAGATGAACAGTAATACTAATTTTTATCATTGTATACACTAATAATTCAAACACACCTATTGCAGTGTTACAGGAAGGTACCACTAGTCTGGGATTGACACCCATCCAGAAAGTATTGTTTTCAAGCATAGAGAAGTAATCGTAAAGAGTTTTAATTAAATATAAAAATACAGGTGTTTAACTGGTTTGTTTCACAAAGAAAACTACCCGAGTAAACTTAAGGAAAAAAAAAAAAAAGGGAACTGTGAAGCCCAAGTCATATCCACAAAGTCACAGCTTACCTTTGTGACTAAATACATCACATCTCAATACGTTGTGCAAACATGAACACCAGTGTGTTGCATCAAAATTAAAACAAGATTGTAATCTGATTACAGCCTTGGTTACAATTTCTAAAAGTTAGGATTTATTTGTATTAGTAAATTACATATAATAAAATACAATAGTGTTGTTAAATGAATTATATTTGTTGCTAGCATCCCACTTTATAATAAACACACGACAAGTCTTTAAAATAGTACCCCGATTTCATTTTTGCATCCTCAGTGACTTTTACATCTGTACAGGTAAGACACTTGTACTTAACAGGAGGACTACTATCTACAAAAAGTCAGTGTAGGTCTTCAGCACGAAGTTTCACTGAAAAATACTGCATATGTACAAAGATTACATAACAGTAAATTAAGCACTTCTGTGGTATCTTAATGCTTATGTGTCCATACCACAAACAACTCTCGTCTTTCTCTCATGCCACAATAAATTATAAAGTAACTGAAGTCGGGTTACTGCAGCTTTTGTGCAATTTCAGCCAGCCATGATCGCTGCAGCAGGAGTGCTATCTTGTCATGGTGAGCTGCCGTGCGCTGTTCTCAGTAACTGTTCTCATGCCCTGCCAGGATATATAAATTGCTGTTGGCTGTTGGGTTGTCTGTCGGCCTACTCTCCAGCACCACGACCCTAAAATGAAAGTAGAACAGCAACAAAGTCAAGTTAACCTTCACTTAAAAACAGCCCTGGATAGAACTGCAAATATTCTTTCCCAGCACCAATTTGTCCACCTGATCAGAGATTGTTTCTCTTTCCCTGGAGGGCCTGTAGTCCAAAACCCACTCAAATCTAGCTCAGGTTGCTGAGAGTCTTGACCAGGCAAGGTCTGAACACCTCCACAGATCTCTCAGTCTCTCTGTGCTGCTACTCAGTGTTTTACCACTCTCAGCATGATACTATACCCCCACTTTTATCCGGCTGAAACTTCCTTTGCTGCAACGCATACCTCTCACTTCTTGTCTTTTCAGCAGGGGCTTCTGAGGAAGGTCCTGCTCCATCACTCCCTACTGCTTGGGCTTGTGCTTCCTTGGAGTCTTGCAAAGCTAACCCCTTAAACAGGCTCCACTTCAAGAAGTCCTTAGTCTGCCCCTTGCCATTGGACACAACAGATGACCATGGTCCATTCTTCCGTGAGCAATTTTAGCCTTTCCCTTAGCCCGTGTAAGCTATCTATGGTCCCTAAATCCACAGAAACTTCCTTCCAAGTCCCAGAGACACTAAAAATTGTGAGCTGAGAGAATTCTTCAAGAATGCATCATTATATGCAGAATTTTCTCTTGTACTCGTTTCTTGCCACCCACTTTTGGCCAACATTGGAGACAGGACACAGAGTTAGATGGATCTCTACTACCACTGCAAAGGCCTTAAGGGATATCCTACATCAGACTACTCTCTTCAAAGGAGAGAAGTCAGCAATCCTAAGGCAGTTTCACAAACTATTTGAGATGTTTAATCAGGCAAGAACTGCTAAAACCGCTCAGTGTACCAGGGTGTACTGAATTCTTCTCCACAAACAACCCCCAAAGAGAAGGTAGGCTGTGAGAAATCCATATCCAGCTATTGTGGATTCACCCAAAAAAAGGTTGCTTGCTTCAAAACTAATGCTCTGCCAAATGTGCTCCACAAAGGGAATAACACCTCATGCCACAAGGGATTCCCTGCTCACTGGGAGAAAATAACATGCCAGCTTTCATCACACTGATGCCAGGTTTCTTGGCTTCTCAGAACCCCAGTTCCTACGAACTGCCTAGGAAATGACGTGTTACTGGCAAAGGTTTCACAGCTCAAGCACAAAATGTGACAGACCTGCAACCAAAACGAGGTCTGAAAAATTTGCAATTAGGCTTTATTGCAGTATGAAGTCTTCAAACATTGTCTCAGATTTGGGAGACTATTAGTGCAGGATGAAAATAGACGGAACAGTGCTTGAAGAAAAGGACATTTTTCTCCAAGGCAATGACTTGCAATGTCATGTTCCATTCTGAAGCCAGGCTTGTTTTTAAATTGAGCTGTGCTGTCTCTCAACAACTGAGAAGTGACACAAAGCCGAGCTCCATGCACACCTCGCTGGCACAGGGAGAGTAAAACCCTCAGGTCAGAGATGAGTATTGCTTACAATTACTCATTACCAAAAAGCTACCAGGTATTGCACCCCCAGCCAGCAAAAACTGCCATGAGGTAGGTAGCTGACAAAGCCACAGCACCATTCAGTGCCGCTGACGTTAGAGGTAATTACAGGGCTGCGCATCAAGCTTGGGCAAACAGAACACGAGGAAAGCCTCTGGTTGCTGCGAAGCTTATTGGTAGTTCCACGATGCAACAAGAAAGTGCGTTTCCTGCAAGTGGCATAAGACAGGCAATTCTCCAAAATCAAAATCTGGCTTTGCACTGCACATGAGTATGTTACTGGTGAAACCACCATGTCAGCATGCACTCCCCAGAAGACAGAACATCTGCTGCTTTCATGGCTGTTAATGAAGTACAAAGTTCGACAGCAGGGCAGAGAAAGTTGAGGAAGTCAGTGACACTCCTAAAATAGCAGTGACTGACTGGGCAAGCTTATATCTGATGGGTCAGACAGACACAGCATTTGTGTCCTGCAAAAGAAACACCAAAGAACAGCTACGCTAAAAATTATGAAGAGCTCTTCAAGACCTGGGCTGTCTTGTTGAGAAGACAACGGTTAGAGCTCCTTCCTGAGGGAGAAAGTTAGACATCTAAATTTATTATTTTATTATTTTTTTTTGCATTTTTCTCAAGAGGTAGATACCGATGAGCTACTGCAGCAGAGCATCTGAAAGTAAAGATTTCAACAAGTTAAACAAAAGAATTATGGTGCAAAAAGGAAGACACTCCTGGAGACTGTAACTGCAGCCAAGTACAAGCTTCCTACTGCTGCTGAATACTTCTAGAAGCCCACACTTTCAGAAGATTTTTTTTTTTTTGGAAGAAAGAAGTAAATTTAAAAGACTGAAAGGTGGACATGTACACAAAGGAACGAATAAGATAGCTAGAAAAGGAATCGCAAGAAACAAGCAGAAAGACCTTCCACAAGGTAGGAGGAAAACATTCTTCTATTTTAGCATGCCATGCTCACTTCTCTTCATACCTGTCAGATCCCAGAAGCCTGAATATCCTTGTATTATCAGAAATTTCTTGTGTGATCTAGACAAAAATAAAACAAGTATTTACATGTTAAGTGCACATTTTTATTTTTAATTTTTTTAAAATCAACCTAGAAAAAAGAATTGACTATGACTGATGTTACCCATTTATTGCTCATTTAAGGTAGCTAGAGAGTTCAATGCAACTATCAGTCTTGAATGAGATCTACGTGGTTTTTGGTGGTGGTGGTTTGCTTGTTTTAATTCCTGCCATGTTATGCGAGTTCCTCTGGTAGCAACTGCAATCAACAGGCTCAGCACAGCACCTGAGCTACTACTGGTGCAATTCTCTTTACAGCCATGACTGAAATAGGTACCTGTGAGGGTGTCATTTGTCTCACCCTACAGTAGACATTTGAAATGGGTCAGGTAAGTGACACACGAAATACCTATGCATTTTGTTGAAATTCTGAATCATAATAGCGATGCAGGAAGTTCATCTTCTGAAAACCCGAACAAGGAAACAATTGAACTTGTGGCACTTATGCCCACTGTGTAAAGAAAATATAGTGTTTTGACATTTCAGACTAGTGCAATAGAGCTTTGTACACTGCTGGTGAATTGTATTTGAGATGCATCTTTATGATGATATGAATACCAAAGAAAATAGCACGTTATTAATTAAAGTCAACCAAAGCGCACTGCATACTCCAAAGGATATCAAATCACGCTGTGAAAGGGAAGCAGTGTTTACAAAGATCCCTTTCTACACAGCCACATTTCACGTTTTTGAGGACAGAAGAGATTTTTCTCTCCTTCCCAGGTCCTAGCAGCATTAGCTGACTTTGTGAATTCACTTCTGGCACAGCAAACTCAGAAAAGAATTTTAATTCACATCAGCGAAGTTCCCCACTTTAAGAAAGTTACTTCCTGCTTTTTGAGTGTCTTGTCTCAGAATTCAGACAGTTCCTTGTTGTTTCATTCTTCCCAATCAATCAAATCAAGCCACTGTGGAATGTCACAGCCACGGAACGAAAAGGTGAAGCAACTTTACAAGTAGGTGAAATTATCTTCAATTAGACCGGCTAATATTAGACTAGAGCATCTCCACTAACAATGTCTTCAAAGATAAATGTGCTGCAAAGTTAGGTTGGTCATTTTTATTCTTTTTTTTTTTAATTACCTTAGCACACAGTACAAGAAATTCACACAAAGTAATGAATGTACTAGTACAGCCAGGAGAGATAAAGAGTTGAAAAAGGCTTGAGAGCTTACCCTATGTGTGTTCTACGGAAAAAAATAAGTTTTGGGTGGCTTTCCTTCTGACAACAGCTCAGTTCTGCCGTCTGTTCTTCATTTAGGTGCTGGCTTTGGCTTGACAACAACAAACCAAGATGACAGTGTTCCTTATGGTTTATATAAACAATATAAAGCATCCATTTGTGCTGCAGCACTCTGGGGCACGTCCTCTCACAACTGGATCAGAGCTACTGAGTGCCAATGGGTGGAGTAATACGCTGAGCCTTGCAGAATGCTGCTAGCAGCAGTCTGGAGTTGGAGAAGTGCCTAGCAGCGTCATCTCCTCCTCACGGTCTGTGCTAACAGCAGGGGTGCTGCAGCTCAACATTATGAGTTCTTGGGAAAACGACAATCACGCCTGGTGATCAAACATGCACAAATGCCACAAAAAGCATTTGCAAATTTGGAAATAAAAAAGCAGTCTGACTTCAGTCCCTGGTCCAACTTGCCACAAAGACCAGAACTACTGTCAGCACAGATAAGGTCAGCTGTGGCTTTGTGCAAATAAATGGAGTTGTGTAACAATGTGGAGTATCTAAGTTTGGCATGGTGTGACTCTACGTGTACATTAAAATACAACTAGTCATAATGAGCTCGATCTCTCAGCAAATGTGACACTGATGAAACAGCTGGTTAAGTCTATAAGCAGTCTTTAATACTCAAACTAAAATACTCAGGAAAATCCTGCAAAGCACAGTGTTTTCACTAACACCTGGTTGCACAAAGTTTACAGCAGGAAAAAGGGAGTTGTAAAGGTATTTACAATGGTTTGATCCAATTTTTAGACATTGTTGAAGTGGCTGCAAAAAGGGACTGCACTGAAATTGTAGAAAATAACCGTTACATTAATCTCTTTAGATGGAAAATAATTCTTCTGAAAATGAGCACTAAAAACTTCAAAGGACTCCAAAGCCAAGTAAACATGGAGGAGAGAAAATCCCACCACAAACAATGGGCAACTCATTCAACACTTAAAGCTCAGCACTGGAGCATGCAACTACTGGCAAAGCCCAATTTCTGGTATCCACCTTGAGATGCTAAGGGACTACTGAGGTTGGTCTTCCAAGCAATTTAAGCTGAAGACTAACATAAACCAAGAATTAGGCTTGGATACATTTTATGGCATCACCGCCAGGTCTCTTATTGCTTTCTGCTTTGTACATTAGACTTGACAGTGACTCCTCGTACAGCTCCATATCAGCCGTGGCTTGCAACATTCCAGGTCAGCTCACTTCCCAATTAGAGAAGAGGCACCACTCCATTATTTCTGATCAGTTCATGAAGCTTCCTTTAAAAGATGTGTGGCCCACCTAGCAGAAAAAAATCTTGACCCGTGACAATTTGTTTTGTTTGGCTAGATTCTCCACTGCTCCCCCCTACCTGTGTAACGTGAGCATCTTATCCCACCCAAGTTACAAGGACAGCACCCCCAACTCAGCTACTTTACACGGCATTCCACCAGAGAAGGAATAAAAGGTTCTTGGTTCTCAATAAATATTCCAACATTTAAGGTTTCCTCTTTGGAACAGCAAGTCTAATTAGTTTATAGCTTACGAGACAGACTTGGAATGAGACTTCAGCTTCCAGGTCTCATGTTCGGAAGTTACTGAAATGTTTTAGTCTTTTCAGCCCACAGCTTTATGCACTTATCTTGAGCTTGACTTATATTAGAAACTAGAATTTGAAGCAAAACGCAGTACTCACCTCATTTGATCTAAAACTCCTTCCTTGCATTCCATGTTTCCAGAACGCTAACACACTGTCCTGTAGACAGACTAGTAACAAAGAACACTGGAATCAGTTTTCAGGCATAATGTCAACACTTTCAAGGCCAAAAGCATATGGCTGCAATTTCAAAATTTGTATATACATATTTTATTGTATTATGTTTATGCACACAGACTACTTATTTAAAGAGCAGGGTTTAAAAACATTCTCACTCTACTAGGAAAAGGCCTTTCTGTCTAGTATTTAGCCCTAAAAATGGTCCTCTCATGAAAAAGGAAACACCTTCCCATTCTAATACTTGCTGAAAATATACATCAAATTTTAGCGTAAAAGTTACAGGGATACTGCACTGATATTTTTCAGTCACCGAGCATCTGTTGGTTAATAGGGTCTTTACGCAACAGCTAAGCGGAGCTTTACGGAAACCTCTACTTCCCAGCCCTTCCCGTTGTCACACAAACAGAACCACACGACAGACACCTGCATTCGAACCCTGTGAAAGGAAATGGGCCCATGGCGTTCCTCAAAGACAGAGGCACAAGCATGTAGGTCTCTAGGAACAATCTATTTCTACCTGCATCCAGCACCCTGCCTCTGTCAATCAGGGCAGGATGCAGGAACTAGAGCAGAGCTCTTTGGAGACACTTGTTGGGCCAGAACAGGACAGCAGCAGCTCACTTGTAATGAGCAGAGGCAGGGCTACAGCACGTGCACAGGTACTACCCACAGTGAGCAGCTTCAAGTCCATTTACTCCTTCCTTTCCCCCATTCCTAACCAACACGAGCCATAAAAAAACGTTTTCCATGACAGTGTTTTTTGTCCTTTCCTCTGAGTTTGTGTTTGAACTACCTGAAACTTTTAAGCTTCTCCTCAGAAAGAAATCCCTCCACCTCCCTACTATTTTTGTTCTCACTGTTCTTCCTCTTCTGGTGCTACCCTCCACCTGCGCACACATCTGTCCTTGTCCCTCTCTTTCCACCAGGGCTCCAAACTATGTCTTCCACACAACTCCTCCCCCTGATCACCTAACCTTGGGTCCCTCCTCTCATCCACTCCACAGACTGGAACTAAAACTGCCTTTGCCTTCCCAACAATCTAACCCTCCATCCACTCCCACCTCTGCAGAGCTTCCCCGTTCAAACTCAGCCTTCTCCTGCCCTGGTGCCCTCATCTCTTCCCTACCCTAATCCCTCAAAACTCTTTACAATCACTGGGAGATTTGCTAGGGCAGGGTGAGGATTTTCTCCCTCTCCATTCAGTAAGCTTACGCATCCTGTAAATGCTTCTGAGACCATGAAAACTCGCATGCAATGCAGTTTCCAGCCTTTTGGTTTGAGGCTTCAACACGGAAAGGGCTGCCCTCTTGTTTGCTTCTCTGTTTGTGAGAGTTAACTTCCTCAAGAGTTACACAAGTTCAAGGTTTCAAAAGCATGTGATGTAATTCAGGTATGTAACCCCCTGAAAACTATCAAAATGGATGTATTCTGTCTTCCACAAACCTAATTCAGATTCTTTACAAGAATACATAAACAATGCCAGTTGTTAAGTGTGACGTACATAAATTTTTTGTTTGAGCTGCTTTATAAAAATGGACTGCATGAACACACATGCAGAATGAGTTGGCCACGTGTGAGTCACAGAGTTTAAGCAGGCTGCGTTAAGGTTTTCCATGCTGAAGGTCTCCATCATATTGCCAGACCATTTAGTCTCATCGGGGAAGACTCCAGAGTTATTGCTCCCAGAGAAGCATGTTATGCAGCATGCTCAGCCTTCTACTAAGCCTTCGAGCTCAAAGTGAGCATGTGATGTTTCGCATACCAAAAGACTTGACAGTTATCAAGTAATTCTGTGTTGTAATAGTAAATAATCTAATCAAATATTCAATACTAATAACAAAAAACAACTTACCTATTGATTCAATTTGAAAGTCAAATGTGAGCTCTGATGACAGCTTGCGGCTGGATTTTAACCTGCCTTGCAAATTCACTATTTTTATGCAGCCTAGACAACAAATAGAATACATCAACCAACAATTAATCTTCAATATATGACCTAATTTGAAGACATATAGTATGCATGTGCATGCATATGTATATATTTAGTTGATACTGAAACTTACAATCCAAACACACCAAAATGGTATCTCTCTCCAGCTGTGTTACATGTACAACACTTGTCTCTGTAGTGTCTGTAAAAAAATGACAGTGTTAGTTTGTAACCTAAATTACCATGAATTTGAAACTGAAGTTCCAGAGGTTGAGACAATTTAATGGGTTAGTGTGTTTTTATCTACTTAAAATAATCATCTTACCAGTGACATTTCTCTTCTGTTAGAAAGGCATGTCCACTGATCCAACTTGTTGACTGTGATGAGAAAACTGAAGCTGTAATATTAAAGTATGGACTTAATCCAGCCTTTTCTGAGCCAAGTCACAAAAGCAAACTCATGTACATTGTTGTTCTTTTGTTCTCCATTCGTCTCATTTAATATTGCTGTTGCAAAAAAAACGCATACATCTGAGTCTGTTCACACTAAATCTGAATGCTGTTTCAGTCCATTTTTCTTCTGCTGTTATTTCTAAATCTTGCTAGGAACCTTTATAATTAGAACTTAATTCTTGCTGCTCTTTTTAGACTTTCCACCCGCAGATATGAGAAACTGTGGGACAATTTCCTTCTCCAAACTTTCAAAGGAAAGGTTACCTTCCTTTCTTCTGGGTTACAACTGCAGCAATCTTCATCACAGCAAACAGGGGGATCTGACCCGCAAGCGATCAGTGGACATGTCAACTCAAAAGAGAAGTGTAGTTTGGTCCATTTGTTTGCTAACTTTAGAATTACACAAAAAGCAGCTTTTACTAACTCAGCATTGCTGCCAGTGATTCTGTAGGCATTCTTTCATACAAAAAATAGAAACTCAATAAATCTGTTAGAGTTGAGAAATTAGAGCATGCTACCTAAAATACATAATAAATTCCATGGTGCTGTTGAGAAGTAAAAAACTCAAGGATGATGGCAGAAGTGTGCTCCTTGAGACGGCCTCTCCATCTCTCTTTTGCTGTTTGGTGTCTTGGAAGGTATACATTAACGACCTTAACCAATTTCGAATGCGTGATCTTAACCAACGGTGGATATAGCCATGATGAAAGCATGCAACAAAGACTGGAGGATATACACCTGTGCAAACACATCATGTGATGTGGAAACATGCACTTCGCTGGCTGAAGCTAACAGGAGAGGGATGGGAAGGGAAGAAAGCAAGCCCCTGCAGTAAGTCTCCGACAGCTAATTGTCTGAAAAAGACTTTTTTTTGAAAGAATTCACAAATAAATGCCAAATGTCAAACAAAAAAAAATATTTGTGACCATGTGGTAAACACTTTCCTCATTAAACAAATATCTTTCTGATTGCATTATCGCCTTCCTGCCAGCAGAGGACAGGAAAAAACCAATACAACGTGAGGGTTTAAATTAATGTTAAATAAATTGAAAAAAACACAGACACAATAAGGGAAGACACAACCGACTCAAGGAAGTTTAAGAAGTATTTCTGGAAAGCACAATGCAGTGTTAAATTACCAACATTTTAAAAAAAAAGGAATTGGGAAGGGATTACTATTCTTGTATTTACATAGTGATGCAGACAATATTGAAAGAAGAATGACAACAAGATGTTATGGTTCAAAGAATTTCCCTTCAGCATGCTATTTTTATTGACTCTGCTGGAGTCACAGTCACATAAATATATACGAGCTTGAAAATAAAATGCACCAACTCTGACATAGTAAGTGCATTAACTGGCCATCCACTGATCACTTTGGTTTTGTACCAATTCTTTAAGCTGTGTCACTCTGACATATCCTTTTCAGCAGCAAAAAAGTCAGCAGGCATCTTTCCAATGGAAACTACTACTTACTGAATTCCACAGTATCCAATTAGCCAGACTGATACACACATATATGCCAGCACAGGGCAACATATAAATTCACCGTGGATCAACAAGGACTCTATGGCTGGTAATAACTAAGTTATTTACTGCTTCTAAACCTGCAAGCCATAACTCGGGTTGGCTCACTACTGTACATATGTTTTGAGAGATCCTTGCAACTCTAGAAAAATAATTCTTAGCACATTTCCTTTGCAAGAGTTTCTACTGTTACACCGAAGGTGGCCTCCTTACTTTTACAGCACACAGACCAGTGACGGACAGGTGCTTGGCTCTCTTCTACCAGTGGTTCTAGTTCTTTTCTCATTCCATAAACATCAAAACAGAAAAATGCCCCCTCACAAAAGGAGGCTGACAACACCATTTCTGACCCTACTAGCTTATTGCAGGAGAGCCAAACCACACCTACAGTGATTTTGAAAGAAATAGCTCAGAGAGTAATTCTATTAAAATCTATTAAATAAACAAAAGTCGTAGTGCCAGTGTAAAGCACAGAACAGCACAGTGGCTAAAAGTCAATTACAGGCTTATTTATGGAAATGCAAGAAACCACAACTCCAACCTTGAGACTGAGTGTAACAAAAGTCCAATTGGTTCAACAGTAGAAACATTAAAAAAAACAACAAAAACAAGGGTGCATATACAAGCAGGTACAACCAGATACCCCTTTAAACAAAAAAGGCTTATCATGATCACTTCGTTTTAATGATTTAACCATTAGTTTTGTCAAAGGAAACTACCTTTCTAGTACTTCAACTCTAATAGACAAGCAAGGAACACTTCTCAATGCAATCACAACAGCATGCACAAACCTGTTTCTGTAAACCATGAAGAGGTAGAATTTGGGTTGACAGTCTCAAACTTCACCACCTGATTGAAGTCTCTTCCTCTACTGACACCGACACAAACTAAAGGGAATTCCTGCTCTGGGACTACCAGCATTTCAAACAATCTCAGTGGACAAGGTACAGGAAAATCTATGTGCTAGATTAAGAAACAAAAAATATATATTAGAAGGGAAACAAGTTTAGTTCAAGTTGCTATTAGCTATTTAAACCATATAGTAAGTTTTATTTTGTATATTTTATAAGACTTAGTTTACTTCTTCGGATAACAGTATTAGACAGATACAGAAAGCCCAAGTTAAGAAGATTAGAAAGTCTTCATGCTGATTTGGTTAAAATAGATGGGATGCCTTTCATCATGTGTGCTCTGTGCTGCTGCTTACAGAGGACAAGAGTGCTATACCCAGGATTGTCCCCCTTAGATATGGAGGCTCTAAGCCATTGCTTCCTAGGCTTATCAAGTCATAGCAGCTGCCTGTCTTATAAAGGAGTGCACCTTGGTTCCATTTCTTCTGATGGTGTCAAAGGGGGAGAAAACAAACATTTCTGGGCACCTACAGCATCTCAAAGCACAGAACATTTGGCTACCTTCTCTCTGGTATGGAAGCAAGCCCACTTCTAACCCCTGTTCTCTCTCCATTTGGCCTTGCCTCAGCCTGCAAGCGAGAGTTTTCTATTGTGCAACTAAAAGGCAATGCTCATGCAAGGAGGGCTTTGTTCTTCAACTGAAGTGCACCACAAAAGAAAAAACAACATTCCTATATACATTTTGAGTCAGTAAATGGATATTGAAAATAGCTTTTCAAATATCTGCAATGTAATTTAACAGAAATCGTGAGAAAAGTCAATGCATGGTAATAACTAAGTTATTTACTTACGTAATGTTATTAAATAACACAGGTAATAGCCTATACTTATTCATAACAAATCACTACAAGACAAATAGAAATGAACATCGGCGTATTTGATCTTATTGCAGTATTACCTTGATTAACATGAATTTTTGCATTGGTTCAACCCATTCTAACAAAACAATGCTAGACTGTAGTGCTCCACAAAGGTACTTGTGACCTGTGTAGGGATTCCTCACTGCCACAAAAAGGAGAGGTAAGGTACATTAGTATACTAAGCAAATATAAATCATAAACAATTTTCAACTAAATAAGTTCATACATTTCTGGAAAATATCCCTCCCATCCCTACCCTAATCTTTCATGAAGGGAAGCTGCTGAGAAGTCAACATCCATACTTTGAAAATGGTGGCAGTGAGCATGCTGGAGTGGGGGCTGCCTTTCCGTTGGGCATGAACAGCAAGAAGCTGGTGCCAAATAAGCCATAATAAACAACTCTCACAAGAGAGCTGCTGCATGTTTCACCGCTTCAGCTCGAAATAAAGTTGATTTTTGTTTTTTGAAACAGTAGATGGGATTTAATACTTTAGACAATTAACTTAAAAAAGGGGGGGCACAAACATTTGAGGTATCATGCTCTAGCACGGTGGTTTGCTTAAACTCTCTCCAAATTATCATGAGAAGCTATTAAGGAATAGCTTTTTCTCTGAAGCATGGACAATTACCCAGAAGGAACCGAACAGCCACTGTCACTTGAGAACTGCTCAGCTGCCTTTCAAGCACCATAATGCTAAGTCTGAAATCCATGTACTGCATTTCTGATTAGCACTTCTTGACCAGCATGAAATACAGTTTTAAAGTGACATCAGTTTCCATTCAACTGCTCCTTTTCCATTCTTTATCAGAGATCAATTTAGAATTGTAGAGAGGACAATAAAGTTGCAAAAATTAAGCACCGTGAAATCTGGAATTCTACAACTTTAATTCTACAGTAATGACAAAATTTCACTCCCTAATGGATATGCTGGCACTGCTTAAGAACAACAAGCGTTACTTTGCACCTTGTACAATTACATCTAAAGACCAGATGTTAACTTGTAAACTAACCATCAGCCAGCCACCAGGCAATTAACAACAGAGTTCAAATAACAAGCATCTAATGCAGCACTATCTACATAGATGAAAAATGCTCATGCTACTCCACCGCCAAGAAAATCCACTCACAATCCACTGGCATCTGAAACACAAAAGCTCAATGTCGTTAACCCAAGTTCTCCTCCACCATCAAGTCAAGCCAACTGCAAAAGGCAGCAAACAACACTTGGCATGACCCTCAGTAACGCTGAACTCAGCAGCAGAAACCACAAAACAGGCAATTAGCAACACCTGTAAGCTGGAGAGACAAGACCAGAACTTCTGGTCTTTTTCTGCCTCCTATGGCACTGCTGCTTTCCCCAGGCCAAAGGGATCCTTATGCTGCCAGCAAGAATAAAGACTCAGGCTGCACGTAGTAAGCAAGGCAGTAGGTGGGGTCCTGCCTTTTGCAGCTGCCCCTGTTACAACCACAAATTCCCAGTGCCCATCATGCAAGAAGCGCTCCAGGCTTATTAGGTTAAGCTGTCCCTGAGCACCACGATGAACTCGCCCTCATCGTGCCAACTCCCACAGCACTCTTGTTAAATTCTGTGCCTGGTAGTGTAGAAACCGTAAGAATACAGAGGAGCATACCCCCATGTCCCTCATTTAACAAAGAGTTATCTTAAAACAAAGGGGCTCTGAAATGAACTTTAGTGTCAGAAAGCCAGCGCTTGTACCTGCTCTGATCCCTGCCTCTCCACATCCCCCAGATAACATCCATACCACAGAGAAGTGAGAGACTGGAAGCTTTCCTTTCAGCATCTATTAACATTCACAGCTTGACTAGACGCCTCAATTAAGGCAAGGCCTGAACGTACACAGTACATATCATTAACACCCTACCACACCCTGAAGGATTTGTATCCCAGAAAGAGACAAGTTTTAACAGGTGAGCTGGGCAAAGAAGCGATAACAAACATAGGATGTTTTAGCAATCCTGGGGAGATTTTCATCAGGATAAGCAACAGATGCTCACCCACCACTGAAAATCTCCTGTATAACTCCTCATACCAAAGACTGGATTATGGAACACCAGATGAAACATTCCCAGGGATAAGAATTTAAGAGATCATCCACAGCTACCTTTCCTCCCTTTAAAACATTCTTAACACACCACAGCTTTAATTCTTCAGTAGTTGGCACTTTGAAGACACTATGAAGTCTTCAGGGACTGTCCCCAAAGAACTGAAAACACTATTTGCTTTTATCATCCAATATAAATCATTGGATCTTCCACTAGTAAGTCAGGTTACTTAACCTGACGGTAACATCTTTAAGTCACTTCATCCATGGAGATTAGGTTCTTCCTGAGGGCTGGCTTAAATTTGACATGCATTTTGCCTCTCTGCATTTTCTTGAGAAATATCTTTATCTTCAAAAACACAGAGAAAAATGGGCAAGTTTTCATTGCCTAAATGCAAGGATTAACACGATGAGGTCACTGTCTGCAGATGCATAGTTTCATAATTACAGAAAAGCCTCTTCTCCCTTGACCTCCAAAAACCGACACAGAAATCTTAATACTGCCACCATTTGTACTGCTTATTGGCATTAACTGCAGATCTTTACTTACCAACACAACACTTCTGACACCATTTGGTGTCGGGAATTTTTGTAGACACCGCAAACTTCCTACAAGATAAACACAGAATTATCAATCAACTAAAGCAACTGAATATATTTGCTTTTCAGAATGTTGTTGCTGTGAAAATTGTACTTGTCCCCCAGGAAAGTTACACATTTATTTCTTCTCAAAACAAAATGCCTAGAACACACAGTGCGATCCCTCCACGAAGCACTGAGATGCTGCTCAGTTATTCAGCATTATGAATGCAGTTAGAAGTCAACCTATAACTTGTTGCATCTTGTGCTGGATGCTAATACAGGTAACAAAATCCATTCTTGTCCCGAGGACATTACAGTTCAAGACAAGACATGGGGACTTGGAATGTGGAAAACTATGTTGTGCTGGATAGCTTGCTGGACTACTGTCCTTGCAAACTCGCACCTTAAGATTTTTATGAAAGCTTTTCATAGGCAACACAGCATAAGTTTCAAGAGCAGGTCTGAAGGAGGACAGGAAGACAGCTTTGCAAGATCTCTCGTGCAGGGGACACTCCCTGAGAAACGACAAAAACAATCGCTTGAAAAATTATCAGATAAGCTGGGGAGATGGTGTTATTTGCTGTAAGTGGAAATCAATGCTTCTGAACAGACTAGAAGACTACAGATTGTATGGAGATTGCTCACAGTAGTAGCCTAGATGGTAAAAATAACTAATTTGACTGATGCTGCAGAAAAGATGGGAATAAGCGAAGTGATAGGTAGATGCTGTGGTCAAAGCTATGAACTAGGAAAATACTTGCATAGCATTTCAAATGAAGCTGTCCAGAAATGACTGGTAATGCAGTAGGACTGAGCAGTGTAAAAACACTATTAGCCACAGATTTTGGCTGGAGAAGTCATGAAAATCTTGAAAGGACCAACTCAAGGACATGCAAAGGAAAGAAGCTGAACAGGAGACTTACAGCAGACTTATTTTCTACTTCTGAATACTTGTCTACCAAATATCATACATTGAGCTTAGACCATTAGGCAGACAACCATACTGAACCTCGCATAATGACTTGGAATTTTACTTTGCTTCACATTTTCTCTACAGAAAACTTTGCTTTTACTTTATCTACATTATTCATGTTGTATTCACCACAGTGTTATCTAGGAACTTGCTGCGGAATATACTTTGTGGTCTGATAGGGGAAAAAAAATTACGCTTTTCTACATACTTCAAATATAATTCTGGTAGTCTGCCTGGCTAATGTTACTACCCTGACGCCTTACAGCCAAAGGATAAAGCAGCAAAATGGATTATCTAAATTAATCTGTCCTGCCTTTGAACGACTAGCTTGGCACTCGCACATTCAGGTTGTGCTGCATTTTTCTTGGGATGTGACAGGACTGAACAGGAAATTTTCTGAGCCTTCTGGAACTTAACTGAGGAGTCATTCCAGGCTGAACATAGTCTGATTTTTTTCCGCACATAATCGTTGTAATAATTATGATCATCAGTCCACTGCTGATAAAATCCTCAAGCCAAAGCCACCCCGACGAAGTTAGTTTGGAAGAGAAAGGAGAAGAACCATGGTGCAGGCACACAGAAGACAACATTTCAAAGTACAAATTATCTCCTAGGTAATATGAATTTAGCCTCTAGGAAGAGCACAATTCTTAGATAAGTGTTGCACCTATATGTTTGTAGACGACTGAACGAGAAGCCTTTCCTGAATCTGAGAATTAAATGTTAATAGGCTGTCAGCAGAACCAAAGGTAGTCGAGAATCAGGTCTATAACACAATTCGCTAATAAAAAAGCCTATTACTTGAGAAGATGATTAACTATGCCCTCTGAGAACCAGAAGTTTATCTGCAAACTAGATTAACGTTATTATCTCTTCCTCTTGAATTTGAATGGGCTCCTAAGGCTTGTTTGGTAGACACTGTACTCAGTCTCTGGGATTTTGCATGCTCTTGGTGGTAAATAAAGTTGGAGGGACTGCATGTACAATTACTGAAGGCATCTGGGGACACAAATTTCCTTGTAATACCTTCCACCCTCACCTGCAAATGACTTGCCAATGATGAGTGTCAAATCTGTGTTCTACTTCTGTTTTTCCCAGCTTTCAAAATAACCCATCAGCCCATTCCTTTTGCAGTAAGGGTCGCCTTAATCATCTTGCCCCCCTCCTTTTTTTTTTTTTTTTTTTAAACACAGTAAGGTGGGGAAATGCATTTAAGTGCAACTATTTTTTTTTTAATAGAATGGAAACAGAGTGCCCAGAGCTCAAGCAAGTAACTAACATAAGATCACCATTTCTACCTGACTGAAATATCGCAGGTACAATACTAATCTGAGATTCTGTTTCACAGGGACAATCATGACTTCCCATGCTAGACTACACTTGACAAGACCCATACCCAGAAGCAAGAGGCTTCCAGACAAGAAGGTAAAATGTACTGAAACTCAGTTCTCTGTTAAGAGTATAGTCACATCTTGATTCACGTAAACTTAGAAGTCTATACTCTAACACCCATATGAGTTACTTATGGAAATGTGTGAACATGTGAACAGAGTTCCAAATTATTTGGGATTCCCAGACTTTCACAGGCATACCTGAACTCTTAGAATTAAGATATTCTGATATTATCTGATGATGCATACTTACCTGGGAAGTATTCGGTCAGGGAGTTTATGTGCTGGAATAGCAACAGGTAACTTTTGCATTTGCCTTGCATAATCAAAGAGTCCTGGCAGATTATGGGAATATAGCTGAGAAGCTTTACCTGGAAATTAGAAAAAAACACTTCAAATACGAAAACAAATGTATACAAATATTACCACTCACAGGTGGCAGAGCAACTTACCAGATACTGATAACAAACAATTGTTCATGACATATAACCACGTACACCTTCGAGGAAATAGCTGATAGGGAAGAAAAAAACATACATTCAGTTCAGTGGACATAAAATATGAGCACATTAACTTGATCAATTAAAGTCTGCATAGACGACAGGACAAAACTAATATTGACTTGCTTTTTGTAGCAGAAATTAGCTTAAGCCAAATAATATTTACCTGGATTCCAGAGTTAATTCAGAGTAAATCTTAGGCACACACACTATATTTAACATACACATTAACATTTAGACAATTGGAACATTTTATATTCAGGTCTTCAAGTATACTATAATTAGCCCACAGTGTCATTATAAAGATCAATTCATCCTTTTTCAAAAATTTTAATAAGCACCAGCCTTTCTCCTTCAAAGGAGAAGCACTTAACAACATAAGTTTCAGTAAACAAAGCATGGTCAATGAACTAAAGCCATCAGTATTCCAAATGTCTTGAAACAATTAGAACTGGCACTTGAAGCGACTCTCCATCTGCATATGGTTACACGTTTCACTGAAGTGATCAAGGAATGCAACAAATGGTCAAGGCAGAATTGTTATTTGTCATATCAATGACAATGAATTTCTATCAATTAACAGAAAGAAGGGTCTGAAACTATCAAGACATCTTTTAAGAAAAAATTAAAAAGTTTTTTTTTTTCTTTTTTTCCTTCCTCTCACAGAGCTTCTGGAGCTTGTTGCCACAAGTGGTCATGGAAAGGGACAGTATCAACAGTGTAAATGAGGGATTAGACATACTCGTGCCCAACAGGCCCATAAATGGACACAAAGGCAAACAGGCAGGGACATACCCTCCAACATGCCTGATTCAATGCCTGTAGAGAAGTACAAGGGGACTGACTGTGAGGGGACATCAGAAAGTGGCTGAGCCCATGGGCGTTTCCTATTGCCGCTGTAGGAAACAGACTATTGCACTAGACAGACCACCCAGCAGGAGATATATAAAATTACTCTTAAAAACAAAAACTGTAATCTCCCTGCTGGTGTATTATAGAGATTTGAAGAGATATGTAGATTAACTGGAAGATTTTTCTGTAAGAGTGAGAGATCATTCTGAAGCTGTACTGACTTCTGGAAACACGTATTATTTCTGCTTTGTCCATTAGCGGAGTGAAATGAAATGGAAAATAACCAAGAATACTACTTTTGCTTTTACAGTGAATTCTATCAGACCTAGAGAGTAAACAGCAAAGTGAAACACAGGATTCAAAAATACTATTTGAGTTAAAGCCCTATTGACTGTTATCATAAATAAGGATGTAACAAACGGTCAGCACAGAGGGTGCACTTCTATTCCTGAAGTCTTCTCATAACCTAAAGACTATTAAAAAAAAGCAACATTCTAACAGCCCAACAGTATCTGATTTTAATTTGCACATTTGATTGATCTTCTGTAGTTGCATAAGCATACTGTGACTCAGTGGGTTGGATCTGAGGATTAGAAAAGAACAGCAGTACTTCAAATATGCAGGTTGATTAGGCTGCCACGCATTGCTCCAGTGACACGACTGGCTGTTTTTACTAGCACCTCTTTGTGTCTGCAAGTGCTTATTAAAATACTTAAAACATCATTTGACAATGCACTGCAGAACATTGTACTTAAAGAAAACATGGATGGATATAAGAGCATTAGTTCCATTTTATCTATTCTCCATTTTTGCCATTTTTCAAAAACCTTCGTTGGCCTGTTCGGCCTGCAGGAATTATTGCATTAGTGATATTCCTCAAGGCATGTTTTACAACTGCACTGCAGCAGCAGAGAGGTACCTGAGCTAAGTTTTAACCAGCTAACTCAAGCACCAGTATGATTATGGGTTACATGGAGCTCAGTGCAAGCTACCTAAGCCGCCTTCTCAACACAACAGACATCTCTACAAAGTCTGGACCCTGGAAAATGAACAAACACCAGTGCCTCCAGCTTACAGTGTGAAGGCTGTCCTTGCAAATTCCTCCATCTTGATGGCAGATGCATAGCTCCCTAAGTTAGGGAGAAGGCAGGAAAGAAAACAAGTCTCTTAGAGATTAACCAAAGAGCTGGAGAAGTCACCATATAGAAAAACCTGCAATTGGCATTTCCCCCTCCCCACTATCCCCTCAAAAAATTACTATTTATCAGATTCTGCAAAGACAGAGTTTTAACTGGGATTCAGTAAGTTGAGTTTCATCAGCAAAACTGTTTTTAAGACTGAAAGAATGGAATCTAGCATTTAAAGGATCTTCTCATTTCCTTGTAGCTGAAACATAACGCTTGATGTAAATATCCTATCTTGTAAAGTAAAAAAAAAAAAAGAGACCTTCATACAAAACATGTCAAGGAAATTCCATACTATTGAACAAATCATTTAACTCCAGGATAATGCAATAAAATGAAGTTCAATGCATTAATATATGCAGGCCTCCTACTTAAATATGGTTTAACCTACAAAAAAACAATATATGACTGAAATGTATAGTAAACAAGTCAAATCTCAGTGTAACCAGTGTCTATGTAACTGCAGTAAACACAGCTTTTAGAAGCACTATATTACATTAATACGAGTGGCTAAAAACTGTCAAAGATGGTGGTGGGTTTTTTTGCTTCTTTTTTTGTTTTTACAAAAGTATCTGAACTGAAACATACCTGCTCCATTGAGGTTTCATGAAGTTCATTGAGGTTCAGCGTGTAAATACCTTCTTCTGCACCAAATATCAAGTATTGATCTGCAAACACAAACAAATCCAGCAATATTGATTTTTTTTTTTTAAATTAAGTGTATGCAGTACTTTACCAAACCTTTATCAAAACTAAACTAAAACAATTGCACATGTGGAAATCAACTGACATATGATAGTTATGGTGTCTGAAAATATAACCTCACCAAGGAAGCTTAAATTTACGAAGCTGTTGTAAGACTTGAAAGAGGTTTTTTTTGTGACTAACTGGGAAAAAAACCAGCAGTAATACAACCACAAGGAAGAACTGACTGAAGTATTGACTGGAAAGTTTTCTCACTATTTGAGGGGTGCATCACTTCTTGAGCATGATTCACCTGTTGCTTATTGCAATTACAATGGAAGTTAATTAATACCCTTGTTTGCATTTGGACAGCCAAACAAGGCAGGCATCTCATATTGAGAAGATGTCAACAGCAAAGACTGACTTTCACAATTTCAGTTTCTAAAAAAGCACTAAGTATTTTTTTGCTTACTGGCTCAGTAGCACGTCTATGTAGCCCTATAATCAGAAGGTGAAACTGCAGGTAATATGAGTACAGTGTTACCAATTATCCTTTTCATCAGGCAATTTAATGAAGCACTAAAACGTATGTAAAAATGAAGAGAGATGCACCAAACTAACCTGTACAACCAAGAAGATTTAGGGGAAAAACAAACAAGAAGAAAATGATGAAGTAATAAATCTCAAGTAGGACCTCTGGAAGTCAGATTTTTAAAAATAAATTAGGAGCAGTATATTTTGGACTACAATGTTGAGAAGAGTTGGGTCACAACCAGAAAGATGTTTCTTTGCCTTTATTTAGCATGCAATTTATTCTTTTTTAATTAAAGCTGAAAATTGTGCCCCATATACTTCAATATAACTTAAAAAAAACACACTGTACTT
Organism: Cygnus atratus; assembly: GCF_013377495.2. Classification (NCBI taxonomy): domain Eukaryota; kingdom Metazoa; phylum Chordata; class Aves; order Anseriformes; family Anatidae; genus Cygnus; species Cygnus atratus. Next base: position 108,678,214 of record NC_066364.1, read on the forward strand.
GAGACAACAGTGGTATAATTAAAGAACTGCTTACATAAATAAAGTTACTTTAAAGGGAATAGTCGTACTTATCTAAACACTCCTGAAAGCCTATGAGACGACAAAATAGGTAAAATCGACATAACATACTACCTCTTGTATCTGGATTTATCCATGATGTTGCACAATGAATTTTTAATGGACAGCCATTGAAAACCTTTGAAAAGCAAGCACCCATCTGTAGAAGTAAAAATAAATTAATAAAAATCTACAACATTTCCAATGGGATTATTTTGATTTTGAAGTATTAACAAGTTAAGGGTAGCTTCATTTGCCACATGGAAAATAATCTCATCCAGACAATATGCTGGCAAATAGAATTTTTTTTTTTTTAAGTGATACTTTGTCTATAAGATCCTTCTGAACAAACATACCAGAATGAGCATTTCTGAAGTAGCTCTTAAATTACTAGTCTAAGCATGTACTTCCTACACATGTGAGAAACCTGAAAAGGGTTCCTGGTTTCTGTGATTTTAGAAACAGTCTGAAAAGTGAAGTTTTATTCTTGCCATATTTCACAAACATGAAACAAAACTCGAGGACATGCCACAATTAAAATCTTAGTTTTGGATTTCCTATTCGTTGTTCTGAGTTGATTTATTTACAGTACTGATAGGAAAACCTCTGGTAGAAGATTCCATTCCTTGTTTAGCATAATCCAATTAACTTCAGTTTGCCTGCTAAATAGGAGTCTTGCATAGCATATTATAGTCCATCTCTCCATCCTCCCCCTAATGAAGCACTAGCACTCAAGGATGTCTATAAGAATAATTAGTAAATTCTTATCACAATGACTGAAAAGCAGAAGCCAGGGCTTTCTCCATTCTTCCCTGAACATCACAACAACCCATCCTATTTTGTTAGGAAACAGACCTGATTGATAGTACAGTAGATAACAGGAACTGATACGGTAGAAACAAGTAGTAAAGTGAAATGCAACTATTTACCAAAAGACGGGCAAACATAAAAGTCACTCCTAAGTAAGTGTTGCCATCCAAATATGAGCAGACATCACCTTTATGCAAAGCTGCATATTCTATACAGAGCTATGGAATGACGTTTTCACTTTGTCAATACTTCATGAATTTAACAAATAGCTCTCGTGTCAACATTTGAACAATTTCTTTTGTTAAACTTCTGCTGAATAAGAAAGTCTGCACAAATTTCAGTACCTTCTGAATGCAGTTTAGTGTAAAAAAGCAAAGAAAATAATTCAGAATTAACTGTTTAAAATTAAAAGCAGCAGAAATTAGACCCCTCTTTGGGCTTTGGACATCCATCTCTTGCATCACTATCATGAAGACCATGACTTGGTCTGTATTTACTAGTGCACGAGAAAAAAAATTCAATTAATGGGAACAGCAAAATGTGAAAGACCCCATGGCACAAAGAAAAGTGGAAAGACCTCAGCACTGGTAGTATTGCTGCAGAAGTCTCAGTACCAAGGAGGGAGCTGGCTGCTCACTAGACAATGAGTTGATCCTTCTGCAGACATAAGAACATAAGAGATAAGACACAGATGACAATGCAGGAGAATGAGAAGATACTGACAAAGAGTGACCTCAATGTACACGCAGCTTCCATGGTGTCAAATCCCTTGGCATCAAGGAGTTTGAAGGGGGGAATATCAAGAAAAACAATAAAGGGATTTTTGGAACTGTTTATGGAAGCCGCCTTCCACGCATGCAGGACACTGAATGCACTCAACTGGAAATTCATCAGATGACACTCGAGGCTCTGATCTCTTGGAGAAAACAAAGCATTTCTGCTGCTCTGGTCAGCAGCTAGGCAATTCTCCTTGACCCTGTTCCAATCACTGGAGAGAGAGGCTATGGAGGAAGCTATTGCTCATTGCTAAGACCTAGCTGAGTTCTGCAGCATGAAGATGGCTAAGAAAGAAGGAATGGGTAGAAAACAGATGAGACCAGCCATTTTCCTCTGGCCTTTCTCAGCCTTGATCTCTGAGAAGCCTACAGAGCCAAGATGCTGCTATAAATGCTTTAGAACAGTAAACAGAGCCTGAGGGTATCATCTCTAAATAGCAAACAAATCCCAAGGATACAGCTGAGAATCAAGCAGAACAAATTATTAAACTCAGTTGCTGGGGCTGAGGGGGAAAAAAAAAAAAAAAACACAAAATAAAAGGTCAAAGCAAGGCAGCTTGAACTGCCTGCTGCCATGGAGGCATTCAAGTCTGGAAGGAAATTCAGGAGGCAAGGCATCCCCTCTGAGGTAGTACCTAATGCATCTCCCCTGAACTGCAAGCCATCCAAAAATAGCAGGGGGCAGGAAGGGGAGGAAAAAAAAAAAAAACAAAAAACAAACACGCACAACCAGAGCAAGTTATTAAGAAATCTGAACCAAGTGTCTCGAGTCACAGACAGCCATGCATAGATACCATTATAGAGACCCAGAACATCTCGCTACTTTAGACAGCGGTGAGAAGCAAAACACTTCCTGCCACTCTGCAGCATACAGATTTGCAACTGATTATTTGGCAGCTGATGGACACAGGAGGTAGAGAGGAGTGTGAAAGTGCCAAATCAGTCTCTAATACTTAACAGGAAGGTTAGAAAAAACTGATTATACATAAAAGGCAGGATATGATGAGGGAAGAAGAAGAGAGGGGAAAGTTTCTAACCCTACGAAGGACCCAGCAGAACCACAGAATTAATACCACAAAGATGAGAGAACATGCAGAGGGCAGTCAAACACCAAGGACTCATCCGATCAGCTTCAGAAGTTTTACTATTCAGTTAGTTTATTTTACAGCTCCGCTACATTGGCAGCTGACAGTCTCTGAATGGCTTGTCCATGCAGTTTGTAGCAAGAGTACAACACGTATGACTCGACACTTCGGGCTATTAGACTTTCTACCCTTTTTCTCAGTCCCATCACCAACTACCTCATCTCTCCCTCCCCATGATGCGATTCAGTTCTTTTCAGTGCCAGGAGTATTTCAAAATTGCTATCATCCACTAGTTTCACATGCACACATTTATGCCATGTATTTAGTTTAGCACTGAGTTTATTAAAACAGGGTTGACATCGATAACCAATGTTAAACGTATCAAGAATTTGGAGCTCGGGAACAATCCCGTGCATTTATGCAAGATATTACAGTTGTAAGAAAAAGAGGCAGGACTCCTGCCTTATCCATTCCTACTCCCCTAAAATGGTTAGGAAACAAAAAATAATATTATCTACCATTGTGCATCCTTGTAGCTATTTCATTTTCTTATGTAAAGATGAGAAACTGATCTGGCTTAGGAGTAATGTACCAAAAGGTTTAAAAACACCTTCTCTGGCTCCCTGCACAACTACATGAATGCACACTCCAGCATCGAGGAGGAGAGTGGTAAGGGCAGAAACAAATGGTCAAGAAAAGGGAGAGACTAGTTCTTCTGATGGCAGAGCTGGCTAGAAGCACAATGACAAGTCCACAGAAGTATTACAATGAAATTCTACTTTGCTTTACATTATGAAGGTGCACTTATGTGATTGTAGCAAGTTATTTCCAGCCCTAAGGCATCTACGAATGCTATGTTCAGAAGTTCCGAAACCTACAGCTGCACAGTATGAATTTAGTGTTATGTCTGCAGTTCCTGAGATGCATCAGCTCCTTACATCCTACAGGGAAAGACTGATCAGTAAGTACCTTCAGTAAACTTTAAATTAATTTATGGTCACAGAACTCTCATTTCTATTTAAATGTTGCAAACGAACCAAAAAATTTCCAGAATTTACTTAGCACAAACTCAGCTGTGACTTCTGAAATGCTATACCTGTGGATTAACATTTCCAAGAGATATTTTTACACTTTTTTTTTTTTTTTAAAATTTTAAATACAACAAATATTCAGAAAGTATACTTTCTCAGCTTTAATAAGAAAACACATCCTGCCTTAAAGATACATTTCTATGTCTCAGTAATACTCACATGTACTTTAGGTGTGGGAGGAAGGCCATTACTAATTGGTTTCTAGAAAATAAAAGGTAAAAAACTGTTTATACTCACAAGTGCACATATGCATGGACATGCATATTGTCTCCCCACACTACAGCAAAACCATAATATAAATGTATATTAAAAATGTACACGGCTGTTAAAAGCAGTTAGTGAATAATCAAGCATAATTACATTAACAGAAAATAAAAAGCCTGTATTTGTATCTACATAAATACATATAAAACCCTCCCTGTAGATTTTTTTTAGACGATAAAGATTTCTGTTGCATATTTGTAATAGAAGGCACCAGGTACCTTCTGGGACACATCGCTGTGTTCAATGTCACATACCAGATCTGAAATCCATGGCAGAGCTTTGTCTACACTCCTATTTTTGAGCATGACGTTAGGCTACAGACTTTCCTTCTAACCTACACTTCCTTATTTCCATACAACTTTGCTAACCACCCCTCCCCTACTGACCACACACCCCAAACCAGGAGCATCATCTCCCTTCGTTAAAACCTCTACTATTATTCCTTAATATCTCCTCATTGAATGTCTGCATAATCTCTTACACAGCATTCTCACGTTATGATGCTTGAAAGAATGTTATATCCAGTAATTTAAGCAATATTCTAGCAATTGTTCAACTGTTCAATACTTCAAGCAGCGTTAAGCTCTATCAATTGGTACTAAACTCATTGTTCTGTATTAACATCAATTCCTTCTAGTAACAACACTTCTGAAGAAATAGGTTTTACAAAAACACAGAAAACTTTAAACATCCAATTTAAAAGGTCCGGTTCAAAGCAGTTCAGGAAATTATACTGTCTGAAGCATTACCTGTATTGCTAGCAGTTCCTTAAAACAAAACAAAAATGTTCACTAGGTTTCTGACCTATTTCTTCTTCACTTCTCTCAAAAGCACTACATTTCAGTCTCAGAAGAAGCCACCAAAAGGTGCAGTTTCAGTTTTTCTGAAACAGGGAAACCTGAACAAGCTTCCCACTCTTTTATCTCATATTCCCACTTCCACTTTTATATAATAGTAATGAAGCAACCACTCTGGAAGCCATGTGCTGGTTTGATCGAAAGAAAAAAACTCACTTGGAAGAGGAGGAAGGGATGAGGAATATTCCCTTTCTTCAGCCCACAGCTGGTTCAGATGGTATATAATCGCATTCTCTCCAGGAGGGCAACTTCACATGAATATACACAGCTCAAGTTTGACACTGCACCTAAACTACTAAACCCTGAAACCTAGTGCTCCAAATGCCAGTAGGCAAGCAGCTCAGGTATCTGTACAACCCTCCCCAGATTTAAGTTCTTCTTTTTTTCCCTCCTGAACACCCAAAATGCTGTATGCATGCACTGGGATAGGAGGACTCATTTGGGAACAGCCCTGATGCTGTTCCTTTCTAGGATCAGCCAAATCCTCCAGCAAGCCATCAGGTGGCAGCATATTCCTTAATTTCCTCATTTGCTTATGTAGTCATTACTCAGTACAGCACATTACATCTCTTGCAAGAGCTCCCTCTCATTACACGTCTCTCAAATATGTGAATGTAAGCAAGCCTTGTATACCCACGATTATTTTAGTTTCTATTGACAAATACTGACTCAAACTTCAGCATAAGACTGTATCACAACTAGATGATCTAGCAAAAATGTGCTTTGAATAAAGTAAACAAGATGCCGTCCAACATTATTTCTACTCTAAAAAGCATACTTGCTCCTTTCCGTTGCTCATTTAAAGCAGCTGAGACATTAGAATAACATCTAGAAGCTTAAATACCCACCAGTATTTCTTTCTTTTCTTTCCTTGAAAAATTAGTGTCTCTATCTTCATTCTGTTGATGTGGTGATCCCTCTCTTTCACCATTTAATTGTACGGAAGCGAAGCCATTACCTAAAGAAATTCAGATTTAAAAATGTGTTCTTCTGCCTTAAACTGAAGAGTAGTCTAGCCTAAGAACAGTTTTGAAGGGCCAAAATTTCTGGATGTGTCATTTCCATTGATGCAAGAACATGGTCCAATACCATATTTCTAAAGCATACATGTTCCCCACACATGCACACATAACCATCTATAAAGCCACATGCAATCTCAGCCCACGGTGTTTGGAAATTAAGGTAACAAAGCCAGTGTGGACAGAGAAAGGGATGCAGTCATGGTTATAAGGAAAAAATGTTTTTAAAATATCTAAAGAGCAGCCTGGATATAGCTAACAATTCAATTACTGACTTTTAGTTAGTAGCCTCGAGGCATTCCTCAGCACTAGATACTTGAGTGTTACAGCGAAAGACTTAACACAACAACTGCAGTAATAAAGATATAGCAAGGAAGACCTAGTGAGATATTAAACAAGAGTCAGACAGCAAACTTGCTTAAAATAAGCCAGTCTAATACAGCACTCAGAGCATTAGACCTTAACAAAAGCATCAAAGGAACAGCCTGAGCAAGCAGCAAATAAGCACTATTACCTGGTATACTGCCTAACCCTGTTCACTACATATAAAAATTTAACTTGGAAAGCAAAACTATATTCTTGACATGTTTACAGATATCAAATTACCATAACAGTTGACACACAGGGCAAGAATCCGAAACTTACACACAGGAAAATTTTTATTACCTGTGACAATCTCAGTATACTACATTACGAGCACGTTGCTTAGAAAAGGAACTATGTCACCACTGACATCAGCAAGGAATCATGTCAGTGGCTTTATTTGAAAGTACATTTTACCCTCCTAAGAGTTTCTGTGCTTTTTTTTTTTTTTTTTTTTTTTAATTTTAATGCACCTTCAGTTACTCACCCACCACAAAAACACCCACCCACCCAGCATGTTTTAATGTGTGCATAGATGTAGAAATGAAATCACATCAGATTATCGACGCAATACCTCCTGCACACTTCTTGATGTAACTCTTACCTAAAACGTTAGATTTCTGTGGAGGTAACCGTGGTGGGGGTGGTCTGGGTGGAACTTGAGATGCAGATTTTGCTGGACTCTCAGATGTTGGGCATCTCTTGATTGTCCCTTGATTATCATTTTCAGAAGAGTGAGTTTCTTGGGGGATAAAGATGGATTTAGGCTGAAAAGACATAGTCGTAATAAATACATAATAAAAAAGACTCAAATACATAATAGAAAAAGACTTCTTGGTGAGAAAGACATTAAGTATTAGGATCTTGGAATTTTCACAAGTAAATCGATAAAGTAACGTTTTGCTATGAAGATTTCTTTTTTAAAAAAACACACGAAAAGGAAATGAATAGTAATAAAGAAAAATCTTGTCATGACAAAAAATCCAATTTAAAATTATATTTAAGTTATGCACTAAACAATTATTGGACATACGGAAACGTCACTGTTCATGACTACTGATAACCAAACCAGACATCTAAGTAGAAACTAGGGAATGTACAATGACACAGCCAGAAATTTGTGTAAAGAACCCCAAATAGGGAGTGCAGTCACAAAGGACAACATTGTTTAGACACTGGCTGCACTAAAGCTGCTTGTAAAATCCTTTTCAGTTATACAAAGATAATTAGTGAAGCACAGTGAGTAATCAAACCTGCAGTTTTTGCCTAGCCAACTGATAGCAATCTGACAATTATTTTTTCTTTTTAATTCTGCTCGTATTATGGTAACTTTAGTATGAGAAGATTCAGTTACTCTTTGATTGCATGCAAAACCTAATGTGATCTAGGCACACCTCTAAAGATCACCACTCATGTACCATACAGTGCAAGACTTTATGCGCATTTGCTAGGCTGTGAACATATGGGTCAGCCCCCCGCCCAAGAACACACACTTGACTTGAAACTTGATTCTAGTCCTCAAGTCACGGTTCACCTCAGAGAACCATCAGCATTTCTTCATTTATTTATTTATTTATTTATTTTTTTAAAGGCGTCCCTTTTATTCTGGGCAACAAAATCCCCCTCACTTGCCTTTGGTGGTAAAGGAGGTGGTACTTTAGGTTTCATAGTGGCACTGTAAAGAAAAGAAACACGACAGGTTGCGCTGTCTGGTATAGTTCTTTGAATTTCATATTGCAGTGATTAGGATACAGGATTCTATAAATTCTACCCAAATAACTCCTATACATACACCATTAACTTGTAAACAGCACTATTATATCAAAATAACTGCATTGTACTTGAATACCTTCAAACATGTTTCTTATTGTTGTGTGTACCACATATACTACCAGAAAACTCAAGCATCACAGATCCTTGAGAGCACAAATGACATGAACTGATTTGTTGGACATGCTTGCGTGGAAAAAAAGCAAGGAGATGCAGAGCAGGCCAGATATTTACTCTGAGAGGAAAAAAGTTTGGGATATCAGTAAGCTTTTCTAGAGAGCCATTTGTAAATACCTAAGGCAATGGGGAGTTAAAACTGATGAATACTGTTCCTCGAAAAAAATTACCACAAACTTTTCAGAACAGCCTTACAAACAAAAGTGAAGAAAAAATGCAATGTACAGCTAACCTACTGTTTTCTTCCCCGCTCCCCTCCTTCTTCCGCGAGTTTCTTTTTTCACGTTAAGTCTTTTGGGAAATATATATTTAACTTAATCATTCAGCAGGTTGGCTCAACAGTACAAGGTAGCATGAAATAAGAAAGCTGAAGCATCAGGAGTATTCTTCTGTTGGTTTTGCATTTTAAAAAATATGCTGTATTTTTCTTAAATCTTAATTTCCTAGAATTTTGATGTTTTTTACAAACTTTTGCAGTGTCCTGTTTCCTAACCTTTTGGAACAGAAAATTATTTCCATTAAATAAATCAGGAATACAGCTGTGAAAACTTGACATTCTTGCACAATATTTTGCTTATTTTTAAATTACGTTCCAAAGTTTCAGGAGAATATCCAAGTAGTAAGATTATCAGTTTGCTTGTTTACAGCTCAACAGCTTGCCTGCTTTGCATCATTCTTCTCAGGAGTTTCCGTTCTAGCATCTTATCTGCTTTTATTTTAGAGAAGCTGGAAGAGACTTCTGAGAACAGGCTACCCTGTGACAGGTACGTCAGTCACAATGAAGGTGGCAATCACCTTGAGCAGTGAACCAAGCTGAAATCTTCAGAGTCATGGGTGTCCAAGCTCCACTCTGTTTCTTTCACATCCTTCTCTGCATTTCGGACAGCCACCACAGTGTTACTGGGCAGTCAAACCCAGTTAAAAAAAAAAGTCAAAGCTTTTGCCAAATATGATAGATGTTTGTACAAAGGACTGTGTGCCCTGGTTTCAACAGCAAAGTGCACGTGCACTTTGATCACACAGGACAGTGCATCAAAACTCTCTGCCTTCTCAACTTGCATAACCACGAAGTTCAAGCATGACCAGATTAGCTGCGTGCAAGAGAAAAAAAGAAGTATCAAGGAACCGAAATCCTTAATTGAGGAGAGAATTCTGTACTATTCCCTGAAGTGTGTGTATTCTCTGCTGCTATGAATCATCCAGCTTTGGAGTCATGCAGTGGCATCAGTTTGGAGTGGTGAGGGGACAGCTGCTTCATTGTTTGTGTTCTGGATCTGAGGGAAGAAGCTATCAATGTCACATGTGCTCTTCAACTGCAGCTCCATCTCACAGAATATAAAGCAAACAAGAGCCCTGAATCTTCAGTGGGCTCCAGAGAAAGCTATGAGAGACTGAGCTGATCACACCGCAGCAGAGCTTTGGGCTCGAACAGATACCAAGAGGAGACAGGCACATGCAGAACCCATCTGAGTCAAGGTTGAGGCATCTGAGGCTTATTGCTGTGCTAACAGGAAAATTTTAGGCCCTCTCAGTAGAAAAAGAATACTAGGGATAAAATGTGAGAAGACACAAAACTCTCAAGACATTTTCGTACCACCAGCTGTGACTGTCTTTAGGGTCAGACAAATCAGAACCTCTCTGGAAGCTATGGGGTGCTTTTTTGGTCCCAGAACATGACTGAAGTAGATGATACTACCCGCAAACAGAGCAAGAAAGGGGGGGGGAAAAAGAAACAAAGCAAAAATGAACGTGGACACAGCTGTATACAAGAAACATCTAGAGATTAATACAGATGGAGGAACCAAGCTGAACTGGCTCACAGCAGTGCAGATATCCAGAGTATCTTCGGTGAAGACCAGAGTAGATCTGGCAGTATGGAGCTATAGGGGACCGTTTCATCCTACAGTGAAGGAAGCCTGATTTATCATTAGCAAGGTCTATGCATTTATGAGCAAAGGAGGCTCTTAGATTGGTCCAAATGCAGGAGAATAGATCAATGAGTGGTGTTATCACTCTCTTCCCCTTGAAGATAACACTTGGAAGTTTCATATTGTTGACAAACAATGTAATTGATCATGTCTTTATACAGCCACTTAACGAAATATGAAGAATTTCTCCAGGAATTAGCAAGGGAAAAATGCTTGCTAAAACTGACTAAAATAATTTTTCTTCTGTAAATGTCACTTGCACCAAACAGCAAACAGACTTGTGTTTTGAGAAGTTGATCATTAATCAATGCAAGTTTAAAGTACTGTCACCTAGCTGACATCAGACACTATAAAGATCAGTAGCCTTACCCTTCTTCAAGAGGGCTGTCCCTCACGTTCATTGAGGTGATAAAAGTCCTACCTTTGTTACAAGGGAACAAGAGTAAAATACCTCAAGAAAAGAAATACGAAGATATTTGCTTCTCTGGAAAGGGGTAAATAGTCCAGTGATAGAGAATGCATGTTTTACAGGTTTCTGGTATGAAGCAACAGCTTTCAAAATTATCCATTAACGGGAAACTAAACAAGGAATCTGTCTCAACGGCATCTTTTTTTTTTGTCTTTACATCGGATTTATTTAAGAATGTTAATTTCCACATACTTGCTGTGTGTTGGAAATTTTTTCGGTGCTCATCTGTCAAGTGAAAATGCCCCCAAATACTTGTATCAGTTGAATTAAATCTGAGCATAATTACTTTAATCTATGCCTATCAACACTGCCTTAGCAGTCACAAGAAGCTGGTTCTCTCTGTTCCAACATCCTCAAACACCTAAATAAGCATTCTCCTGGCTGAGAATGCGGACAGAACAACCTCAGTCATCTAGAGAAGATGGTAACACATATCTTATGTATTTTTTTCTTTATGAGCTTTACATAGTCATCATTTCTAAAAGACACATCCAGGACAGGGGTGAGATAATTTACTGTCTCAACAGAAGTACACAGATTTTGTTCAAAAATAGAAAACAAAAAGCCAACTATATCATGTGAGGAACAAGATTTTTCCCCTTAATTTATCACAAGTTTATCAGCACAATAAGCAAAATTTTGGTGATGTAACCTAGGAAAAACATTAAACATATATCTTGAATTCAGCATTTTATTATTTTTTCTTCTATTCAAGTACCAGGTTTTTTATATATATATATATATATATATATATATATATATATATATTTTTTTTTTTACAAGAGGACTTACTGTTTAGCATCATCGTCTGCATCATCATCATCTTCTAAATGTGCCACGTGTCCCCTAAGAAAATGAAGAAGGTACTATGGCTGAGTGAGTTTTAATAAAATTATTTGGATACTGAAAAAAAAGAGATTAAAGGGCTACTACCCCTTTTACAGACTATTGTCTTTTAGCTTTTTATCATCATTATTATTCTTTAAAGCACAGCTGTATTCCAGACAACTAGGCCTCTCCCTTATCTTGGCACATACAGGGACAAACAAGAACTAGTTGTGACAGACAGAAGAAATCAATGTGCAAATGACTTTGAAACACACAAGAGGAAAAAAAGAATAGAATTACCGCTGATGCAGTTCTTCTTCAACTGATTTTAAGAGACTCCTTCAGCATTAAATAAGAATAAGAAGACAGTTTAATTGTGGCACACAATCTTAATTATCAAAAGCCAAGGCAAATGCTCCCATGATTCTATCAGCAAATAACGTAAAGCATATTATTTTAGCTAGCTTTCAGAACATGAATCAAACATCTACATACAAACAAACAGAGCTGCACTTTTCCAAGTTACACAGTACACTTCCGTTTGCATTTATTAATGTATTGCTATTAAGTACAGTCGCCCTCGTTCCTTGTACTGTAAAACAAGGGCTGTTTTAGCTTGATCAAATTTCAAAGAAAACCACACTAATCAAGAAAATCATTAAAAAAAGCTGAAGTAACAAGAGCATTCAACTACTGCTGGAATAGATTCATTGTTTTGTGTCTTTGAAAACACAGACAGAAGAATAACAGGTGAAATGCAGGAATAGGAAACAACAGGATTTCTAAAGATATTGGTATATAGATTTTCCTAATCTATAAAAGATAGTAAAAAACCCGCATGCTTTATGCTTAGATTTCCTGCATTTTTAAAATATGATTTGATTTAGCAATGCAAAGGTAAGCATCCTAATTCTGACATGCATAAATGGAAATTAAGAAACTGGGTGGAAATGAATGATATCTTTGAAAACTATTTCACATGACTAATACAAGAAAATTATTAAACCTATAAAGTTAAATGTCTTTGAAACAGGTAAATTTTACTTTTCAAAGCCTCTATAATTGAACACTCCTCATGTCCTATAACACTA